>NC_082714.1:154389620-154989620 GCF_030144855.1 Hypanus sabinus
TTGAGTGAACTTGGCCTTTTCTCCTTGGTGTGATGGAGGATGAGAGGTGACCTGATAGAGGTGTATAAGATGATGAGAGGCATTGATCGTGTGGATAGCTAGAGGCTTTTTTCCCAGGGCTGAAATGGCTAACATGAGGTGCAATTGTTTTAAAGTGCTTGGAAGCAGGTACAGAAGAGATTTCAGAGGTAAGTTTTTTACACAGAGAGTGGTGAATGCATGGAATGGGCTGCTGGCAACGGTGGTGGAGGCAGATACGATAGGGTCTTTTAAGAGAATCCTGGATGGGTACATGGTGCTCAGAAAAATAGAGGTCTATGGGTAACCCTAGGTAATTTCTAAGGTAGGGACGTGTTCGGCACAACTTTGGGGCCGAAGGGCCTGTACTGTGTTGTAGGTTTTCTATGTTTCTATGTAGCTTATATACATAGATTTCTTCAGCCTTGTCAGAAAGTAGAGACATAGGTGAGCTTTCTTGACTGAATAGGACATATTCTGGGACCATGTGATGGGCACTCCCAGGAGTTCAAAACTGCTTGCAGATTTCCACTGCTGTGCCACCAATGTAAAGGGGGTTGAGAATGATGTGAGGCCTCCTGAAGTTAATAATCATCTCCCTTCTCTTGTTGACCTTAATGAAGAGATAATATCTAAATGCAGTCTTCTCTAACAGGGCAGAACCCCCTCAATGCTGCACTGAAATGTCCAATCTAGGACAGATACATGGAGCTTAGAAAAATAGAGGGCTATGAAGTAGGAAATTCTAGGCAGCTTCTAGAGTAGGTTACATGGTTGGCACAACATTGTGGGCCAAACGGCCTGTAAAGTGCTGTAGATTTTCTATGTTTCTATGTTCTATGGGAGATGAATCTCAAAGTTGTTTAAAGTATACATACTTTGATAATAAATGTACTTTGAACTTTGATTAAATATATTCAAGACACGGGTAGATTAATTTTTGAACAGCAGGGGCAAATTAAGGGTTATGGGGAAAAGGCAAGTAGCTGAAGCTGAATCCAAGGCCAAACCAGCCATGATCTTATTGAATGGCAGAGCAGGTTCAAAGGGCCAGATTGCCTACAACTTCTCTATTTTTTTTGTTCTTATTTAGGGAATCCAGAGGGGATATATTTAAATAATTACCTGACAACAGTGCGAAGTCTGTTCTCTGAACAATCTGTCAAGGCTGTTCAGAGAATCAATGGGCTGCAAATACCTCAGTACTTCATTACTCCATCATTCAATTCTGTTGAAAGTAGCTAGTGCTGGCTAAACTGAGTCAGCAATGTATGACCAAAACATATTAAGAAGTAGAGTCTTCATGAAATTAGGCTTTTGGCCATACTTAGCTAATCCAGTTTTGTATTCCTTGATCTGTAAGGCAGGTTGGAAGTGTGTATGCTGCACAATTTTTCCAGATGTAATGTGACCTTATGCATGACTCCATCCAGAATCAGAATTAGGTTTATTATCATTGACATGTGTCATGAATCAAGATAATAATGGGATAATTCCTAAGTAAATCAAAGATTATTTTCCTTTTTAAAATGGGTAACTCTTGTTCCATTATGATTGATGTGGTTACAACCCTCACAATCTATTTACTGAATACCTCTTGACAAAAATTAGGAATATCAAATCAAACGAAGTGCAATCATTTCACAGTAAACTTGTGAGTTGTCTCCCACTTTGTTGCGAACATACTGGATTAAAAACAAAAGCTTTTCCCCCATTCCTAACAAAATGCCAAGAAATAGTGGCCTCAAAATGTAGAATAATAATTGGGCTTATTAACATGACAAAAATGCTCCTTCGCTTAGAAAGTGACATCTCTGTTCGAAATTCTGGAAATACAGTATGGAAGTAAATTTGCAGAAGATACTATATGTACAACTGGGATGTGGTTTTGTAGGGACATTGACTGAAAGAAGAAGCAGTTTCAGTACTAATTAACTCATATTCTATAGGAGTACAGCTTGAACAAGGAGAATGTTTAATCTGTAACTATATTGTATGTACCATTTATTGAACAGACTGTAAAAGGTGATGATGTATCTACTCAAATTGTGGGTGGTAATAGCAACCTCATTGGTATGTTATCTGTGTGCTATTAGTTGTAAATTAGTTGGTTAATTGGTCACATGGGTCCATTTGTCTATCTATTTATTAATTGAAATGCAATGATGAACAGGCCCTTCCAGCCCTTCAAGCCACGCGCCCAACAATCCCCTGATTTAACCTTCGCCTAATCGCAGGACAATTTACAATGTCCAATTAACCTACTAACCAGTCCATCTTTAGACTGTGGGAGGAAACTGGAGCACCCAGAGGAAACCTATGTGGTCACGGGGAGAGCGTGCAAACTCCTTACGGAGAGCAACAGGAATTGAACCTATGTCGACTGCACTGTAAAGTGTTGTGGCGCCCAATTGGGCGGCGCAAGCTTGTCTGAATGGAAGGTCCCTGTTACCGTGTTACATCTAAATCTAAACCTCCTCCCAGTTGTGTAAAAGAACAATAAAGTTTTGTTACAGTTAGGAGAATCTACCCACAGAATAATTACTCGACACAGGGCTGGTCACCTTACCCAATGAAGGACATAAATATTGTACATGATGTACCATCAATAACTCTCGGAGATGGGAGGCGAATGATAGGCCTTTATTAGCTGCAAGAGACAACGATTAGTAGCAAGAGATCACCACACAACATCCTGGAGACTGAGAGGGTTGCTGTGCCTCCAACCGCCTTTATACAGGGGTCTATGGGAGGAGCCACAGGAGCAGTCAGCAGAGGGGCGTGTCCAGACAGGTATATGTAGTTCACCACAGTACAGTGGGACATGGGTTTGCTGAATTAATTTCTGAGCGGGTGATCCTATGATAAAACAGAATAGAATGGGACTACATTCTCTGAAATTTAGAACAATGGGAAGCCATTCCATTGAAAATTAAAATGTTCTTCAAAACTTAACAAGGCAGAGGCCAAGAAAGTGAGTGGACTGGTTGTGGGAACAGTTCAATAATGTGGCATGTGAAGTTGGTTGAAGTTATCCTCTCTGGTTCAGGAGCCTGATGGTTGAGGGGTAGTAAATGTTCCTGAACCTGGTGGTGTGGGTCCTGAAGCTCCTGTACCTTCTTCCTGATGGCAGCAGCGAGAAGAGAGCATGACCTGGGTGTCCATGATGATGGACGCTGCTTTCCTGCAACAGCTTTTCATGTAGATGTGCTCAATGGTGGGGAGGGCTTTACCCGTGATGGACTGGGCTGTATCCACTACTTTTTGTAGGATTTTCCATTCAAGGGCTTCCATACCATTTTACAGAGAAAGATCAAGAATTTTGTATGCAGCTATATGGATTGGTGATCCCTAATTTCCTGTGAAGACAAACATTGTCTTCACAGTAATCAATTCCCAGTGCTGTTTGTAAGTGGTTTGTGATCACATGGGGTTTTCTCTAAAGGTGTGTAGTTATGTCAAGGCAGATTGACCCAATGCGAGAGCACAAATACCACAAACAATAAAACAAGCAATATTTTATCAAACTTTACTCTTTATTCATTGCATGCTATGGGGGAAGTTACAGACTGATCTCCCAAAGAGCCTACCCTCCCCCGAATCACAATTCTTCACAATTTATAACATTGATCATCACGTATGCAGGAAACCTTACAATTACGTAAGTTAAGACAATTTTAGAATTGTTTGTAAAATCATCATTGGTTAGTTATAATTATTTTCTGCCAAAGCTAGCCTGGATATAACATCAGTTCCTTATATTGACACCTTCCCCTTTCTCTTGGACTTTCCATCCCCTATGCTATCCTTCCCCTATTTACTTATACCTTGAGATGTTCTAGCATTTTCAGAGAAAATGCTACCTATTACTGGGTAGGGTTTCTTTCTGACTTACAGTACTTACAGTAGTGACAGTATTGATTATTAGCTAATCATTGTTCTTAGTCTATACCCATATTTACCTATCCCTCTACTTTATCACTGGACCAGATAAACCCATAACTGAAGCTTTTTCTCTTCATTTTGACCCTCCATCCAGAGTGAAACAGCATTTTCCTCCCCCGAAATCGCAGATTTTCAGAAATGCTCTCCAGAGTGAATAAATCTGAAAACACCTAATACCTGGCATAGTGTGTACGGGGTAACCGGCTATTTTTAAAACCGCTGTCATGATGTGCCGGAACAAATGTTGGCGGCAGCGCGGTATTTCATTGTTTCTTGAACGCAACCTCCAACAGCACAACAGTATGTGACAATAGATGTGTAACAGCCTAATGTAACATTGTATGGAAATACAAGATAACACTGATGAAGACATGTTTTATACATTTAACAAGGTGCTTTATTAATGTATTGCTTGTGCAAACATTCAATAAATGCAATTGTCACTTTTGCCCAGTAACTCGTTTTATTGCACGTTAAATACAGCAGAATAATACAGAAAGACATGGCAAAAGTAACGGCAAACAAATGAGGTAACAGCAAATTTCACTTTTGCCCAGTAACAAGCCTCGTTGCATTTGGTTGTAGCTGTCGTCCCTTTCATTGGTGAAGAGACTATGGCTGTAGGAAATGTTTCTGGACAAACGTGCACCGTCTTTCGTTTGCCAATTTCTTTTTAAGCTTTTCTAGTCTGTAACTGGGCAAACGCGCATCAAGTATACCGTTCCCTCTTTGATTGTTTTCTGTGTGTCTTGCGCATGCCCGGTAGGAGGAGGTTTGCCCAAATATCCATTTTAATGTGGACAGAGGTATTTTTTTAAAAAGCGTAGTGTAGACGCCTGTCGTTTTTACGCGAAACCGGCGTGGAAGAGTGGCAGCACCTGAGGGCTGCCTAGCACAATCCCCACTGATGAGATACAAACAATGCATGTTGCTGTTTCAATGTGTAGGTGACAAATGAAGCAAGTGTTCACACCTAGAAGATACTAGCAGTGGGGTTCTGCAGGGATCAGTTTTAGGGCCACTGCTGTTTTCAATTTACATTAATGATTTGGATAAGCGCATAACAAATAAACAAGGGAAGTTTGCAGATGACACAAAATTAGGGGGTTGGGCTGATAACTTTCCGGCAGCAGAATCAATACAGTTAGAGCTAAGTAAATTCCAGATGTGGGCAGATGAAATTTAATGTAAATCAATGTAAAATATTACATGTAGGAAGTAGAAATATTAGATATAAATATACAATGGGAGGGGGGTCCTGAGTTAGAAAGTGCACTGTACAAGAAGGATTTGGGGATCCTGGGAGACTCATCACTAGCAATGCGCAGAAGCAATTAGGAATGCTAATTAGAATATAATGCACTCAACTCCTTCTACCTTAGGCCACAAACTTATCAATCACCCCTGATGAGTTATTAACTTCAAACTTTCTGCATAATCACTCAAAGAGTTGACCTGCATGTGCATGTAACGAGAGCTGTATAACTCATCTCCTTCTACCTTAAGCCATGAACTTATCAATCGCCCCTGCTGTGGACACTTTCTGGAGGTCCAAGATCTGTTTGCTCCAAGACCGCTGGACTGAGTGTGTAACTGTAGGAGGGGACTGACTATGTTGAAAAATAAATGTGCTAGGTCTTCTAAAATTGACTCCTTCTACCTTAGGCCACGAATCAATCAGCACTCATAAACTCTTCTCAGGCTTCCAGCTGGGCATTGGTTTCGATTTTAACTGACGTTTCTATGACAAATTCTGTAATGGCAGAGTTTGTCATTGATATGTTGATTAAAATCGATACCTATACCGGACTGGAAGCCTGAGAAGAGTTTATTCAACAATAAATCTAAATACATAAGATAACTTATATACATAGATTGGTAATGTGTCCATAATGTGACACTAGGCTGTACATAAGGTGACTGACAGGAAATAATAAAGTAATGGTGGAGTTAGTGGGTGGAGGTGTTGATCAGCCTTACTGCTTGGGGAAAGTAACTTTGACTCTGGTGGTCCTGGCGAAGCTGCTAGGTAACCTCTGTCCTGATGGGAGTGGGACAAACAGTCCATGAGCAGGCTGTCTGGGATCTTTCATGATATTACTGGCCCTTTTCTGGCACCTTTCTGTACGTATGTCTGTGATGTTGCATATGCTGATATAACGATGCACTGGACAGTTTTAACTACCTGCTGTGAGCCTTCCTGAAATGGTGATAATCATATCATAAGATTTTAGTTATCTGTTTAAAAAAGACCATAAGATCATAAGATATAGGAGCAGAATTTGGCCATTTGGCCCATCGTGTCTGCATTTCATCATGGCTGATTCATTTTTCCTCTCAGCCCCAATCTCCTGGTTTCTCCCAGTATCTCTTCATGCCCTGACCAATCAAGAATCTATCAACTGCGCCTTAAAATGTTGGCAACCCAATGTTGAAATAATTAATGGGAGAAAATTCAGTTTCAGTAAGATTAGAGCGGATCTGCCTGAGGTAACTTGGAATCAAAAGTTGACAGGCAAAACAGCGATGGCACAACAGGTTGACATTGAGAAAGAAAAGGTTCAGGTACATTTGAGGAACATTCCTGTGGGGGACAAAGAAAGAAGAAATAAATCCAGAGCTCCCTGCACGACAAGGGAGGGACAGAAAAAAACCACAGAAACAACTGGGTATGACAAGTGCTGGGTTATAAATACATGAGAGACATGCTGATTATGAAAGAATCAAAGAGGAACTGGCTGAAGTAAAAACAAGAGGCAAAGAGTGTATGAGAACAGTTCCGCTGCCAGCCTAAGCAGAAATCCATTTGTGTTCTAAAGGTCCATAGATACATGGGCCTGGATGCTGAGTCTTTATAAGGCACTGGTGAGGCCTCGCCTTGAGTATTGTGAACAGTTTTGGGCCTCTCATCTTAGAAGAGATGTGCTGGCATTGGAGAGGGTCCAGAGGAGGTTCACAAGGATGATTCCAGGAATGAAAGGGTTATCGTACGAGGAATATTTGATGGCTCCGGGGCTGTACTCGCCGGAATTCAGAAGGATGAGCGGGGATCTCATTGAAACCTTTCAAATGTTGAAAGGCCTAGACAGTGTAGATGTGATAAGTATGTTCCCCATGGTGGGAGAGTCTAGGACAAGAGGGCACAGCCTCGGGATAGAGGGGCACCCTTTCAAAACAGGGATGTGGAGAAATTTCTTTAGCCAAAGGATGGTGAATTTGTGGAATTTGTTGCCACATGTAGCTGTGGAGGCCAGGTCATCGGGTGCATTTAAGGCAGAGATTGATAGGTTCTTGTTTGGACATGGCATCAAAGGCTATGGGGAGAAGGCCGGGAAGCGGGGTAGAAAAAAGGATCAGCCATGATTGAATGGCGGAGCAGACTCGATGGGCAAGATGGCCTAATTCTGCTCCTATGTCTTATGGTCTTATATAAGCAGAATTAAGCCATTCGGCAATCAAGTCTGCAACAGGGTCTTCGACAGGGGGTTGCTAGGGGTTAGTGGATAGTGCAGGTTGAAGGGCCGGATAGGCCTATTCTGCACTGTATCTCTAAATAAACAAATACATACAGACATGAATTTCCACATCAGACGGTGATACAGCTGGTCAGGACGCTCTCTGGTAGAATGTGCTTCGAATGGGGTCAGGGGCCTCGATTGTCAGGAAGTAGAGGTGCTGCTGTGCTTTATTTCAGCATCTTGGAACTTAGAAAAATAGAGGGCTATAGGTTATTTCTAAAGTAAGGACATGTTTGGCACAGCTTTGAGGACCGAAGGGCCTGTATTGTGCTGTAGGTTTTCTATGTTTCTATCTGTAGAATCTTTTGTGTTTAAGAACCACAAAGAACAACCGAATGAGTATCCAAATTTAATGGCACTGCCTGAATTAATGTACTCATTAGAAATAAATGCGCAAGACATACAACATTATTGGTTAGATGTAGGAAGTGCGAAGAGATTGGGACATCGCAATGGACACTGCTGTCGAAATAAGTGACGCTGCAGACTGAAACGTTGGAACAGCGAGCTATTGGTCTCACTCTCGCTGTGGCAGGAACGATCTCTCTCTCTCTTGTTAGTGAGAGGGAGAATCTGTGGATGTTGGTGTTGGAATGGACAGTAACTCTAGAAGAACCCTAAATAATGGTCTCTGGGGGCTTTGCTATTGCTTGCATGGTGGGTGGTGGGGGTTGATGCTTCTGCTGGAGCAAGTAGGGGGAGGAGAGGGGGGAGGGTTGATGCTTTTGCTGCTGCTTGTGTGTGGGAGGGGGAGGGGGCTTTGGGGTTCTGACGTCTTTGTGTCATTCATCCTTTCGGATTTTTCTTCTGTTTTGTCGATGTCTGCGGAGAGTATGAATTTCAGGTTGTATACTGTATACATTCTCTGATATTAAATGGAGCCATTGACAATTATAAACAATATCTGGTGTGGGACCTGATGACCTTGATAGGCTTACATTTACTTCACTTGTCTATATGCTCTCACATTTTAGATGTCCAAGTGTTGCAGGGATAGTACGGGACCGTCGCAGTTAGCGTAACATTATTACAGCACCAGCAATCCTGGTTCATTTCTGCCATTGTCCACAAGGAGTTTGCACATTTTCCTCAACCTCTGGATACTCGAGTTTTTTCCCCACAGTCCAAAAAGAAAAGACAGACAGATGAGTAGGTTAATTGGTCTCGTGGGTGTAACTGTGTAATGCGATCTCGTTGGGCAGGAAGGTCACATTACTGTACAGTGTCTCTAAATAAAGTGTTCCTTTCTCTTCCCACCAGACACAGCAATTTGAAGTCTTCTACTTCTCGGTGGAAAAAGTACCTGAATGAAACAAAGCAGGTCCTGCAGCTCCTCTGGAGTGCTTACTCCAGTCCGACGCCAAGCGGCTGGAAGCAACTGCTTGTCCTCCTCCTGTTATGCTTGTGCATATCCACCATCACCAGTGGGTTACTCTACAACTGGCTGCTGTCATCCCTGAAGTACAAAGGGTATGTGAGTAAACTCATAACTGGAGTGTTCATAATCATCATGTTCCTGCTTCTCTTCCTGGTCCATCCCGTGCGCTGCGCGTTCACCATTGTGGTTCCCACATTGGGCACGAAACAAGGCCGCGATCTCTTCCTTTCCACGTGCTTCATGCTCGTGGCCATCAATATCATACCCAATATTATGGGCAACATGAAGATGGTTCTCAAGCTCCTTGAGTGTGTTGCGATGACCTCAGTCAAGAGCCTAGGAAACTCAACCAGCATTGTTAGTCATCTCAAGGATAAGCTGGTCGAAGAACTGCAGAAGCTACAAGAATTGGAGCCGTTCGTTTTGCAGCACTCAGACACAAAATGGGAATTAAACTCTGATATCAATCAATCAGCAATCCAGAGCCAATTGCAAACAATTGGCAAAGATATCCAAAGTGAATTTGATAAAATTCATACCTTAATCAGTGAGATTACTCTGTACACCAACCGAGCACTGGCTGCCTTCATCTTCTTCTATCTGGCCTTCACCTCCATTTGGTATCTCAAAGGCTACCTGACAAACCTGGAGTTTGACAATGTGTATATAACTGGCAAGTTAACTGACCTGCTACAACCAAAGAGAGGGTGGCATGTACCGAAGCGAACTGCCAGTAAAAAGCTAATCCGATCCACCGGGTTAAAGATGTCATCAGATGAAATAGCCGCATGCGTCAAGCAAATGGTGATCAGCACCGCGTATTTAGCCATATCCGCAATTATCATCATAGCGGATTTTGTCATCTTCTCGTTCACATCGGAGATCCTGCGTTGGACAGTTGACATTCCACCTGTACATGCTGTTTTAGGGTTTGAATACAAAGTAATGACTCCTTTACTGCATCTTTTTTCATGGTTCTGCTTTTCTCCTGGAGGCATTGGCCATTATCTTGGTTTTCAACTCAAAAGCAACAGCCACTTTTTTTGGTTTTAACCAGATTAACAAAATCAAGTCAAATCAAGTCAATTTATTGATTGTGATTGTGTAGCCTCTAACAGTAACTCCAGCCTTGAACACCAGGCCAGGTCTTCACGTGCTGCTTTTGGAACTCCCATCTCCCCTTCCCCCACCAATACTCTGCAATCCCCTCTCCCTCAGATCCCATCATCAGCTCCTGGGCCCTCAGTCTCCATCTTCCTCTCACCCCAACCCTCCCCTCTCCACTGACACTACCAACCTTCCTCCCCCCTCTGATCCCAGCTCTCATCTGTGCCAGGTCTTCACCATCCCCTCCGACCTTCCACTCTCTAAGGCAGAGTGCTCCGTCCTCAGTAAGGGCCTCACCTTTGTCCCCCCTCGCCCACACCTCAGTGAGTTCCACGTACGCCATGATGCTGAACTCTTCTTCCGCCAGCTCCATCTCCGAGCTTACTTCTTTGACAAGGACTCTCCCACCCCCACCAATGACCCCTTCTCCCATCTTCAACCCTCCTCCTCTTCATGGACACCCCGCTCTGGTCTTCTGCCTGCTCTGGATCTTTTTATTGCTAACTGCCGACGTGACATCAACCGTCTCGACTTCACCACGCCTTGTTCCAATTCCAACCTCATTCCTTCTGAACACTCTGCTCTCCATTCCCTCCGCACCAATCCCAACCTTATCATAAAACCCGTTGATAAGGGGGGCTGCTGTTGTAGTCTGCGTACTGACCTCTACCTTGCTGAGGCAAAATGACAACTCGTTGATACCTCCTCTTATTTACCGCTCAATCATGACCCCACTATGGAGCACCAGGTCACTGTCTCCCACACCATCACCAACCTTATCAGCTCTAGGGATCTCCCATCCACTGCCACCAACCTCATAGTTCCCACAACCCGCACTTCCCATTTCTATCTCCTACTCAAGATCCAGGTAGACCCATTGTCTCAGCTTGCTTTTGCCCCACTGAACTCATCTCTGCATACCTCGACACTGTTTTATCCCCCTTGTTTAATCCCTTTCCACCTATGTTCGTGACACTTCTCACACTCTGGATTCTTTCAATGATTTCAAGTTCCCTGGCCCCCATTATCTTATTTTCACCAAGGGCGTCCAATCCCTGTATGTCTCCATCCCCCACCAGGAAGGTCTCAAAGCTCTCAGCTTCTTTTTGGATTCCAGACCAAACCAATTCCCCTCTACACTCTCCTCCATCTAGTGGAATTGGTCCTCTCTCTTAATAATTTCTTCTTCAGCTCCTCCCACTTCCTTCAAACTAAAGATGTAGCCATGGGCACCCGCATGGGTCCCAGTTATGCCTACCTTTTTGTTGGCTATGTAGAACAGTCCATGTTCCAAGCCTGTACTGGTATCCGTCCCCCACTTCTCCTTCACTACATTGATGACTGCATTGGCGCTGCCTCCTGCACGCATGCTGAGCTCGTTGACTTCATCAACTTTGCCTCCAACTTCCACCCTGCCCTTAAATTTACCTGGTCCATTTCTGACACCTCCTTCTCCTTCCTTGATCTCTCTCTCTCTATCTCTGGAGACAGCTTATCTACTGATGTCTGCTATAAGCCCACAGGCTCTCACAGCTACCTGGATTATTCCTCTTCCCACCCTGTTACTTGTAAAAATGCCATCCCCTTCTCTCAATTCCTCTGTCTCTGCTGCATCTGCTCTCAGAATAAGGCTTTTCATTCCAGGACAAAGGAGATATCTTCCTTTTTTAAAGAAAGGGGCTTCCCTTCCTCCACCATCAACTCTGCCCTCAAACACATCTTTCCCATTTCACGCACATTGCTCTCACCCCATCCTCTTGCCACCCCACTACGGATAAGGTTCCCCTTGAGCTCAACTACCATGCCACCAGCCTCCGGGTCCAACATATAATTCTCTGTAACTTCCACAACCTCCAACGGGATCCCACCACCAAGCACATCTTTCCCTCCCCCCTCTTTCTGCTTTCCACAGGGATCACTCCCTACGCAACTCCCTTGTCTATTTGTACCCCCATCCCTTTCCACCACTCTCCCTCCCGGCACTTACCCTTGTAAGCAGAACAAATGCTATACACTTCCTCCCTCATCGCCATTCAGGGCCCCAGACTGTCCTTCCAGGTGAGGTGACACTTCACCTGTGAGTCGGCTGGTCTGGTATACTGCATCCGGTGCTCCCAGTGTGGCCTTCTATATATTGGTGAGACCCGACAAAGACTGGGAGACTGTTTCACTGAACACCTACACTCTGCCCACCAGAGTAAGCAGGACCTCCCATTGGCCACACATTTTAATTCCACGTCCCATTCCCATTCCGATATGCAAATCCTCCTCTACTGTTGAGATGAAGCCACACTCAGGTTGGAGGAACAACACTTTATATTCCATCTGGGTAGCCTCCAACCTGATGGCATGAACATTGATTTCTCGAACTTCTGTTAATGCTCCTCCTCCCCTTCTTACCCCATCCCTAATTTTTAATTCTTAATTTTTTTCTCTCCTTCCCTCTCACAATAATTCCTTGCCTGTTCTCCATCTTCCTCAGTTGCTCCCCTCCCCCTTTCTTTCTTCTAAAGCCCTCCGTCCTATGATACTCCCCCTTCTCCAGCCTTGTATACCTTTTGCCAATCAACTTCTCAACTTTTAACTTCATCCCTCCCCCTCCTGTCTTCTCCTATCATTTCGGGTCTCCCCTTCCCCCTCCCACTTTCAAATCTCTTACTATCTCTTCTTTCAGTTAGTCCTGACGAAGGGTCTCAGCCCAAAACATCGACTGTACTTCTCCCTATAGATGCTGCCTGGCCTGCTGCGTTCCACCAGCATTTTGTGTGTGTTGCTTTAATTTCCAGTGGGTTTTCTCGGGTTCAAGTCAATGTATTGTCATTTAGCTGCATAATGTATATGACATATATAACCACATACAGAAATGAGATGTTTCTTTGAACCAGGGTGTAAAGCATAGTAGCACACATAACACATGATAACTTATGAAGGTATTATGAAAATCTACAGATGAATCACACATAAATTTACAAACTAAAGTGCATTAGTATTATTGTAAGATATGGAACAGATCAACCAGAGAAACTTCAAATGTGATGCAACAGGGAGTTCAGAAGCCAAGTGGCCTGGGAGAAGAAACTGTTTGCCATCCTGACCATTCTTGTTTTTATGCATCAGAGTCTCCTGCCTGGCGGTAGTAAGTCAATGGGTAGGATCCTTGATAATACTAAGGGCCCTGCATATGCAGTGCTTCTGATAAATGTCCCCGATAGATGGTAAGGAGACCACTATGATCCTCTTCGCTGTTCTCAGTCCTTTGTGGGAACTTCTGGTCCATTACTCAACTGCTCCCATACCAGATGAAGGTGCAACTTGTCATGCTGACACTCTGACTGGTGCTCCTGTAATACGCAGTTAAGATGAGGTTGGGAGAGCCTTGCTTTCCTCAATGTTCTTAGGAACTGTGCCTTCTTGTTCAGGGGGGTGATATTACGGGACCGGGTGAGGTAACCCATGATGTAAACTCCTAGGAACTTGGTACACTTAACGCTCTCTACGAAGGGAGCCACATATTTGCAGAGGGGAATGGTTTATCAGCAACTTCCTGAAGTCCACAATGATTTCCTTTGTCTTCTCCACATTCAGGCTTAGGCTGTTCTTCTCACCCCAACCCACCAGCTGCTCCACTGTCTCTCTATACTTGTCTGCAGTAAAGTGGCATCACTTATAGACGGTTAGATCCAGAAGGCAGATGCAGGCAACCTCCATGTTACAGGGGCTTGCCTTTCAGCGCAAGACAAGTTAACCAGTCTCTAGTGAAGGGGAAGAAGTCAAGATAAAGAGGTCAGGGAGGGGAACTAGTGCAAGCTGGCAGGTGATTGGTGAGACCAAGTGAGGAGCAAGGTAGGTGGGTAGGGGAGGGAAAGGAAACGAGAAGCTGAGAGGTGATAGGTGGAATTAAAAGCTCTTACTTAAGACCATAAGGTCATAAAACATAGAAGCAGAATTAGGCCATTTGGCCCATCAAGCCTATTCTGCCATTTCATCATGGCTGATCCATTTCCCTCTTAGCCCCAACTCCTGCCTTCTCCCCGTAACCTTTCATACCCTGACTAGTTAAGAATCTATCAACTCTGCCTTAAATGCATCCAGTGGCCTGGTGGCAACAAATTCCATAGATTCACCATCCACTGGCTAAAGAACTTCCTCCTCATCTCTGTTCTAAAGGGAAGTCCCTCATTCATAAGGCCAGTGATGTTGTGGGGGTGGAACTGGACTTTCTGACGGTGGTGTCTTAAAAGAGGATGCTGTCCAAGTTGCATGCCATCTTGGACAATGACTCCTATCCACTCCATAATGTACTGGTTAAGCACAGGAGTACATTCAGCCAGAGACTCATTCCACCAAGATGTAACACTGAGCATCATAGGAAGTCATTCCTACCTGTGGCCATCAAACTTTACAACTCCTCCCTCAGAGTGTCAGACACCCTGAGCCAATAGGCTAGTCCTGGACTTATTTCCACTTGGCATGATTAACATTATTATTGAATTATTTATGGTTTTATATTGCTATATTTCTTCACTATTCTTGGTTGGTGCGGCTGTAACGAAACCCAATTTCCCTCGGGATCAATAAAGTATGTCTGTCTGTCTTTCTGTCTATTATGAGGCTGTGTCCTCTGGTCTTGGACTCCCCCCACCAAAGGAAACATCCTCTCCACAACCACTCATTGAGGCCCTTCAACATTTGATTGTTTCAATGAGAACCCCACATTCTTCTAAATCCCAGCGAGTAGAGTCCCAGAACCTTCAATTGCTGCTCATATGATAACCCTTTCATTCCCAGAATCATTTTTGTGAACCTCCTCTGAACCCTCTCTTGTATCAGCACATCTCTTCTTAAATAAGGGGTCCAAAACGAATCACAATACTCCAAGTGAGGCCTCGCCAGCGTTTTATAAAGCTTCAGCATTACATCCTTGCTTTTATATTCTAGTCCTCTTGAAATGGATACTAACATTACATTTGCCTTCCTCACCATCAATTCAATCTGCAAATTAACTTCTAGGGAATCCTGCATGAGGACTCCCAAATCCCTTTGCATCTCAGGTTTTTGAATTTTCTTCCCATTTAGAAAATAGCCTGTGCTTTTATTCCTTCTACCAAAGTGCATGACAAAGTTCTTAAGTCAAGTAGCTCAGCTTCTTGTCAAGGGGATTCCCCTGTTTATTTCCTTCCAGAGATTCTACCAGACTTCATGTCAAGTCAAGTCACTTTTATTGTCATTTTGACCATAACTGCTGGTACAGTACTCAGTGAAAATGAGACATTTTTCAGGACCATGGTGCTACACAAAACAGTACAAAACCTACACTGAATTACGTCAAAACAACACAGAGCAAGCTACACTAGACTACAGACCTACACAGGAGTGCATAAAGTGCACAAAACAGTGCAGGCATTACAATAAATAATAAGTAAGACAATAGGCACAGTAGAGGGCAGTAAGTTGGTGTCAGTCCAGACTCTGGGTATTGAGGAGTCTGATAGCTTGGGGGAAGAAACTGTGTTGGGATAGTCTGGTCTTGAGAGCCCGAATGCTTCAGTGCCTTTTCCCAGATGTCAGGAGGGAGAAGAGTTTGTATGAGGGGCGCGTGGGGTCCTTCATAATTCTGTTTGCTTTGTGGATGTAGCTTGTAGTGTAAATGTATGTAATGGTGGGAAGAAAGACCCTGATGATCTTCTCAGCTGACCTCACTATCCGCTGCAGGATCTTGCGATCCAAGATGATGCAATTTCTGAACCAGGCAGTAATGCAGCTGCTTAGGATGCTCTCAATACAACCTCTGCAGAATGTGATGAAGATGGGGGGTGGGAGATGGACTTTCCTCAGCCTTTGCAGAAAGTAGAGATGCTGCTGGGCTTTCTTTGCTATGGAGCTGGTGTTGAGGGACCAGGTGAGATTCTCCGCCAGGTGAACACCAAGAAATTTGGTGCTCTTGCTGAGTTCCTCAAGCATTGTGTGTGCATTGTTCAAGATTTCCAGCCCCTGCAGAATCTCTTGTGTTTCTGTGTAAGAATAATAAGAGTGAAATTTGCACACCACAACTTTCCTCAGATTGCAAGATAATAATTGAATCATTTCTATTGATAATACTGATTTGGGAATAGCTATCATCCAAGGCAGGGGCTCCCAACCTTTTTTATGCCATGGACAAATACCGTTAAGCAAGGGATCTGTGGATCCTTGGTTGAGAACGTCTGGTTGAACGTATGGTGTAGTCTTCTCTGATAGGTCATATCTTATAACTTGATTACATCCATTAGTAAATCAAATCAGAATCTGGTTTAATTACACTGGCATGTGTCATGAAATTTATTGTCTATGTAGCAATAGTACATTGCAATGCATAATAATAGAGTAGAAAACATGAATTACTGTGTGTGTGTGTACTCGTCGGGGTGTCGTCAGGACAAGCTCGCCATCATGACAAGCTTTTTGCACCGATCTTTCTGGTGATTGCTTGTCATATGATGTGTCTTGGGCATCTGAAACCTGGCGGAGCCCATCCCTCCCCAGGTGTTTGGAGCCAGCTGGATTCAAACTTGGGAGCCTTCGCTCCAAAGTCTGGCACTGGTGCCACTACGCCACCAGCTGGCTTCTGTGAGGTAAGTGTGTGTATATTAAATAGTTAAGTTAAATAAGTGGTGCAAAAATAGAAATAAAAAAGATAGAGAAGTTATGTTCATGGACTGACTGTCCATTCAGAAGTCAGATGGTAGAGGGGAAGCTGTTTCTGAATCATTAAATGTGTGCTTTTAAGCTCCTGTACCTCATTCCTAATTTTGCAATGAGAACAAGGCATTGCCTGGGTGATGGGGGGTGTTCTTAATGATGGACACTGCCTTCTTAAGGCATCGCTCCTTGAAGATGTACTGGATACTACGGAAGCTAGAGTTCATGATCAAGCTGACTGGTCTTACAGCTCTTCAATGCTATGCAGTACCCACACCCCCCCCCCCCAATACCAAATGGTGATTCACTCAATTAGAAAGCTCTCCACAGTACATCTGTGGAAATTTTCCAGCCTTTTCGGAGACATACCAAATATTCTCAAACTCTAATGGAATATAGCTGCAGCCATGCCTTCTTTGTAGGGGTAGTAAGTGATGAACAATACTATACAGACGTATCCCGTATTCCTCAGACTTGTTCATTGGAGCGAAGGAAGATGAAAGGTGACTTGATAGAGGTGTACAAGATAATAAGAGGCATAGATCGAGTAGACAGCCAGACACTATTTCCTAGGGCAAGAATGGCTATTACGAACAGGCATAATTTTAAGGGGTGTGATGTCAGAAGTAAGCTTCTTCACACAGAGTGCTGGGTGTCTAGAATGCACCGCCCGGGTTGGTGTTAGGGCAGGGGTTCTCAAACATTTTAATGCATAGGCCAATACCATTACACAAGGGGTCCGTGGACCCCAAGTTGGGAACTCCTGTGTTACAGGCTGATACTTAAGGGACATTTAAGAGACTCTTAGATATTCATATGAATGAAGGAAGAATGGAGTATTATGTGCGAGAGAAGGGTTAGATTAATTTTAGAGAAAAGATCACCGTGTGCTGAAGACAAAGTGCTAAGTTCTACGTTCTATAATTTTGCAGAAGTTCCATTTTCAACTGTTAGCCAAATAGAAATTCCCATCTGCAAGCCAAGAGTTTCTCTTCCTATGTGCCTGTGTGGGAAGAGAACACAAAAGAGGGACAAGCCATGCAGAATTGGGGTGGCATGTTAGCATAGTGGTTAACACAGCGTTTTATAGTACAGGTGACCCAGGTTCAATTCCTGGCACTGCCTGTAAGGAGTTTGTATGTGCTCCCTGATTTCCCATGGGAGTTCCAGTTTCCTCCCACAGTCCAAAGACGTACCAGTTGGCAGGTTAATAAGTCATTGTAAATTGTCCGGTGATTAGGCTAGGGTTAAGTTGGGGGATTGCTGGGCAGCAAGGCTCAGAGGCTTGGAAGGGCCAGTTCCACGCTGTATCTCAATAAATAAATAAATTAATCAAATAAATAAAAAGTCAGGAACTGCATGGAGAGATTCATATAGTTTTGCCAATTTTCTCTGTACAATGTGTACAGACTTAAGTGCACCTCTCTTGCTCCCCTCAACCCAAAGCAGAACCTGGGAAATCATCCTTCCAATATTATTGGATAGTTGAGTCTGACCTATAGACTTTTTGTTAACCTGAAGGTAAATATTTCATATCTTGTGGTATTTTGTTTAGAAGATAAGTGAAAATAGGGCCTGAAATGATCTAGAACTTCTAGTTCTTCACTCCTACCAAATACCTCCTCCCAAACTCACATTGGGAAACTGGTAGAAGGGGTAGGATCGCAATTTCTCTAAAAATACATACAGTCGCTAATGCT
This sequence comes from Hypanus sabinus, assembly GCF_030144855.1. Lineage (NCBI taxonomy): Eukaryota > Metazoa > Chordata > Chondrichthyes > Myliobatiformes > Dasyatidae > Hypanus > Hypanus sabinus. The sequence continues at coordinate 154,407,965 of NC_082714.1, forward strand.
CTTGATTTCCAGCCACTTTCAGTCTTCCTTGCTCTGTATATGAAAGCAGACAAACAATTCAAAATGATTCCATCCACTCATAACATTCCTATCTCTGCCTCTGGGTGGCAGGGTGACATCTCTACCAAAGGAAGAGTAAGATGCTCCTTCCCTCTACTAGTCTTGATTAAGGTGTAGCATCTGCTCAGCCCCCTGATCAGGATCATGTGAAGCCATGGGAGCAGGTGGTGGATGGTTGTACGAGCAGCCGGTGCATATCACAAGTCCAGGCTTTGTGACCACTGATGCCAGGCAGACAATCTCTGAAGAGTATTGATAATGGGTGGGGTCACCCGTCTTGTAAAGACACTGCCCGGAAGATGGCAATGGCAAACCACTTCCATAGAAAAATTTGCCAAAAACAATCATGGTCACGGAAGGGTTCTGCTGAAGGGTATTGGCCAGAAATATCAGCTGTACTTTTTTCCATAGATGCTCTGGCCTGCTGAGTTCCTCCAGCATTTTGTGTGAATTTCCAGCAATTGCAGATTCTCTCTTACTCATGGAAAGACCATGATTGCCCATGTTATACTGTTGTGACTGCGATTGAAGTCACTGGGAGGCACTGAAGCTGGTGGATAAAGAAGTCTTTATTCAACACATGAGCAGGTATCATACTGGAGACACTCTCAGAAAGGGCTCCTAAACTCAAAGTACATCACATTTTTATACCCTTAAGACCAATGGTAACTCAATACAGTTTCAATAGTTACTTAATGTCATTTACTTCAAATCTTTGGGTTGACAATGCTTCCTTTGAGTTACACACAATTTTCAAACACCTAAATCTTCACACCAACACTCCAGACACCCCAGATTGAATGTTAATCACTGCTATCTGTAAACTGTTTTCATGCATATGCAGACACCTCAGGTCAATGGGATGTTTCCTGGTTTGCAGTCGACCCCAGACTCCAGCCCCAGAAAGACCACTGTTCTGAGTTGCATTTTAAATTCAAACCACAATCCACATTCAGATCTGAAGACTGGTTGCTGCTGAAGTTAATATTTGCTATTTTCCATAACTCCAGAATATACCCTAACAATGCAACATGGCATATAATGAATGAATGACTCTCTGCCTCACACAGCCTGTCACTGTGATTGTCCCTGAAGTTACATGCTGCTTCTAACATGAACACAAAATGGTATCGTAGAACAACATGAGAACAAGATTGTTTATAACACATGCATAGACCGGTGATTAGTGATGTGCCTCAGGGATCTGTACTGGGTCCAATGTTGTTTGTCATATACATTAATGATCTGGATGATGGGGTGGTAAATTGGATTAGCAAGTATGCAGATGATACTAAGATAGGTGGCGTTGTGGATAATGAAGTAGGTTTTCAAAGCTTGCAGAGAGATTTAGGCCAGTTAGAAGAGTGGGCTGAAAGATGGCAGATGGAGTTTCATGCTGATAAGTGTGAGGTGCTACATTTTGGTAGGAATGATCAAAATAGGACATACATGGTAAATGGTAGGGCATTGAGGAATGCAGTAGAACAGTGATCTAGGAATAATGGTGCATTATTCCCTGAAGGTGGAATCTCATGTGGATAGGAAAGGAATGGAGGGTTATGGGCTAAGTGCAGGTAGGTGGGACTGAGTGAGAGTAAGCGTTCGGCACGGACTAGAAGGGCCGAGATGGCCTGTTTCCATGCTGTAAATGTTATATGGTTATATGTTATATAGATAAAGTGGACAGCTGGCATCTTTTTCCCTGGGCAGCAATGGATTGTATGAGAAGGCATGATGTTAAGGTACACCCATGAACTGCTGGAGGAACTCAGCAGTCCAGGCAGATCTATAGAGAGGAATGGAAGGTCGGTGTTTCGGGCTGACACCCTTTGAGACTGGAAAGGAAGGGGGAAGAAGCCAGAATAAGGAGATGGGGAGAGAGGAAAGAGTTCAAGCTGGCAGATGAGAACAGGTGAGGGGGGGTGAGAGGATGGGGGATGAAATGGAAAACTGGGAAGGGACTGGTGGAAGAAGTAAAGAAAGCTGGGAGGGGATTGGTGTAAGAGGTCAGGAAGCTAGGAGATGGTTGGTGGAAGAGGTAAAGGAAGCTGGGAGGGGATTGGTGGAAAAGGAAAAGGCTGAAGAAGAAGACAAGTGATAGGTGAAATTAGGAGGGGGGCATTGGTAGGTGGGAGAGGGTGACTAAGTGAGAAGTAATTGGAGGAAAACATTGGGGAAATGTCAGAGGTGTAGCGATGTGCGACACACAGCGTTGAAATGACGACACGCAGTCAGTAAGTCATTTCGAGACGTTTATTCAAACTTCACGGCGCTGGCATTTAAATCCCTAGCGTCCGCCCTCTCCGGGCGGAAATGAATTCAGAGGTGCATTACCAAAGTCTCCGCCCGTGCACTGGCTTTTTGTGAGCCGGTTCGCCTGTGCAGAAAGTGGGTTGCCACATAACCCTCCCCCAGAACCGGCAATACACCCCCCCCCCCCCCCACAATGTCCACAGTCTGGATCAGCCTCTGTTTGGGAGGTCTGCCTCTCTGCCGCGGCAAGGCCACATGGGCTGGTTTGAGTCGGTCCACCGTGAAAACCTCCTCTTTCCCCCCAATGTCCAGAACGTACGTGGACCCGTTGTTGTTGATCGCCTTGAATGGCCCCTTGTACGACCGCTGTAGCGGTGCCCAGTGTCCGCCCCTTCGTACAAACACAAACTTACAGTTCTGCAGGTCTTTGGGTACATGGGTTGGGGTCAGTCCGTGCTGTGAAGTTGGTACGGGGGCCAGGTTGCTGAGCCTTTCGCGTAGCCTGTCCAGGACTGCTGCGGGTTCTTCCTCTTGCCCCCTTGGGGCTGGTATGAACTCTCCCGGGTTGGCCAGGGGTGCGCCATACACCAACTCGGCCGACGGGCGTGCAGATCCTTTTTGGGCACTGTACGAATTCCAAGCAGGACCCAGGGAAGCTCGTCCACCCAGTTAGGTCCTCTCAGGCGGGCCATGAGAGCCGACTTCAAGTGACGGTGGAAGCGTTCCACCAGTCCGTTCGACTGTGGGTGTTAGGCAGTTGTATGGTGTAGCTGCATTCCCAACAGGCTGGAGGTGAACTGGGCGCCTCTGTCGGAGGTAATGTGGGCCGGTACCCCAAAGCGTGCTACCCAGGTTGCGATCAGTGCTCGGATGCAGGAATCGGCTCTGACTACCTCGTGAACCGGTCTACCATTGTTAGGAGGTACCGCGCTCCTCAGGATACTGGTAGGGGGCCCACGACATCCACATGAATGTGGTCGAACCTCCGGTGGGTGGGTTTGAACTGCTGCGGCGGGGCTTTAGTGTGCCACTGCACCTTGGCTGTTTGGCACTGCGCGCACATTCTGGCCCATTCACTGACCTGCTTGCGAAGTCCGTGCCACGCGAACTTGCTGGAGACCAGCCGGCCAGTTGTCCTGATAGATGGGTGCGCCAAACTGTGTATGGAGTCGAAAACCCGCCTCCTCCAGGCTGCTGGGACGATGGGGCAAGGTTGGCTGGTAGCCACATCGCACAGGAGGGTCCTCTCACCTGGGCCTACGAGAAAGTCCTCCAGCTGCAAACCCAAGACTGCGGTCCTGTAGCTGGGCATCTCGTCGTCTGCCTGCTGTGCCTCCGCCAGTGCTGCATAGTCCACCCCCAGAGACAGGGCCTGGACAGCTACTCTGGAGAGTGCGTCCGCCACGATGTTGTCCTTTCCCAAGACATGCTGGATGTCCGTCGTGTACTCGGAGATGTAGGACAGATGTCGCTGCTGGCGAGCCGACCAGGGATCGGACACCTTCGTGAACGCGAAGGTCAACGGTTTGTAGTCCGTGAACGCGGTGAACAGCCTGCCTCCTAAGAAGTACCTGAAGTGCCGGATTGCCAGATACAGTGCCAACAGCTCCTGGTCAAAAGCACTGTACTTGAGTTTGGGTGGTTGTAGGTGCTTGCTAAAGAATGCCAGGGGTTGCCAGCGCCCCTCGATGAGCTGCTCCAGCACCCCACCGACTGCTGTGTCGGATGCATCCACCGTGAGGGCGGTTGGAACGTCCGTTCTGGGGTGCATCAGCATCACGGCATCTGCCAAGGCTTCCTTGGCTTTAACAAAAGTGGCCGCGGCCTCCTCGTCCCAAGTAATGTCCTTGTCTTTACCCGACATCAGGGTGTACAAAGGGCGCATGATACGGGCTGCTGAGGGGAGGAAATGGTGGTAGAAGTTCACCATACCAACGAACTCCTGTAGGCCTTTGACCGTGTTGGGCCGGGCAAAGTGGCGGATCGTGTCTACCTTGGCGGGTAGAGGTGTTGCCCCGTCTTTGGTAATCCTGGGGCTCAGGAAGTCAATGGCATCGAGACCAACTGGCACCTTGCCGGGTTGATCGTGAGGCCGAACTCACTCAGGCAGGAGTAGAGCTGGCGGAGGTGGGACAGATGCTCCTGATGACAACTGCTGGCTATAAGGACGTCGTCCAAATAGATGAACACAAAGTCCAGGTCAAGTCCCACCACGTCCATTAGCCGCTGGAACGTCTGTGTGGCATTCTTCAGGCCGAACGGGGTGATGAGTGCTGTTTTGGGGATGTCTTCAGGGTGCACCAGGATTTGATGGTATCCCCAGACGAGGTCTACATTTGGAAAAGATTCTTGCCCCGTGCAGGTTTGCTGCAAAGTCCTGTATGTGTGGCACGGGGTAGCGGTTTGGAGTGGTAGCCTTGTTCAGTCTGCAGTAGTCGCCGCATGGTCTCCAACCCCCGGCTGCTTTGGGCACCATGTGCAGGGGGGAGGCCCATGGGCTGTCGGACCTCCATACGATCCCCAATTCCTCCATCCTCTTGAACTCCTCCTTCACCAGGCGGAGCTTTTCCGGGGGGAGCCTTCATGCGTGGATGTGGAGGGGTGGTCCCTGGGTCAGGATGTGGTGCTGTACCCCGTGTCTGGGCATGGCTGCCGTGAACTGCAGTGCCAGAATCGATGGGAAGTCCGCCAGGATTCTGGTGAATTTGTTGTCCGACAGCGTGATGGAGTCCAGGTGTGGGGCCGGCAACTTGGCTTCGCCCAGGGAGAATGTCTGGAAAGTCTCGGCCTGTATCAGTCTTTTCCCTTGCAAGTCAACCAGCAGGCTGTGAGCTCGCAAGAAGTCTGCCCCCAGAAGTGGTTGTGAAGTCCCACATGAACCGGCTGGCGCGGAACTGCATCTGCACTGTGTGGGTGCCATAGGTCTGTATCGTGCTGCCGTTTGCGGTCCTCAGGGTGGGTCCTGGCTTCCTGTTGCGGGTGTCGTACCCCATCGCTGATCTCCGCTCTGGTGTCCACCAAGAAGCGGCATCCCAACTGTTTATCCCAGATGTACAAGAGGCTGTCCTGGTGGCCAGCCGCCATAGTCATTAGCGGCAATTGGCCCTGGCACTTGCAGGGCGGGCAACAACAGCGGGCTTTTGTGCCCCACTGCTGGTGGTAGAAACACCACTGTTCACTGGCCTCCTCACTCCTGTCTCTGTGTTGTGTGCACCCCCCTGCCGAGCCTGGTCTGGTCTCCTGTTGGGCACGTGGCCTGGTAATCTGACCGACAGACGCCACGCTCTCCCTCTTGGCTTTCCACAGCACGTCTGCCCGGGCCGCCACCTTCCGGAGGTTGCTGAAATCTGTGTCGCAGCAGCAGATGTACGTCCTCGGGCAGTCGCTCTAGAAACGCTTGCTCAAACATGAGGCAGGGCTTGAGTCTGTCAGCCAGGGACAGCATCTCCTTCATCAATGCTGACGGCAGTCTGTCTCCCAAGCCGTCCAGGTGAAGCAGGCGGACACCCCGCTCATGCCGTGAGAGGCCAAAGGTCCCAATGAGCAACGCTTTGAATGCTTCATACTTGCCTTCTTCCGGGGGCGACTGTATGAAATCCGCAACCTGGCCGGCCATCTCCTGGTCAAGGGCACTCACCACGTGGTAGTAATGCGTGGAATCAGAGGATATCTGCTGAATCTGGAACTGGGCTTCTGCTTGGCTAAACCACACACGTGGTCGCAGCGTCCAGAAAGTCAGCAGTTGTAGCGAAACTGCGTGAACAGATGAAGAGTCGGTCATCTTTGGTCCAAATCCCGTTTGGTCACCAATGTAGCGATGTGCTACACACGGCGCTGAAATAACGACACGCAGTCGTAAGTAGTTTCGAGACTAGTTTATTCAAACTTTGCGGTGAGGGCTTTTAAATCCCTGGCGCCCGCCCTCTCCGGGCGGAAATGACATCAGAGGTGCATTACCAAAGTCTCCCCCCGCGCACTGGCCGGTTCGCCTGCGCAGAAAGTGGATCGCCACAGAGGTATCTTTTACACACAGTGTGTAGGTACCTAGAACACACTGCCAGGAGCAGTGGACGAGGCAGATACATTAGGGACATTTAAGACACTCCTACGCAGTCACATAGATGGTAGAAAAATGGAATTCTAAGTAGAAGGGAAGGGTTAGATTGATCTTAGAGTGGGTTACATTGAGGGTCAAAAGGTCTATACTATGCTGTAATGCTCTATGTAATTTGGGATAAAAATGTGAAAATTTCTTTCTAGTTTCTGTCTGGTAGATTCCCTATGTCAAAATTTTAAACATGAATTGGTCTTTTTCAGGTAACTATAGGGACTCCAGTGGAAGAAATTGTTAATTCAATGAGAACCTGGAAGAACAAAACTCTCTTCTCCTGGAATTTCACCTTTACATCAGATAGATGTGTATTTCGGGCTTCTCCTCCAGATATCCATATCATCTGTGTTGTCAGCCTGCTCTATTTTATTGTCTATATTACAGTGTTTTTGGAAGCCTATGCCTTGCGAGCCCGAAGAAAGATTTCTGCGAGCTTCTTTGAGAGCCGGGAAAACAAAAGGGTCAAATATCTCCAGCAAAAGCTGCTGAATAATTTGGAGCATCAGTTCAAAAATAATGTGGTTGTTTTCACTGTGTCAGAGCAATGCCACGTAAGCTTTAAAAGGCAATGCTTAAACCATGAGACATAGGAGCAGAACTGGGCCATTCTTGCCCACCATTCCATCTTGTCTTGTCCATACTGCACTAACTGCCACTGTTTCTAGCTAACTGGGCTATAAACGTGCAGGAGCAGTGTGTGGTTAAGTGCCCTGCTCCAAGACAAACACGCTGCCTCGGCTGAGGCTTGCTTGAACTAACAACCTTCAGATTGCTAGCCCAAAGCCTTAACTCACTTGGCTACGCACCAACACAAACCCCATTGACCATAACACTTATCGCCTTTACTAATCAAGGACCTATCTACTAACTATATGCAAAATGTAACTAGCCTGTTGGCTGAGCATTTTGAATTACTGTACCAGTTATAAGAAAGTTATATATTGTGTTACATCTTGCATCACCTCAAGACCCAAAGCACTTCTACAGATTAATCCATTCGTCCCAAAGAGTGCTGTACTCTGTCATAATTTTCTTCAGTTGAATTTTGCTTTTTAATAAATCATCTGTAACATTTAAGTGTAGACCAGGGTTAATTGAAAGACCAGGATCAATGAAGTAATCCATCATTTCAGGTGCATGAGACTAACAGCAAACAGATTAATTGATCACTTTGAAACATGATAGTTGAATTTGTGAAGGAAGTATTCAAAGTTTAAAGTACATTTACTTAACTTCCGTTTATATTATTGGGCAGCTAATATTCACTGTCTTGCTTTTTGGTCCTTCTTTCATAATCAGTCTGATTGTCCAAAATGGGTGGCAATGGAGTTGAACTCTACTAAGAATATCTCTATTTCCGCACTTCTTGGATCTGCACTTCCTTGTCGCTTGCTTAAACTAATTGTTAAAACTCTTATTAGACACTCTGAGAATATGGGCTCAGTTTAGAAAATTTAATTGCCTTCATGGTTTCTCTCTCTAGTCCTATCTTACATAATCATCTTCCCCCTACCTTCTATGCAAGACTTAACATTTCACAATTGGTACAGAAAGGGCATTAGGCACTTTGAAGATCTTTTCATAGATAATCGTTTTGCAACTTTTCAACAATTCTCTGTAAAGTTTAATCTACCTAATTCCCACTTCTTTAGATATCTTCAAATTAGACATTTCATTAACCCTTTATTGTGAGATGCCTGAGAAAAACGTTGTGGACCTGTTTCTTTGTATTAATCCATTGGACAAAGGCTTAATATCTTTTATTCATGATAAATTAGTAACCTTGAGGTGTGCCCCCTTTGATAAAATTAGTACTGCTTGGGAGCATGAACTGAATATGGAATTAGCAAAGGAGGCCAATTCTCTGGATGCTTTCAAGAAGGAGCTAGATAGGTATCTTGTGGATAGGGGAATCAAGGGATATGGGGACAAGGCAGGAACCAGGTATTGATAGTAGATGATCAGCTATGATCTCAGAATGGTGGTGCAGGCTCGAAGGGCTGAATGGTCTACTTCTGCACCTATTGTCTATTGAATGGTAGGGTGAAAGAACCATGGGTGACAAGTGAGGTGGAAAATCTAGTCAGGTGGAAGAAGGCAGCATACATGAGGTTTAGGAAGCAAGGGGGTTATATGGGAGGCAGGGTTTGAGGGTCAGCACTACATTCTGGGCCAAAGGGCCTGTAATGTGCTGTACTATTCTATGTTCTATGTTTAAGGTTGTACATAGGGTTCTCACGTGTAAAACTAAATTGCCGCAGTTTTATCCCAACATTAGTCCTGTTTGTGACAAGCGTAAAGGTGACGCGGCTTCTCTTATCCATATGTACTGGGCTTGTCCTAGTTTAGAGAAATTTTGGAGAGAAGTTTTTTTTATCTTTATCTCATGTTCTTAATTACCACTTAGAACCTAATCCTCTGATTGCCCTTTTTGGTACCTTCGGTGAGGCAGACATGCATTTGAATTCGACTAAATGTCGAACATTATCTTTTGCCTCTCTTTTGGCTAGACCAGGGGTCAGCAACCTTTACCACTGAAAGAGCCACTTGGACCCGTTTCCCACAGAAAAGAAAACACTGGGAGCCGCAAAACCCGTTTGACATTTAAAATGAAATAACACTGCATACAACGTTTTTTTTGCCTTTATGCTATGTATAAACAAACTATAATGTGTTGCATTTATGAAATTGATGAACTCCTGCAGAGAAAACGAAATTACATTTCTGCATGCAACAAAAACATTTTGAACTCCGAAAAAAAGACGTTGGGTTGAAAGTTACTTTTAAGTAAAATACTCAATGTCTATTTGAGTCCTTCTTGTATTTATGAAAAACGCCGAACTTAAATTTTCCGCCAGCAGCAAACCAAAAATAACATCAGCCAGCTGTCAGCCTGAAAAATAAAAGGACTATTTCACTGAACAATGAAAAAATATGAATATACATAAAATAATAGGCAATTAAAATATTTATCATACTTGGTTAATGGGATTTCTGCTCCTGGACCTCAGCGCACAGCGTCTGCACATCAGGGCTGTATGACGTCACCTTCATCTTTACACAGGATCGCAAGCTGTCATCTGTGAGGCGTGCGCGATGTTTGTTTTTAATAAAGTTCATGTTGGAGAACACCTGCTCACATACATATGTGGATCCAAAGATCGACAGGACTCCAAGCGCATACTTTTTCATGTTTACATAAATGTCGGGCATAGCATTCCATGTTTCGAACACAAGTTTGTCCGGTTTTGGAAGGTTTTCAATATCACTCCATTTGTGATTCTGAGCAAGAACGGCCTTCTGACGGGCAACATCTTCAAGGTCTGCTGTCAAGCGTCTAAACTTGGACACCCATATGTCTTTGTCGGCTATGTCGGCCAGTTCCATCTCAAGATCAGGTTGACTCACACCTGCCAATGCAGTCGTATTCAGTAGGGATGGATCGATGCTTAAGGGAGTGACCGGGAAGGATAATGTGTTTTTTTCCTCTCTGAACTCACAGAAGCGTTTCCCAAACGATGTTTGCATTGCGATGATTGCAGAATGTAAATACTCCGAATTTATCATGTCGTGAGCTTGTTCGAACTCTCTCAAATTGGGGAAGTGAGACAAAGTGCCTTTCTGTAAATCTCTGGCAAGCACTGTCAACTTGCGCTCGAATGCCAAGACATCCTCCAACATGTGCAGGGCTGGGCGTCCTTTCCCCTGAAGAGCTGTGTTCAGCGTGTTCAGGTGCGCTGTCATGTCTACCATGAAGTGTAGCTTTTCCAGCCACTCTGGCTGTTCCAGCTCAGGAAAGGTGAGCCCTTTGCTGCCCAGGAAAGTTTTCACTTCTTCCAGACGCGCGACAAAGCGTTTCAGCACCTCCCCTCTTGACAGCCACTGGACTTTGTTGTGCAGCAGGAGATCAGAATATTCGCTTTCCAGCTCGTCCAGTAACAAACAGAATTGACGGTGATTTAAACTTTTTGCCATTATTTTATTGACAATCTGAATGACAACATCCATTACTTCTGTGCATTCCGGAGGAAATGTTTGAGCGCACAGTGCCTCTTGGTGCAAGATGCAGTGAAAAGTCAGCAGCTTTCTGTCCAGCGACTTCTGCAGTAAAGCCACAAATCCCTTGTGCGTTCCCGTCATATTCGGAGCCCCATCAGTAGCTACTGACACCAGATGGGTGGTCTTTATTCCTTTGACTCTTAAACAATTCAAGACAGCCTCACAGATGTCCTCCCCCCGTGTTTGGTCTTTTAGAGGTATCAACTCAATCAGTTCTTCCTGTGGCCCGGCAGAGTTTACATACCGGCAGAACACCGCTATTTGTTCAATATCACCTTTGTCTTTAGACTCGTCACAGGCAATCGAGTAGGCCACAGCTGAATTGATGTCTTTAATTTGCTGTCTTGTGATGTCTTCTGCCATTTTTATGGTTCTGTCTTTGACAGTCTTTGCAGAGAGGGGCATATCCCTGATTTTCTGCACAATTTCACTCTTGTTTTTAAAGTCCGTGAATAGATGTTCTGAAATCTTAATGAAAGATTCTTTTATATATTCACCATCTGTAAACTGCTTCCCGTGCCTGACTATTTCCTGAGCGGCAATATAACTGGCGTATGTCGTTGATTTTCCAGACTTCATCCATTTCTGGAAATGATTTTTGCTCAGATCAACCTTCCGCATCAGTTCCGAAACGGCTTTTTTTCTCTCATCTCCATCCGGATATTTTTGAGCAAAGGCTGCGTGTTTATTCTGGAAATGCCTTGCGACATTTGACTTTTTGTTGTTTGCTAGTTTCTCATTAACAGTGAAAGCAAATGAATCTGTCCACGTATCATTAAACGTTCTGTTTTCTTCAGTCACTTTTCTTTTTTTAGAATTCTCCATAGTTGGCTTACCTTGGATCGAAAAATTAAAGAAATCGCGCACTGGCGGGTGTCAGGTATTGGCAGTGGTGACGTATATTAATAGCGATAAAAACACGTTGTAGCGGTGTGCTCACGCAGTCAGTAAACTGCAGTCGAATAACTTTATTTGAACTAAACAGCCTTGCTTTTAAGCCTCCCTCAACCCAGCCCCCATGGACGCAGATGCTGCAAAAGACGCGTACTCACAAACCCCCGTAGGCTATCTCCCTTAGCCGGAATGCTGGCTAATTGTGAGCCGTTTCGGATGTGCCAGGAAATGTGTCGCCACACTTAGATTGTACAAGATCACCATAATCATCAAATTTAGAATTACATTTCAAAAGCTAACAAACTAACATAAAATACATTTTAATTAAATACTGACCAATTATTTCCCAAAGCCACAGGGAGCCGCAGCACAGAGGTGAAAGAGCCACAAATGGCTCGGGAGCCGCAGGTTGCCGACCCCCGGGCTAGACGGTTAGTTCTCCTTAGGTGGAGAGATGTTACCCCACCCTCTCATGCTCAATGGATTAATTATATTAGATCTGTTTAGATCTTGAAAAAATTCATTACTCACTTCTTAATTCAGACATAAAATTTCATGAGGTGTGGGGACTTTTCTTGATTATTTTTATTACTCCTCTTTAGATTAAGCTTATTCTTTTTATCCCTTACTTTCAGCTTTTTTCCCTCTAAGTTTTATGGTTTCTTTTTGATGGAAATTACATTATAGTTTTCATAGTAGGCATTGTTACTCTTTTTTTAAATTTATATTTACAGTTTTGGTTGAAAGCTCTCTTCATTTTTTTTTACATATTATAATAGTTGGCCTGGAGTTTCTTAGTGGGAGGGAGGGGAGGTTACTAACTTTATATGATTTTATTTGGGTGTCGTTTCCTTATTGTTATGAATTATACTATTAATATGTTTATTTTACACTGTACTAATTCTCATTTTGCTGTTGGGTTTTCTTTGTAGCTGGTTTGTAGCAATGCATAAAAAAAACAATTTTAAAAAACTGGGCCTGGTGTGTAGATGTTTTCGAAGTTCTAAGTAAAGTTATTATCAAAGTATAGACATGAGACCATTTACTACCCTGAGATTCATTTTCTTGTAGGCATTTACAGTAGAACAAAGTACAATAATGAACATCTGCACACAAATGCAAGACTGACAAGTTGTGCAAATACAAAAAGAAACAAATAATAATAAATAACTAATATTGAGAACAGCAGTTGTAAAATCCTTGAAAGCAAATCTGTAGTTTGTGCAAACACTTCAGTGTTGAGGAGAGTGAAGTTATCCATGCTGGTTCTGGAGCCTGATGGTTGAAGGGTAATAACTGTTCCTGAACCTCTGAACCTGCTGGTGTGGGACCTCAGGCTCCTGGTATCTCCTTCCTGATGACAGCAACAAGAAGACAGCATGGACTGAATGCTTTACTTCATATCAGTTGGCATGTGGAGAAAATGACTATGAAATAACTATAAGCCAAAAATGTTAAAAAGCTACACATTTTGAACCTTTGAAATCAGGTTTCCCTCTCTCTTGCTCTCTCAGTTCTGATCAGGGGTGACCCCTCAGTTAATGGTCAGGGTCCATGGTATAAAAAAGCTTAGCAACCCTGGTTCCAAAGAAAGATCCTTGACCTGAAATATAAAATATTTCCCTTTACTCAGATGCAGTCTGACCTGCTGAGCATTTTCCGTCATTAGATTCAAGATTTCCTTGAATTTATGAGAAGGAGTTCCTTAAAAATCATAAAGAGGGATGGATAGTTTTGAGAATGGAAAATCTTTCCTCCAAAGGAATCTAGTACAAGAAAACACAATCATAAAATTAGAATTGTTCAATCGTGTTCCAATTTTATGATTACATTCCCTTGATCTGGATTGGAACTTCATTGAAATCAGGAAAAGTGTTTTCACAATGATTGCTGAATTCATCGAAATGATCAAAATAGAAGGTGGATAGGTGATCATTTTGCACAGCATCTGTCCTCAAAAAGTTCAAAAAGGTTCAAAAGTAAATTCGTTATCGAAATAAGTAAATGTCACCAAATACCACCCTGAGGTTCCTTAAGGTGGGGGTGGTAATAGGGAGAAGCTCCCACTACCTATCAAACGTTCCCAATGATGTACATCTCAAATAGCCTCTGAGAACCAAGTCCAGTTCCTGACCTTCACGTGTGGCTTAGTACCTAAGCCGGTGGAACAGTTGCTACTGACAGCAGAAGGGGCAAAGGTGGGTTATTAGCACCTTAAGACCAGATGTTTTGGGCAGATGGGGCCTGTCAGCCATGGTTGGCAGTTCATCTAGGAGAAAGAAAACTCTGATCTCAAACCTCCACTGCCTTGTGGCCATACCCACTCATGGGGAAGGCTTCAGGAGTAAACCCTGGGGAGAAAAATCCGGAGCTGGAGTCCCGAAGGCAGTCCTATGTTGAGTTCAATGCTGACTGGCAACTCCCGCAACTCTGCTGATACCAGACTGTATCGATCTCTGCCAATCCTTTTTATTCATTAGATGTATGGAGAAGGGAAGCTTACTCTCTATATCGTACTGCCCAGGCTTGAGAATCTAGATCCATGATCAACTCATGCAATAGCCATGGTCAGCTCTGACCGACAGAGGCCCTCACCTTACCTCACTACTCTGAGATTCATTTTCTTGCAGGCATTCACCATAGAACAAAGAAATACAATAGAACCAGTCTAAAATTACACACAAACAGTGACAAGCAACCAACATGGAAAAGAAGACACACATCCATCATTAAGGACCCATCACCCAGGACATGCCCTCTTCTCATTGCAACCAACAGGGAGGAGGTACAGAAGCCTGAAGGAACACACTCAATGATTCAGGAACAGCTTCTTCACTTCTGTCATCCGATTGCTGAATGGCCATTGAACCCATGAACACTACTTCACTATTTCTTTGCACTATTTAACTTGTATACAATACATATACATATGCACATATATATTTCTTACTGTAATTCACAGTTCTTACTTTTTATGTATTGCAATGTACTTCTGCCACCTAACAACAAATCTCACGACACATGTGGTGATATTAAACCTGATTCTGATTGTATGTCTGTGCAAATACAACAAAAACAGATAATATTAATAATAATAAATAAACAATACTGAGAACATGAGTTGTAGAGTCCTTGAAAGTGAGTTTATAGTCGTGGAATCAGTTCAGTGTTGAGGTGAGCGAAGTTGTCTAGTCTGGTTCGGGAGCCTGATGGTTGAAGGGTAATAACTGTTCCTGAGCCTGTTGGTGTGGGTCCTGAGGCTCCTGAGGTACTGGTTGCATGTCACTTTCAGCTCTCCTTCCCTGTTGCCCATTGCTCTGTCTGTGTTCAGCCTTGTTTACTGCTAAGTGCCAACTGGGTGCCATTCTACATTGCCACAATTGCCAGTAATTTCCCTGCATCTCAGTTCTAAGAGGGGGTCCTTCAATCCTGAAGTTGTGCCCTCTTGTCCTAGAGTCCTCCACCATGGGAAATAACTTTGCCATATCTAATCTGTTCAGGCCTTTTAACATTTGGAATGTTTCTATGAGATCCCCCCTCATTCTCCTGAACTCCAGGGAATACAGCCCAAGTGTTGCTCATACGGTAACCCTTTTGTTCCTGGAATCATTCTCGTGAACTACTATATTTATTGTTTTGCAGTGGTAGTTAAAATTACTATTAAGTGCAAAAGAACTAAGAAGAGGAAAAATAAGATACTGTAACTTCCATAGATTCCACTGAGGTGGTTCACAACCCATGGAATTTTCCAGCGTCAGATAAGCCACTCATGGGGTTTTCTCCCACACAAGTTCATCTGGCCACATAGGTCCTTCCTTTTGTCCACCTTCCCCATGTCTGCATTATCTGTCCCTTCCTCCCACCCCACAGTCTGGTCATGTAACACCACCGTCCTGAAAAACATCTCGTTTTTACTGTGCACTGTACCAGCAGTTATGGTCGAAATGACAATAAAAGTGACTTGACTTGACCTGTCACGTACCAGCCTCTGTCACAGCTCTCCCTCACACTACTCATACTGTCAGATTGATTTATTGATTTACTTAATGAGACATAGCACAGAATAGACCCTTGCAGCTCTTCGAGCCACACTGCCCTGCAGCCCCCAATTTAATCCTAACATAATTACAGGACGATTTACAATGACCAATTCATCTACCAACCACACATCTTTGGGCTGTGGGAGGCAACACACACGGTGACAGGAAGATTGTGCAAATTCCAACAGGCAGCGGTGAGAATTGAAGTTGGGCCGCCCATTCTGTGAAGCGTTGTGCTAACCACTACGCTATCGTGCTGCCTTCAGCCTTTCTTCATCTCCCTCAGTCCTGACTCAGTTTTGAGTCGAGACATTGACTTGCAAATTTTGTCCATACCTGCTGCTTGACTTGCTGTGTACTTTAATTTTTCTATTTGTTTTGTTTCTAATTCCTCCATCTGTAGTTTCATTTTGACCCAGGATAATTGTTATTCTGTAATACTAGGCTAAAGTACAAATTAAAAAGTGTTGAATGAATGTAAAACGGATACCAGATAAAATATATTAGAGAAATCAGAGAAATGGCTTCTACTTCCATGATGGAGCCCAATTCAGGCTGCAGAATCAACTCCTCATATTCCATCTGTGTAGCCTCCAACTTGATGTTGTTACATGGATTTCTCAAATTTTTGATATTCATTCCTTCCCCCGCCCATCTCTTTTTCCCTTTCCCAATCTGGTTACCCTCTCCCCACCTTCTCTTCCCCTCCCAACCCTATCTTCAATTCCATTTCCCATTCTAGCTCCCCTCTTACCCCTTCTCTTCCCCTCCAAACCCCATCTTCTATTCCATTTCCCATTCTGGCTACCCTCTTACCCTTTCTCTTCCTCCATCCCCATTCCATCACCTCCCAGATTCCCCACCTCTTTCCCTTTCTCCCATGGTCCACTTTCCTCTTCAATCTGATTCCTGTTTTCCTTCAGCTCTTTACCATTCCATCTATTGCCTCTCAGCTTCTCACTTCATTCCCCCTTCCCCTGTGAAGAGTACGAATTTCAGGTTGTATACTGTATACATTCTCTGATATTAAGTGAACCTATGAACCCACCCACCTACCTTCCCTCTCACCTGGTTTCACCTATCAACTGCCCACTTGTACTCCTCCCACTTCCCCCACACTTTTTATTCTGGTTTCTTCCCCCTTCCTTTCCAGTGCTGATGAAGCGTCTCAGCCCGAATTGTTGACTGTTTATTCCTCTCCATTGATGCTGTCTGAGTGGTCGAATTTCTCCAGCATTTTGTGTGTGTTACTCCAGGTTCCAACATTTGAACCACCAGGTTCAAGAAGTTACTTTCCCTCCACCATTAAGCTTTTGAACAGAAGAGGATAAGTACACTCATTATCTCAATCAAGCCAATTATCTCACTTTAAGGACTCTTTATCTTGTTATTTATTGCTATTTATTTACATTTGCATTTGCAGTTTGATGTCTTCTATGCTCTTGCTCTTTCATTGATCCTGTTTACAGTTACAGTTCTATAGATTTGCTGAGTATGCCTGCAGGAAAAAAATCTCAGAGATCTATGAGGTGATATGTATGTACTCTGATAATAAATCTCACTTTGAACTTTGATTATTTGCATACAATCAATAATTAAACAAATGAAGTAAACTTACAGAATTAATTGAAGACTTAATTTATGTTGTTAGTTGGGACTTAATAAAACTTTCAGAATTTTTCAAATGCCAGGATTAAAAATGGCGCTACTCCATCAGCCACACTGTGACACAATCGCTGTCGGGATAATGGAAGACCTGAACGATCAGTCCTCCCGTGCAATGGATGCCGGGATATTGGAGGCCTGGTCCGAGAGTGTGCCTTCGTTATGCATGCGAGGAATGGGTAGCAGATCTTAAAATTTTAATCATCTGTTTTGGAAACTTTCCCTCTGGGGGAAACTGACGCAGAGTTAGGAACCCCCGAAAAAAAGGTGAGAGAAAATTGGCGATCGAAGGGAAACAGACATTTGGAGGGGGCCACAAATCGCAGATGTTGAAAATCCGAAGCAACATACACCGAATGCTGGGGAAACTCAGATGAAGGATCTCGGCTCGAAATGTCGACGTCTTTTCCTAGGATGCTGCCTGGCCTGCTGAGTTCCTCCAGCAGTTCGTGTGTGAGTGTTGTATTTGGAGAGGGAATAGGCCACAACCTGGGACTCGCGTTGAGGATGAGCATGGGTGGAGGACGGGGAGCGGAGGGAGGGAGAGTGAGGGGCGATGTGGTGGAGAGGAGAAAGCGAACGTGGCGAAGAAGAGATAGGGAGCGGATATAGAAGAAAATCCACAATCAATAGAAGAATGAATGTTAAAAAAAAATAAAAATGCAAACACTCGGTAAGTCAGGCAGCATCTTTGGAGACAGTAAATTAACTTTTTGGGTTACTAGAATACTACAGCACAGTACAGGCCCTTCAGCCCTCGATGCTTTGCCGACCCATATATTCCTTAAAAAAAGTACTAAATCCACACCAAGACCTTCCCGAGGTTCCACCTGTGTGCTTTTACAGCATTTTCTGTTTTTATCTCAAGTTTATAGCATTAGTATTTTTTACATTTTTATTTTTTAGTGTTCCTTAATCAAAAAGTTTGCTTCATACAGAGCAGTGGACTGTGGAACTTACTCTGGTGTGGAATGGTTCAGCCAGTTGGTACCCTGATGCAATTAAAAGACCTTTGTAAGCATAAGAGAAAGCAAATAAAAGCTGAGATTCATTTTATTGTGGATATTCCCAGTAAACACAAAGAAACACAACAAAGATGGACAAACAACCAATGTGCAAAAGACAACAAGCTATAAATACAAAAAATAAGAAAATAATAGTAATAAATATATAAGCAATAAATATCAAGAACATGAGTTGTACAGTCTGTGAAATGAGTCCATAGGTTATGAAGTCAGTTTATTGTTGGGGTGAGTGTAGTTATCCCCTCTGCAAGAGCAAGATTGTATTAGTTCAGAGTTAAGTTCCAGCGCCATTCTGTAAGGAGTCTCTGTACGGAATGCATGTTTTTTTTCCCCTGCTTTGTCAGTTTGCCCCCACAGTTGAACGATGTCCCTGGTGAATTGCCCTGTGTTTCGATTATGGTTAATCGTGTTTGTCACGGGTTGCTGAGGTGGTGTGGCTCAAAGGGCCAGAAGGGTTGTATTGTTAAAATTAATAAATAATTATTATATAAATAAATAATAAATATCTAATATCTAATTTGGGCTCAACTCCTGGAGTGTAAAAATCTATCCACCTCTTCAGAGCTGTATGATGGAAACTTCTAAAGATTCACAATTATTAGAATAAATTTCTCCTTATCCAGATCTTAAATTGGGGGCATGCCATGGTCCCCAGCACCACACAATCCAAGGAAACAGGATCACCCACAAGGAAGCAGGAGATCTGCTAGAACACACACAACCTGCAGGTTCCCCTGCGAGTTGCGCACCATCCTGATTGTTCCTTCATCGTCACCATGTCCAAACACTGCAACTCCTGACAGAAGGAGTTGCTTGATCAGGAAGTGCAGTCACTTGGCCTCTCAAGTCTGTTCTGCCTTTCTGGAAGGTCATGGCTAATCCGATTCATTTGGTTTATTATCATCACGTGTAGTAAGACACAGAGAAAAGGAGTTTAAATGAAATAGGAGCAGGGAGGGCTCCCGGGCCTGGATGTTGAATAAATCTGAAGGAAATGAGAGAGTAGCTGTATAGAATGGAGAGGGTAAAATAATCAAGCAAAGTGTGACAGGCTGAGCAGAAAAGGTACACTCAAGTATGCACCACAAAAAAATCCAGTTAGATAAACAAAAATGTAAAATAAATCAAAGCTTAATGATCTTTGCAGTAAGATGGATGGATGACAGCACAATTGCAAAGATATTTGTATGCTGATATTTACTTCCCGATTTAAATAATGCTTTCAAAGTTGCTCTGACAGTCAAACTGTTCAGCTTACCTACACTCAGCAGCCACTTCATTAAGTATACCTGAACACCTCGTTAATACAAATATCTAATCAGCCAATCATGTTGAGGCAACACAATGCATAAAAACATGCAGACATGGTTAAGAGCTTCAGTTGTTCTTCAGATTAAACTTCAGAATGGGTAAGAAATGTGATCTAAATTACTTTGACTGGGGAATGCTTGTTAGTGATAGATGCTATCTCAGAAATTGCTGATCTCTTGGGATTTTCGTGCACAACAGTCTCTAGAGTTTACAGAGACTGCTGTGAAAAACAAAAAAGAGCAGATCCAGTGAGCAGCAGTTCTGTTGCTGAAAACGCCTTGTTAATGAGAGAGGTCAGAGGAGAATGGCCAGACTTTACATAGAATGTACAACAGTACAGCGTACAGGAACAGGCCCTTTGGCCCACGATGGTGTGGTTCAAGGTGACAGTAACTCAAATAGCCGCGCGTTACAGCAGTGATGTGCAGAAGAGCATCTCTGAATGCAAAACACATCGAACCTTAAGGCGGGTGGGATACAGCAGCAGAAGATCACGAGCATACACTCAGATGCCACTTTATTAGATACTGGAGGTATGTAATGTCCACTGAGTGTAGAAATATGGTCTAATGGATTACCAGGACTGGATGCTGAGTAGAACAGGCCAAAAGAAAAAGGAGTTGGGGTGGTGTTAATCAAGGAATTTATCGGAGTGGTTTTGAACTGTGATAATGAGGCAAAGTATAGTAATGTAGAATTAGTTTAGAATGAAATCAATAGACAGTAGGTGCAGGAGTAGGCCATTTGGCCCCTCGAGCCAACACCGCCATTCACTGTGATCATGGCTGATCATCCACAATCGGTATTCCATTCCTGCCTTCTCCCCTTATCCCCTGACTCCGCTATCTTTAAGAGCTCTATCTAACTTTTTCTTGAAAGCATCCAGAGAATTGGCCTGCACTGCCTTCTGAGGCAGAGCATTCCATAGATCCACAACTCTCTGGGTGAAATCATGACTAGCAAAGGAAGGAGGACATTGGTGGGAGTAGGTGACCCTTCACCTGCGAGTCTGTCAGGGTCATCTGTCACTTCTGGTGCCCCTAGTGTGGTGTTCTCTACATCAGTGAGACCTAATGTAGATTGGGGGACTGCTTTGTGGAGCAGCTTTACCCTATCCGCTGCAAAAGTGGAAATTCCCAGTGGACACTCATTTCAGTTCAGTCCATGCTGGTCCATGGCCTCCTCTACTGCCACATTGAGGCCATACTCAGGTTGGAGGAACAATACCTCATACTTTGTTTGGGTAGCCTCCAACATGATGGCATGAACATCAATTTCTCTAACCTAGTAATTTATCCCTGCCCTCTTCCCCTTCTCTCTTTTTCCATTCTTCCATTCAAAAGTTCATTTATTATCAAACGAGGGTACCATTTTGGTTACCCTCTCTCCTCTTTCCTGATCTTCCCATCACCTCCCTTTGGCACCCTTCCTTCTTTTCTTTCTCCCATGGTCCACTCTCCTATGATCCCTTCTTCAGTTCTTTTCTTCCTCTACCTATCACCTCCCAGCTTCTTAGTTCTCTCACCTTCCCCACCCACCTTCCCCCTCACTTGGTTTAAACGATCACCCACAACCTTTAACTCCTCACCCTTCCTCCACCTTATTTTGGTTTTTGCCCCCTTCATTTCCATCCCTGATGAAGGGTCTCAGCCCAAAATGTCAACTCTTTATTTCCTTCCATAGGTGCCACCTAACTTGCTGAGTTCCTCCAGCAATTTGTGTGTTTTGCTCAAGAGTATCAGCATCTGTAGAATCTCTTGTTTATAAGCCCCAAATTGTGACCTATTCATAGTACTGAGCATAAATTATGTAATAGCTACAACATATTAGAAGGGAATTGCAATTGCCTTGAGAGATTTTAATGTATGTATTAATTGGACAGATCAAACTTGCAAGGGTATCATAGAAGAACTCTTTGTAGAGTGTGTCAGGGATTGCACCACATGTTATGAGCAGTATGTCATGGAACATGTGGGAGCAACCTGTTTTAGATTTGATCATGAGGAATGATTAAGAACAGATCTTGTGATCTCCGGGGTGGTTTTAAAGGAAGTCATAGTCATACATCATGGAAACAGGCCCCTGATGCAACTGGTCCATGCCAAACAAAACTCTCATTTGAGCTAGTCCCACTTGCCCACGTTCTGCCCATATCCCTCAACCTTTCCTAAAAACGTACTTGTCCAAGAACCTTTTAAGTGTTGTTAACGTGCTTCCCTCAACCACTTTCTCCAGAGAAAATAAAAGTCTCAACCTGCTCAACCCCTCTATAACTCAGTCCCTTGAGTACTAGCAGCACCCTCATAAATCCCCTCTCCAGTCTTTCTGACTTAATAGCATCTTTCTTTCTAATAGCATGACTGAAAATGAAAACAATATTCCAAATGCAGCCTCAATGCAACATAAGATCCCAACTTCTATACTCAGTGCCCTGACTGATGAAAACTTCTTCATCACCCTGTCTACCTATGATGTCATGTTCTTGTACTCCTTGGTCTCTCTGTTCTACATCACTTCCAGCACTCTACCATTCACTGTGAAAGTCCTACCCTCATCTACAGTACTGTGCAAAAGTCTTAGGCACGCTAGCTCTATACATGTGCATAAGAATTTTGCAGTGTTGTGGATGACGGATAACACTGGGCCTAACGTCAAGTCATGGGGACCTCCACCGGCCATTGGCCTCTAGTCTGGGAAAATACACTTCTACTATCTCCTGTTTCTTCGTACCATCTTGGTTTATAAGATGAATGGGTTATCTCATATGTGTACTTTGTCTTTTTGCAAATATGGTTTATTTTAGGAGTGAAGGACGTGTGCAAGAAAGCAGAGTTTGGTTTTCCAATGAGGTAATGCAGAATGGGTGTCAGCTGTAGAGGGATGGCATAGACAGGATTTTCTCATTGAATTTTCAGATCTGGAAATAGCAAAAAATTACATTGATTGCCTCAACAGACATCATGTCATTGAAATAGAAGGAGTAGCCCTTGTTAAACATGTGGTTTTGTAGATGCTGAAAATCCAGGGCAACACACAAAAAATGCTAGAGGAACTCAGCAAGTCAGGCAACATCCATGGAGAGAAATGAACAGTCAACTTCTTGGACCTAGACTTTTCGTCAGTAGCCTTTGTTCTCCATTTAGCATAAGCTATTTCATTTGTAGTTTAATGCTTGCAATGTTTATAGAGTTACAGAGTGCTACAGCACAGAAACAGTTCATGCCACACTATTATTCTGCCTAGTCCCATCAACCCACAGAATAATAAAAAAAAATCCATCATCTTCACTCTACTCACAAGTATGCACATAAAATGCAAATTTAGTGGGCATGCTATACTGTAATTATGGATGAAAACCTTTGGCATTTTATAGCCTGAAAAAAGACTTTTAATGAAATATCATTTCTTGGAATTTAAGCTCTGTTTCTCTGAACCACAGAGAATTTCCAGCCTTTTAAATTTTATTCCATAGTCTGCAGTATTTGGATTTTGGGCATTGTGTTTAATTTTCGATTCACTGTTTTCATCTGCTCTGATTGTTGCTGCAGGTTTTTCTTGCACATCCTACACTATGACGACAGAAACTCTGAAGCAGGATGACCTGGGGACAATCGCAAAGCTCCGTGTCAAAAATTTTCTTCAGAATTTCCAGATGATCAAGCAAGGTGCTGAATCCAAGATCTACAGGGGAAGTTTCCTTGGAAAGCCAACTGTTGTGAAGGAACGGTTCCCCAAATCTTACCGTCACTCTGCTCTGGACAAGAAACTCACACATCGCAGGACTGCTCAAGAAGTACGATCTATCCTCAGGTGCAGGAAAGCTGGTCAGTGTCCATTGTAATGCCTTTTGTCTGCTCAAATATGATACAGGAACCTCAACAACCTTTTAAAAACAAATTGTTGATATTTTAGAAGAAAACTCTTTGAAAGAAGTTTTCTGTTGTATACAGTTTTGGTTGCTTCATTATAGGAAGACTGTTGAGGCTTTAGAGGATGCAAAAGAGGTTTACCAGGATGCTGCTGGACTAGAGAGTATGGAGTGGCGGAGACTGAGGGGAGATCTGATAGAGGTTTGTAAGATTGAGAAGCATAGATAGAGGAGGCAGATAACGTAGTTTTTCTTGGATTGAATTGCTTAATATCAGAGGGCATGCATTTAATGGGAGGGGGATAATTTCAAAGGAGATGTGAGGGGCATTTTTTTTACAGAAAAAGTGGTGGTGCATGGAGTGTATGGTGGTAGAGGCAAATAGAGACTTAAGAGATGTTTACATAGACACGAGAATGTAAGAAAATGGAAGAAGAAGGAGGGGATTAGTTAGCTATTTGATTACTAATTGAGTTAGTCCAGCACAACATTGTGGGCTAGAGGGCTTGTTCCTGTGCTGTACTGCTCTATGTTCCAGTTATTCTTTTGATCATATAAACACAAGTTTCGGGATCAGATTTAATATCATTGGCAAATGTAGTGAAATTTTTTAACTTTGGCAGCAGTACAATGCGATACATACTAATATAGAAAAAAAACTGAATTACAGTTTGTGTGTATAATTTTTTCATTATTTGAACTATTTTATATATATATTAGTTAAATTAAATAAGTAGTGAAAAATATAGAAGTAAAAATGTAATGAGGGGGTTCATGGTTTCAATGTCCACTCAGAAATCAGATGGCAGAGGGGAAGAAGCTGATCCCGAATCTTTGAGTATGTGCCTTCAGGTTTCTGTACCTCCTCCTTGATGGTAGCAATGAGAACAAGGCATGATGACCTGGGTGATGATGGATGCCGTCTTTTTGAGGCACCACTCTTTGAAGATGTCTTGGATACTATAGAGGCTGGTACCCATGGTGGAGCTGACTAAATTTACAACTCTCTACATTGAATTTATTTGCTTTTTATTTCTTTGCTTCAGGATTAATACATTTCTTCCAAATGAATGTTCCAAAATTTCATATCAGGTTTTTACTTTTAGCAGATTAATTGATTGGATGAGCTTGTGGTATGGATTTCAGTGGTAGTAGTCCTAGGCAGGAATATTTGATTCCCTTGGGAGCTGCATGCTAAATGTTGCCACTTTCTGACATCATTTTGAGTTCATCCCCTTGCTATTTTTGCTCTATTTTCACACAACTTATTTAATATTTTATATTATTCATTTGTTACGTGCCATGTTGAATGACGTGGACTATCATGGTCTTTCCATGACCATGATTGTTCTTGGCAAATTTTTCTACGGAAGTGGTTTGCCACTTCTTTTGGGCAGTGTCTTTACAAGACAGCTGACCCCAGCCATGATGAACACTCTTCAGAGATTGTCTGCCCGGTGTCAGTGCTTGCATAACCAGGACTTGTGATATACACTGGTTGCTCACATGACCATCCACCATCTACACCTATGGCTTCACATGACCCTAATTGGGGGCACTAAGCAGGTGCTACGCCTTGCCCAAGGGTAACCTACAGGCTGGTGGAGGGAAGGAGCACCTGCTTTCGTTGAGATGTATCTCCTCCCTGGCTCCCAACATTTTTTATATACATTTCTTATTATAATTTATAAAATTTTTATGTCTTGCACTGTACTGCTGTCACAAAACAAAATTCACAGTGGATGTCAGTGATGATAAATTTAATTCTGGTTCTGCTGTTTCAATGATTTTCCAATGTTCACTTTAATTGATCATCACCAAAATCTCTGGCAACAATTTTCTGGAGGGGTCAAGCAACATCTGTTGGGGGGGGAGGGGGAAGAGGAACTTTCCATGTTTCGGTTTGAAACCCTGCATTAGGACACTTCAAAACATTGACAACACCTTTCTTCCCCTCCCCTCCCCTCACTGTATCCCAGTGCCTCACCACCACAGATGCTGCTCAACTCACCGAGTCACTCTAGCAGATTGTTGCTTCAGAATATAGCAATTGCAGTCTCTTGTCTCCAAAGTCTTCACCTCTGCCTCTAGGGCAGGGATTCCCAACCTGGAGTCCACAGACTGGTAAGGGTCCATGCATAAAGAAGGTTGGGAAGCTGAGCTCTAGGGTTTAGGAATTGGCCTGTGTCAGCTCTCCAGAGCTATGTTGGCACTGGAAGCTTGGCAATACTTGTGGACTGCCCCCAGCATAATCCTCACTGATTTGATTTGACACAGAACAATGCATTTCACTAATTGTTTCAATGTCTTGATGTACACTTGACAAATAAAGCTAATCTTTCTTATTTTTCTCTCTGTATGAATTGGAATTGGTTTATTATTATCATGTACCAAGATACAGTGAAAAGATTGTCTTGCGTACTGTTCATGCAGATCGGATCATTACACAGTGCTTTGAGGTAGTACAAGGCAAAACAACTAAGTAAATAACATAGATGGGCGGAAGTGTAGTGGCACCAAAACTGGATTTAGAGGAGAATGGTCCCGAGTTCAAATCTAGTTAAGTCTCCATCTTGTCATACTAGAGAACCATTCAATAGTCTTATAATAGTGGTGTAGAAGCGGTCCTTGAGTCCGGTGGTATGTGCTTCAGGATTGTGACCTTACCTATGCTTCTCATGATTTTATAAACCTTTGTAAGATCACTCATCAGCCTCTTTCCTTCCAGAGAAAATAGTCTCAGCCTATCCAATCCATCCTTTTAACACAAACTCTCCAAAATCCTTGGAAATCTTTTCTGTACCCTCTTCCGCTTAATCACTTCCTTCCATATAGTATGGCAATCAGAAGTGTGCACAATATTCCAGTTTCAGACTGATTAGTATCTTCTACAGCAATAACATGACATCCCAACTCTTGTACTCAGTGCTTCATCTAATGAAGACAAGCATATCATCATTACGCCAGCTTCACCACCGTGCCTACCCTAAGGCCTGTCTGTTTTATAACACTTCCATCAGGTTTCTTGTTCACTGTGTGTGTTCTACCCTGGTCTTAGTACCCAAAATGCATCACTTTGTACTTGTATGAATTAAATTCCCATCTACCATCTACCAACTTCCCATTTGCCAACTCTCCTAGTTGAACTAGAGCAAATTTTAACATTGGACAACCTTCTTCACTGTCCAGCATACCAGCCATTGTGGTGAATTCCACAAACCTACTTGTCATACCACCTGCATTAATATATGTCATTTATTTACTTATTGTTTGATTGAGATACACCACAGAACGGACCCTGCCAGCCCTTTGAGCCGCACTGCCCAGCAACCCGCCAATTTACTCCTAGCCTAATACCAGGATGATTTACAAAGACAAATTAACCTACCGCCCGGTACATAATTTGGGCTGTAGGAGGAAACCACAGCCTGGAGGAAAACCATGCAGTCACGGGGAGAATGGTTTTATAGGCAGCGGTGGGAATTGAACTCAGGTTGCCAGAGCTGTAAAACTTTGCACTAACTACTATGATTCCCTGCCACCCTATGTGGCAAACAGCAGCAGACCTGGCAGTGATCATAGTGGCAGTTCACGGGTTACAAGCCTCCAATATGAAAAACAAGTGTCCAGCACAAGTTGCTGGTCTGCCAGCACATAGAAATGTACATGGAGGAATGCTGCCAACTGGCGTGTTCCAGGCTACAGGAGTACATGCTGAGGAATGCACTGAAGTTTTGTGCCCCACCGCAGGGTGCTTGTTGGGGAAAAACCACAGTGTAGGGTTCTGCTACTGGAGAAGGAGGAGCGGGGTTGGGTGAGGAAGCTGCTCAACTATTTATTTATTCTGAGATACAGCACAGAACAGGCTCTTCTAACTCGAGCCACACTGCCTGGCAACCCATTAAGTTAACACTAGCCTACTCACAGGACAATTTACAAGGACCAATTAGCCTATTAACCAGTGCATCTTTAGACTGTGGGAGGGAACTGGAGCAACTGGAGAAAACCCACACAGTTCACTGAGAAAACATATAAACTCCTTACAGGTAGCGCTGGAACTGAACTCCGAACTCCGAAACACTCCAAGCTGTAATAGTGTCACACTAACTGCTTCAGCGCCCTGGCACCCATTGTAGTGGTGTACCACCCCAGGGGCACATGTGTGCCAGCAGTGTTATTGATGTGTAGGAACGTAATAGAACAGTACGGATAGTGCTGACTAGAAATGTAAAGAGTAAAAAGGCATTGAACAGTTTATTCTTGTAAATGTTTGACTTATTTATTTATTTACTGAAAAACCACGCGGAATAGGCCTTTCTGGCCCATCAAGCCTCACAGCCCAACAATCCCCGATTAAATCCTAGCCTAATCACAGGACAATTTATAATGACTAATTAACCTATCATCTAGTACGTATTTGAACTGTATGGGAAAACCCACGTGGTCATGGGGAGAACATACAATCTCCTTACAGGCAATGGCGGGAATTGAACCCGGGTCACCAACACTGTAAAGTGTTGTGCTGACCACTAAGCTACTGTTTATTTTGACAACAACTAATGTCTACTACCACCCTTGGACTCCTAAAAATATTTGCATTAAAGCCTAGAGCAATGGCTTTAAGCAATAAGCTCTCAAACCGTCTTTCATCAAGAATCAAATTTTTCAAAAGTTGCTAGACTGAAATTAGTAAAGCTCTTGTAGAAAGTAATTTTTTTTTATTTTGTAGGTATTGCAACCCCTGTGGTATATTTTGTGGACTACAATTCAAGTTGCATCTACCTCGAAGATTTAGTGGGAGCTTTTACTGTTCGTGACTATATCACTTCAGTTCAGAAGTCTCAACAGGATTCAGAAAAGCTGTTTCCCTTGGCTGAAAGAATTGGGCATATCCTTGCAAAAATGCACGATGAGGATGTCATTCACGGGGACCTCACTACCTCGAACATGATGATACGCCAGCCTGAGGAAGAGTTGAGATTGGTACTAATCGATTTTGGCTTGAGTTTTATCTCTGCTCTGCCTGAGGATAAAGGTGTTGACCTTTATGTCCTGGAGAAAGCTTTTCTGAGCAGCCACCCCAACACAGAAAGTGTTTTCAAAGTCTTCCTGAAGAGCTACACAAACACATCGAAAAAATCAGCTCCTGTCATAAAAAAGCTTGATGAAGTTAGACAGAGAGGAAGGAAGAGGTCAATGGTTGGATAATGAAAATCAAAGTAAATTTATTATCAGCATACATATACGTCACCATATACAACCCTGAGATACGTTTTCTTGCAGGGTATACACAATAAATCCAAGAAACACAATAGAACCAATGGAAGACAGCACCCAAAAGGACAGACAACAAACTCTGTACAATACAAAAGAAAAAAAAATAAAAGCAATAAAAAAACGAGAACATGAAATGAAGAGTCCTTCAAAGTGAGTCCATAGATTGTGGGAAGAGTTCACTGAAGGGGCAAGTGAGGTTATCCCTTCTAGTTCAAGAGCCTGATGGTTGGGGGGTAATAACTGTTCCTAAACTTGGTGGTGTGGGTCCTGAAGTTCCTGTACCTCCTTCCTGATGGTTGAGGGGGTAATAACTGTTCCTAAACCTGGTGGTGTGGGTCCTGAGGTTCCTGTACCTCCTTTGTGATGGCAGCAAAGAGAAGAGAGGATAACCTGGGTGGTGGGGACCCTTGATGAATGCTGCTTTCCTGTAACAGCGCTCCATCTAGATGAGCTTAATGGTGGGGGAGGGCTTTTCATGCGATGGACTGCACCATATCCACGCTTTTTGTAGGATTTTCCGTTCAAGGGCATTGGTGTTTCCATACCAGGCCATGATGCAACCAGTCAGTATTCTTTCCACCTTATATCTATAGAAGTTTGTCAAGGTTTTAGACGTCATGTCATATCTTGGCAGACTTCTAAGGAAGTAGATGCACTGCCATGCTTCCTTCATAATTATACTTGTCTTCTAGGCCCAGGGCAGATCCTCTGAAATGATAACACCAAGGACCGTCTCCACCTCTGATTCCCCAATGAGGTATGGTTCCTGGACCACTGGTTTCCTCCTCCTGAAGTCAATAATCACCTCCTTTTTCTTGCTGACATTGAGTGAGAGATTGTTGTGTGGCGCCACTCTGCCAGATTTTCAATCTCCCTCCTATATGTTGATTCATCACCACCGTTGATTCAGCCAACAACGGTTGCATCATCTAAAAATTTAAATATGGCACTGGAGATACGCTAACTCTCACAGTCAAGTATTATAAAGTGGTTGGAGCAGGGGTCAAGTACACAGCCTTGTGGTGCACCTGTTCAATCAAAACATTTTTCTGTTCTTTAATTTTCAAAATCTTTTGTACAATAAATTTACATATTTCTTTTACTGTGTTTAAAATTGTTAATAAATGATTTAATGCTACCTAAGTTGTGTTTTATTTTTATCCCTCCTCGCCATTTACCATAAATTATATAACAGAGAACAGTGCAACAGTACAGGCCCTTCAGCTCACAATGTTGTCCCAACCCTTTAACCTACTCCAAGATCAATCTAATGCTTCCCTCCCACATACCCCTCCAATCTTCTTTCATCCATGTTTCTATCTCACACACATGCCTAATTACCTCTGACATTCCTCTTGTACTTTCCTCTAAATGCCTTTGTTATCTCCCGCCTTGTATTAGTCATATTCACCCTGAGTAAAAGTCTCTGGCTGTCCTCAATCTATGCTTCTTATCATCATCTTCACCTCTCATCCTCCTCTCCAAACGAAAAAGCCCTAGCTCACTCAGCTCAGTCTGATCCAAGGAGCATCCTCTTTGCTACCTTTATTGGAGAGGATTCAAAAGAATCATTTTAAAATAGGGATATAGAAGTAAATTCAGTTATGCTTTGTATTCATTTTCAGTAGTAAAAAAATGCTTGAAAACTTCACAGTCTAACCTACAATTTGAATCCACAGTATTTACCATTCATATTGATAATCATAAATACAATAGGAGAAATGTTATGAATGATAATCAGAACTGAGTTTAATATCACCGTCATATGTTGTGAAATTTGTCGTCTTTATGGCAGCAACACAATGCAATACCAAATACAGAAAAAATCTGTATAAGAGTAAGAATATATATATATATATATATAATTATTAAATAGTTAAATTAAGTAAGTAGGGCAAAAATAATAAAAAGAATTTAGTGAGTTATTAGGTACACCTGAACACGTTGTTAATGCATGGTCTCAATGTCCATTCAGAAATCAGATGGCAGAGGGGAAGAAGCTGTTTCTGAATAGTTGAGTGTGTACCTTCAGGCTCCTGTGTCTCCTTCCTGATGGAAGCAATTATCCATTAAACTGGATTTCCTTTACTTAGTTCTGGAGTAAGCTGAACTGAACTCAAGCAATGAATGTAGCAATGGCAAATTTAAATCCATACAATCTGCAAGAACAGTTAACTCGTACAATGGATAAAGAACTTACTGTCTATGTTAGTGTTTATTGCCTAATTTGCCCTTGAACCAAGTGGCCATTTTGGAGAGCTGTTGAAAATAAGAAATAAAAGCTGTTCACTACTTGTATCTGCTCCACCATAAAGTAAGGTTCTGATTGATCTTGTATCTCACCACTTTTTTTTGCCCCAATCACATAGCGCTTCATTCTCCGAATAAGTAAAGATCTGTTTTGAATATACTCTGTGGCTAAACTCTACAGCTTTATTAGGTAGAGAACTGCAAGGGTTCATTGCTCTCTGTGTGAAGAAATTTATAATCATCTCAGTCCTGAATATTCCAACCCCCTTAATTTTGGAAAGTGACCCCAGTTCTAAACAACACATAAGAAGTTTGTACATTTCACCACGAGATGTTGCAGAGATATTTGTACTGTATGCTGATATCTACTTCTAGGTGATTTAAATAATGTTTTCAAAGTTGCCCTGACAATCCAACCATTCATGTTACCTATAGTCAATGGCCACTTTATTAAGTACACCTAAACATGTTGTTAATACAAATATTAAATCAGCCAAACATGTGGCAGCAACTCATTGCATAAAAGCATGATCAAGAGGTTCAGACCAAACATCATCGTGGGGAGGAAATGTGATCTAAGTGACTTTGACTGTGGAGTGATTGTTGGTACTAGATGGAATGGTTTAAGTATCTCAGAAACTGCTGATCTCCTAGGAATTTCACACACAGCACTCTCTAGAGGTTACAGAGAATGGTGCAATAAGCAAAAAAAACATCCAGTGGCTGGCAGTTGCGTAGGTGAAAATGGCTTGTTGATGAGAGAGGGCAGAGGGGAATGGCCAGACTGGTTCAGGCTGACAGGAAGAAAACAAGAACTAAAATAACCATGCATCACAACTGTGGTGTGGACAGGAGCATCTTTAAATGCAGAACATGTTGAAACTCGAAGTAGATGGGCTATAGCAGCAGAAGAGCACAAACATACTTAGTGTCCACTTCATTAGGTATAGGTGGGGTACCTAATCAAGTGGCCACTGAGTGAATGTCTTGTTAGTATGTATAGTTAAACTCATGTGAAGGAGTAGGATCACACAGATTTTGAATGAAGATCCCAAGATCTAGAAAACATTTTTATCAGTTGCCTAACTTATAAAATTACATCTTAAAATACACTGATACGCATTCTACCTTTAAGCTATTGGTTATTTCTTTGTGCATTATTTCTGGGAGAGAAAAACCCTCTTAGGAGTTCCCTAACAGAAAATCCTTGGTTGTTTTGGTTGCAAAGGTTCACTTTATTGTCAAATTATACCATGTGCAATACAACTCTGATATTTGTCTTCTCCAGATAGCCACGAAATACAGAAGGGAAATGGGAGTTGATGAAAGAAAAGATAGCAATACCCTTCCCGGGCACAAAAGAAAAGAAACAAAATTTGCAGATCCCAAAATCTTCCATACACTCCCCGCAGAAAAACAATAACAGTCCCTGATCCCCTTACTCGCAGAAAAGAACAGCAACATCAATACCCCAACCCCCATTCTTAAACACAAATTAATTAATGGATCAGCCAATTGTCCACAAGAAAGAAAACACTGAAAAAGTGAAGGAAACCAATATAAAGTACAGTCCAATAATCACATAAATCTCAAAATATCAGAAACATCTTTGCATCTGCATATGAGAGCAGCTGCACGGACTCAGTCCTTCCATAAAGAGTGACTGCTGACCCAGGTCTGAACGCGCTGATCTACCTTCTGATCACCATTGTCTTGCTAGCATCCGTTGGGAGCCATCGAATGCATTGGACTGAACTGAGGAAAACACCTTTAATGAAATCTTTCCTGTATCTAACTGGTACATCTTGGGATCGATGAAAATACACCATTCTTCATAAGGTAATGTGTTTGGCCTGTCTAGTATTAAGCCTATTAGATTTGCAAATTATATAATTGCATACCAAATGTAGAATGGCAACAAATTTGAAGATGACAAAATTCAAAGGCTATTCTCCCTCATCCTTTTTTAACAGAGTTAAAGGCATTTTGAGAGATAGTGAAAAGTCTTATCTAAAGCAGTTGGAGCTTTGCAACATTTTTCTTGGACCATTATGTGGTGAAGACAATGTCAATTGTATTTCCTAATTTGGCACTGTGAGGAAACGGTGGGGATTATTGTGAAGACTTCTAATGGCAGAGAAACCACACTGATTATCACAATGGTGTCTCTCAACTTTCTTGAAGATGGTCCCATATTACACTGTCTCAGAACTAACAAAATTGGAGTGGAAGAATATCATCTTCGGATGCAAAGGATTTTTGAAGAATTTAAAATGTTACAAAAAGAACAGTCTACAAGATCCTTGTTCTCCAAATAACACCACATCTCATTTTATGCAGACCAGTAGTGGATCCAAGCAGAAGGTGCAATGTTGCTCAAGTATAAGCAGAGTTTAACTTGAGTACTCTGCTGCCTGGGATCGTCATCACATTTATAGCTGTGCACTTCCTGAATGGTGGGTCAAAACACTGGGGAAAATTTCTGTATGCCAAAGTTAAGTCTCTGTGTAATGCTTTTTTAACTCCAAAACATAAATTAATCATAAGAAAATACGTTGGCCCAGGGATAACATGTCCATGTTACGTTTACTACTTTAGTGAGGTGTGCACATATGATGGGGCATAATGATATATGCCATTCACGTACTTTTGTATATATCCCGCAATGAATTATGTAAACAATGAAGGATGCTTAATCAAACAATAAATTTTCAATATTACCAAAATAATAAATACCCAACACTCCTCCCTGTTTAGCTGTAAACTCCAACTCAATATAGAATGCATCGCAACTCAAATACGTAACATATGCTCTCTGGTTATATATAAGTTTTTTATTTGTATACACACTCACACACACACACACACACACACACACACACAATGCCTATAAAAAGTATTCACCCCACCTTGGAAGTTTTCATGTTTTATTGTTTTACGACATTGACTCACAGTGGATTTAATTTGGCTTTTTTTTGACACTGATCAACAGAAAAAGACATGTCAAAATGAAAACAGATCTCTGCAAAGTGATCTAAATTATTTACAAATATTAAACACAGAATAATTGATTGCATAAGTATTCGTCCCCTTTAGTATGTCAAACCAAATCATCACTGATGCAGCCAATTGGTTTTAGAAGTCATAATCAGTTCAGTGGAGATTGCGTGCAGTCAAGGTGTTTCAATTGATCGTAGTAAAAATACACCTGGTTCTGGAAGGTCCAACTGCTGGTGAGTCAGTATCCTGGCAAAAACTACATCATGAAGACAAAAGAACATTCCAAGCAACTCCACAAAAAAGTTATTGAAATGCATATGCAACACTGTATTCTTTTCCACAGACGCTGTCTGGCCTGCTGAGCTCCTCCAGCATTTTGCATGTGTTGCATGGATTTCCAGCGAATGCAGATCTTCTCATGTTTGTGATTGAAAAGCACAAGTCAGGAGATGGGTACAAGAAAACATCCAAGTCACTGAATATCCCTTGGAGTACTGTTAAGTCAATCATCAAAAAATGGAAAGAATATGGTACAACCGTAAATCTGCCTAGAGCAGGCCGTCCTCAAAAACTGAATGACCATACAAGAAGGGGACTAGTGAGGGAGGCCACCAAGAGACCTATTGCAATTCTGGAAGGGTTACAAGCTTCAGTGGTTGAAATGGAAGAGACCGCCCATACAACTTTTGACACAAAAGAGTCTTTCCTATTCATCAGTGTCAAAAAAAACCAAATTAAATTCACCTATATACCCACTTTTGAACACCTCTGTAGTCACTTTCCAGGATTGTTCGTCCAGGAGTGAAACACTGAACCTCCTTGTTTGAGGAGCCTTCAATTTGTCTCAACTGTTTGTCCTGCGTGCTCCTTCTGAGATTGGGTTTGAGGAGATCAAGTCAAGTCTAGTCACTTTTATTGTCATTTCAACCATAACTGCTGGTACAGTACATAGTAAAAATGAGACAATGTTTTTCAGGACCATGGTGTTACATGATACAGTACAAAAACTAGACTGAACTATGTAATAAAAAACCACACAGAGAAAGCTACACTAGACCACAGACCTACCCAGGATTGCATAAAGTGCACAAAACAGTACAGGCATTACAATAAATAATAAACAGAACAATAGGGCAAGGTGTCAGTCCAGGCTTCAGGTATTGAGAAGTCTGATAGCTTGGGGGAAGAAACTGTTACATAGTCTGGCCGTGAGAGCCCGAATGCTTCGGAGCCTTTTCCCAGACAGCAGGAGAGAGAAGAGATTGTGTGAGGGGTGCTTGGGGTCCTTCATAATGCTGTTTCCTTTGCGGATGCAGCGTGTAGTGTAAATGTCCGTGATGGCGGGAAGAGAGACCCCAAAGATCTTCTCAGCTGACCTCACTATCCGCTGCAGGGTCTTGTGATCCGAGATGGTGCAATTTCCGAACCAGGCAGTGATGCAGCTGCTCAGGATGCTCTCAATACAACCCCACTAGAATGTGATGAGGATGGGGGGTGGAGATGGACTTTCCCCAGCCTTCACAGAAAGTAGAGACGCTGCTGGGCTTTCTTTGCTATGGAGCTGGTGTTGAGACACCAGGTGAGAATCTCCGTCAGGTGAACACCAAGAAATTTGATGCTCTTTACGATCTCTACCGAGGAGCCGTCAATGTTCAGTGGGGAGTGGTTGCTCTGTGCCCTCCTGAAGTCAACAACCATCTCTTTAGTTCTTAAGTTCATGTGAACATGAAGATTCAGGAACAGCATAGCTGGTGAATTGTTGGTTGTGGAGCATGCTGCAATATGATATGCAAGGCAGTGTTAGTGTGGTGTTTTCTGTTGATTTTGCTTGCAGTGTGTTCTTTAGACTCTGAAGAAACCTTTCCATCAAGTCATTTGTAGCTGGATGGCACGGTGCAGATGTAATATGTCTTCCATTGTAATATGTTCAATTTTTTCTGGAATGACAAACTATTTCAAAAACAAACTGTAGTGCATTGTCACTGATGCACCATCAATAACTCACTCTGAGACGTAAGGCGAGA
Source organism: Hypanus sabinus (assembly GCF_030144855.1). NCBI lineage: Eukaryota > Metazoa > Chordata > Chondrichthyes > Myliobatiformes > Dasyatidae > Hypanus > Hypanus sabinus. The sequence continues at coordinate 154,443,802 of NC_082714.1, forward strand.
TATCGGCTTTTATTGACTGGAAGAAGGAACAAACAGTGAGTGACCACCATACTACATCCTGGAGACTGAGAGGCTGGGCTCAGGCCTCGATCGCCTTTATACAGGGGTCTGTGGGAGGAGCCACAGGAGCAGTCAGCAGGGGGCGTGTCCAGACAGGTATATGTAGTCACTGTCACTGAACCACTAATCCTTGAGAAGAGGCTTCTCAACACATTAACAGTGTGCAAGGCTGCAGTGGAGGCTATTGGGAACATTTTTGGCCACTTTGTAGCCACATCCACTTCTACCAAGAAATTTGTGCTTGTTAATGGTCCGGCAAAATCCCCGTGAATCCTCTGCAAGCCATATTTAGAGATGGAGAAGCGCTGCTTTTGGCATCAAGTGCATGGCAAGCTCCTTGATCTAGCCCTGACTACCAGACAAAGCTTCGAGCCAACATTTTCATTTTGACCGCGCCTAGATGACTAGCGTGTAGCTCTTCCAAACACTTTAGCTTTCAGCTTGGATCATACAACAACTTTAAATACCCACATAAGGCAACCCTGTCAAGGCCAAGTTCATCCTGACGCTGGTAAAAAAAAAGGGGGAACTGCGATTACTGCTGCACAATTCCACAATTTTGGGTTGTCATGTAGACCAAAAACAGAGTGGGGTCTTTTCTGCTTTCCCTTTGGACCATCACATTGGATTTGCATTAGGGAGCTTATGACAAGAGGAGAATGCTCTTCTGTAAATTTTTCAGGTATTTCCTTTTCCAAGGGCAAATGTAACAATCTATCAGCATTTCCATAATTAGTTGCCCTCTTGAATTTGATCTTGTAATTGCATCCTCCTCAATCAAGCCACCTCTGCATTTGTGCTGCTGTAGCTGCTAGTGGGTTGAAAAAGGACACCAGTAGTTGATGATCAAAAACGAGGGTAAACTCTCCTATACAGGTACTGATTGAAATGTTTAAAATCTGTAATAATATGTTCAAGGGGTGGAGCACAGTAGCCAGGTTTGGCAGGAACCTGTTGTAGTAATTGACAGAAAGTGATGTTTTCTTCAAGGATTTCACACTTGTGCTCTGAGCCCATGATCTTCTAATCCTTTTAATATGGTCTTGAGATCTTGGAGACTTCCCTTGCCATCCTCACTGGTAATAATGATGTCATTAAGGTAACACTGAGTGCCTGGCAGCCTTGCAGCACCTGGTCCATAGCTTTCTGCCAGAATGCAAACACAGATGTTACTCCAAAAATAAGCCTATTATAGTGATGAAGCCTTTTGAGAGTGCTTATGGTGAGAAGTACATTGGACTCTTCTTCCATCACAAAGTACCATTAGTGCAATTATTTCAGTCCTTGTGTGTGCTCACAGTTTCAGTCATTGTTCTGTGGGAGTGGTGTGATGGAGGCCACAGCTCTGGGGTGGAAGCTGTTCTGGCTTCTAGTGTCCTGAACCTTTTGCTGGATGGCAGCAGGTCAAACAGGGAGTGGCCAGGGTGTGTGGTGTCTTTGGTTACGCTGTTGCTTCCCTCCTGAGTCTGCTGGCGTAGATAGTGTCCAGTCCTGGGAGCTCCATCCTGACAATTGGCTGGGCCGCCTTCACCACACGATGTAGGTCTTGTTGCTCAGCGGCTGTGCAGCTGGCATACCACACTGTGGTGCTGTTGGTCAGGATGGTTTCAATTGTGCTCCTGTAGAAGTTAAGCAACAGCTTTTGTGGGAGTTTGGCCTGTTTCAGCTTTCCGAGGAAGAAGTGTCTTTGTTGTGACTTTTTTACAAGCAGCGAGGTGGTGGTGGTCCATGTCAGTGAGGTGTTGGTGGTCCATGTCAGCGAGGTGTTGGTGGTCCATGTCAGTGAGGTGTTGGTGGTCCATGTCAGCGAGGTGTTGGTGGTCCATGTCAGCGAGGTGTTGGTGGTCCATGTCAGTTGTTTTGACAACATAACTCCAAGGAACTTTAGGTTTTCCACACTTTCCACTGCCTCTCCATGTATATGGAGGGGGGGAGGGGTGTGTACTCTGTCCTTTGATCTCCTGAAGTCAGTGATCATCTCTTTTATTTTAGAAGTGTTAAGGACCAGGTCATTGTCCTTACCCCACTCCGTCAGATGATCCACTTCGAGCCTTTAGGCTGTCATCTCCATGGCGCTGAGGCTATGAGGACCACACCAGCAGCTGTACTCCATTCCTGCTAATATGATGAACTGATAAGTGAGGCTTTGGGCCTACTCTGGAGTTCAGATCTAAGGACTCAATTTTGGTTCAGAATACCGTTGTTCACTTCAACTGTTTGCATGATCTTTCTCATGATCTTTACTTTTCTTTCTCTTGCATATCAAGAGTTGATCTTTTATTTTTTTTAATTGGATTCTTTCGGGTTTCTTGCTTTATGGCTATCTGTGAGCAAGCAAATCTCAATATTGTATAGTTTATACTTTCTTTGATAATAAATGAATCTGGAATATTGTTTGTCTCTTGTTAGTTTTCACATTATAAATCTCAAGCTACTCAGCCCTGTGTCACTCTCAACATTATTAGATTTTTCCTCAGCTGAATGCAGATTAGTGCCCCTTTTGAAACTGCTCCTTGACATTATTTTTATCCTTTTCTCTTCCCTGTGCAGTTCATTTATTTTTGTCTGCCTGACATGCATGTATGTCCTACTTTGTTGCATTTTCTGAAAGTTTTGCCTTCAAACCTGTATTGACTGGTCCCACAACAGGAACACAATTTGTTTGGCCGGGCCGATTTCTGTTCACACTTTGCAATTTTGTTCAGGCTCACTTTCATTCCTGACTGCAACTCAATTGCATCTCTGGCTGCTGTTTCTGTTGATACAGGAAACCCAACTAGTTTTTTTAAGTATGAGTTGTGCTTCAGTTAGGAGCCATTAATTAAACATTCTCTCAGAGCATCATTAAACCCATCACTGAACTGACAATGCTCAGACAATCTCTTCAATTCAGCCACGTTTGCTGAAATGGACTCCCCTTTGTTTCAATTCTGCTTATGAAACCTAAAACATTCTGCAATCAACAACAGTTTTTGTTCTAAATATTCCTGCATTACTTTCACGATATCAGCAAAGCTCATCTCGGCTGGTTTGGTTGGATCAGTCAAACTTCTAAGCAATTGTATGCCTTTAAACCCAATGCACTCAGCATAGTGAGGTACGCACATATGATGTGCTGTAATGACATACACTGTTCACTTACTTCTACATATAACACGTAATAAAGTCATAGAAAAGTATAGCACAGAAATAGGCCCTTCAGCCCATCCAATCCATGCCAAACCCTTTTTAATTGCCTACTCCCAATGACCTGCATCAGGACTATAGTTCTCCATACCCCTACCATCCATGTACCTATCTTAACTTTGCTTAACTGTGGCACCACTTTCAACAAATTATGGGCCTGTATTCCCAGATCCCCTTGTTCTACCACACTCCTCGGTGCCCTACCATTCACTATGTAAGACCTATCCTGGTTGGTAATGAATTATGTAGACAACAAAGAATGCTTAATCAAGCAATACATGTACAATATTACTCAAATAATACTGAAATATTAAATGCACAACAGATTGGTTTCCCTTCACAGTCTAGCTTGTCCATCATGTCCATTTTCCAGGTACAGCTGAGACATCTGCAGTGAAGTCGTGTCAAGATAAGAACTTCAACCTACAGCTGTCAAATTCGGAGACAAGCATACCATCAATAAGCTACATTTAAAGTTATAAATACGAAGTTCTGCAGATGCTGGCAATTCTGAGCAACAGACAAAATATACCGGAGGAACTCAGCAAGTCAGGAATTAACAGTTGACATCCTAAGCTGATTCCCTTCATCGGGAATGGACGGGAAGGGGGCAGAAGCCGGAACAGGGCGGGGAAACTGAAGGAGTAGAAGTTGGCAGGTGAAACCAAGTGAGGAGGAAGGTAGGTGGGTGAGTGAGGAGGGGGGAGGTGGAAGAGGTAAAAGGCTGAAGCAGGAGGATTCTCATCATTGAGGACAGTAGTCAATAGAAGGAGGAGAACCAGAGCGTGATAATTTGCAGGTGACGAGTTTAAAGTCAAACACATTTAAGGATTGATAACATGATTACATCAATCAATGAATGAAGACATTGCCATATCCTGATGGTAAAGCTCCATATTTTATGAATACATGATTTGTGGTGTAAATAAACACATTACCTGGTCATTGCTCATTAGTAGTTCTTATTTCCAGAAATACAATTGTATTATGAGGAAAATGCACAAAAATTGAGCTCTTGACCCTCTCATTGTTAACTGGAGGTGTAACGCAAATAAGTGGTGTCCCGTGACCAGGGTGTCAGACAAGGCTGGGGGTAAAAGATGGCGACTATCACGGCGGCATCAGTAAGCGCGAGCATGCTGGTATACTGGAGGACCTTGCTGCCAGCTGGCGGGAGCGTACACATGCGCAGATGCAGCGTCAGCGAGGCTGGCTGAGCGCGGGGTAAGTTCGCTACTGCCGGGGTTGAGTGAGCAGGGAGAGCCGGCTGGCGTGACTGGAGGATGAGCGGAGCCAAGTCCAGGGAACACCTTGTGGCCAACGGCGGCTTAAAAGTATCCGTCTGGAGTAAAGTGCTGAACAGTAACGCGGCCTGGGAGGACAAGGTGAGGCGGGTGGGTGAGTGTGTGCGGGGCCCAGTGGCGAGGCCCGAGGCGTCTTCCGAGAGGTTGACCCTTTCTAAAGTTGGGTTGTTTTATGAAAAGCCCTCATTCTGTTCCCATAGCTCCCGCCCTCAACCCAGAGCATCAGTCCTACCTTACAGGGCTGTGTCTCTCACCCATGGCCTCCCTCCGGACCCCAAACTGCACATCCATCTTCACGCCCACCCCAGGCACACTTTGCCTGCAACTTGCAGCCCACACACCTGTAAAATTCACCCGTGAGCACGGCACGATAGGATCCTGTTCCCTCCCAGTCGAGCTTGTGGAAAGGCGTCACATTACCCTACTCCACTAACTTGCACATAACCTTTACTCTAGAAACTTCCCTATTCCCTCCATTTCCCCTATTCCTGCCCATTACCTAAACATTCGAAGTTCAAGGTAAATTATATTATCAAATACCTATTCCCTGATTCCTGCCCGTTACCTAAACGTTCAAAGTAAATCTTATAAAAATACCTATTTCACTCGAAATTCATTTTCTAGTGGGCACACTCAATAGGTCTTTTGAATAGTAACCGTAACCGAATCAATGAAAGACTGCCCAACTAGGTCGATCAACCAGAGTGCAGTAGAGAACAAGCTATGTAAATTTAGAAAAGAAATAGTAACAAATAAACAATAATAATTGAAAACATGAGATGAAGAGACCTTGAAAGTGAGGCTAAAGGTTGTGGGAACAGTTCAGTGACGGGGCAAGTGAAGTCCTGATTATCAAGGGGTTAGTAATTATTCCTGAACCTGGTGGTGTGAGTCCTGAGGCTGATGGCAACACTGAGAAGAGAGCATGAGCTGGGTGGTTGGGCTCCCTGATGATGGATGCTGCTTTCCTGTGACAGTAATGTTGAGTGTGTTGACTCAGGCTCCTGTACCTCCTCCCTGACAGTTGTCATGGAAAGAGGGCATGTTGGAAGTATTAGTTGGGTAGAATCTATAAAATGTAGTGTTTTGTGTTCCAGATATTTGTTAATAATCACGTGGACTGATAATTACAGTGCTCTCTGAGATCTGTAAACATTAAGATGGTGTCATTTTCATGACATTGGTTCTCTTAAAAGTAAATGGGCAATGATGAGGTACTATCAGTTTTGAGGATTGAACATTTGCTGTTTCAGGCTGAGGAGTCTTGGCCTGAAATGTCAACTGGTTATTCTTCTCCTTTGATACAGCCTGACATGCTGAGTTCCTCCAGCATCTTATGTGTGTTGCTCAGGATATCCCAGCATCTCGGGTGTTAATGATGAGGCATTGAAAAGCCTCAAGTTTCAGAGTGGGAGATCAAGAAGAAACATCGTCTGCTATAAGCCAATAGTAAATTTGTATTTAATTCTGTAAAAGTTTATAGGGGCATGAAGGTTGCCTGCTATAAACTAGTATGCACCCCTAACTGTGTTTGGTTATATTGCACAAAGAATGCATAGGAAGCCTCAAAAGGCCCTGGAAAATTAGTGTTGCTCATAGTTTAGAACTAGCATTCAAAGGCACTCAAATAAATCAGTTTGCACTTACTGATACATAAAATTTATAGAATACTACAATGCAAAAACAGATCCTTCAGCCCATCTGGTCCATGCCAACCTCTTAATCTGCTAGTCGCATCGACTTGCACAAGGCCATAGCCTTGCACACCCCTCCCATCCAGTTTATTCTTAAATGTTGAAATTGAACCTGCTTCCACTACTTCTACTGGCAGTTCATTCCACACTCTCACCACCCTCTGAATGAAGAAGTTTCCTGTCATGTTCCCTTCAAACATCTCCCCTTTCACCATTAACCCATGAACTCTAGTTCCAGTCTTGCCCAACCTCAGTGGAAAAAGCCTACATTCATCAACCCTATCTATCTTCTGGTCAGGGTTGACCACAGATGTTGTGTGCCAGCTGTCTACATGATAAGCAAGTCAGTATGCAAACAAGTCAGGGCACAATATGGAGAGCAAGCTGTTGCCCATGCAGCAGGCTCTCTCCTCCCTCCCCCCCCACCCCCAATGCAGCTGGTGAAACCAAAGGAATGGCAGAGACCGATACAGTTTGGCACCTATGGCGTTGCAGAAGTTGCACTCAACATAGCGACTCCAACTCAAGATTTTGCCTGGGGTTCACTCCCGAAATCTTCCTCATGAGTGGGTATAGCCACGAGGCAGCGGAGGTTCGCGAGCAGTTTTCCTTCTCCTAGATCAGTGGTCCCCAACCACCGGACCGGTACTGGGCCGCAGAGCATGTGCTACCAGTCGCTATGAAACCTCCTTCGAGTATCGCTGTATTCCAGTCGTGTTTAACACCCACCCCCCCCCCAACCAAACCCGGTCGGCCGGTCTGCAAGAATATTGTCAATATTAAACCAGTCCGCAGTGCAAAAGAAGTTGGTGACCCCTGTCCTAGATGTGAAACATAGCTAACGAGTCCCATCTGCCTGAACTCTATTTATACCCCTCATCATTTTATATACCTCACATTAATTCATGCAGTTCCCAGTTTGGCCAATGTAATATTTTCTGCAGACCCCACAGTGGAATTTGTATACCATGTTGGTCATGTTAATAGCTTGGTTCTTTTGGTCTGCAAAGTGCTCTCCTCAACATTGCTGTTGTTTTGGGTTGGCCAAACTGGGATTAAACTATCCATAAAGCACCATGACTACCTCTCCCTAGTCTCTACCCATGAAGATCAAAAGGGGCACAAATTTGACTGCATCAGTGAAAGTCATGGCAGCGTGCAAAAAAATTCCTAGAAGCATGATTTTTCTGCAGAAATTTCTGGAAACAAGCATATAGACCTTGACCACAACACATGAAATTAGCCATACAGTCAGTCAGCGACGACATTTCCTCCCCACGGCACAGTTGAGTGTCAGTCAGCTGATTGAAAAGTATATAAAGGCCAAGCATCTGAGGACACATCACAATCAACAGCGCACTGACGATACCTCCTTGCATGGTGATGAAAAGGTTGCAAGTAAATTACCAAAGTCGGAAAATAACTCAACCATGTCATTTACAAATTGGAAATAATGCCATTTGATGTCAAATAACGTCATGCACACGTTGACTTTGCAGAGAAGCTGTCAGCTATTTTGGCTGTGTTCACATAAACGTGTGTTTTTCTCCTAGTACTCATTGGATACCCTCCTGTAAAGTAACTAGAATTTAGTTCAAACAACCTTAGACAGTACATCTAGACCAGTGTTGAGAAACGTATTACTTTGTCTTAAATGCAATGCTAACATGATAAAATGAAATTTATTTTTCAGGAAATGATGTTCAAAGTAAATACATTGCCAAGGTTCATTTATGTCACCATATACTACTCTTGCAGGCATTCACGGTAGATACAAAGAAACATGATAGAATTAATGAAAAAATACACACAAGGATGGATATACAACCAATGTGCAAAAGAAGACAAACTGTGCAAATAAAATGTATGTAAATAACACTGAGAACATGAATTGTAAAGTTTGAAACTGAGTCTGCAGGTTGTGGAACTATTTCAGTGTTGAGGAGAGTGAAGTTATCCACTTTGGTTCAGGAGCCTGATTTTTGAAAGGTAGTAATTGTTCCTGAATCTGGTGGTGTGGGACCCAAGACTCTTGGACCTCCTATGACAGCAGCGAGAAGAGAACATGACTTAGATGGTGGGAGTTCTTTGATGAATGGATGCTGCTTTCCTATGATAGCACTCCATGTAGATATGCTTAATGGTGGGGACGGCTTTTCGTGTGATGCACTGCGCTGTATCCACTACTCTTTGTAGGCTTTTTTGCTTTTCAACGTGGCCGTACTAGGCCATGGTGCAATCAGTCAGGATACTCTTCACTGTGCATCTGTAGAAGTTTATCAGAGTTTCAGATGACTTGCCGAATCTGCGCTAACTTCAAATGGCATTTGTGTTTGTTCTGTCTGAAGCAGTGTACCGTGAGATATTGCAAAGACAATTAGTATATTTTGAGTGGATCATCTGGGGAAGTGTGTTTGGTTGGTTTGTTATTGTCACATGTACTGAGGTGCAGTGAAAAGCTTGTCTTGCGCTCTGTTCATATCGATCAGATCATTACACAGTGCATTGAGGCAGTACAAGGTAAAACAATAACAGTACAGAATAAAGTGCAACAGCTACGGAGAACGAGCACTGCAGGCAGACAATATGGTGCAAAATCATAATGGGCAAGAGCCCATCTTATTGTACTACGGAACTGTTCAGTCACCTTGAAACTGTTAAGTAGTCTTGTATCAACAGTGTAGAAGCTGTCCTTGAGACTGGTCGTACATGCTTTCAGGTTTTTATATCTTTTGCTTGATGGAAGGGGTAAAGTGAGAATGTCTGGGGTTGGTGGAGTTTTTGATTCTATTGGTGGTTTTACTCATACAGCGAGAAGTGCAGATAGAGTCCGTGGAAAGGAGGCTGATTTCTGTGTTAATCTTCATCCACAACTTGGCAGTTTCTTGCTGTCACAGGTAGAGCAGTTGCCATATCAATCTGTGGCGCATCTGGGACCTGATGAAGAGTTTTGTCCTGAAACATCCACTGTTTATTCCTCTCCATAGATGCTGCCCGACCTGCTGAGTTCCTCCAGCATTTTGTGTGTGTGTGTTGCTCTGGATATAAAGGATCTGCAGAATCTCTTGTTTATTCATACACACTGATGTTTTAATCAATATTCATCTTGTGAAACTTAAGTGAGCTGAAGAGTAATCCTGCTTGTGAAGGAATATGACCTGATAACAAGTGACCACTTAGCCTTTTGTGTTTTGAGTTCAGGTTAATGGCCAAAAAGTTGGCCCATACTGGACTGGTGTTAGAAAATACGTTATGCAACTTCATCTGATTTGAGAGATTGCTCATCTCATTAGGGATGGCAGGAAGTTTCGTAATGCGCACAGACCACATGGGGCCATTCTTCGAAAACTGTAAACAAAATTAAACAGTGGAAGTATAGAGTTCACAATATGTGGAACATGTATCTTTTTAATGAACTATACATAATATACAACCTTTATATCATCACTTTTAAGGTAGGGTATTGAATATTATGACAACCATTTAATTCATGGATTTTTTAAAAAATAAAACTTTCAGCTACCATAGCTACAAATAGATAAGGTTTCATTGTTTTTAAACCAGAATTTGTATCAAAACACGAGATTCTGCAGATGCTGGAAATCCGGAGTAATATACAAAATACTGAAAGAACTGGAGAGGAATAAAGAGCCAATGTTTGGGCAAAGACCAATAAACTGTATAATTTATATCAAAATATCCTTAAGTCCTCAACCTGAGCTGAAGCTCACTGGAACTGATTCTTAAATGGATATAAATCTGTTAATGAAATGTACAAGAATTCTGGACTGTAAATTGGACAAATTAATTGATTTTGTTTCTCCCTTTACAGGATGAATTCCTAGATGTGATCTACTGGTTTCGTCAAATAATTGCAATTATTTTGGGTGTTATCTGGGGAGTTGTTCCACTTAAAGGATTCTTGGGAATAGCAATGTAAGTCTAGATTCTGTTCATCTTCTGCTTATTTGTACAATAGGAAAATGTTTACTATTAACACAGATGCATTTAGTGCTTTTGGTTTTTGGGGTTTTGAGTTTTTTTTCCCTTGCCACCTGCCAACTGCAACATCCTAAAGAATACATTTCAAAACTATGTTGTGATTTTATTTATTTATTTTTGGAAGGAAGCTGGAATTGAACTTTCTGTCCTAGTTTTGCTAAAGTCAAATGATTGAGGTTCCAGAAGTCTTTATTTAATAAGAGAGCCATACCCACCCTTCTTTCTAATATTTAACTTCCTGTCTTCATTCATCATTCTTAACCAAGTATGCAGTAAAGGTTTCCTTTGTGACTTTAGCAGGAACTTAGAATTGTAAAAGCAGCAGTTTAACATATAAATAAAATTTTACTATTTTATAAAATAAAAAATAGGCACAGGTTATGGGTTCGGCATTGGGTTCTTCCTGACAAATGGGCTTTCAAAGAACAAAATATGTAAAATAACATACAAAAACTGCAAGTGCAGCTTAACAGATCAGGCAGCATCTATTGAGGGGAATAAACAGTTGATGTTTCATCAGGATTGGAAAGGAAGCGGGGAGCAGAACAGAAGGTGGGAGAGAGGGGAAGGAATACAAGCTGGCAGGAGAGGGAGTCTGCCCAAAACATTTAACTATTCCTCCAGCATTTTGTTTGTGTTCCTCAAGATTTCCAGAGAATGCAAAATCTTCTGTGTTTGTAAACTAACATAAATTTTGCTATGATCTGAACATTTGTCTAAGTGTTTACTGGGTTTTCTGCCTGCAGATTTTGCCTGATAAATGCCGGGATCCTATACCTCTACTTTAGCAGTTTCCAACAGGTGGATGAAGAAGAATATGGTGGAACGTGGGAACTAACAAAAGAGGGATTTATGACATCTTTTGCATTGTTTCTGGTAACTGTTCTTTATGTAATAATGTAGGGCAGAGGTTCCCAACCTGTCGTTCTCCTTGGTTAATGGTCCGGTCCATGGTATAAAAAAGGCTGGGAATCCCTGACAAAGGGCAATCCTCTCACTAAGAGAATTGTTTAATACTTTAAAACACTGAAACAGTTCTCTTTAAACACACCCTAAATGCTGTAAGAACTTGGCAGGCCAGGCAGCATCTAGGGAGAAGAGGACAGTTGATGTTTCGGGCTGAGACCCTTCAGCAGGATGAAGAAAAAAAAGCCGAGGAATAGTGTTAAAAGAGGAAGAGGAGAGAAGGGAGGTGCAAGATGGTAGGTGAAACCGGGAGGGGGAGGGGTGAAGTAAAGAGCTGGGAAGTTGATTGGTCAAAAAACTAAAGTGCTGGAGAAGGGGGAGTCTTAATAGGAGAAGGCAGAAGGCCATGGAAGAAAGAAAAGGGGGAAGGAGCACCAGAGGGAGGCAATGAACAGGCAAGGAGATGAGGTGAGAGAGGGAAAAGGGGATGGGGACTATGGAGGGGGGAGAGGCCATTACCGGAAGTTTGAAAAATCAATGTTCATGCCATCAGGTTGGAGGCCACCTAGATTGAATATAAAGTGTGTTTCCTCCAGCCTGAGTGCAGCCTCGTCACTACAGTAGAGGAGGCCATGAATAGACATATCAGAATGGGAATGCCTCCTCTACTGTAATCCCCTATAAAGTTGGTACTTTTTTTCTCTCTTCGAACCTGCAGAAGGGTCTCAGCCAAAACGTTGAATTTGACGTTGAACGTTGAAAAAGCCAAAACTTTTCCATAGATGCTGCCTAGCCTGCTGAGTTCCTCCAGCATTGTGTGTGTGTGTTGCCTGGATTTCCTGCATCTGTAGATTTTCTCTTGTTTGTGAATCTTCTTCTTTAATAATGTTTTCCACATAACACACAGTCTCAACCAACTTAACTCCTAAGGATCAATTCATTTGTAAATTTTTTGCTTTGCAGTGAAATTTTGTACACAATTGTAAAAGATTTACAAAGCTATCAATGTGTAAACATACGATCACTGCTCCCCCCCGAGGAACTCAGTAGGTCAGACAGCATCTTTGGAGAGAAATAAACAGTTGATGTTTCAAGCCAAGCTCCTCCTTTGGGGTGGCACAATAGTATAGCGCAATGCTTTACAGTATCAGCAACCCAGGTTCAATTCCTGTAAGGAGTTTGTACGTTCTTCCTGTGACCGCATGGATTTCTTCCCACAGTCCAAAAATGTACTGTTGGTGGGTTAGTTGGTTATTGTAAATTGTCACATGATTAAGCTAGGATTAAATTGTGGGGGTTGCTGGATGTCATGTCTTGAAGGACTGGAAGGGCCTATTCCTCACTGTATCTGAATAAAAATAGAGAGATAAATATCGGTACAGGTTATGGTAGGACCTTCATTAGTCCTGATAAAGGCTGTCAGCCCAAAACTTATGTTTATTCCTCTCCATAGGTGCTGCCTGACCTGCTGAGTTCCTCCAGCATTGTGTGTGTGTGTGAGAGTAATGTTTGTTATTCTGGATATCCAGTGTCTGCAGAATCTCTTGCGCTCGTAATTCAGGTTGAGCCTTCATTTCAATACTGAGAAGTGATAAACATTCAGTCTTTAGTTATGATGCTAAATGATGTCACCGGTCATGCTCTATGGTACTACTTGAACAAGAAATTCTCCTGTTTCCACCAATATTTAACATTCAACCAAGTTCAGGAACAAATCATCTCATCAATACTTCACTTCTAATTGGGTGACTGCTGTATTCATTACAGCTGTTAGTTACAACACAACAGTTATTGCAACTTTAATAAAAATAATGGCAGTAAATTTTGAAATGTGTCAAGATGGTGGAAGGCGCTATGTGATCTTTGCTGGTTTTAACTGAATTGGGCCACTGACAAAAGTTGAGGTATTGGAATTGAAAGAACTCCAATTTCAGGGAGAAAAGTTTAGCAGTATGAATTCCACTTCCCATTACTGTTTTGTTACCTACACTGGAAAATGGGCAAGGTGATTAAAAATATCAGTTAAGCTGATAGGCATCGCAAGCTGAAATAACCTACCCACAGTCAGCCTGAAGGCTAACAGGTGAGGAATAACTGTCTACTTTGTGCCACAAAACTGTGCCACAGGGGGCGGCATGATGGCCTAGCGGTCAGCATAATCTTTTGTAATACCAGTGACTCTGGGTCAATTCCCGCTGCTCCCTGTTTGGAGTTTGTATGTTCTCTCTGTTATTGCATAGGTTTCCTTCCACATTGGAAAGACCTGAGGGTTAGTAGGTTAATTGGTCAAGTGGATGTAATAGGGCGGTGTGGGGTCATTGAGCCCGAGGGGCCTTACACTGTGATGTACCTCTAAATAAAATGAAAATTATTGATGGTGTGTGCAAGGTCATTTTCCATCTTGCCAGCTGGAGCGTGAGAGTGGGGGAGAGGAAACTATAGTACAAGCTAAAATTGGCAATAAATTATGAAGCTCAATTATTGGATATTTGCCAGATATATAAATTATCAAAGAACATGTACCCTGAATCATTTCCCTTTTATTTTTTTGTCTCCGATTCTTCTGAATAACAACCTTAACTTTGTAAGTGTCACTTGTCATAGATTTCTGTTATTTGTTTCTAGGTTGTTTGGATCATCTTTTACACAGCAATTCACTTTGACTGAGGATCAAAAACTGTCATCAGTTCCTGCCAGTTTTAAATGTTGAAAGAGAAATCAAACACTTTATTGGGTGTATATTGTATGGAAAAAAAACTCGCAGTAGTTCAGTATCTTTTGTACCATCAAATCATGGGACCTGTGAAGACTCCATGGGACAGCTTGCAGGAAGTTGCATTCCCATTGATGTTTTAATGTATGGAGAATTTCAGGAATTTTACAAGACATGGATTTCTTTGGCCACCATGGTTTCAAGAGCTACAGCAGCATTGAAGTGCAGCTACCCAGTGTAATTCCCTACAATGTTGGTACTCATGTAGTTAGTATCTATTTTAATTTAATTAATGTAAATTATCTGTAGAATTGGAGAAGAAACATTAATTTTTAACTTGTACATCTTTAAGAGTTTGTATTTCAGACTTTATAATGGAAAATGATTGCACCTTGGTAGCATTAAAATTACAAAGCAAGACTGTTTTGTACCTGCTTTAAAGATCAAAGTGGTTTAACCAACGTTTCAAATTTTCAGTCAACTGATAAAGTTTTGATACCTGGAGCAGAATTCAAATTGAATGTTTTTTACTGGCTCATATTCTTGTCTTCCTTTTTTCCTACTAATGTACATATCAGATTATATAGGTATCAAACATTATTGGTGCTTTGGATTACAATAATCCCAAAGCTTTGAGACTACCTCTTTTTCTGTACCCCAAAGTAATTAACAGACAGGAAACAATCTGGCTAATACAGCCTTATCCACAAAATTGTAATGCCTTGTACATAACAGTATTGGGCTTCCATTGTGCATTCAATAAATAATGATAATTCCATTGTTGGGTTACAATGTGGGAAATTAGTCTTCATTACTAGATCCTGGTGATAGCTCCTTGCAAAACCTACCTGTTAGAAGAGTTCTCTCTTTCACCTTGAAACAGTGCAACTTCTGCTTCAGGGCATTGAACAAAATGATATTCATGGCATGAGGTGTTAATAGGTTTCTGAGCATCACGGTATTATAGGAGAAATGGTTATCTCTAGACTTCTAATTTAAATCTGGCTTTGTATTTAAACCCATGAACCCTAGTTTAGAGAAATCTGTTGTACACACATGATGATTTATTCCAATTTATGTTCATCTCTCTCCCACATCTGTCCATTTCTAAACTATGTACATGCAACTTTTACCTTGCCTTGATAGATATTTTTACTACTTTTGATTGAACTTCAAATATTTGATTTATGATGCATTAATGTAGGATCAGGAGTAGGCCTCCAAATTATGCTCTGGCTAACAGAATATAGTTGGTGCTCTGCATACACTTGAAGTAGCAAGATCTGTCAGTATTAAAATTACATTTTATCATATGATTAGTTATGTATTTGAATGTTTAATTGCTATAGCATCTGTGTTTAACCACAATCCAGTCTTATTGCTGTGATAACTTAGAAAATTTATTGACCTCTGCCTCTAGTGTTTCTGGATTGCAATGATGTGCAGCTGCTATTCCAAACTCTGTTGAATCTGGGTTTCCTAGCTGTGACTGAAATTGTTGTCTTGCTTGTTTGTTTTGAAACAGCGCTATAACAGTAACTTTCAAATGCTCTGGACATGCTTTTCCAGACTAAGATATTAAGTGGGTTGGAAGTCTTAAGGCAGCAAATTGGAGCTACCTTTGCTGCCAGAATATTGCAAATGCCAAGAATGGAAACATTTAATTTGGGTATTATAAATAGAATCTCTTCTGGGGTTTGGTTTGTAATTAGAATCCACTGATTGTTACCTTTGCCATAAGGCTGGATACAGGTTGCAAGAAATGGATTTTGAATTTGTAGGTTCCCTTCCTCATCAATTTTATGATGGCCATTGCATCAGGTCATCTAACTTTTAATACTGAATCAAATTGCCAAAATGTTCCCTCTGTGTACATTTGGAAGTGCAATTTCTGGAGTTGAGAGAGCAGCTACATGTCCAAGGTCCTTAGTGAACCACACCAAGCCAATCAAAAATTGAGCTGGGAGTATTCCATTCATTTTAATCATCCTCTTGCATTGTATCCTGTCTTAAGCATGAACATAATGTAAATATTAAGAGTACATATAATTTTGATTATCTGATAATATTGCAAGGGGGGAAATCCCTTGAATGTATTTTGCAGAAGTTTAGCTAATGGTAATCTGCTTTGCGCTTTTAAACTAATGATAATCTCAGAATTCTAAAATGGAAAATGGCAATACAGAGATAAGGCCTGAATACATTGAGTGTCTGATAATCTTTCCTTCAATGTAATGTCTTTTACAGCTATTAAGAGCTAGTTTGTCTGATTCTGTACATTACACGTTTGGAAGTTCACAGCCTTGGGAATATAAGTAGACTAATAAATATCCCCTTATTTTCTTTTAGACAAAATCAGGTAGTGCTGGGGGTGCTGCACAGAACATTAGAAAATAGGAGCAGGAGTGGGCCAGGCCAACACAACCTTGATATTAGATATAATCCTGGCTGATATGCCCAGGCCTTGTTTGTTTTTGCAGAAGATCCCATAGTGCTCCATTCCCCAATCTTTCAAAAAAAATTATCTGCATCCTTAAATATCTTGTAGAATCAGTTCTAAGGTTTGCAGAAGAATGTTTCTAAGGTAATATCCATTGAAATGCAGTGGTTCACACTGGTAGCTGAACTGTAGTTCTGAAGGTAATTAAGGTCAAATTGGAAAAAGATGGGGTGGTGAGCAGTGAGGCCATGAATGGATTGCAGCAGGATATTGTGAACTTTTAAATTATGTTGGTGGATTGAGAACCTATGTAATTCATCAGGTACAGGGAATGATCAGCAAGTGATAATGTTATTAAGTGGAGGAAGGGATGCTAACCAGAGGAGCATTGGAGTAGTTGAGGCCAGAAATTGCAAAAGGATGACTCTAATATGAGAGCAACTGACAATACCAAGTGTGAAAATGTGGTCAAAACTCAGGTCAGTTAAACATGATACCAAGGTTACAAAAGAGCATGGGGTGAAGTCAATAGTATAAGTAAGGTTGTGGCTAGGATTGGAAGTAATATGTTCAGCATGAACAGTAACTTTTCAATGAACAGGTTCTTGAGAAATTTGTAACTCAGTTATTACTGATCTTGGGCAAGTTCTACAAATAGTTACTATTTCAAAGGTTCATTTATTATCAAAGTATACAACTGAAATTATTCAATTCTCTTAGTCATGAAACTAAGCTAGAAAAGAAAGGCAACACAATCATCAACTCTCAAATATTCTTCCCCACAATAAAAAAAACCAATGGACCAAGCACATCAACCCCCAAATCCCTACTCCCACACAAAAAAGCAAAACAGATTCCTTCTGCACAAAAACTAAGATGGGGCAAAAAAAACATTCCAAGTCCACAAAAACCTGAGCAACACTCAAAATGCAGCAGCAAGCACCTGGTGCTCACCTGCACTCATTATGATGTTTCAATCTCCCTTGTTGCTTGAATCATCAAAATGGAGCCAAACTGGCTTACACCTTGTCTTGCAGCCTGCCCGCTACGAGGTTTGCACACACAGCCTCTGCCTAACAGAATCCTCTTGGAGACTGCAGATTGATGGAACATCTGAACTGCAAAACACAGGCTCCAACAGTTCCAGAATCACATTCAAGATGAGAAACAAACATAAAAGTGAAAAAGATGGTTCCATAATCTATCCAGATGTCAGTCAAAAGAGCATTGTACGCAGGTGCCATCTTGAGCGGAAGTCAAAGATCATTTCCGGTTGAACAGGGAAAATTTTTTTTTGAGATTAACATGAATAACTAATAAATGGACTTAAAGTTGAGCTGTTTTTTTTAAAAGCCAATTTGTCCACTGATCAAGGTTAGATTAAAAAACAGATGGGATAATAACCCCATAACTATTGCAAAGAAGGATTACTGAAGAACTTGTGCAAAACCATTGAATGTCATAAATATCAAGTAGACAAATATTTATTAAGAGTGGAGATGTAAAGAGTAATAGAAAACAATTTCCGAGGTAGCCCACAGGACTCCATTCCATTAGATTTAGAAGAATGATTGGTGGGGGGGGGGGGGGGGGGGGAGAATGATCTCAATCTAATATATCAAATATTGAAAGGCATAGATGGAGTGGATGTGGAGAAGATGTTTCCTATAGTTCTTAACCAGAGTGGTGAATATGTGGAATTAATTACCACAGCTGGCTGTGGAGGTCAAGTCATTGGGTGTATTTAAAGTGCAAGTTGATAGGCTATGATTCGTAAAGATCTCAAAGTTTAGAGGGAAGGCAGGAGAATGGGGTTGTGAGAGATTGAGTCACGATGGGGTGAAGATGATGCATTGGACCTAATGGCCTACATCTGCTCCTGTCTTATTAAAGTGCGT
The DNA here is from genome assembly GCF_030144855.1 of Hypanus sabinus. Taxonomy (NCBI): domain Eukaryota; kingdom Metazoa; phylum Chordata; class Chondrichthyes; order Myliobatiformes; family Dasyatidae; genus Hypanus; species Hypanus sabinus. The sequence goes on from NC_082714.1 coordinate 154,462,005, forward strand.
GAAAGGATGTGAACAATGTTTTTGTATTAATACACTGCCAAAGGGATTACAAGTAAAATCGGTGCAATCATGCCCACTACAGAGTGCCCAGTAGACAATTTAAGATCCATCTCTGCTAGCTTTCCAGAATTCCTATCAGATAATTTACAACTATTCAGATAATTTCAGTCTAAACTATATGAAAAGCAAAAGATGAAGTCCTTTTTCACTTCTTACTGCTGAATTCCACATGCAAGAATAACAAAGTTTACACAGTAAAGTCATTAAAGAAACAGTGAAATGAATATTTCATTACAATATTTTTTCTAACCTATACAACAATGAATAAAAACATTAGTTTTCTTAAGAAGCATAAGTGAAGGAACATTTCTAGCAATCATGTTGTGGCATCCAATGTACACAATATGCAGAAAGTTCCAGAAACAATTTGTGAAGAGTCCTTGAATAAAGTGCACACACCGAGTTTATATTTCCATTCAGTCTACTCGGTAATATACTTAAAATTCACTGAAATGGTTGCAGTAAAGTAAAATTTGGTGTACAAGTTTTTTTTTCCAATGGATTTCTCAGGAAAGTCCAAGGTAGGAGTACACAGTCAAAGCTTTCTCAAACTGTTGCACTGACTGGTCATTTGACCACCACGTTCTGGACATCAAGTGGCTTTTCTGGTAAAAAAAAGGCTAAAAATGTACTGTTGTGCACTATGGAATGAGTCACAACAACTAGCTGGAAAGAGATAAAATTATTTGCTAAAAATTTCATAAAATTCAAATCAAATCCAAATATTTTCTGCACCATTAACTGATACTGGCAGTGTTAATAGGAACCAAGCAAGCAGTTGTGTTATCTGTAGACCAGATGATGCTGTTTTTATGTAATATATTCAAAACATATTTGCATGCTAACTCTATAACTTATGCACATCCAAGTTCTTCATATTGGTTGGTTCCTGATGATCAGCAATTTCTTTCATTAGCTTTAAACCAAAGCAGAGTTATTATACACCTCCCTGCAAAATCTACTTCCATCTTTCACTTCAATTTTCTCTCTAATTCTCCAATATGGTTCTGTAAAAAATTGCAGCTGAACGTTCACTTAAAATGTGACTTAAAGGTAAAATCCAAAGTGGCATTGTCACAATGTTTTATAATGCCCAGTATATTATTTGATAAATATGAAGCAATTGATCATTCTTGTTATATTGCTGGTGTACTGGGCCTTCAGCAAAATAAATGCCTACCACAATGTCACTCAGGCATTTTGTCTCATGAGTCACTTATACAAACACATTCTTGGGCTCCTATACATGCACATGTAGGCATCACAGAAAAGTCTTTTGGCAAATCCATCAAGCTGCTTCATGTTGGTATAAGACAGCTTTTCTTCTGACATCATCAGGTAATCACCTATTTGAGGACAAGCCGTAATCTCTGGAATATTCTCATCACCTAAGATAGAAAAAACAGGTTGGTCAGTAGCAGAAAATGAAAATTACCTCCCTTTCTGCACTAGAAGCAATAGGTTTAAATGTATAGAATTCTTGTGTTCAGTCATAAATGGGGCAAATTTCAGACTAATTACCACTTTAAAGTAAGCAGAGAAAGCCAACTGAAGCTGCAGACCTACACCGAGTGGCCACCTTATTGGGTACACCTGCTCATTAAGGCGTATATCTAATTAGCCAATCATGTGGCAGTAACTCAATGCATAAAAGCATTCAGTCATGGTTAAGAGCATCAGTTGCTGTTCAGACCAAATATCAGATGAGGAATGCGTGTGATTTGAGTGACTTTGATCGTGGAATAATCATTGGTGCCAGATGGAGTGGTTTGAGTATTTCAGAATTTGCAGATCTCCTGGGATTTCTACACACAACAGTCTCCAGAGTTTACAGAGAATGGTGCAATACACAGAAGTAATTCAGTTTGGCAAGCAAAAACGCTTGTTAATGAGGTCAGAGGAGAATGGCCAATCTGGTTCAAGCTGACAGGAAGGTGACAGTAACTTAAAAAAACAATTACAACAACGATGTGCAAAAGAGCATCACTGAGTGCACAACACATCAAATCATGAAGTGGATGGGCTACAGCAGCAGGAAACCACATACATCCAGTGGCCATTTTATTAGGTACAGGAGGTACTTAAAAAGTGGCCACTGAGTGTATACTTGTAACAGGCAAGTTCAAAATATAAACTCCAATAATCTAGATGGTCTGGAAAACCTAAAGGATTTGCAGCCAGCTTGCCAGGTTCTGTTTCCATGCTCTCTTCAAGCACACACAGGCAACTGGGATGAACAGGGAAGATGCTGTTTCCATGACTGCTGGAATCTGGAGCGAACAATTTGCTGGGGGAACTCAATAAGTTGAGCAGCTAATGGCAGTTAAATACAGGCCTCCAAACAGTAGTTGGGCCGTGGACCACAGATTACAACAGGAAATAGAAAAGGTGTGTCAAAAGGGAAATGTTATGATAGTCCTGGGAGATTTCAACATGTAGGTCAATTGGGAAGACCAGGTTGAAAATGGATCTCAAGTAAGTGAGTTTGTTGAATGCCTAGAATGATTTTTAGAGCTGTTTGTCGTTGAGCCAACCAGGGGATCAGCTATGCTGGATTGTAGCCAATGAGGGGATCAGCTATACTGGATGGGGTGCTATGTAATGAACCAGAGATGATTCAGGAACTTGGGTAAAGGAACCCTTAGGACAAAGTGATGACAACATGAGTAAAATTTGATAGGGAGAAAGTAGTCTGACATAGCAGGATTTCAGTGAAGGAAATTACAATGGTACAAGAGAGGAGTTGGCCAAAGTAAGTTGGAAGGAGATGCTGGCAGGGGTGACAGCAGGGCAGCAATGACATGAGTTTCTAGGAAAGGTGTAGTATAAACATATTCCAAAAACAAAGAAATACTCAAATGGTAAAATAGTACATTTGCCATAATACTCAATGGCAAAAGAGAGGGCACACAACAAAGCAAAAGTTAGTGGGAAGACAGAGGATTAGGAAGCTTTTAAAACACTACAAACTAAAAGAACTATTAGGAGGGAAAAGATGAAAAATGAAAGCAAGCTAGTAAACAATATCAAGGTAGATAGTGAAAACTTTTACAAGTATATAAAAATAAAGAAATGAGAGTGGATATTGAACCACTAGAAAATGAGGCCGGTGAAATAATAATGGGGGACAAGGAGATGGCAGATGAACTAAATGAGTATTTTGCAACAGTCTTCACTGTAGACGACACTAGCAGTGTGCCAGATAGTGAAGGGTGTGATGGAAGAGAAGTGAATGCAGGTTCTATTGCATGAGAGAAGATTCTCAAAAAGCTGAAAGACCTCAGGGTACACAAGTCACTTGATACAGATGACCTACACCCTAGGTTTCTGACAGAGGTAGCAGTAGAGATTGTGGAGGCATTAGTAATGATCTTTCAAAAATCATTGGACTCTGGCATGGTGTCAGAGTACGAGAAGATTGCAAACGTCACTCTACTCTTTAAGAAAGGAGGAAGGCAGAAGGAAGTAAACATTAGACTAGTTAGCCCGACCTCAGTGGTTCGAGAGATGTTGGGAGTCAATTGTTAAGGATGCGGTTATGTAATACTTGGTGACACAAGATAGGTCAAAGTCAGCATGGTTTCCTTAAGGGAAATCTTGCCTAACTAACCTATTTGAATTCTTTGAGGAGATTAAATGTAGGATTGATAAGGGGGATGTAGTGGATGTTGTATATTTAGACTTTCAGAAGGCCTTTGACAAGGTGTCATACATAAGGCTCCTTACCAAGGTAAGAGCCCATGGTATCACAGGAAAATTACTGGCATGGTTCGAGCATTGGCTGATTGGTAAGAGGCAGCAAATGGGAATAAAAAGACCCTTTTCTCATTGGCTCTCCATGTCTAGTGGGGTTCTGTAGGGGTTGGTGTTGGGACTACTTTTTATGCTGTGTATCAATGATTTAGATGAAGGAATAGATGTCTTTGTTGCCAGGTTTGTAGATAATACAAAGATTGGTGGAGGGGCAGGTAGGCTGCAGCAGAAGTTGGACAGATAGGAAAATGGGCAACAGAGTGGCAAATGAAATAGAATGTTGGAAAATGCATGGTCGTGCACTTTGGTAGAAGAAAAAAACCTCCAAATTATTATTTATTTATTTTTAATACGAGAAGAAAATCCAATTACCTGAGTTGCAAAGGGACTTGGGAGTCCTTGCTCAGATCATGCTAAAGGTTAACTTGGAGGTAAAGTTGATGGTGAGGAAGGCAAATGCCATGTCAGCATTCATTTCAAGAGGTCTAGAATACAAGAGCAGGGATGTGATTCTGAGGCTTTACAAGGCACTGGTGAGGCTTCACCTTGAGTATGGTGAACAGTTTTGGGCTCCTCATCTAAGAAAATATTAGCTGGCATTGAAGAGGACTCAGAGGTTCATATGGATGATTCCAGGAATGAAAGGGTTATCATATGAGGAATGTTGGATAGCTCTGGGTCTGAACTCACTGGAATTTATAAGGATGAAGGGGGGAGCTCATTAAAACCTATTAAGAAAGGCCTAAACAGAGTAGATGTGGAAAGAATACTTCTCATGGTGGGGGAGTTAAGTCAAGAGGGCACAACCTCAGGATTGAGGGGCGCCCACTTGAAACAGAAATGTGGAGAAATTTCTTTAGCCAGAGGCAGCTGTGGAGGCCAGGTCTTTGGGTGTATTTAAGGAAGAGCTTGATAGGTTCTTGATTGGACATTGCATTAAAGGTTACAGGGAGAAGGATGGGGTCTGGGGCTAAGGAGGGGAAACAAAGGATCAGCCATGATTGAATGGCAGAGCAGACTCAATGGGCCAAATGGCCCTAATTCTGCTCCCATGTCTTATGTACATAGGAGTGGACTCCCAAGGACTCTCAAGAACTTTTGCATCTCAGATTTTTGTAATTTCTCTCCACTTATTAAATAGTCAACCCTTTCACTTCTACCAAAGTGCATGACCATTCCTGACACTGTATTCCATCTGCCATTTCTTTGTCCATTCTTCTAATCTGTCCAAGTCCTTCCATAGTCTCTCTACTTCCTCAAAACTACCTGCCCCTCCAACTATCTTTACATCGTCTGCAAACTTTGCAACAAAGCCATCAATTCCATCATCCAAATCATGGACACATAACGTAAAAAGAATTGGTCCCAACACAGATCCCTGTGGGACACCGCTAGTCACGGGCAGCCAATCAGAAAAGGCTCCCTTTATTCCCACTCTGTGTCCTGCTCATCAGCCACTGCCTTATCTATGTTAGAATCTTTACTGTAATACCATAGGCTCAGCTTTTTAAGCAGCCTCATGTATGGAATCTTGTCAAAAGCCTTCTGAAAATCCAAGTACACAACATCAACCAATTTTCTTTGTCTATCTTGCTTGTTATTTCTTCAAAGAATTCCAACAGATTTGTCTGGCTAGATTTCCTTGAGGAAACCATGCTGACTACAGCTTATTTTATCATGTGCCTCCAAGTTCTCTGAGATCTCATCCTTAATAACTGACTCTAACATCTTCGCAACCACTGAGCTCAGACTAACTGGCCTACAGTTTCCTTTCTTCTGCCTCTCTCCTTTCTTCAGTGGAGTGACATTTGCAATTTTCTAGTATTCCAGAAGCATTTCAGAAACTAGTGATTCTTGAAAGATCATTATTAATGCCTTCCCAATCTCTTTAGCCACCTCTTTCAGAATGCTGGGTGTACACCAACTTGTCCAGGTGACATCTACCTTCAGACCTTTCAGTTTCTAAGAACCTCCTGTCTAGTAATGGTAACTTCACACACTTCATGCCCCCTGACATCTGGAACTTCCACCATACTACTAGTGTCTTCCTCAGTGAAGACCAATGTAAAATACTTACTCAGTTCTGCCATTTTGTTGTCCCCCATTACTACCTTTCCAGCATCGTTTTCCAATGGTCCAATACTCAGTCTTGCCTCTCTTTTACACTTTATGTATCTGAACAAACTTCTGGTATTCTCTTTAATATTATTGGCTAGCTTACTTTCATGTTCCATCTTTATCTTCTTAATGACTTTTTTCAGTTGCCTTCTGTTGGCTTTAAAAGCTTTCCAGTCCTCTAACTTCCCACTAATCTTTGCTCTGTTATATGCCCTCTCTTTGGCTTTTATGTTGGCTTTGCCTTCTCCTGATAGCCACAGTTACGTCATCTTTCCTTTAGAATATTTCTTCCTCTTTGGGATGTATATACCTTGTGTCTTCCAAATTGCTTCCAGAAATTCCAGCCATTTCTACTCCGCTGTCTTCCATGTCAATCAATTCTGGCCAACTCCTCTCTCATGTCTCTGTAATTCCCTGTACTCCACTAATACTGATACATCTGACTTCTCCTGAAATTTCAGGGTGAATTTGATCACATTATGATCACTTTCCCCCAATGGTTCTTCTACCTTAAGCTCTCTTAATCAATTCCAGTTCATTGCACAACACCCAATCCAGAATAGCTGATCCACTAGTGGGCTCAACCACCAGTTGCTCTAAAAAGCAATCTCACAGACACTCTAGAAATTCACCCTCCCGTAATCCAGCACCAACATGATTTTCCCAACCTGCCTGCATATTGAAGTCCCCCATGACTATTGTAACATTGCCCTTTTGACATGCATTTTCTATCTCCTGTTATAATTTGTAGGCCACATCCTTACTACTGTTTGGGGGTCTGTCTACAACTCCCATTAGGGGGTTTTTACCCTTGCAGTTCCTTAGCTCTATCCACAATGATTCAACACTTTCCGGCCTGATTTGATTTCATTTTTTACCGACAGAGCAATGCCACTGGCTTCCTGCCTATCTTTCGATACAATGTGTATCCTTAAACATTAGGACCACCTATAATCTTTCAGTCATGATTCAGTGATGCCTACAACATCATGCGTGCCAATATGCAACTGTGCTGCATGTTCATCTATCTTATTCTATATACTGTGCGCATTCAGTTACAATACCTTCAGTCCTATACGATTTTGTCGCATTGTGCTCAACCTTTTGAACCCTAACTTAGTCTGAGATCTTACCAATATCCGCCTCCACAACCTCTCAACTAACTGTTCTGACACTCTGGTTCCCATCCCCCTGGAATTCTCATTTAAACCCCATGGTGCAGCATTAACAAACCTTCCCATTGGGATATTAGACCCCTCCAGTTCAGCTGCAAACTATTCCTTCTGTACAGGTCCCACCTTCTCTGGAAGAGAGCCCAATGATCCAAAAATCTTATGCCTTCCCTCTTACAGCAACTCCTTAGCCACGTATTAAACTATATAATTTCTTAGTAACACACACAAAATGCTGGTGGAAAACAGCAGGCCAGGCAGCATCTATAGGGAGAAGCGCTGTCAACGTTTCGGGCCGAGATCCTTCGTCAGGACTAACGATATCGTTTCGGGCCGAGACCCTTCGTCAGGACTAACTATATCATTTCGGGCCGAGATCCTTCATCATAACTAACAATGTGACGAAGGGTCTCAGCCCGAAACGTCGACAGTGCTTCTCCCTATAGATGCTGCCTGGCCTGCTGCGCTCCACCAGCATTTTGTGTGTGTTGCTTGAATTTCCAGCATCTGCAGATTTACTCGTGTTAACCTTTCTAGTTCAGGCCTCACTAGCACATGGCATGAGTAGCAATCCTGAGATCACAACCCTGGAGGTCCTGCCCTTTAACTTAGCACCTAACTCCCTGAACTCCTGATACAGAACCTCGTCACTCATCCTACTCACTGATCCTACATGGACTGTAACTTCTGGCTGTCCACCCTCCCACTTAAGAATGCTGAGGAGTTGATCTGAGATATCCTGGACCCTGGCACCCGGGAGCCAATATACTATCCGGGAATCTTGTTCACGCCCACAGAACCTCCTATCTGTTCCTCTATCACCACATTGTGCCTCTTCTTCCCCCTTCCCTTAGAATCAGAGGCAGATTCAGTGCCAGAGAACCAACCACTCTGACTTCCCTCTGTGAGGTCCACCCCAACAGTATCCAGTGATATACCTGCTATTGAGGGGGAGGCCATAGGCGTACTCTGCATTGGCTCGTTAACCCCCTTCCCCTTCCTGTCACCCAGTTTCCTGTGTCCTGCGCCCTGGGTGTAACGACATCTCTATATGTCTTATCTATCACCCCCTCAGCCTCCGGAATGATCCAGAGTTCATCCAGTTCCAGCTCCACCCCCTTAAAGCAGTTAGTTAGAAGCTGCAGCTGGATGCACTGCTTGCAGTTGTAGTGGTCAGAGATACTAGAGGTCCCCTGCTTTCCCACATCCCGCAAGAGGAGCATTGCACTATTCTGCCTGGCACGTCTACTATCCTAGCTGAGCAGATACAAAGAGAAGGAAAAAACTTGAGCTTTTTAATAAAAAGATTGGAAAAGAAAAGAAAAACTTGAGCTTTTCTTTCCTTTGGTTTTGAGGGAAGCTCCTCTTTGCTGAAGCCTCAAAGAGCTAAAGCCTTAAGATCAGCAGTCTATATCCACTTCGACAACAACCACTGTGCTTGCCTCACCTTCCTTTAATGATTTATTATCGCTCTCAACCCTAATCTGCCTTCTCTTTCATGCCCTTACTAATCAAGAACTTAACAACCTCCTGTTCAAATATACCCAATGACTTGGCCTCCACAGCCATCTATAGCAATGAGTTCTACACATTCACCACCGCTCAGCCAAAGAAATTCTTCATCACTTCTGTTCTAAACGAGTGTCCTTCAAATCTGAGGCTATGCCCTCTGGTGCTAGACTCCCATACTACAGGAAATATCCTCGACACATCCACTCCAACAAGGCCTTTCAAAATGTGATAGGTTTCAATGAGATCCTCCCTCATTGTTTAAAATCCAGCAAGTAAAGGCCCAGAGCCATCGAAACTCAGGTCGTGTTGACTGGGTTAATGGGTAGTCATGTGTGCAATAAAGTACTGAAAACAGAAAAGACTGTGGAGCTCAAAGGTTCTTTAGTTTAGCAATTAATAGCCAATAGATGAATGATTTGCAAGTCTCAGCTGGTCAAAAGAAGCAAGGTTTACTTCTGATTGACTGCATTCTTACCAGGACATTTGAGGAATCTCTGACTTCTTTTCTTACTACCTGCAGCAATTGGTAGCGTGATAAAATTAAGGATTTGCTGATTCTCCTCCTATAGGAATTTTTACATCAGAAAGAATTCTTTAGGAACCTTAATCCTGTTAAGGTGTTAACTAGGAGGGACACTAACATGGTTTGTTCGCATGATGCATTCAATAGAACTTACCAATCCGATCAGCCATGCTGTCAAAGAACAGCCAGGAATATTTGCCGGATCCATATTTCACAAATGAAACATAGTGGCTGGTTTCAATACAAAGAACAGCAAACAATTCCATCTTGTGCCGTGGAAAAGGGACTTTAACAGAAACATTGTTTGGAGAAGAAAATTTTCTGAATTGATGATCCTTCCTCTCCTTGTGGGAATGAACCTGTGAAAAATTCCAAAGAAATATGATAAAGATTCAAAGTACATTTATTATCAAAGTCTGCATACTGTATACAATCCTGATATTCGTCTTCCCCACAGACAGCCACAAAACAAAGAAAACCACGGAATCCATTTAAAGAAAAACATCAAAACCCCAACGCACGCAAAATCCTGCAACTCCCACAATCAGCAAGAAAAAGAGTGAAAAACACAGAATATAAGACATCAAATCAAAGACGTCAAAAGAGTTCAGGCATATACAGTTCAGCTCAATCCAGCTCCACTGGAACAGAGTGGGAGTCAATGCAGTTTTTGATCCATAAAGTGTGAAATTTGATATCTCTGGTTCTATACAATGCAAATTCAAATGATCGGGGAGGGGGGTGGATTCTACATGATAACGGAAGGTCTAAACAGAGCAGATTTGCAGAGGACATTTACCATTAGTATTAGAATCTACAATCCAAGGCACAGACTCCTAATAAAAAGGTGTCTGCTTAAAACTGAGATAAGGGGGAATTTCTTCAGCCAGAGGATAGTGAATCTGTAGAATTTGTTGCCAGAGAGGTCAAGCCATTGGAATTTGTGGGTGTATTTAAGGCAGAGACTGATAAGTTCTTGACTGGTAAATGGGTTAAGGATCACAGGGAGAAGGGGTTGAGAGAGAGAAAAAGAATCAGCCACGATTGAATGACTGAGCTAATTTGATGGGCTGAATGGCCCAATTCTGCTCCTATGTCATATGGTGAAATGCATTAGAAAATCTATTACTATTAATGGGAAGTGCAAAACATTTTATATATGAAACTGATTGCTGAAATTACCAAGGAAATCTGCATGAGGCCAATTATTATTTCAGATGTTACTTGCATCCACTCTGACATGACCATCTAGCCTTTCCTGAAGTCCACAAAAGACCGGCATCTGCACCAGCTGTTGGCCGGCACTCACCGAGCTTTTCGTTTTGCATTGGATCTTGGAATGTAGCAATTTCAGAATTGCCTGGATCCAAACCCAGAGGTCTGATTGAAAGGACTGTGGTACAATTGTTTTAGTACCCCATTTATCTGCCTATAATTAGACCATACCTGACTATTGCAAGTATTGCAGTACTGTTTTATAGCACCCGGGCTAAGCATTGGATCCAGAAGGCACTGAACACATTCATATTCCGCTGCCACTCCACAAATGAAGCACTGCCTCAGACCTGCAAGGAGAAAACAATATTGCCACGTTCTCCAAACACACAGAATTACTGGACAGCGCAGCAGTGTGGCGTTATTACAGTGACAGCGATCACTAATCAGGGTTTAATTCCTGACAATGTCCGTAAGGAGTTTATATGCTTTCCCCGTGACCGCATGGGTTTCCTCCCACATTCCAAAGACATACAGGGTAGGGTTAGTAAATTGTGGGCCTGTTGTATTGGTGCCAAAAGCGTGGCTACTCCCCACAGCTTTAGACTGTGCTTGTCATTGGTGCATAACGACACATTTCGCTGTATGAGACAAATAAAACTAACAACACTCCTGATGTTTATAGTCATTACTATTATTAATCCACCTGCACATTCACATCATGCTATAAGAGAGGCTTTATAACACAACTGAATTATAAACACACAGTCAATACTTACTGTTATGGAGTAAATCTGTAATGTCTAGTTCCAGTGAGGGCATAATTTCAGTGTACATTTTAAACTGCTTTCCAAACCTTGGCATTTGCACCAATAGGCATGACGGGATCTGAAATTGAAACACCAAAAGAAATTTGGTAACGACTAGAAACTCAAGATCATACAGATTAGAATCATAATTTGACAATGTCTCCATATTTTAGATATGAATGCCTCCAACATCTCCATTAGGACTTTAACCCCTAAAACATAGAAGACTGAGGGGAGATTTGATAGGGGTATGCAAACTATGAAGGGTGTACATAGGGTAAATGCAAGCAGGCTATTTCCACTGAGGTTGGGTGAGACTCAAACTAAAGGTCATGTGTTAAAGGCAAAAGGTGAAATGTTTAAGGGGAACACGAGGGAGAATGTCTTCACTCAGAGAGTGGTGAGAGTGTGGAACAAGCTGCCAGCACAAGTGGTGGATGCAAAGTTGATTTCAACTTTTAAGAGAAATTTGGATAGGTACATAGTTGAGAAGGGTATGGAGAGCTATCGTCTGGGTGCAGGTTGGCAGAAGTAGGCAAATTAATGGTTTGGCACAGACTAGATGCATTGAATAGCCTGTTTCTATGCTGTAGTGTTCTATGACTATGCTCTATATTACCTCAATTATTCTGTAATTCCAAACCTCAAACTTCAACACACATAATATTGATCTAAAATATATATTGCACATGACACAATTGCCATTTCAACTTACCTTCAGTTGTATAAAATGGAGCAACAAAAAGAAAAAATTGATCTAAATGGAACCCACTTTGTCAGAAAGGGAATTTTAATCCCATCAGTCTGGGCATTGCTCAAACTCAGATCAGAATGACAGAATGGCAATTCACTCAGTGGCCACTTTATTAGGTACACCTGCACATCTGTTCATTATTGCAAATATCTAATCAGCCAATCATGTGGCAGCAAAGTTCTGTGGGTGAAAATGACTTGTTAATGAGAGAGGCCAGAGGAGAATGGTCAGACTGATTCAAGCTGACAGGAAGGCAACAGTAACTCAAATAACCGCACATTACAAGAGTGTTGTGCAGAAGAGCATCTCTGAGTGCACAACACGTCAAACCTTGAAGATCATGAACATAAACTGGCCACTGGGTGTAGGTAATGCATTACAACACAGTCTAGTGAAATTCACTGTAATATACCAAGACAGTGTACTACAATTTCACTCAAATTAAAACAGCTTTACAAGTCAGAAGCACAAGTTACTGATGAGATCAGTTTTGATAAATGTTAATAGGGCTGATACGTGCTTAGTCACTTTAACTTAAACTTGTAATTATTCCTGTAGTCCCATATGCTCTATGATTACACTATTTATTCAAAATTCAAACTTTATGGTCATTGTTTAAGGTGAACTTGAATGGGAATGTCTTCACCCAGAGAGTGGTGAGTGTGGAACAGCAGCCAACAGAAGTGATGGATGTGGACTCAGGTGCATTATTTGAGAGGTTTGAAGGACAGGTAGGTCCTTCAAGGCAGAAACCCAGGCTGCATAGACTAGATAGGGCCGGTTTCTATGCTGTAGTGCTTTCAGACCATGGTACAAAAGAGAAATAACTGAAGCAGTCTAACCTTAATTTCTTGATGAGCATTGATGGGTTTTAAAACAAAACTTAATTGTAAGGCAAGTCACTTAGCAATAATGAAGTGAAAGAAAGACTAATAAAAATTTTCCAGTGAAACTTCGCGCCCCCCCCCCCTTCCAAACAATACCGTTAACATTCAAGAACAAAAAGCCACATTTTTTTTTAAACACACAGTGACCAACCTCCTCAAATTTTAGGTCACAAGACAGGAAGGATCTCTCCAGGAGAAACTGTACTGTTGGCACTTCCACTTTATCATCTTTCTCCAGGATTATCTGATAACAATTGCTCTCCTGAATCTTTTCACCTGACCTAAAGTGCACATGTAAAAAATAACAATGTATAAATCTCTTGGATTCCATTCAACAAAAAAAGTCACTTTGCAGCTATTAGAACAGTGACTAGAAACGCAAAGGTATTATAATTACAGTGGGTTAGAATTTGCACACAATTTAATTCTTAGAAATCACATGTAAATTGCAAGGATCTCATAGTGTAGCAGTTAGTGCCAAGCTTTACAGCACCAGCTATAAGATCAGGATTCGATTCCCACATTGTAGGGAGTTTTTATGTTCCCCCTGTTACTATGCGTTTTTCTTCTGGATGCTCCAGTTTCTTCCTACATTCTAAATGTGTATGGTTGGGTGAGTTTTGGGCATGTTATCTTGGCACTGACAGCTTGGCAACATTTGTCAACTGCCCAGCATGATAGTCACCGATTTGTTTTGATGCAAAGAAACACATTTCACTGCACGTTTTGTTGTTTGTGCAAATAAAACTAATCTTTAACTTTAAGATTGTTAATTTTAGTCCAAGCCATTAAGAGATCATCAGAAGAAAAATACTGAAAGCAAAGTACTCATAAGTTTGTTGCAGCTCCAAGATTGCTAGCTAGTTTGCATTGAGAAGTTGTATTATCACTGCAAGAGAACACTGTAGTTAAAATCTTAATAAAAGAAAGAATTGAAAATGTAGTGATCCTGTAACAATTTTAACTGATTTATTCCTTTTTTAAAAAAATAAACAAACATAGCTGGAGGTTATTTTGCTTTCAAAATGACAGTAGCAAGAGATTAATTCCTCCTTTTTCCCCTCATTTTGAATAAACTAGTCAATATTTTGTTGTGCAATTTACCCACAATCACAGTACTTCTGCAATGTCATGAGGTTCATATGCTGATAAGTTCAGTTAAAAAATATAAATTAACTTTGAGAAATGATGAAGTTGGAAACAGAATTACCTCTATAACTAAGCCTAGTGACAAGTCCACATACAAAGATCAATTATTCAAGCTCATCAGGACATCCAAGCTGATACAGGAACCAGACCAGGTGCCACGGTAGAGCAGTGATAGCATGAAGCTATTAAAGCTTGGGGCGTCAGAATTTAGTTCAACCTTGGCGTACCCTGTAAGGAGTTTCTGTATGTCCTTCCATTGAATGTGTGGGTTTTCTCTAGGTGTTCTGATTTCCTCTCACAGTCCGAAGACCTACCGGGTAAACTAATTGGTCATTGTAAATTGTCCAGTGATTAGGTTAGGGTTAAATCAGAGCTGCTGGGGGTAGCTGGCACCTCGAAGGGTCAGAAGGGTAGGTACTCCGTGCTTTATCTCAATAATTAAATACAACATGAAATATCCTCTCCTGTAAGGAGCAGCAGATGTGTCTGAGTAGCCACAGATACAAAATATTAAATGTCAGTAACTACAAGATGTGTTCACTAAGTCAGTTTTCTTACTTTACAAATATTCAAAAAGGGAATCTCCAGGCTGACCTATGAGTCAACAAATAAACATTTTGACAGTAATAAATTAAAAGGAATTATTTTCAGCCTGAACTTTTTCCCCTCTGGAAATGACAAAAGGTTGGAAATTAAAGTTAGAATATGTGCTGAGATCCTGTTCACCCTTCATTTAAAAATTATCACACAAACTCCAAGTGAAAATTCATTCACTTCTCAGTGAAAATTTGCTTTGGTGCCAGGATCAAATGAAAATCTTTGCAGAACAGATCTGAACTTAGACTATACTTTGAGGATCGCAAAAGACATCAAGTGGGTAGGCATTGGAATTTAAAAAAATAACAGAACAGTGGAAGAATTCCATGGGTCAAGCTGCAACCTCTGGAATCAAATACAACATGTGGATGTTTTGGGTCAGGACCTTGCTTCATTTGTCTTGTTGCAGGTCTTCACCTAAAGCATCACCAAACATATTTTGTTTCCATGGGCGCTGTTAGACTCACTGAGTTTATTTATTTAGCAGAGGGATTCCCAACCTTCGGTCCACCGACCCCATGCTTAACCGACTAACCATCTTTGGAACGTGAGCGGAATCCGGAGCAAATCCATACGGTCATTTGGTGGGTGGGGGGAACGTACGAACTCCTTACAAACAGCGCCGGGAATTGAACCCGGGTCACAGGTGCTGTAATAGTGTTGCCCTAACCCAACACCTCTTGAATCATTACCCTTTTCACCCAAGATTCCAGCATCTGCTGTCTCTTCTCGATAAGACCATAAGATATAGGAGCAGAATCAGGCCATTCAGCCCATTGAGTCTGCTCCAGTTAAAAACTGAGTTGGTTTAATAGGCATGAACTGAGCTAAAATTAACCAAATATCAATATCTTCAAAAAAAAAAGAAAAATGACCAATATAAACAAGAAATTCTGCAGATGCTGGAAATCTTGAGCAACACACACAGTGCAGGAGAAACTCAGCAGATGAGGCAGCATCTATAGAGGAAAGCAATCAAAGTTTCGAGCTGAGACTCTTCATCAGAAAAATTACCTTATCTTTAGCAAAGGATCAGCTGCTAGGACCTCATGCAATAGGACATTGATAAATTCTTCTGGATCTACAGTGAAAAAGATCAGAGGCGTTCATATTTACATAAACTATGATTACTTTAGTTATTATTTACAATAGTTTGACAGGACAGTCATGACAAATTACTCACTATGTTCAAGATTCAAAGTACATTTAATTAGTATTCAAAGTATATTTATGCAGTGTGCAACCCTGAGATTTGTCTTTTCCAGACAGTCACGAAACAAAGAACAACCTTGAAACCAACCTAATCAAGGGATATTGGAACTCTGATAAAGAAGAGAGAAGAAATGTACAACATGTATAGGAAACAGGGAGCAAATAAGGTGCTTGAGGAGTATAAAAAGTGGAAAAAAAAAACTTAAGAAAGCAATCAGGAGGGCTAAGAGAAGACATGAGGTTGCTTTGGCAGTCAAGGTAAAGGATAATCCAAAGAGCTTCTGCAGGTATATTAAGAGCAAAAGGATAGTAAGGGATAAAATTGGTCCTCTTGAAGATCAGAGTGATCGTCTATGTATGGAACCAAAAGAAATGGGGGAGATCTTTCTTTTTCAATCTTTTTATTAAATTTCAAATTAATAAACATATCAATATTGATAATGGTACATAGAGAGTGGGATTACATTAATAACAGTAACATGTAAAAAGCCATATTTCAAGTAACAAATGGAGTTTAGCCTCCCAATCTCTTAGTAACTAACCATGAAAAAGATATTTATAAAAAGAGAAAAAAACCCTAAACTAAGAAAATCTAAACTAATAAAAAAACAAAGATTGGGCTGCCATGTTTCATTGGTTAAAATTATAATTTGTCATTAACTCCGCTCCTCCATACATGAACCAAAAAATTACTAAGAAAGGATTCAGAAAGGGTCAACTTACATCATATGAAAATATTGAATAAATGGCCTCCAAGTTTCTTCAAATTTAATTGAAGACTCCATAGTATCGCTCCTAATTTTTTCCAAATTTAGACATGCTATCGTTTGGGAAAACCAAACAATGGGGGGGTGGGTAGAATCTTAAGTAAAATGGATCTTCTGGCTATTAATGTCACAAATGCATTTAAACAACAAGCTGATGAGGATAAATGACCGGAATCTATCACTGGTAGTCCAAAGATTGCAGTAATAGGATGAGGTTGTGAATCAACACACAAACTACTGAAATAATATCAAAAATACCTTTCCAATATTTTCCTAGAAGAGGGCAAGACCAGAATATATGTGTCAAGGAAGCTACTTCAGAATTACATCTATCACAAAAAGGATTTATATGACGGTAAAAACAAGCTAACATCCTTGGACATATGAGCCCTATGAACCACCTTAAATTGTATCAAAGCGTATCTGGCACACATTGAAGTAGTATTAACTATTTTAAGAATTTTCTCCCATTTCTCTGTAAAGATACTTGAAGTTCTCTTTCCCACTCATTCTTAATTTTATCAGATGTACCTAGATGTATTTTCATAATCAGATCATAAATAATTGCTATTAAACTCTTCTGATAGAGGGTTTAAACCTAAAAAAATTTCTGTAACTTCGATATGATGTGATATCGGAGAGGTAGATAAAGTAGCATTCAGAAAGTTTCTAATCTGTAAATATCTGAAAAAAGTGTGATCTAGGCAAATTATATTTATTAGACAACTGTTCAAAAGACACAAACAATCAGCCATGAATAAATCATGAAAGCATGTTAATCCTTTTGTTTTCCATTTTAAAAAAAGCTTGATCAATTCTAGATGGTTGGAAAAAAGTTAAATAGGACTTGACAGGATGAATTTATTCAATCCAAAAAATTTACGAAATTGAAACCATATTCATATTGTATGTTTAACTACTGGATATATCATTTGTTTATTCAATTTAGTAAATACAAAGGGAAGCGCAGCTCCTAAAACAGAAGCCAGTGAAAACCCCTGTATAGACTCCCACTCGAGATTCATCCATCGTGGAGACTGATTTTTATCCAACTCTTGTGTCCAAAACGTTAAATATTGAATATTAATTGCCCATTAATAAAATCTAAGATTCGGCAAAGCCAAACGCCTTCCTTTTTTGATTTCTGTAAATATTTCTTACTTAACCTGGGATTTCTATACTCCCATATATATATGAAGAAATTTTAAAATCAATAATATCAAAAAAAGATTTAGGAATAAAAATTGATACCGCCTGAAACAGATACAGAAATTTAGGTAAAATAAACATCTTAAGAGCATTAATTCTACCAATCAAAGATAAGGACAGTGGGGACAGTTGTTTAACATGATCAATTAAAGGTAAAAAAAAATTGACTTTAAATAGATCCTTATATGTCTTAGTAATTTTAACCCCCAAGTAAGTAAAATAATCAGTAACCAACCTAAATGGTGATCATCTATAAATTGGAACTTGCATATTTAATAGGAAAAGCACACTCTTATCAAGATTCAATTTATAACCAGAAAAACTACTAAACTGAGCAAGTAGTATTATTACTGCAGGAATGGATTTCTGTGGGTTAGAAAAATATAACAACAGGTCATCTGCATATAGTGATATTTTATGTGTCCTATTCCCATGAATAATGCCAAATATATTAGGTGAATCACGAATAGCAATTGGCAATATTAAATAATAAAGGGCTTAAAGGACAACCCTGTCTAGTCCCTCAAAAAAGCCTAAAAAAGGGGATCTCTGATTATTGGTAAATACAGCAGCCAAGGGGTGTATGATATATCAATTGAATCCACGATATACATTTTGAGCTAAAGTTAAATTTCTCAAGTATATTAAATAAATATTCCCATTCAAGTCTATCAAATGCCTTCTCAGCATTAGATGAAGTATTATTTGGTTATTTGGCATTCTGGAATATTAGATGAAGTAGAGTATACAATGTTCATTGGCCTCCTAACATTAAAATGTGAGTAACGATTTTTAATAAACCCTGTCTGATCCTCAGAAATAATTTGAGGCAATACCTTCTCTAATCTAATTGAGAATATTTTGGAAAAAATGTTAGAATCCACATTCAACAAAGATATAGGTCTGTATGATGCACATTCAGTGGGATCTTTACCTTTTTTAGGAATTAAAGAAATAGATGCTTCATAAAAGGATTGTGGTAATTTACCTACTAATAAAGCCTCTTTAAAAATTCTACATAACCAGGGAGAAAGTAAATCTGAAGATGATTTTAAAAATTCAGCTGCATATCCATCCAGGCCAGGCGCTTTACCAGAGTTTATCAAAACAATTGCCTTCTTTATTTCCTCTTCAGTAATGGGTGCATCTAATGCTAAATGTTCATCAGTTGGTAATTTCAGAACATTTAGTTTCCTTAAAAATTCATGCATTATGGTAGGATCATCAGGAAATTCTGATTGATAAAAACGGGGGAGATCTTAAATAGTTTTTTTATGTCTGTATTTACTAAGGAAACTGGCATGGAGTCAATGGAAATAAGGCAAACAAGTAGGGAGGTCATGGAACCTATACAGATTGA
The DNA here is from genome assembly GCF_030144855.1 of Hypanus sabinus. Lineage (NCBI taxonomy): Eukaryota > Metazoa > Chordata > Chondrichthyes > Myliobatiformes > Dasyatidae > Hypanus > Hypanus sabinus. Next base: position 154,481,102 of record NC_082714.1, read on the forward strand.
AGAGGAGGAGGTGCTTGCTATCTTGAGGCAAATCAAAGTAGATAAATCGCCAGGACCTGACAGGGTATTCCCTCTGACATTGAAGGAGACTAGTGTTGAAATTGCAGGGGCCCTGGCAGATATATTTAAAATGTCGGTATCTATGGGTGAGGTGCTGGAGGACTGGAGGATAGCTCATGTTGTTCCATTGTTTAAAAAAGGCTCCAAAAGTAATCCAGGAAATTACTGGCTGGTAAGGTTGACATAGGTAATAGGTAAATTATTGGAAGGAGTACTAAGAGATAGGATCTACAAGTATTTACAGGGACTTACTAGGGAGAGTCAACACGGCTTTGTGCGTGGTAGGTCATGTTTAACAAATCTATTAGAGTTTTTCGAGGAAGTTACCAGGAAAGTGGATGAAGGGAAGGCAGTGGATGTTGTCTACATGGACTTCAGTAAGGCCTTTGACAAGGTCCCATATGGGAGGTTAGGAAGATTCAATCGCTAGGTGTACATGGTGAGGTAGTAAATTGGATTAGACATTGGCTTAATGGGAGAAGTCAGAGAGTGGTAGTGGAGGATTGCTTCTCTGAGTGGAGGCCTGTGACTAGTGGTGTGCCCCAGGGATCAGTGCTGGGTCCATTGTTATTTGTCATCTATATCAATGATCTGGATGATAATGTGGTAAATTAGATCAGCAAATTTGCTGATGATACAAAGATTGGAGGTGTAGTGGACAGTGAAGAAGGTTTTCAAAGCTTGCAAAGTGATTTGGACCAGCTGGAAAAATGGGCTGAAAAATGGCAGATGGAGTTTAATACGGACAAGTGTGAGGTATTGGACTTTGGAAGGACAAACCAAGGTAGAACATATAAGGTAAATGGTAGGGCACTGAAGAGTGCAGTAGAACAGAGGGATCTGGGAATACAGATACAAAATTCCCTAAAAGTGACATCACAGGTAGATAGGATTGTAAAGAGAGCTTTTGGTGCATTGGCCTTTATAAATTGAAGTATTGAGTATAAGAGTTGGAATGTTATGGTGAGGTTGTATAAGGCATTGGTGAGGCCGAATTTGGAGTATTGTGTGCAGTTTTGGTCACCAAATTACAGGAAGGATATTAATAAGGTTGAAAGAGTGCAGAGAAAGTTTACAAGGATGTTGCCTGGATTTGAGAAACTGAGTTACAGAAAAAGGTTGAATAGGTTAGGACTTTATTCCCTGGAGCGTAGAAGAATAAGGGGAGATTTGTAGAGGTATATAAAATTATGATGGGTATAGATTGAGTGAATGCAAGCAGGCTTTTTCCACTGAGGCTAGGGGAGAAAAAAAAACCAGAGGACATGGGTTAAGGGTGAAGGGGGAAAAGTTTAAAGGGAACATTAGGGGGTGTTTCTTCACACAGAGAGTGGTGGGAGTGTGGAATGAACTGCCAGATGAAGTGGTAAATGTGGGCTCACTTTTAACATCTAACCAGGTACATGGATGAGAGGTGTATGGAAGGATATGGCCCAGGTGCAGGTCAGTGGGACTAGGCAGAAAAATGGTTCGGCACAGCCAAGAAGGGCCAAAAGGCCTGTTTCTGTGCTGTAATGTTCTACGTTCAAAGAAAAACATCAAACATCAAATCCCCCTCTCCTCCTGGCACAAAAACAATGTGAAAACTGCAACAAAAAAAGTAAAAACACAGAATACAAAACAAAATCAAAAGGTGTATTTCAGCACTCATTACCTGCAGCTGCCTGATTAAAAAATTTTTTTTTTAAATCACTGAGAAGTAGCAGCAATGAAGAGCGTCCAGAACTGGAAACCAGAAATTAGAACACATCATAAATCTGAATTAGGGTCCAAATCTAGAATCTGTGTTGATTAAACCTTGCTCCAGCAGCATCGGGGGGGGGGGGGGGGGGGGGGGGGAGAGAGAGAGAGAGAGAGAGGGGGGGAGGGGAGAGGGGGAGGGGGAGGGGGAGAGGGAGAGGGGGAGAGGGAGAGGGAGAGAGGGAGAGGGAGAGGGAGAGGGAGAGGGAGAGGGAGAGGGAGAGGGAGAGGGAGAGGGAGAGGGAGAGGGAGAGAGAGAGAGAGATCTCACATAAGTGCAAGGACCTTCCCTCGGGAGTAGCGAGTGAGGGACCGCCACACGCAGACACCTTCTCTGCTCATGGTAAATCAGCCAGTGTTCTGACTTACAAGGATCGGCACATAATAGAAGTAAAATAATGCTTCGGGTTTTGTACTTAAAGTGCAGGTAAATCTCTATCAAAACACAATAAAACTGATGTTAAATAAACCACAGTTATAAATGCAGTAACATTCAAGAAAAAATAGAAATATGTTTGTTACTTATGGGGGCACCATTCAAGAATCTGCTAATACATTGTTCTGGTCAATGCCTGCACACTGCAAATGACCAGCAATTTTTAAAATTTACCCCATCACAATTAAAATTGGACACAATCTAGAAAGAAAAGATACCCCCTAAGAATGTACAAAGGTGAGAAATAAAAAGGAAAAAAAACTAAAAAGATATAATTTATTAGGTCGATTTTGGAATGCTATAGTTCTGACAACTCTGTTTGGTTAAGCATTTGGATTTAATAAAATATTTAACACCAAGTTATTTAAATTGTAACAGGTCCCTTTAGAACAGAGATGAAGAGGAATTTCTTTTAGCCAGAGGGTGGAATTCATTACCACAGACAGTAAGGCAGTCAAGTCATTGGGTATATTTAAAGCAGAGGTTGATAGGTTCTTGATTAATAAGGGCATAAAAGGTTATGGGGAGAAGTCAAGAGAATGGGGTTGAGAAGGATAATAAATCAGCCATGATAAAATGGCAGAGCAGACTTTCCGAGCTGAATGGCCTAATTCTGCTCCTAGGTCTAGATAAAACAGAAAATTTAAATTTCATGGTTGCACACCATGAAAGTAGTATATGCACAACATAAAACCTGGTTATGTGAACTTAGATGTACAGATATGTCAACAACCAAGTAAGTGTTCAAATAGTGGACTCAGACTGTGCCACAATACCACAGGGTTAGAGGTTAAAATTTTAAGAAGCTCAATTTTGTCAACGATGAATTCTTTTACTTAAGCCCATCACTGAGACATAGGCCGCCAACAGCAGCTTACTAGCATCCTCTGTCCAAGGCCTCTCAAGATAGAGTCTTGGGAAAACCACAAGAAAGACCTTTTGGCCCATCCAGCCCATGTCATACCATTTAAACCGTCTGTGAGTCCCATCGACCTGCACCCAGACCATAGGCCTCCATACCTCTCCCATTCATGTACCTATCCAAACATCTCTTGAACACTGAAATCAAAATCGCATCCACCGCTTGCGCTAGCAGCTCGTTCCACACTCAAAAAGATGATGTAGCCCACGTAAAGTAAAAATCCTTCCTTTACAGGATTGGGCTGCTAGCCCTATGACCAACACTCCTCCTTTTGCACCTAGGCTTGAGATCATCCATGGTGGAGTTAACCACGATGAATGCTATACATCCTATCCTCGTTATATGCAATTTCAGTCAATGTGGATTCACAGTGAGGTGAGGAACCTATTTCTACCAACGTCTCCTTATCTGCATCCAAAACTCACAGCTATGCGAGGAGCGCCGCTTTCCCACCAATACAAGTCAGGTGTGCACGCCTCAGAGTCTCACTGTTGGGACGAGAAGCACCACTTTCCCACCAATACAAATCACGTGCGCGCGCGCCTCACAATCTCACTCCCGTCAGTCCCGCATTGGTTTTGGCAAGGTGTGGATGTGTGATCTTGCCCTCTTAAACTTCTGTTGGTTTTACCTACGATGCAGCGATTTTGTGCTTGAAATATTTAACTGTGCCTCCTACACGTCCGATGTCATATCCTGGGCCATCAGCCAAGCGGCAGAGAACTGCTTTAACACTTGAAAAACAGTTGGAAGTTATAAACAGCACGGCATCAGGTGAAGGTAACACAGCTCTGGGACGCTACTGCTGGGAACAGAATCTTGCCTTTAAAGTTCTTTTGTTGCTTGACAATGCGCCAGCCCATCTTAAACATTTGGACAGCATTCATTCTAACGTAACAGTGCGTTTCCTGCTGGCTAACACAACAACGCTGATTCAGCCACTCGACCAAGGTGTGATCCACATTCAAGGCATATTTTTTTTTTACAGCAAACTATCTCCCAGATGCTGCAAGCAACAGGCAATTTTAAAAATCCCGGGAGTTTACCAACTTTCGAATAAGCCATTGAAATATATCAATTATGAAACAACTCCATGTGTGAAGTCAGCTCAATAACAGCACTCACAAAATCAATGCACAATTTTTCATGTTTTGCATCCCAAGGCAAATAAATTATATAAACTGTTTGAGTAAATTAAATTAATTGCTTAAGTTGGTTGGAGAGGATGCTAGTGGCTCAGCAATTGGCTAACAGCCATGACATCCACAGGATTTTCAATACTTTCGACAGCCCAAAAACACAGGGTCCCAACCAACAGAACCTAGAACAGGGATGTATAATCAGAGACAAGGAGGCATTCAGTGATAACTATTCATAATACAATCACTCAATTCAAACGATGGTCTATTGGTGGGACTTCAGGCGGCTGTAGAGGCCGATCCAGGAATACAATGGGACATAATCCAGGATGCTAGGGGGATTACCTTAACTGAGAATGCCTGTGCGTGACTTTGTTTAACATGGAGAGGCTAATGCACAAGCAGCCACCACGCAGTACTTGACAAATCAGGGGGAGAAGTCCAGTGGCATGGAATGCAAGACTGAGGATCCTTCACCGCTGCAGCCTTCCACCTTCACTGTCACTGTGATGCATCATCATCTTCTGCCAACTCCACTGATGAAGTCTTGATTGGATCTGGAGCCTCCCCCTCGACCTTGCACCAGGAATTAAAGTCCAGATGTCATCACTTTCAGGATCTCAGGAACTCGCAAGCCCCTCCACAAATGATAATCCTCTAAGAAGCTAATAGAAGACTTTAAAGTTGATATGGACCTGGTTTGTTACCATTCCTGATTGACAACAGATCAAGGAGAACTCACTGCAAAATCAGCATTAAGAGAAACACACAAAATGCTGGAGGAAAGCATGTAAGGGAGCATCTATGGAGAGGAATGAACAGTCAGTGTTTCATAAAATACAAACCGTAGGAGCAGAACTAGGCCGCTGGCTTATCGAGTCTGCTCCACCATTTCATCATGGCTGATTTATTATCCCTCTCAACCTCTCAGTTTTGGGCCGAGACTCTCCAACAAGACTGGAAAGGAAGGGGAAAGAGGCACTAGAAAAATAATTATTTAACCAAGATAAAATAGTTACCCTTTTCTGCCGACATAAACGTGTCACTTCCTAATAACTTCCTCAACTTCATCACCTTCTTCGCATTCACAAACCCAGTCCTAGGATCAAAGTATTTGTTGGTTAACCTTTGGTAAGCTGAATATTTATTTAATAATCCAGATCCTAAATTACAGAGAAGGTTACAAAAGTGTATTATTTCCAAATATTTCTGTATGAAGCTTTTACCTGCACTCACATCTCTCTGTGGATGTCCCAAATTCAGCTGCAAAAGGAAGAGAGTCAGGTGTGGGGCCAGCAACCCCATCCCTTTAAAACACACCAATAGAAATGCCAAAATAAGCTCAAAAGACCTCATCTCTAAGAGGAAGATGGGTTACTGGAGAAAAAAACTGAAAGGACGAGTCCAGGACAGAAGATTCTGGTGAGCTGCAGTCGATGGCAACGCCCCAGTAGGGCTGATGGGCTTCAGTAAGTAAGTAATATCTCAGCAAGACAAAAATCATTTGTTAGCTTATAACAAGTCGTAGTTGGGTTGAGCTGTTCTCTGATCTTGGTAATTTACTTGCAAACATTGCATCACCATGCAAGAAGACATCTTTAGTGCAGTGTCTACTTGCATGGTGATGAAACATTTGCAAGTAAAATGTCAAGATTGAAGAACAATTCAACTCAACCATCAACCACCTGAACTACACATCTTCCAAATCACACTGGACAACAAAGATTTTGCTTCCTGATTACTTTTGGGTATACCTTATGGATCTTGGGCTGCTAATCATGAAAATTACCATGAAATTTCCCTATTACGCACCATTTTTAAAAAATCATCTATATTTATTTCTATTCATAATTCAAAGCAAATAAAATGTTGCCCACAAAGTAAGCTGAAATTTTTTTTTATGTTGTCCATGCATAGGGAGGGTGAGTACTGTATGCCAGGACAGGTTTTAGAAAGGCTATAAAAGCATCACACACACACCGTTCTATGTTTACATGTTGCAATCACGTTGATGCACAGGTTCGACGTAAACAGCATATTATGTGCACTTATTATATAAAGTAATTGTATCTTCAAGGGTATTTTTGTTAGCAAAATGTCTCACCAATGTTGTAACCACAATATGTTCTATTATATTTGTGGCAAGTATACGGTTAAATCTCAAAGTCAGAGGAGTTCATTAAGAAAGCGTATGTGCATCAGCGACAGAGACAAAGTCTGGGCTCCTCACATTTGTTGCGCAACATGCACTGTTGATCTTAGAGCTGAGCCCAGAGGTACTCTGAAATCAATGTCGTTCACTGTCCCGACGATATAGCAAGAGCACAGGATCATGTGACAGACTGCTACTTCATTCTGACCAATGTATACGGATTCTCTGCTAAAAATAAGAAATCCATTGACACTGAATACCGCAATCTCCCTTCAGCTATGAGACCAGTGCTACATGACGATAGCCTTCCAGTATTAAAGCCACTAGAGATGGAGTCTCGTGGAGGCAGATGAAGATGCCCTGATGAACCAGCCAGAAATAGAAAACGACACTGATACAGATATTGAACCCTTTATGTCCAGCAAGCCTAATCTGATAACTCAATCTCAGTTAAATGGCTTGAGTTTGTGAAAGGTGAAAGCAGAATTACTGGCTTCAAGACTGCAAGAATGTCACCAGGCACAAAATTTCCATGAAGGAATTTGATATTTAAGACAGATGTTCCTCAGAATAACTGATGCCAAGATTACGGAAGGCATCTTTGTTAGTTTACAAATCAAACAGGTCATCAATGACAGGCAATTCAAAGACCTTGTGGTGGGAATGGAGAAATCAAATGGAAAGCATTCAAGGATGTTGCTAAAATTTTTCTGGACACTACAGAGCACCAAACTACATCCAGCTGATCGACGACAAGCTTCAAGCATACTAAACCATGAAGTGTAACATATCACTAAAGATTCATTTTCTGTATTCCCATTTTGACTTCTTCCCTGCAAATCTTGGCACTGTCAGTAATGAGCACGGTGAAAAGTTTCACCCAGGCATTGAGAAACTGTATCAGAGCAACTGAAATCCATCATTGCTGGCTGATTATTGCTGGACATTTAAGCAAGAAGCTACAGACAGGTTACAAATAAATATGATCAAAACACTTAACAGTTGAAAACAGTTAACAGTTGACATTGCAAAATGTCAGCACCATTATAAAATTAAGCACATTATATTCAACAGAGTTTGTTGCTTCAAATTCCTACATGATACAAGTAGTCTGAAATTATATTTGTGTCCAGATTCAAAAAGTTTAGAAATTTCTGAAGCAGCACTTCAGAAAAAAAAATTGTTGCCCAGTGTTCTTTATCAAAAATTCAGACAAACTTCCAGCAGCAAAGAGTCACATTTCAAAATGAATTTCAAGGAGTATTATGTGGTTTTGTTTATACATTCTATACAAATAAATTCCATGCTTTTTCCCATTTTGCATTAGAAGGATTCAACTCGTATCTTACTTTTGAGTCATGTTCTGATTTTACAGGGTCAATTCTCAGAAACTGAGTACACTTCTCCACCAGAATCAAAAGGTACTCGAGTAGATGACGACGATTAAGTGGCTTTTTTTTTTGTTGCTTTAGGTCAACAACAGTGAATTGATACTATCATTGAGAATTCGTATTTTCTTTCAGTTAGTCTTGTTTTTGTTTATCTTATTTATTTTTTAATTTAAAGATACAACCTTCCAGCCCAAAGGGTCCATGCTGCTCGCTTAACCCATGTGACCAATTGGTCTACTAACTGGTATGTCTTTGGTATGTGGGAGGGCACCAGAGCACCCAGAGGAAACCCACACCATCACAAAAAGAACATACAAACTCCTTATGCATAATGGCAGGAATTGAAGCCAGGTTGCGGGTGCTGTAATAGCGTTACATCAACCGCTACACTACCATGCGGCCCCCGCCTCTAATGAGGCTGCTGTTCAAAGGAGAAAGGTGCGACTCCTTTCAGTCACTGATCCATGTGTGTTGCAGCATAGATGTTCTCCAGGTGTTCTCTGGTGCAAGGGGCAGGGTTTCAGGTTCTTGGATCTTTGGGATCTTTTTTGGGGGAGGCATGACCTATACAAAAGGGACTGATTACACTTGAACCCAAGGGGGACCAATATTCTTGCAGGCAGTTTTGTTACACCTGTTGGAGAGGGTTTAAGCTAATTTGGCAAGGGATGGGAACGGAGTGAAGGAACTCAGGATAGGGTGGATGTTTAAAAAAAAAGCAGAGATACCGTGCAGTCAGTCTGTCAGGAAGGGCAGGCAGATAATAGGACAAAAGTGCAACCAGCAGGGTGAATATCAGTGCATTAGGGATGCAGAATCAATAAGGGTAGCAAATACAGTACTCAAAATATTATACCTCAATGAACGGTGTATAAAAAATAAGGTTGATGATGATGTTGCACTTCTAACAGATTGCTGGGTATGATGTGGCCATCAGTGAATCGTGGCTGAAGGATGGTTGCAGTTGGGAGCGGAATGTCCAAGGTTACACGTTGTATCAGAGGGGTACGAAAGTAGGCAGAGGGGGTGGTGTGGCTCTACTGGTAAAGAATGGCATCAAATCATTAGAAAGATGTGACATAGGATTGATCAGAAGATGTTGAATACTTGTGGGTTAAGAAACTGCAAGGGTAAAAGGACCCTGATGGCAGTTATATACAGGCCTCCTAACAATAGCTGGGATATGGACCACAGATTACAACAAGACATAGAAAAGGCGTGTCAAAAGGACAAAGTTATGATAGTCATGGGAGATTTTAGCATATAGGTAGTTTGGGAAAATCAGGTAGATAATTGATCTAAAGAAAGTAAATTTGTTGAATGCCTACGAGATGGCTTTTTAGAGCAGCCTGTTGATAGCCTACTGGGAGATCTGCTATACTGGATTGCATGTTATGTAATGAAACAGGAATGATTAGGGAGCTTAAAGTAAAGGAACCCTTAGGAGGCTGTGATCATGATATGATTGAGTTCAACTTAAAATCTGATAGGGACAAAGTAAAGTCTGACATAGCAAAATTTTAGTGGAAGTAAATTGGAGGGAGATGCTGGCAGGGATGACAGCAAAGCAGCAATGGCGTGAGTTTCTGGAAAAAATAAGGAAGATAGATATATTCCAAAAACAAAGAAATACTCAAATAGCAAATTAGTACAACCATGGTTGACAAAGGAAGTCAAAGTTAATGTACAAGTAAAAGAGAGGGCATACCACAAAGCAAAAAGGACTGGGATTCTGTTCTAGTTACTTTTCTATAGATTTGCAGTATATGCTCACAGAAAAATGAATGTATGTACTCATGAATGGTGACATACGTACTCTGATAAAATTTACTTTGAACTTTTTGAGGGCGAATACTCTTCGGTGTTACCTCGATAATGAGAAGCCATGTAGTGGGGGTGTTGTTCAAGAATGAATTGGCATTTTCTGAGTTTGCTCATCAAGGCTATTGCATTTTAATTTTAATTTTACAATTTCTGGGCAGCTAGAATATTAACCATGGTTCTTGTTCTAAATCTCTATTCAGTGATGCTTACTATGAAAATGTTTGAGGCAGGCTTGATCCCAAGTAACACGCTCAAAATGCTCAAGGATCTATAGAAAAGTAACTAGAACAGAATCAATGAAAGATCAACCAGAAGACGACAATCTGCAAATGCAAATAAATAGCAATAAGTAATAGGAACACGAAATAACAAGATAAAGAGTCCTCAAAGTGAGAACCTTAAATAAAGTAAAAAAGCTTTAAATTGTCCCAGATGCACGATTGCAACTATAATTATCACTTACTTTCGTAATGGGTTCACTATGTCTTCCCTTAGTATTTGTTGAATCTTCTCATCGTGTCCCCCAGGCCTGTGAAGTATACTGTCCAACACTGAAGTGAATGAGAACAAACTGAAACAATAATGAGACACAATTCAATAGAATATGTTCTTATATACTGTATATGGAAGTAATTGTCATCAGGACTGGACACGAAACATTGGTTATGGATGGCATTCAGCTTCACCATTAATCACCTCTAGATACATCACAATTTGAGAGGGAAACATTCTCTTCACATTTCCTGAGTTAACTTCAATTTACTCAATCTACACTTCAGTCACATGAAACATCAAGTTCATTGTCATTCAACTAACCATATAATATATATAGAAATGAGCGTGTAAAGCACACAACACAATTTATGAAAGGATTAAATCTACCATGAATTACACCTAAATAACAAACTAAAGTGTATAAATTAAATACTGTAAGGTATAGAACAGATTAACCAGTTACACTGAGTATGATACGGCAGGGAGTTCAGAAGCCTAATGGCCTAAGGGAAGAAACTGTGTCCCATCCTGACCGTTCTTGTTTTTATGCATCGGAGTCTCCTGCCTGAAGGTGGAAAGTCAAAGAGGATGTTGGATGGATGGGATCCTTAATGATGCTAAGGGTCCTGTGTACACAGCGCTCCTGATAAATGTCCTCACTGGACGGTAGGGAGACCCCCGTGATCCTCTTAGCTGTTTTCACAATCCTTTTTGAGACTTCCAGTCCGATGCTCAGCTGCTCCCATACTAGATGGAAATGCAACTAGTCAGGATGCTCCCAGTTGAGAAGGCAGGGTTGGGGATTGGGGAAGGGACGGGGAAAAGGGAACCTTGCTTGTCTCAGTCTTCTTAGGATGTGGAGGTGCTGCTGTGCTTTCTTTTTCAGGGTGGTGATATTAAAGGACCAGATGAGCAAGAAACGGCTACAGCAAGAAATGGTGAAATTCATTTCTAGGAATGAAATAATGAACCCTCGGGGGTGGGGGGAGGGGAGAGAAGACAAAAAGCCTTGAAATTGTTTCAAAGTCTCCAGCCCACTCATAATTTATGAATCATCTTGCTCACATACAGAGAGGGGGACCTTACACAGAGATTGTTAAGCAATATCCAGATTCTAAGGGAACACCCACATAAGGGTTAAAGATAGAGATTCATAATTCCAGAATACAGTTCATTCTTCCAAAAAAGCTATCTTGGTAGTCAGTGTGTGAATTTGTTCATCTAATGATAAATAGCCCCAAATTTTCAGCTATCTGTCAGCTGTGAAATGGGTCCCCAATGTAACACATTAAAATTTTTAAAAAATTATTTTTATTTGCTTTATTTAGAGATACAGCGTAGAATAGGCCCTTCCTACCCTTTAAGCTGTACTGCCCAACAACACCCAACAATTGCAATTTAACCTTAAACTAATCACAGAAAAATTTACAATGACCAATTGCAACCGATACATCTTTGGTCTGTGGGAGGAAACCACAGCACCCGGAGAAAACCCAAGCCTTCCAGGGGAAAGCATACAGATACCTTACAGAAGATGCCAGGACTGAACTTCAAATGTCGACAACCCAAGCAGTAACAGCTAGCGCAAATCGCTACGCTACTGTGCCACCTTAAATGTACTTAAGATACAGGAGACCATGATTTGGATTATTAGGTCCATGCTATTCCCAGCAGAGCAAACCAATCAATCCAGTTCAATCAATACCCCCACTTCCCTCAAAAACTTCACAGAGTTTTGTACACAGCCTCCCCTCCATGGACTGTCTACACTTTTCACTGCCTTGGTCCAGATCCCATCCAGTCTAGACATTCTCTCTTCTCCCCACTCCTATCAGGTGGAAGATGAAAAAGTCTGAACACTGATACCACCAGGATGAAAGACAATTTCTACCCCACTGTTATCAAACTATTGAATGGTCCCCAGTACAAGATGAAATCTTGACTTCACAATCTACAGTACATTATTATGGCCTTGCATGTCATGTCTGCCTGCACTGCACTTTCTCTGAACCTGTAACATTTTATTCTGTATTTTCTTGCTGTTTTTTCCTTCATACTACCTCAATGTACTGACATGATGAAATTATCTGTATGGATGGCATGCACAAAGTTTCTCACTGAACCTTGATACATGTAGCAATAATAAATCAATTTACCCTGCACCCCACCCAACTGCCCTGTAACATTACAATTTATTCTCTTTATATGTCCATCAAGTCTCTTTTGATCAAAGGACTAATGTCTGAAAGATCCAGAAAAACTCATCCATAGATTTATTTTTGGTAGGCTTGACTACTGCAATGGCGTTTTCACAGGTCTCTGTAAAAATCCCTCAGATAGCTACAAGTCATTCAGAATGCTGCTGCTAGAGTCCTCACTAGACGAAGAAAATACAACACATCACTCCAGTTCTCAGATCACTACATTGACCTACTGTCTGGAGGACTGACTTGTAAATACTACTACTGGTTTATAAAACACTGATTGATCTAGGGCCAAAATACATCTCCAAAAACTTGCTGTATTATGAACCTTCCCGAACTCTCAAGTTGTCTGGCTTGGGTCTGCTTACTGTCCCCAGGGTCAAAACTAAACATGGTGAAGCAGCTTTTAGTTACTAAACTCCACATAATTGGAATAACCTTCGAGAGGATCTGAAGTTTGCCCCAATTTTAAGCTCCTTAAAATTGAAGCTTAAAACTTTTCTTTTCTCTGTAGCTTTTAATTAGAATCTTCTGCACTCTTAACTTTTATTTCTTTATTTTTGCATGTGGTTTTATTATCTTCATATTGTTTAAAATTTAATGCTTGATTTCTACATCTTCTTTTATGTAAAGCTCTTTGAAATTGCCTCATGTTTGGAAAGTGCTACACAAATAAACTTGCCTTGCCTTGATCCTTTTTGCCACTGATATTCATAGAGTACAGCACAGAAACAGGCCCTTCAGCCCATCTAATCCATGCTGAAGCCATTTAAACTGCCTAATCGACCTGCTCCAGGACCATAGCTGTCCATACCCCTACCATCCATGTACCTATCCAAACCTGGCTTAAACACTGCAATTGGGTCTGCATGGCAGCACATTCCACACTCTCACGATACTGAGTGAAGAGGTTTCTCCTCATGTTCCCCTTAAACTTTTCAATGGATAATTACCAGGAGTAATTAGGTGGCACAATGATGCAGAATTTTGCATAACGTTTTCCAACGTTAGTGATCAGAGTTCACTTTCTCCCACTGTCTGCAAGGAGCTCCCCCTTGTACAATGTGAAATTCCTCTGGGTACTCTTCTTTCTCCCGTATCTCAAAGATGTAGAGTTTAGGGTTAGTAAGCTGTGGGCATACTATGTTGGCACCAGAAGTGTGGCAACACTTTCCAGCTGGTTGCTGATGCAAACGATGCATTTCACTGTTTCAACACACATCTGACAAATAAAGGTGATTTTTAATGATTTACACAGCAATTATTAAACCAATCAGCACAGGTTTGGGGTGTTGTTTGAAACTGGAACACCAAGAGAAAAGCCCCACAAATACAGGGAGAACATGCAAACTCTTCACAAAGAGCACCCAAGGTCAGGATCAAAACCAGGTCTCTGGAGTTCGATATATTAATTGCTGCAGTTTTTTTGGCAAATGGAACAGAACAGATATTCTGTTAGCCCAGTTTGGATGTTCATCTGCCCGCCCCTTCACCTTCCCCACTGAATACTTCCACTGCATATCAACAAGACCCAACACAGCACAGGGATTGTCTCAGCACACACACATACAAATCTACATGCACCGAAAATCTTTGATGAAAAGCAAGGGCCTGCCCTCAGATTCATGCCTATCAAAGATTCTAATGCACGCAGTCACAAGCCCATCGAATGTCATTGACTGACATTCACAAACACTGAATGATCTGCCCAAAGTATGGTCTACGGTTAAAGTGTGGCTGTCTGATTCAAGGAAAGAAAATGGGTCTGTTACATCATCAATGCTTTCACAAGAACAGAAGTCTAGCCAGGCCTCTTCTGGAGTTTTGCATACACTTTTGATCACTCCATTATAGGAAAGATGTCAAGGCTTCGGAGACAGTGCAGAAGAGATTTACCAAGATGCTGCATGGATTAGAGAGCATGTGCTGTAATAAGAAGTTGAACAAAATTGGGTTGCTTCCTGTAGAGCAACAGAGACTGAGGGGAGCTCCGATAGAGGTTTATAAGATGAGAGCCACAGAGTAGACAGAATGCATCTTTTTCCCAGGGTTGAAATATCTAATACCACAGGGCGTGCAGTTCATGTGAGTGCGGGTAAGTTCAAAGGGGATATCAGAGGCAAACGAGGCAAGAGCACGTACCAAATATCAAAGTGGCAGATGCCTGGAATGTATAGCCTGGGATGATGGTAGAGGCAGACACATTAGAGACTTTTAAGACATGTTTAGATGGGCACATGAATTCAAGAGAACTGAAAGGATAAGGACATTCTGCAGGCTGAGTTGCCATTTAATTATCAATTTAACTGGTTCAGCAGAAAATTATGGGCTGAAGGGCCTGTTCCTGTGCTTTACCATGTTCTATGCGCGAAAAGTTTCACAGCAACAGATTCAATCCAGAAACAGGAGCCAAACCTGAAAATTGTAGAGTCCAGATAACAAGAATTGTAATGCCCCTGGATCCCTTTCCTTCTCCCTTCCATCAAATACAGGACTTGATCCTCATGTATTGGGGGAACATCCTCTTCAATGGTGAGATCATCTTGAATTAGTTTTGCTTGCAATTTAAACAGAATAAAATAATATTTTAAGCACAGACATATGCACATTTTAATTAAGTTAGTAATCTAGAAGATTGCATACTGGTCCACCGTTGAACATCTAAACATCACACAACACTGAGGGGGGGGGGGAGCATTAAAAAGATAGTAGGAACCAATTTAATAGGCCACAACACAAAAAATACATTATCCGATCACGAACTTCTAATGAAAACGGACTATGCCAATATCTAATCAGCCAATCATGTGGCAGCAACTCAATGCATAAAAGCAAGCAAACATGGTCACGAGATTCAGCTGTTCAGACCAAATGTCAGAATTGGGAAGAAAAGTGATCCAAGTGAATTTGACTATGGAATGATTGTTGGTGACAGATGGGTTGGTTTGAGTATCTCAGAAATTACTGATCGATGGGATTTCCATGCACAAGTCTCTAGTTTACAGAGAATGGTACGAGAAATAAGAAGCATCCTGTGATGTTCTGTGGGCAAAAACGGCTTGTTAATGAGAAGAGGTCAGAGGACAGTAGCCAGACTGGCTCCAGCTGATAGGAACTCAAACAGCCACCTGTTACAACAAGTGGTGTGCAGAACATCTCTGTATACATACACACACTACTCTAGTCATAAACGACCTTCAAAATCACCCACCATGGGATAGCTGTTAGAGCAATGCTACTGATCAGGGCATTGTTGTGTTCAATTCCAATGCCGCCTGCGAGGACTTTGTACGTTCTCCCCATGAACCGCATGGGTTTCCTCCAGGTGCTCCAGTTTCCTCCCACAGTCGAAAGGAGAATTTAGGAGGTTAATTGATTATTGTAAATTGCCCTGTGATTAGGCTAAGTATTAAACAGGTGCGTTGCTGAGTGGTGTGGCTCATTGGGGATATTTCTCACTGTATTACTAATTTACTAAATAAATAAAGAACCCATCCAACAAGGCAAACAAAGAACAGCATTTTACCTGGTGTAAACACTGGCATTTTGTGTACATCCTTCAGTTCACTTGTGAGAAAGCGTGCATCTGGTTTACAATGACTAAGTTGCATAAATATTGCCTTGTTCTGCTCACATTCAAAATATCGATTTTTCTCAAATGTTCCATCACTGCCATTTTCTAGCTCATAGTCCTACAAGTAATTAAAAAAGATATTAATATCAC
The DNA here is from genome assembly GCF_030144855.1 of Hypanus sabinus. Taxonomy (NCBI): domain Eukaryota; kingdom Metazoa; phylum Chordata; class Chondrichthyes; order Myliobatiformes; family Dasyatidae; genus Hypanus; species Hypanus sabinus. The sequence goes on from NC_082714.1 coordinate 154,497,189, forward strand.
ATTCCTGTCTACACTTCCACCCCCCCGTTGGTCAATAATCTATTGCCCTCTGTCTTAAAAATATTTATTTTGCTGCTATTGTCCCTTCAGGAAGTGTCACTACTCCCAAAGAGACAAACATCTTATCTGTCTTAAATAGGTGAAGACAAATTATTAAAGATTCAAAGTACAGGTTTCCCCCACTATCCGAAAGTAGAGCGTTCCTGTGGAATCGCTTGTAATCTGAAATGTCATAAAGTGAAGAAGCAATTACCATTAATTTATATGGGAAAAATTTTCAGATCAAACCAAATAGCACATAAAACCTAAAATAACTCGAATATATAATAGCAGGAATGATATAAATACAAAGCCTATATAAAGTAGAAATATTGTATGTACGGTGTAGTTTCACTTATCAAAATCAGGAAGACAGCGAGCCAAAATCGATTTGGAGAGGAAAAAAAAATCCGCACGTACACACATGTGCACGTACACATGTACATGCATGCGCAAACAACTGCCCGCACAAGGCTTCACAGTCATGGTAGTCTTTCTCGAGTAAACACACGTATAAAGCTGGCGTCTTTTTTTCGTAAAAGCAAAAATCCTCTTTGGTTAGCAAAAACAGGTACCAATGTAGGTCTTTCGTAACAGCGAGTTGTCGTAAAATGAACGTTCAAAAAACGGGGGCCACCTGTATATTTATTACCAACGTATGTATACAGAATAGAACTCAGTGATTCATCCTCCTGCAGTCAGCCATGAAACAAAGAAATGCCATGAAACCCATTCAAGAAAATATCAAGCATCTTTTGCGTGATAAGAAGCAAATTGCGCAAACGGTGAGTGAGCAAACAATGCACAGAATATCAAACATCAAACCAGTAATATTCAGTTTAGTTCAGTATCGCTAGCCAAAGCGGGCCACATGGCTATTCTTAACCAAAGCCCCCCAGTCTGTATTGATCACCCCGATCAAATCACTCAAAACAGCAGAGTCACCAGGATCCAGGAATACGTGCAACAAGAACCTCAAAGTCCTCCAAAACGAGTCCACAGCCTCTCCGATCAATCCTAGCAATGTGGATCCCAAGAGTCCTGCACTTTCCTCCAACATCAGCCAGTGAGATGAGAGGAAGACTAGTCCAATGCAGGCAGACAGCACCAAACACCCATCCGTCCTCCACTCTTGGCCTCATCGACTTCAGCCTTGCTCAACAGCTCAACTGGAGGGGAGCAATGTAGTCATTCATGGGATCACGCCCAGTCTCCAGGCCACACACTCCACTTCAAACCTCACTGAACTCCATCAGAAACAGCAAAGCATTAGATCACTCAATCAGATGTCTCTCAATCTAGAGATTCTCCCAGAAGAGGAATTGTCCGCTTGACATCCACCTTCCAACACAGGAGCCCCTCAGGGTGTATACCAAGTCCCCTTCCTTTACTCCATGACTGTGTTGCCGCCCACAGCTCTAATCAGCTAATTAAATTTGCTGACGACACTACATTGATTGGCCTAATCTCAATCATTAACGAGGTGGCCTACAGGGAAGAAGTCATCTCTCTGACACAGTGGTGTCAAGCAAACAAACTCTCCCTCAATGTTGCAAAAACAAAGGAGCTGGTTGTGGATTACAGGAGGAATGCAGACGGGCTAACCCCTATTGACATCAATGGATCTGGGGTTGAGAGGGTAAACAGCTTCAAGTTCCTCAGCATCCACATCACCGAGGACCTTACGTAGTCTGTACAGTGCCCCTTTTACCTCAGATGGTTGAAGTTTGATATGGGCCCCCAAATCCTAAAAACTTTCTTCAGGGACACAATTGAGAGCAACCTGACTGGCTGCATCACTGCCTGGTATGGGAACTGTACCTCCCTTAATCGCAGGATTCTGCAGAGAGTGGTGCAGACAGCCCAGCATATCTATAGTTGTGAACTTCCATTGATTCAGGATATACACAAAGACAGGTGTGAAGAAAGGGCCCAAAGGATCATTGGGGGCCCGAGTCACCCCAACCACAATCTATTCCAGCTGCTACCATTCAGTAAATGGTACCGCAGCATAAAAGGCAGGACAAACAGGCTCCAAGACAGCTTCTTCCACCAGGCCATACGACAGATTAACTCACACTGATTACAGTGTATTTCTATGTTACATTGACTATTCTATTTATTATAAATTAATATGATTGCACATTTAGACATTAGCTCCCTCAAATAAAGGCCCACTCATTCTTTCTTCGTAGAAAACAGGAAATAAGGCAGAAGGAAAGGGAAACTTCAAATTCAAGACAGGAATTTAAAGCAGCTTCCTGATGCATTATGGTAAACTTCTATAGTGTACTTTTCTCAATGCTTGCAGAGAAGAATTTAAGTAATGCTTAAATCGATTTAATTTCATCTAAATTTTTACATTTTGAACAGGAAAAATGACAATGACTATGTTAATAATCCCACTCAAATATGGACTCAGCTTCTTCAACCAACAATGAAGTGGCTTCTAATGGTACACTATCTTAGAACTGAAAAGTTCTATCCCACCATGTGACAAGTCACAAGCCAGCTTCTGAAGTTATTTTTAGAAAAATTGATCAGAAGTTGACAGCAACAGTACAGCATGATACTGGAGTTGACAATAGAAAACATAGAACATTATAGGATAGTACAGGCCCTTCAGCCCACAATGTTGTTCAATTTAATATCAGAGAACATAGAGTATACAACCTGAAATTCTTACTCTTCAGACATCCATGAAACTAGACCCATGGAATGAATAATAGAAACATCAGAACCTCAAAGCCCCACCGTAGAAGCAGCAATCCTACCCCCTCTACCTACTTATGCCAGAAGCACTGACCCTCCACCACCTGCAAGCAATTGCAAAAGCCCCCCCCAAAAAGACCTTAATCTAGAGTCCATCGATGACTACAGTCCACAACCCAGCACTTTGGTACCTCAGACATGCTCTCTCTATTGATCGAGAGAGAGAGAGAGGCCGCTCCTCCAACAAAGAGAGCAGAGACCAGCAACTCGTCCTTCTGCATTGCCTCTCCAAGCCCCCTTGTATTGGAGGGAGAATGGGAGACCGAGTACTGAGGTCTTCCTCCATCAGCAGCGCACATTGCCTACTGTATCACTGTTTTAGCCTTCCATAACACTTCAGCTGGCAAAACCTTCAGGGAACTAGATCGTCTATGGGCCACTCCCCAAAGGCACACGTCTTCCAGGCAGTTCCTGGAGACAGTTTGTGCCAAGCTTTTTCCTACTCTGTCAATCTAACCCTTCCCTCTTACATCTCTCACTATTTTTCTTTCATCTACCATGCATTTATGCTTCTAGCTTATAAGGTTGCCAGTAGAACATACAGCTCCTTTCAGAAGGTACTGAAACATACCCCATAGGTTCTAATATGTACAAAGTATTCAAGCAAAAGCTTATCCAAGTTTTCTTTTCTTCAATATGAGTGTGCCAGATGCATTGTGGGGTGGAGATACATCTCTACCAAAGGAGATGTCTGCAGGTCACCCTTGGGCAAGGTGTAGCACCTGCTTAGCGCGCCCCCCCCCCCCCCGGATCAGGGTCACATGAAGCCATGGGAGCAGATGGTGGATGGTTATATGAGCAGTTGATGCGTATTAAAAGTCCTGGTTATGCGACCACTGACAACAGACAATCTCTGAAGAGAATTGATAATGGTCATGGTCACCCATCTTGTAAAGACACTGCCCAGAAGAAAGCAATGGCAAACCACTTCTGTGGAAAAAACTGCCAATACTAATCACAGTCATGGATAGACCATGATCGCTCATGTCATACGACACGACACATAATGATCGTTAAGATGAGGAATGTGCCAGAAGATTAAGCAAGCTATTTGGTAACATGAGTCACCAAGCATTTTGACATCCTTACAAATTAGTAAACTACATACAAGCACATGTTCAAAAGGAAACACCTACATAAACGTACCAATTCAATTCCTGCAAACTGATGTCTGTTCCCTTCTGGTGTACCAATCCACCTAATAACTCCAAAGACAACAGCATTATTAGGTAATCGAACCTCCACCATTGATCCAACCTCAAGAGCCAGATTTTCAGATGGATGAGGGGTGGTTGGCGTAAGAGCGTCGGAAGTGTGGGTGGAAGAATTCTTTCTGAGGCCTGGAATGGAAATGGAGGAGACAAATGATGCTGAAGCTTCATTTGATTTCAACTTTCTCATTCTTTGCTGAGACGTACTATCATGTTGGGATGGAACTCCAAGCTGGTAAGTGCTTCCATTTTTTGGATCTGCCAAGATGATTACACGATAAGGTCAAACCACAGACATTTCATGTTTATAGTGCACCAATTCAGAATCTTATGCATATACGATTCTTAAGCCCATGAAAGATGCAATTATAATTTCCATTCTCAATAGAGAGATGATTGACTTTTAAGGTATAATTATGAATTTTCTACTATGCGAATATGGGTCCACAGCAATGAACCAATATAATGTGATTATTCAAGATAGACTGCATTTTATCCAAGATCAATTGACTAACAATTTATACATAATGAGAAAAACTGCAGATGCTGGAAATCCAAACCAACATAACCTTCTTACCGACTTCTCTTTTTCTTTCCAGTCCCGCTGAAGGGTCTCAGCCTGAAATGTCGACTGTTTACTCTTTCCCAGCCTGGCCTGCTGAGTTCCTCCAGCATTTTGTGTGTGTTGCTAAACATTACTTGTTTTCCTCTTGTTTACACCTGAAGTTTTTCAGATAATGCTTTTGATGTCTTTTGTCACCTCATCAGGGAAGAATTAACATAGAAAAATATGCCACACTCTAAAGAGTGAGAAGGGAATGCGTTCAATACTTGAGTTGATATGTAGCATTTATCAAAGAATTTAAATGCATCCTGATATGCATCCTACTCAGATTCTGAATACATTTTTCTTTATTTTATTTAGAGAAACAGCTTGGAGAAGGTCCTTCTGGCCCAACAAACCAAACCACCCAGCAATCCACCTATTTGACCCTAGCTTTATCACAGGACAGTTTACAATGACCAATTAACCTCTAACCGGTATGTCTGTGGACAGTGGGAGGAAATCAAAGCACCCAAAGGAAACACACGCATTCACAGGGAGAACATAGAAACTCCTGAAAGATGGCACCAGAGATGAGCTCAGAACTCCAACACCTCGGGCTTTAATACAGTCACACTAACTGCTGCACTATGTAGGCTCCCCTTCTCCCCACTTTCTAGAGTGTGGTACATCATCCAGACAAGTTCACAAAAGACAAAAAGAGGATTAAAAGAAAATTTTCCACAAGGCAAAATCTGAAGCAAACAACAGAAAAAGAAATAATGCATAAAATGGGACAGCAGATTGGATTAAGTGTAGTCTATCTTGAATAATCACATTAAATTGGTATATTACCAATTTATGGCCAACTTAGGCCACATTCATGCATACGCAGGTTTCTGCGATGAAATGGAAGGCCATTGTTCAGAGCTGCATTTTAAATTCAATCTACCATCCTGTTCAGGTTTGAAGGCTGGCTGCTGTTAAAATTAGTTTTTGCTATATACCATAACTCCAGAATACACCCGAACAACACTTTGAATATCAACCATCTCTCTGGAAGAGGATGCTTCAGAATCAGTTTTATCACTAAAGCATGTCGTGAAATTTGTTGCTTTGCGGCAGTACAGCAATTACTATGAGTTATGATGAAAAATTTTTTTTAATAGGTAGCGCAAAAAGAGACCAAAATAGTGAGATACCTTCCAAAAGGTATCTCAGAACATAGATGATATTATCACTTTGAAGTGCACTAACTGAAATGGGGGAGAAAAAAACAAGTTACATACGAAGCCTCACAACAATGAGATACAAGTACATTTATTATCAAAGTATATGTGTCACCATATTCTACCGAGATTTGCACTCACAGTAGATACAAATACAACTGAATCAGTGAGAAAGTACACACATACAACTCAAACAAGCAATGTGTAAAAGAAAACAAACTGTAAATATGTATATGATATAATAAATAAGTGTGTGTGTGCGTGTAGAGTTTTGGATGATTTATGTTTTTAAGCCTCTTAAACGTTACCGAATTGACTTATCTCTAGAGCTGCTAAACCACTAAACTCTGGCATTGCCTCATATTCCTCTGACCACCCTTCCTCCTCTTATAAGCTCCAACTGGCAGAATTCCAGATTACCATGAGGGGGCATACAGGAGCAAGATATACCAACTAGTTGAGTGGTGGCGCAGCAGCAATCTTGCACTCAATGTCACTACAATCAAAGAACAGGACTTCAGAAAGGCTGAGATGAAAGACAAGGAAATGGCTGAATAAGTACTTTGCACCAGTCTTCACTGTGGAAGACACTTGCAGTACCGTGGAAGTTCCAGGTGTCAGAGGTAATGAAGTGTTTGAAGTTACTATTACTAGGGAGAAGGTTCTTGGGAAGCTGAAAGGTCTGAAGGTAGATAAGTCACCTGAACCAGATGGAGCACACCCCAGGATTCTGAAATAATTCTGGAAGAATGGAAAGTTACAAATGTCACTCCATACTTCAAGAAGGGAGAGAGGTAGAAGAAAGGAAATTATAGGCCTGTTAGTCTGACCTCAGTGGATGGGAAGATGTTGGAGTCAATTGTTAAGGATGTGGTTTTGGAGTACTTTGAGGTACATGATAAAATAGGCCATAGACAGCATGCTTTCCTTAAGGAAAACTTGCCTAACAAATCTGTTAGAATTCTTCAACGAAATAACAAGAATGGGACTAAAGGGAGCCTCTTCTGGCTGGCTGCCAGCCAGTGACTAGGGTGTTCCACTTGGGTCAGTGTTGGGAATGATTCTTTTTACGTAATATGTCAATGATTTGGATGACGGAATTGATGGTTTTGTTATGAGCAGTTGTGGGCCCCTTATCTTAGAAAGGATGTTCTGAAACTGGGGAGGGCTCAAAGGAGGTTCATGAAAATGATTCCAGGTTTCAATGGCTTGTCATAGGAAGAGCGTTTGATGGCTCTGGGCCTGTATCCACTGGAAACCATTAGATTGAGGGATGACCACACTGAAATCTATTAAATGGTGAAAAACTTTGATCGAGTGGATGTAGACAATAGACAATAGGTGCAGAAGTAGACCATTTGGCCCTTCGAGCCTGCACCACCATTTTGAAATCATGGCTGATCAACTAGTATCAATACCCGGTTCCTGCCTTGTCCCCATATCCCTTGATTCCCCTATCCATAAGATACCCATCTAGCTCCTTCTTGAAAACATCCAGAGAACTGGCCTCCACTACCTTCCGAGGCAGTGCATTCCAGACCCCCACAACTCTCTAGGAGAAGAAGTTTTTCCTTAACTCTGTCCTAAATGACCTACCCCTTATTCTCAAACCATGCCCTCTGGTACTAGACTCTCCCAGCATCTGGAACATATGTCCTGCCTCTATCTTGTCCAATCCCTTAATAATCTTATATGTTGGGGGGATGTCACGTGATGACGTAGGATCGAGACGCTGGAACCCAGCTCTCCCGTAAAAAATCAATAAATTAATGTTTAAGTGAAGTTAGTCAATACTTTCTAAAAGTTACTTATAAACTACTCTGGATTGTTTCAAGTTATGCCTCACAAACAGAAGATGAAGAAGACTACTACCGTGAAGACAACGCAAGTTGGAACAGAATCAAGGCCCACTTCTGCCAAATAACCACGGGCTCAGGTACATTTCACCTCCGGCGATACAGAACAGGAAACTGCGGCAACATCGATCAATCCTAAAGAAAAAGACCAACGAGAACTGCGCAAACGTGAAGGAAGGAGCATGCGCAAACGAGAGCAACCAGAACTACAAATCCCAGTTACGACTGAAACCGAAAGTGAAAGTAAATCTGAGGGAGAGTCAGATTCTCTGGAAAAATTAAATGAAGATGGAGGTAAAAGTTTTTCTGGAAATATAGAAAAGACTTTGATGCAAATAATGCGTAAATTAGGCGCATTAAAAGTAATCAAAAGAAAAATGACAAATATGGAGATTATGTTTGATAAAATGACAAAAAGACAGGAAAAAATGGAAAAGAGAATTATAGATTTGGAAACTACAATGGAAGACATAGTTGAAAGAATGAATAAAATGGAAAATGATACTACTGCCTGGACATCAGAAAGAAAACAATTTATGGAAAAAATTGATAAGCTTGAAAATTTTAGTAGACGAAACAATATTAAAATTGTTGGACTTAAAGAAGATATAGAAGAAGCTCCAATAATTTTTTTTCAAAAATGGATCCCTGAAAAATTGGAAATGGAAGGAGAAACTAATTGAGATTGAAAGGGCTCATACAGCCTTAAGGTCAAGATCTCAAGCTGATCAAAATCCACGTTCAATTTTGATAAAATGCTTAAGATACCAACATAAAGAAAAGATCCTGAAGGCGGCTGCCCAATGTGCCAAAAAGAAACGGGCCATTGATGATAGCAGGGAAGGCAGTTCTTTTTATCCTGATACAAGTTATAACCTTTTGAAGAGAAAGAAGGAATTTAACCCAGCGAAAAAAGTCTTATGGGAAAAGGGTTATAAATTTATAATGCGTCACCCAGCAACAATGATAATTTTTTTGGAGGAGGGAAAAAGAAGATTTTTTTTTACCGATTATCGAGAAGCGGAGGAGTTCGCACAAAAACTTCCATTTATTTACTAATTACACATAGAGACTTACAAGCGTAATGGATTAAAGATGAAGATAAAGACAATGAATGGAAGTGATGGACATTTAAGGATGATACAGGGGAGAAAAGCAAAATTTCAGAAATACTAATTGAGAATAGTATTTTTTTTCTTCATATATATCTATATATACTTTTTTATGTTGCGGGGGGTGCTGGGGAGCTTTGGATCGGTTACTGTGGGATTCACGTGTGTCATCATGGCGATCACCATGACCGGTACAATGGAGGGGGGTAATGTTGTGTTCTTTTTTTTTCCACAACATTAGTAGGGGGGTATTTTGTTTTTTTCTTTATACTCTATTTTTCTTCTATCTTTCTGCCTGGATGATCGGTGGGGACACACATAGCAACATGGAGAATTTTAAAAAGATTTCCCAAGATACCACGAAAGTTGAAAGATTAGGTATTATTATAGACTGGAGTAACATAATTAAAAATAATGACTAATTTACTGAATTTTTAAAGTTTTAATGTTAATGGGCTTAATGGACCGGTAAAAAGAAAAAGAATTTTAACATACATTAATAAAATGAAAACAGATATAGCTTTTTTACAAGAAACACATTTAACAGACATAGAACATCAGAAATTAAAAAAGAGACTGGGTTGGAAATGTTATTGCAGCTTCATTTAATTCAAAGGCAAGAGGAGTTGCAATTTTGGTTAATAAAAATTTACCAATTAAAATACAAAACTTATTGATTCAGCGAGGAGATATGTAATTATACATTGTCAAATTTTTTCAGAACTATGGACTCTTATGAATATTTATGCACCAAATGAAAATGATGTAAAATTTATACAAGAAGTCTTTTTGAATTTGGCTAACGCACATGACAAAATATTAATAGGTGGAGATTTTAACTTTTGTCTAGATCCAGTTTTAGATAGATCAACAAAGGTTGTCACAAAATCAAAAGTAGTAAAATTAACTCTATCATTGATGAAAGACTTAAATTTGATTGATATATGGAGAAGAACTAATCCAAAAGAAAGAGATTATTCATTTTATTCAAATAGACATAAAACATTCAAGGATAGATTTTTTCCTATTATCAACGAATATTCAAGATAGAGTGAAAAATGTGGAATATAAAGCGAGAATATTGTCAGATCATTCTCCTTTGATAACGACAATGATAATGACAGATAAAGAGGAATCAATTTATAGATGGAGATTTAATTCAATATTACTAAAACGTCAAGATTTTTGTGATTTTATGAAAAAGTAGATTCAGTTCTTTTTAGATACAAATTCACATTCAGTTAATGATAAATTTATATTGTGGGAAGCAATGAAGGCATATTTGAGAGGCCAGATAATGTTATACTTCTAAAATTAAGAAGGAATATATGGTAGAAACGGATCAATTGGAAAAAGAGATTACAAAATTAGAAAAAGAATCTCAAAGAAATATGACAGAAGAAAAACGAAGACAACTTATTAATAAGTTACAATATAATACACTCCAGACATATCGAACAGAAAAAGCAATTATGAGAACTAAACAGAGATATTATGAACTAGGTGAAAGATCACATAAGGTCCTTGCATGGCAGTTAAAAACAGACTAGACTTCTAAAACAATAAATGCAATTCGAACAACAGTAAATAAAATTACTTATAAACCTTTAGAAATTAATGAAACTTTTAAGAATTTTTATTCTGAGTTGTATAAATCAGAATCACAAAATGATAATGTCAAGATAGAAAGGTTTTTATCACAAATAACTATTCCAAAATTAAATACAGAAGAACAGAAGGGATTAGATATGCCTTTTACATTGAAAGAGATCAAAGAAGCCCTACGATCACTTCAAAGTAATAAATCTCCAGGAGAAGATGGTTTTCCGCCTGAATTTTATAAAAAGTTTAAAGATTTATTAATTCCTCCTTTTATGGAGTTAATACATCAAGCGGAAAGAACACATAAAACCAGAATCTTTATCGACAGCTATTTTAATAGTATTGCCAAAAAGAGATAGAAATCTTTTAAAGCCAGCATCATATAGACCTATTTCTTTATTAAACACTGATTATAAAATAATAGCAAAAATCTTATCTAACAGATTATCTAAATACTTACCAAAATTAGTACATATGGATCAAACAGGATTTATTAAAAATAGACAATCGGCAGATAATGTAACTCGGTTATTTAGTATAATTCATTTGGCGCAAAAGAGGGAGGAAATGAGTGTGGCAGTTGCTTTAGATGCAGAAAAAGCATTTGATAGATTGGAATGGGATTTTTTATTTAAAGTATTGGGAAAAATATGGACTAGGAGTATCTTTTATAAAATGGATTAAAACCTTAAATACTAATCCCAAAGCTAAAGTAGTGACAAATGGTCAAATTTCAACACCATTTCAGTTAACAAGGTCAACTAGGCAAGGTTGTCCATTATCACCTGCTTTATTCATGTTGGGGATAGAATCATTAGCTGAATTAATTAGAATGGACCCAGATATTAAGGGTTTTAGAGTTAATCAGGAAGAATACAAGATTAACTTATTTGCTGATGATGTTCTGCTTTATTTAACAAACCCATTGCACTCGTTGCGTAAATTATCCAATAAATTAGAAGAATATGGGAAAATATCAGGTTATAAAATAAATTGGGATAAAAGTGAAATTTTACCTCTTACTAAAGGAGATTATACTCAATGTCGATTAATAACTGAATTTAGATGGCCGGCAAATGGTATAAAATATTTAGATATAAGAGTTGATAATGATATAAAGAACTTATATAAATTAAATTACTTACCATTACTGAAAAAAATTCAAGATGATCTTGATAAGTGGATGGTATTACCAATAACATAAGTAGGTAGAGTAAATACCATAAAAATGAATATATTCCCTAGACTACAATACTTATTTCAATCACTACCAATACAACTACCCCAGAAGTTTTTTCAAGAGTTAAACAAATATGTGAGGAAGTTTCTTTGGAAAGGTAAGACGTCAAGAATATCGTTGGAAAAATTGACATAGAAATTTGATCTAGGAGGGTTACAACTTCCAAATTTTAAGAATTATTATAAAGCAAATCAACTTAGATTTATTGCATCTTTTTTTGAGAAAAAAAGACCGGCATGGATTAGAATAGAACTAGATAAAATAGGAGAAAATACACCAGAAGATTTTATATATAAATGGGAATCTAAATGGATACGGGAAAAGAAAGAATCTCCTATATTAAAACATTTGATTGACTTATGGAATAAGATAAATGTTGATGAGACAAAGAAATCTTTATTAGCACAGAGATCTTTAATTCAAAATAGACATTCCTTTTAGAATGGATAATGAACTTTTATATAATTGGTTTCAAAAAGGGGTTAGATATATAGGTGATTGTTTTGAAGGAGGTATATTAATGTCATTTGATCAATTAAAGAGTAAATATAAAGTATCAAACAACACTCTTTTTTGTTACTTTCAACTAAGGGCTTATTTAAGAGAAAAATTAGGTCAAACAATGTTGTTGCCGAAATCTAATGAAATAGAAACTTTAATTCAAAAAGGAAAGATTAAAAAATTTATCTCTTGTATGTATAACTTGATTCAAAACAGGCAATTAAACAAGGAGTCCATAAGTCAAGACAAAAATGGGAAAGTGACCTGAACATTAAAATTGAAGAAACAAATTGGTCAAGACTATGTCTTGATAGCATGACAAATACAATAAATGTCCGGTTAAGATTAGTGCAATATAATTTTTACATCAATTATATATTACACCACAAAAAATAAATAAGTTAAACCCAAATTTATCCGATCAGTGTTTCCGATGTAACCAAGAAATCAGTACTTTTTTACATTCTACTTGGTCTTGTTCTAAAATTCAACCTTTTTGGACAAGTTTAAGAGTTTTATTGGAACAAATTACTGGAACACAACTTCCACATAATCCAATATTATTTTTACTAGGTGATATTGAAGGGATAAAATCAAAACCCAAATTGAATAAATATCAGAAAGAATTTATAAAAATTGCACAGGCAGTAGCCAAAAAGGCAGTTACTTGGAAATCAGATACGTACTTAAGTATAGATCGTTGGAAGAAGGAAATTTATGGCTATATTCCACTTGAAAAAATTACTTATAATTTAAGAGATAAATATGAAACATTTTTGAAAATTTGGTGCCCTTATTTACAAAAGACAGGATTAAATATATAGGTGCTCCAAAGATGGAGTAATTGGTTATTTGGGGAAACAAATAGATATATATACTAAAGTTATTAAGAACTCCATGGAGCATGTGGGGATCTTCCGATATCTAGGCACTCTTTTTTTTCCTTTCTTTCTTTTTTTTTCTCTAGGGATGTTAGGGGGGAGGGGTTAAGGGGAGGGGGGAAGGGTATATATTTTTTTTCATATATTTTCTTTTATTTCTGTAATTATTTAAAAACTCAATAAAAAAAAGTTGTTAAAAATCTTATATGTTTCAATCAGATCCCCTCTCAATCTCCTTAATTCCAGCGTGTACAAACCCGGTCTCTCTAACCTCTCTGCGTAAGACAGTCCAGATATCCCAGGAATTAACATCGTGAATCTAAGCTGCACTTCCTCTACAGCCAGGATGTCCTTCCTTAACCCTGGAGACCAAAACTGTACACAATACTCCAGGTGTGGTCTCACCAGGGCCCTGTACAAATGCAAGAGGATTTCCTTGCTCTTGTACTCAATTCCCTTTGTAATAAAGGCCAACATTCCATTAGCCTTCTTCACTGCCTGCTGCACTTGCTCATTCACCTTTAGTGACTGATGAACAAGGACCCCTAGATCTCTTTGTATTTCTCCCTTACCTAACTCTACACCGTTCAGATAATAATCTGCCTTCCTGTTCTTACTCCCAAAGTGGATAACCTCACACTTATTCACATTAAACGTCATCTGCCAAGTATCTGCCCACTCACCCAGCCTATCCAAGTCACCCTGAATTCTCCTAACATCCTCATCACATGTCACACTGCCACCCAGCTTAGTATCATCAGCAAATTTGCTGATGTTATTCTCAATGCCTTCATCTAAATTGTTGACGTAAATTGTAAACAGCTGTGGTCCCAATACCGAACCCTGTGGCACCCCACTAGTCACCACCTGCCATTCCGAGAAACACCCATTCACCGCTACCCTTTGCTTTCTATCTGCCAACCAGTTTTCTATCCATGTCAATGCCTTTCCCCCGATGCCCTGAGCTTTGATTTTACCCACCAATCTCCTATGTGGGACCTTATCAAATGCCTTCTGAAAATGTAGAGAGGATGTTTCCTATAGTGGGAGAATCTTAAGACCAGAGAGGACAGAGAGTGGTGACCTGGTGGAAGTCGCTGCCACAGGTAGCTGTGGAGGCCAAGCCTGTATTATTATCTAAGGCAGAGGTTGATAGATTCTTGACTGGTCAGGGCATGAAGGGATACGGGAGAATTAGGGGCAGAAGACTGGGGCTGAGAACTAAAATAGATCAGCCATGAAATGGTAGAGCAGACTTGATGGGCCAAATGGCCTAATTATGGTCCTGTAGTTTATGGAACTTACACCAGTCCTCATCGGGAGATCAGAAATGGAAAAAGTGAGCAACTTCAAATTGTTGGGTGTCAAAATCTCTGAGGATCTAACCTGGACCCAACATATTGATGCAGCTAGAAAGTGGCTAAACTTCATCGTGGGTTTGAAGTGATTAGGTATGTCACCTAAAACACTCGCAATTTTCTACAGATGTACCGTGGAGAGCAGTTTAACTGGCTGCATCACCATCTGGTATGGGTTCGAAATAAGCTGCAGAGTTGCAAACTTAAGTCAGCTCCATCATGGGCACTTGCCTCTGCAATATCCAGGCCATCTTCCGGGAGCGATGCTTCAAAAAGGTGGCTTCCATCATTAAGAAACTCCGTCACCTAGGACATGCCCTCTTCTCATTGCTACCATCAGGAATGAGGTACAGGAGCCTGAAGGCACACACTCAGTGATTCAGGAACAGCTTCTTTTCTGAATGGATATGGAACCCATGAAAAAACAAACAAGCACACACACACACACCCCCCCCCCCCCACCAATTCAGGGTTTTTCTTCCTCTTTCCTATTATGCATTACATTGTACTGCTGACACAAAGTTAACAAATTTCATGTTATACACCAGTGATATTAAACCCGATTCTGAAGCTTTAGTCATATGGTCTTACAGTTCAATGTCCAATTTTGTTTGCCATCAACTAAGAACCACCTTGCAACATTTGGCTACGTAGAAAAATTGCCACACATGAAATATAAAACGTCAAACCGAGAACATCAATGCATGACCATTCCAACATTGAACGGTTCACACAGGTACAGCAGGTAATCACTTAGGAGATCGCTCTGCTTGAAATCATTACTGTACAATTTACTTTCTTACCAGGTGGCTCTACTTCCGCAATACTGACATGAATGAGATCTCCTGCATTAACTTTGACGCATGGCTCAGGTTTCTTACATGGTCTATTTTGGTCTTCCTACATGGAGAGTGGGGAGGGGGTGGGAAAGGTGCAGAGAAGAGATAACAATAAATGTGAGAGCTATTGATCATTCGATGAAACTTTAAAAGAGGAGTGCAATCTTGTTCAGCTGTCGCCACGTATGGTTTGAATGATAATTAAACTTGATTTGATTTAAAAGTTCAACATAACCTCAGACTGTAAACTTATGAAAAATAAAAAATACAGGAACATACAGCAAGCCAATAAGTGTCTGGGCTGAGATCAAAAATGAGTTAATACACTGAAGGATCATTAACCTGAAATATCAAGGGATTCCCTTTATGTAGATACTGGCCTGCTCAGTATTTATAGCCCTTGATATTTTTTTTATTTCAAATTTCCAGCATTTTTAACTCAATGTTGAAAAAAAATCACCACAAAGAAATATTCATAGTTTTCCTGGTAATTTGAACCTTGTCACCTCTTTGGAGCTGAATCACATCCACAGGTGGAAGCACATCTATTACCATACACAGTCCACAGAAAAGAGTATAGCTTATGAGATAATACCTTGCAAATTTTAAGGCTTTTAATTATGCTATCAAACTTCATTGTTCCACTTTAATGTCTGTGTTTTATGTCAAATAGTGGTTACAAACTCAGAATTGGATTTATTACCACTGGCATCTTCCGTTTTAATTGGATCCAGCTCTGAGAATTTGTCAACTTCCTACTTAGACCACAGAATCTGATATGATGTGAAATTTATTTCTTTCTGGTAGCAGTTTAGTGCAAAGACAAAAATTATTATTAGTTACAAAAATAAGCAAAGAGCTCAAAAAGGAGGAGGAGGAGGAAGATAGTGCACATGGACCTTTCAGAAATCTGATGGCAGAGGAAGAAGCAGCTGTTTGTGAATCATTGAGTTTACTGGCTCCTGTATCTCCTCCCTGATGGTTGTAACTCAAACATGTCATTGTTCACTTTCAGTTCTTTACCATGAGGGACAAAGAAATTTCACAGGTTGTGTACTTTGTGACAGGCAACAACAGCTTTAATTGCTTTTCCCCTAACTATTCCCTGCATGAGATTATTCGTATCAACGGCATTGGTTGGTCTAGTAACACACAAGCCCATCCATGCTTGCTTTGCATATTGCCTAATTCAAAATAAACTTATTATCAAAGTACCATATTCTTGCGGGCATTCACAGTAGAACACAAAAAATACAATAAAATCAATCAAAAACTTCACTGAAGCAAATACAAACAATGTGCAAAACAAGAAAAACTGTGCAAATGTAAAAAATTGGTTATGGCATCAGTTCAGAGTTGAGCTGATTGAAGTTATCCACTTTGATTCAGGAGCTTAATGATTGAATGGTAATGACTATTCCTGAACCTGGAGGTTTGGTAACCGAGGCTCCTGTGCCCCCTCCCCAATGGCAGCAGCTTGAAGAGAGCATGGCTTGGATGGTGCATGACAATGGATGCTAATTTCTTGTGGCAACAGTCCATGTAGATACAAACATGGAAAGCCTACTGCATAATAAGGGCCTTTCGGCCCACAAAGCAGTACCAAACATGTCCATACTATAGAAATAACCTATGGTTACCCATCGTCCTCTATTTTTCTGAGCACCATGTACCTATCCAGAAATCTCTTAAAAGACCCTATCATACCTGCATCCACCACCGTTGCCAGCAGACAATTCCATGCACTCACCACTCTGCGTTAAAAAAAACTTACCCCTGACATCATCTCTGTAGCTACTTCCAAGCACCTTAAAACTGTGCCTCCTTGTGCTAGCCATTTCAGCCCTGGGGAAAAGCCTCTGACTATCCACACGATCAAATGCCTCTCATCATCTTATACACCTCTATCATTTCACCTCTCATCCTCTGTCGCTCCAAGGAGAAGAGGCAGAGTTCACTCAATCTATTTTCATAAGGCATGCTCCCCAATCCAGGCAATATCCTTGTAAATCTCCTCTGCACCCTTTCTATGGTTTCCACATCCTTCCTGTAGTGAGGTGACCAGAATTGAGCACAGTACTCCAAGTGGGGTCTGACCAGGGTGCTATATAGCTGCAACATTACCTCGTGGCTCCTAAACTCAATCTCACAATTCATTAAGGCCAATGCACCACATGCCTTCTTAACCAGAGTCAACCTGAGTGTCCAATGGACTCTGATCCTCCACACTGTCAAGTGCCTTACCATTAATACTATATTCTGCCATCATATTTGACCTACCAAAATGAACCAACTCACACTTATCTGGGTTGAGCTCCATCTGCCACTTCTCAGCCCAGTTTTGCATCCTATTGATCACCTGCTGTAACCTCTGACAGCCCTTCACACTATCCACAACACCGCCCAACCTTTGTTTTATCAGCAAATTTACTAACCCATCACTCCACTCCCTCAACCAAATCATTTATAAAAATCATGAAGAGTAAGGGTCTCAGAACAGATCCCTGAGGCACACCATTGGTCATCGACCTCCATACAGAATATTACCCATCTACAACCACTTTTTGCCTTCTGTGGGCAAGCCATTTCTGGATCCACAAAGCAATGTCCCCTTGAATCCCATGCTGTCTTACTTTCCCAATAAGCTTCAGATGGGGTACCTTATCAAATACCTTGCTGAAATCCATATACACTACATCTACTACTCTACCCTCATCAATGCGTTTAGTCACATCCTCAAAAAAATTCAACCAGGCTTGTAAGGCACAAACTGCCTTTGACAAAGCCATGCTGACTATTCCTCTCTAAATGTTCATAAATCCTGCCTCTCAAGATCTTCTCCTTCAACTTACTGAAGTAAGGCTCTGCCCCCTTTCTTGAATAAGGGAACAACATCCGCAACCCTCCAATCCTCCCGAACCTCTCCCGTCCCCAATGATGATGCAAAGATCATCGCCAAAGGCTCAGCAATCTCCTCCCTCACCTCCCACAATAGCCTGGGGTCAATCTCATCCAGTCCCGGTGAGTTATCCAACTCGATGCTTTCCAAAAGCTCCAGCACATCCTCTTTCTTAATATCTATATGTTCAAGCTTCCCAGTCTGCTGTAAGTCATCCCTACAATTGCCAAGATCCTTCTTCGTAATGAATACTTTGCTTTAGTATTCACTAAGTACCTCTGCTATCTCTTCTGGATCCATACAAACTTTTCCACTGTCACACTTGATTGGTCCTATTCTCTCACGCCTTATCCATTTGCTCTTCACATACTTGTAGAATGCTTTGGGGTTTTCCTCAATCCTGTCCGCCAAGTCCTTCTCATGGCCCCTTCTGGCTCTCCTAATCTCTTTCTTAAGCTCCTTCCTGCTAACCTTATAATCTTCTAGATCTCTATCATTACCTAGTTTTTTGAACCTTTTGTAAGCTCTTCTTTTCTTCTTGACTAGATTTACAACAGCTTTTGTACACCACAGTTCACCACAGTTTTTGTACACCCTACCATCCTTTCTGTCACATTACAATGTACTTATGCAGAATGTCATGCAAAAATCCCCCAGACATTTGCCACATTTCTTCCGTACATTTCCCTGAAAACATCTGTTCCCAATTTATGTATCCAAGTTCCCGCCCGATACCCTCATAGTTCCCCTTACTACAATTAAATGTTGTTAAAAGCGGCCACTGTTGCTTCCCCCAGGTAGGCCATTCCGCGCCCCCCCCCCAACAGTACTCAAACAGGAGTATTTATTGTTAAAGGAGACAGCCACAGAGATACTCTCTACCACCTGACTCTTGCCCTTCCCTCAGCTGACTGTTACCCACTTATCTGTCTCTCAAGGCCCCAGTGTGACTACTTGCCTATAACCCCTATCTACCACCTCCTCACCTTCCCTGACCAGACGAAGGTCAGTGAGCTGCATGGCCAGTTCCCTAAAGTGGTCCCAAAGGAGCTGCAGCTCGACGCACCTGTAACAAATGGGGCCGTCCAGGAGGCTGGGAGTCTGCAGAACTTCCCACATCTGACACAGTGCACAGAACAATGGCCTCACACACATACTTCCTGTCTGTATTCTGCACAGGCAACTTACCCCGCCTTGAATCGTTATCTCCTAAGCACTCCTACTCTCTCCCTCTACTCCAATGTCTGCTCCTCTGATGCCCGCTCTATAAAGCTGTCACCTTTAAACTCTTCTTGGTGTTCTAACTGCCTGACATAGAAACATAGAAAATAGGTGCAGGAGTAGGCCATTTGGCCCTTCGAGCCTGTACTGCCATTCAGTATGATCATGGCTGATCATCCAACTCAGAACCCTGTACCTGCTTTCTCTCCATACCCCCGAGCCCTTTAGCCACAAGGGCCATATCTAACTTCCTCTTAAATATAGCCAATGAACCAGCCTCAACTGTTTACTGTGGCAGAGAATTCCACAGATTCACCACCCTCTGCGTGAAGAAGTTCTTCCTCATCTCGGTCCTAAAAGGCTTCCCCTTTATCCTTAAACTGTGACCCCTCGTTCCGGACCTCCCCAACATCGGAAACAATCTTCCTGCATCTAGCCTGTCCAATCACTTTAGAATTTTATACGTTTCAGTAAGATCCCCCCTCAATCTTCTAAATTCCAGTGAGTATAAGCCTAGTTGATCCAGTCTTTCTTCATATGAAAGTCCTGCCATCCCAGGAATCAATCTGGTGAACATTCTCTGTACTCCCTCTATGGAAAGAATGTCTTTCCTCAGATTAGGGGACCAAAACTGCACACAATATTCCAGGTGTGGTCTCACCAAGGCCACGTACAACTGCAGTAGAACCTCCCTGCTCCTGTACTCAAATCTTTTTGCTATGAATGCCAACATACCATTTGCCTTTTTCACGGCCTGCTGTACCTGCATGCCCACCTTCAATGACTGGTGTACAATGACACCCAGGTCTCATTGCACCTCCCCTTTTCCTAATCGGCCACCGTTCAGATAATGATCTGTTTTCCTGTTCTTGCCACCAAAGTGGATAACCTCACATTTATCCACATTAAATTGCATCTGCCATGAATTTGCCCACTCACCTAAGCTATCCAAGTCACCCTGCATCCTCTTAGCATCCTCCTCACAGCTAACACTGCCGCCCAGCTTCATGTCATCTGCAAACTTGGAGATGCTGCATTTAATTCCCTCGTCTAAATCATTAATATATATTGTAAACAACTGGGGTCCCAGCACTGAGCCTTGCTGTACCCCACTAGTCACTGCCTGCCATTCTGAAAAGGTCCGGTTTACTCCCACTCTTTGCTTCCTGTCTGCCAACCAATTCTCTATCCACGTCAATACCATACCCACAATACCATGTGCTTTAAGTTTGCACACTAATCTCCTGTGTGGGACCTTGTCAAAAGCCTTTTGAAAATCTGAATATACCATATCCACTGGCTCTTCCCTATCCACTCTACTAGTTACATCTTCAAAAAATTCTATGAGATTCGTCAGACATGATTTTCCTTTCACCAATCCATGCTGACTTTGTCCGATGATTTCACCTCTTTCCAAATGTGCTGTTATCACATCTTTGATAACCGACTCTAGCATTTTCCCCACCACCGATGTCAGACTAACCAGTCTATAATTCCCCGGCTTCTCTCCCTCCTTTTTTAAAAAGTGGGGTTGCATTAGCCACCCTCCAATTCTCAGGAACTAATCCAGAATCTAAGGAGTTTTGAAAAATTACTACTAATGCATCCACTATTTCTTGGGCTACTTCCTTAAGCACTCTGGGATGTAGACCATCTAGCCCTGGGGATTTATCTGCCTTTAATCCCTTCAATTTACCTAACACCACTTCCCTACTAACATGTATTTCCCTCAGTTCCTCCATCTCACTAGACCCTCGGTCCCTTACTATTTCTGGAAGATTATTTAGTGAAGATTCCTTAGCTAGATTCCTTAGAAGATTCCTTAGTGAAGACAGAACCAAAGTAGTTATTCAATTGGTCTGCCATGTCTTTGTTCCCTATGATCAATTCACCTGTTTCTGACTGTAAAGGACCTACATTTGTCTTGACCAAATCTTCTTCTTTTCACGTATCTATAAAAGCTTTTACAGTCAGTTTTTTATGTTCCCTGCCAGCTTTCTCTCATAATCTTTTTTCCCTTTCCTAATTAAGCCCTTTGTCCTCCTGTGCTGGTCTCTGAATTTCACCTAGTCCTCAGGTGTGCCGCTTTTCCTGGCTAATTTATATGTTTCTTCTTTGGACTTGATACTATCCCTAATTTCCCTTGTCAGCCACGGGTGCACTACCTTCCCTGGTTTATTCTTTTGCCAAACTGGGATGAACAATTGTTGTAGTTCATCCATGCGATCTTTAAATGCTTGCCATTGCATATCCACCGTCAACCCTTTAAGTATCATTTGCCAGTCTATCTTAGCTAATTCACGTCTCATACCTTCAAAGTTACCCTTCTTTAAGTTCAGAACCTTTGTTTCTGAATTAACTATGTCACTCTCCATCTTAATGAAGAATTCCACCATATTATGGTCACTCTTACCCAAGGGGCCTCGCACCACAAAATTGCTAACTAACCCTTCCTCATTGCTCAATACCCAATCTAGAATGGCCTGCTCTCTAGTTGGTTCCTCGACACATTGGTTCAGAAAACCATCTCACATACATTCCAAGAAATCCTCTTCCTCAGCACCCTTACCAATTTGGTTCACCCAATCTATATGTAGATTGAAGTCACCCATTATAACTACTGTTCCTTTATTGCACACATTTCTAATTTCCTGTTTAATGCCATCCCCAACCTCACTACTACTGGTAGGTGGCCTATACACAACTCCCACCAGTGTTTTCTGCCCCTTAGTATTATGCAGCTCGACCCATATCGATTCCACATCCTCCAGGCTGATGTCCTTCCTGTCTATTGCGTTAATCTTCTCTCTAACCAGCAATGCTACCCCACCTCCTTTTCTTTCCTGTCTATCCCTCCTGAATATTGAATATCCCTGGATGTTGAGCTCCCATCCTTGGTCACCCTGGAGCCATGTCTCTGTGATCCCAACTATATCATATTCATTAATAACTATCTGCACATTCAATTCATCCACCTTGTTACGAATGCTCCTCACATTGACACACAAAGCCTTCAGGCTTGTTTTTACAACACTCTTAGCCCTTATACAATTATGTTGAAAAGTGGCCCTTTTTGCTTTTTGCCCTGGATTTGCCTGCCTGCCACTTTTACTTTTCACCTTACTACTTTTTGCTTCTACCCTCATTTTACACCCATCTGTCTCTCTGCACTTGTTCCCATTCCCCTGCCACATTAGTTTAAAGCCTCCTGAACAGCAGTAGCAAACGCTCCCCCTAGGACATTGGTTCCAGTCCAGCCCAGGTGCAAACTGTCCTGTTTATACTGGTCCCACCTCCCCCAGAACTGGTTCCAATTCCCCAGCAATTTGAATCCCTTCCCCTTGCACCATTTTTCAAGCCACGTATTCGTCTGAAATATCCTCCTATTTCTATTCTGACTAGCACGTGGCACTGGTAGTAATCCAGAGATCATTACCTTTGTGGTCCTACTTTTTAGTTTATCTCCTAACTCCCTAAATTCACTTTGTAGGACCTCATCCAGTTTTTTACCTATATCGTTGGTACCTATGTGCACCACGACCACTGGCTGTTCACCCTCCCATTCCAGAATGTCCTGCAGCCGCTCAGAGACATCCTTGACCCTTGCACCAGGGAGGCAACATACCATCCTGGAGTCTCATTTGCGGCCGCAGAAACGCCTCTATTCCTCTTACAATCGAATCCCCTATCACTACAGCTCTCCCACTCCTTTTCCTTCCCTCCTGTGCCGCAGAGCCACCCACGGTGCAATGAACTCGGCTGCTGCTGCCTTCCCCTGATGAGACATCTCCCCCAACAGTATATCTGTTTAGGAGGGAGATGACCTCCGGGGACTCCTGCACTAACTGCCTACTGCTATGCTGTCTAGTGGCCACCCCTTCCCTTTCTGCCTGTGTAGCCTTTACCTGCGGTGTGGCCAACTCACTGAATGTGCTATTCACGACTTTCTCAGCATCACGGATGCTCCAGTATGAATCCAATCGCAGCTCCAGACGCTCAATGCGGTCTGCCAGAAGCTGCAGTTGGACACACTTCCCGCACACATAGTCGTCAGGGACACTGGAAGTATCCCTGATTTCCCACATGCTGCAGGATGAACAAACCACGGGGCCGATCTCAGCTGCCATGACCTACCCAATACTTGCCTCAACTTTTGAAACTTTCTCCTTGGAGTGAAGCTCATCCTCAGCCTCTTCTCGTCGAAGCCTCTCGAGTCAAAGCCTCAAATCTCCACTCCTTCACTGGCCCACTCACTCACTGGCCACTTTCCACATCCATGTGCTTGCACAGTCGTGCCTTGATCAAACCGCTAAAGAAATTACAGTCTCCTTTTAATCTCATCTCACTGTTCTAACTGGCTGATGCCCACGCACTTGCGCAGTCGTGCCTTGATCCTCAAGTACATTCAGATGTGCTCAATGGTGGGGAGGGCTTTTCCTGTGATGGACTGGGTGGTATCTGCCACTTTTTATAGTCTCTGTTCTTAGATGCCTACGAGCCAGGACGTGCCTCTTCTCATTACAACCATCAGGAAGGAGTCTGAGTAAACACACTCATCATTATGGAGCATTGTCACAGGAAAGCACCATCCATCATCGGGGCCCCAACACCAAGGTCACACTTTCTTCTCACTGTTGCCATCAGGAAGGTGGTACAGGAGTCTCAGGACTCACACTACCAAGTTAAGGAAGAGTTATTTTCCCTCAACCATCAGGCTCTTGAACCAGAGGGGATAACTTCACTTGCCCCATCACTGAAATATTTCCACAACCTATGGACTCACCTCCAAAGACTCTTCATCTCATGTTCTCGATATTTATTGCTTATTTATTATTTCTCTTTTTTCTTTTATATTTGGACAGCTTATTGTCTATTACATATCGGATATTTGTTCGTCCCGTTGGGTGCCGTCTTTCATTGATCCTTTTAAAGTTATTGGATTTATTGAGTATGGCCATAAGAAAAAGAATCTCAGTGTTGTATATAGTGACATACCTGTACTTTGATAATAAATTTATGTTGAACTTTGATAATCAAATATCCTCTCTTCTTCCTTTGGACATAAGATACAGTGGCATGCAAAAGTTTGGGCACCCCGGTCAAAATTTCTGTTACTGTGAATAGTTAAGTGAGTAGAAGTCATAAAGTTAAAGATGAAACATTCTTTTCAACATTTTAAGCAAGATTAGTGTATTATTTTTGTTTTGTACATTTTTAGAGTGGAAAAAAGGAAAGGAGCACCATGCAAAAGTTTGGGTACCCCAAGAGATTTGAACTCTCAGATCTTAATTAGCTTGTTAGGGCTATGGCTTGTTCAGAATCATCGTTAGGAAAGGTCAAGTGATGCAAATTTCCAAGCTGTATAAATACCGACTCCTCAAACCTTGTCCCAACAATCAGCAGCAATGGGCTCTCCTCTAAGCAGCTGCCTAGCACTCTGAGAAATAAAATAAATGATGCCCAAAAAGCAGAAGGCTATAAGAAGATAGCAAAGCACTTTCAGGTAGCCGTTTCCTCAGTTCATAAGGAAATTAAGAAATGGCAATTAAGAGGAATGGTGGAGGTCAAGTTGAGCTCTGGAAGACCAAGGAAACTTTTCCAGAGAACTGCTCTTAGGATTGCTAGAAAGGCAAATCAAAACCCCCGTTTGACTGCAAAAGACCTTCAGGAAGATTTAGCAGACTCTGGAGTGGTGATGCACTGTTCTACTGCTCAGCGACACCTACACAAATATGACCTTCATAGAAGAGTCATCAGAAGAAAATCTTCCCTGTGCCCTCACCACAAAATTCAGTGTCAGAAGTTTGCAAAGGAACATCTAAACAAGCCTGATGCATTTTGGAAACAAGTCCTGTGGACTGATGAAGTTAAAATAGAACTTTTTGGCCACAATGAGCAATGGTATGTTTGGAGAAAAAAGGGTGCAGAATTTCATGAAAGTAACACCTCTCCAACTGTTAAGCACAGAGTTGGATTGATCATACTTTGAGCTTATGTTATAGCCAGTGGCATGGGGAACAGTTCACTGGTAGAGGGAAGAATGAATTCATTTAAATACCAGCAAATTCTGGAAGCAAACAGCACACCATCTGTAAGAAAGCTGAAGATGAAAAGAGGATGGCTTCTACAACAAGATAATGATCCTAAACACACCTCAAAATCCACAATGGACTACCTCAAGAGGCACAAGCTGAAGGTTTTGCCATGGCCCTCACAGTGCCCCGACCTAAACATCATTGAAAATCTCTGGATAGAAGAGCAGTGCATGCAGGGTGACCCAAGAATCTCACAGAACTAGAAGCCTTTTGCAAGGAAATATGGGCAAAAATCCCTCAAACAAGAATTGAAAGACTCTTAGCTGGCTACAGAAAGCATTTACAAGCTGTGATACTTGCCAAAGGGGGTGTTACTAAGTACTGACCATGCAGGGTGCCCAAACTTTTGCTTTGGGCCCTTTGCCTTTTCAGTTAGTTTGAAACTGTAAAATATGGAAATAAAAGTAATCTTGCTTAAAATATTAAGAAATGTGTCATCTTTAACTTTATGCCATTTGGAAATCAGGTCATCTTTTACTTGCTTAGCTATTCACAGTAACAGAAATATTGACCAGGGTGCCCAAACTTTTGCATGCCACTGTACAAAAGCCTGAAAGCATGACCACTGGGCTGAGAGACAGCATCTACTCTGCTGTTATACGACTAGTGAATGGTTCCCTCGTACAATGAGTCTCAGCAATCTAAGTTACAATCTGTCACCTGCACTGCACTTCCTCTGCCCTTCATTAACCTTAATGTAGTTCTTGTATTTATTGAGTATACTGGCAAGAAAATGAATTTCAGGGTTGTATACTGACACGTGTACTTTGACAATAAATTTACTTTGAACTTTTTCTCCTCTACCATGAGATTTCTGAACAGCAGGTGAACCCATGAACACTACCTCTCCATTTTCTACTATACTTATTTTTTATATTTCTTATTGCAACTTATAGTAATGCTTTATGTATTGCACTGTACTGCTGCTGCTCCAGCCCTGACCTTGTCCTCTCACCCCACCCACGACCAGCCGCACCTGGCCAAGGCCTCTGGCGGCGGGCGGGCGGGAGGCTGGAGTTCGGGCCCAGAGGCTGTCTAATGAGGTAATGAAGCCCACAAAACTGCTTCGGTACCTTGAGTCCAAGCACCCTGCACTTAAAGACAAGCCCGTTGAGTTTTGTGAGCAGAAAAAATGTGAGCAAGCGGGGCAGCAGCTGAGAGCCACGAAAACTAAGTTGAGGAATAGATTGGACATAAGGAACCTGCTTCAAGTATCGCTGTATTCCCGTCGTGTTTAACTCCCCACCCTCCCGTCAGCCGGTCCACAAGAATATTGTCAATATTAAAGTGGCCCGCGGTGCAAAATAGGGTGGTGACCCCTGGTGCTAATGCATTATTTCTACTTCCGGGTTGTGGGATTTTATTTCCGTTCTTTTCTGCCCCGGTGCACCTGCATGTAACTAATCGATCTGGGGGTGATCTTGCCTTTCACTAACGCTGCGGTAGGGGATCTTGGGCTTAAAAAGGTTGGTGACCACTAACCTAGAACATGCCCTCTTCTCACTACTATCATCAAGATGGTGATACAGGAGCCTGAAGACACACATTGAACGATTTACAACAGTTTCTTATCCCTCTGTCATCAGATTTCTGAATGGACAAGGAATCCATGAACACTACCTCACCTTTTTTTCTTTCCTCTTTGTACTACTTAACTCATTTAATATTTTAAGTAGTCTTAAATACATATATATAGCTAGGCTGCCTAAAACTTTTGCACAGTGCTGTATTTATCAATGTGAAGCTTGTAAATCTTGCAGGAGCAAAGGATGTTGGGAATGGTGAAAGTGGAGTGCCATGGGAGGGGTGTGAGACAGTTGGCAGAGGGGTGCCAGGGGTGAGGGTGGCACAGGTGCAGACACACCCAGTACTGACACACCAGGCAAGGTCACTTGATTCCAAACAATTGGTTTATTGATCATTACAGAATGTCTCACTGGTGCTTCCCACTCCCCTTCTTCCCAACCATGACTCTCTTCTCCCTGCCCCCTTACCACTCTGTTCACAATGGACACCCATATCAGAATCAAGTTTATCATCACTAATACATCATGAAATTTGTTGTTTTTTTTTGCAGCAGTACCGGTGCAATGCATAAAGCTACTACAGTGTGGTAGAAAGGTCGTAGGCTCCATGTATATGTGCAAGACTTTTGTACAGTATTGTATACTAATTGTACTTTACAGTATTTTTATTATAACCATATAACAATTACAGCACGGAAACAGGCCATCTCGGCCCTTCTAGTTCATGCCGAACGCTTACTCTCACCTAGTCCCACTGGCTGGCACTCAGCCCATAACCCTCCATTCCTTTCCTGTCCATATACCTATCCAATTTTACTTTAAATGACAATACCGAACCTGCCTCTACCACTTCTACTGGAAGCTCGGTCCACACAGCTATCACTCTGAGTAAGGAAATTCCCCCTCGTGTTACTCTTAAAATTTTGCCCCCTAACTCTCAACTCATGTCCTCTTGTTTGAATCTCCCCTACTCTCAATGGAAAAAGCCTATCCACGTCAACTCTATCTATCCCCCTCATAATTTTAAATACCTTTATCAAGTTCCCCCCTCAACCTTCTACACTCCAAAGAATAAAGGCCTAACTTGTTCAACCTTTCCCTGTAACTTAAGTGCTGAAACCCAGGTAACATTCTCCAAACCCCATTTCCAGAAAAGTTGGGATAATAGACAATAGACAATAGGTGCAGAAGTAGACCATTCGGCCCCTTGAGTCTGCACCGCCATTCTGAGATCACGGCTGATCATTCACTATCAATATCCAGTCCCTGCCTTGTCCCCATATCCCTTGATTCCCCTATCCATCAGATATCTATCTAGCTCCTTCTTGAAAGCATCCAGAGAATTGGCCTCCACCATCTTCCGAGGTAGTGCATTCCACACCTCCACAACTCTCTGGGAGAAGAAGTTCTTCCTCAACTCTGTTTTAAATAACTGACCTCTTATTCTCAATCCATGCCCTCTGGTACTGGACTCTCCCAACATCTGGAACATATTTCCTGCCTCAATCCTATCAAATCCTTTAATTATCTTAAACGTTTCAATCAGATCCCCTCTCAATCTCCTCAATTCCAGCGTGTACAAGCCCAATCTCTCTGCGTAAGACAGCCCTGCCATCCCAGGAATCAACCTAGTGAATCTGCGCTGCACTTCCTCAACTGCCAGAATGTCCTTCCTTAAACCTGGAGACCAAAACTGTACACAATATTCCAGGTGTGGTCTCACCAGGGCCCTGTACAAATGCAAAAGGACATCCTTGCTCTTGTATTCAATTCCCCTTGTAACAAAGGCCAACATTCCATTTGCCCTCTTCACTGCCTGTTGTACTTGCTCATTCACCTTCATTGACTGGTGAACTAGGACTCCTAGGTCTCTTTGCATTTCTCCCTTACCTAACTCTACACCGTTCAGACAATACTCTGCCCTCTTGTTCCTGCTTCCAAAGTGGATAACTTCACATTTATTCACATTGAATGACATCTGCCAAGTATCTGCCCACTCACCCAGCCTATCCAAGTTTCCCTGTATTCTCCTAACGTCCTCTTCGCATGTCACACTGCCACCCAGTTTAGTATCGTCAGCAAACTTGCTGATATAGTTTTCAATGCCCTCATCTAAATCATTGACATAAATCGTAAAGAGCTGTGGTCCCAATACAGAGCCCTGTGGTACCCCACTAATCACCTCCAGCCAGTCCGAGAAACACCCATTCACTGCTACCCTTTGCTTTCTATCTGCCAACCAGTTTTCTATCCATGTTGAAACCCTGCCCCCAATGCCATGAGCTCTGATTTTACTCACCAATCTCCTATGTGGCCCCTTATCGAATGCCTTCTGAAAATCTAGGTATACAACATCCACTGGCTTACCCTCGTCTAACATCCTTGTTACACCCTAAAAAACTCCAACAGATTAGTCAAGCATGATTTGCCCTTGGTAAATCCATGCTGGCTCGGCCTAATCCTATTTCTGCCATCTAGATGTGCCACTATTTCGTCCTTAATAATGGACTCAAGCATCTTCCCCACGACTAACGTTAGGCTAACAGGGTGACAGTTCTCCGTTTTCTCCTTCCCTCCCTTCTTGAAAAGTGGGATAACATTAGCCACTCTCCAACCTTCAGGAACTGATCCTGAATCTAAGGAACATTGGAAAACGATTACCAATGCATCCGCAATTTCCTGAGCCACCTCTTTTAGAACCCTCGGATGCAGACCATCTGGACCCGGGGATTTATTAGCCTTCAGTCCTACCAGTCTACTCATCACAGTTTCTTTCCTAATGTCAATCTGTCTCAATTCCTCTGATATCTTATGACCCTGGCCCATCCATACATCTGGGAGATTGCTTGTGTCCTCCCTGGTGAAGACAGATCTAAAGTACGCATTAAATTCTGTTGCCATTTCCCTGTTTCCCATAACAATTTCTCCCAATTCATTCTTCAAGAGGCCAACATTGTTCTTAACTATCTTCTTTCTCTTCACATAGCTAAAAAAGCTTTTGCTATCCCCTTTTATATTCCTGGCTAGACTGAGCTCATACCTGATTTTTTCTCTCCGTATTGCTTTTAAGATCTGCTGCTCCTTAAAACTTTCCCAATCATCTGTATTCCCACTCATCTTAGCCCTGTCATACTTCTTTTTCTTTAATGCTATACAATCTCTGACTTCCTTTGTCAACCACTGTGGCCCCTTCCCCCTCTTTGAATCCTTCCTTCTCATTGGAATGAACTGCTTTTGCATCTTTTGTATTATGCCCAAGAATATCTGCCACTGCTGATCCACTGTCTTTCCTGCCAGGGCATCCGCCCATTGAACTTTGGCCAGCTCTTCCCTCATGGCTCCGTAGTCTCCTTTATTTAATTGCAACACTGACACCTCTGATCTGCCCTTATCCCTCTCAAATTGTAGATAAAAACTTATCATGTTATGATCACTACTTCCTAATGGCTCCTTTACTTCAAGATCACTTATCAATTCCTGTTCATTACACATCACCAAGTCCAAAATAGCCTCGTTCCTGGTTGGCTCAAGCACAAGCTGTTCCAAAAATACATCCCTTAGACACTCCACAAACTCCCTATCCTGGGGTCCAGCACCTACCTGATTCTCCCAGTTCACCTGCATGTTGTAATCTCCCATAACGACTACATTACCTTTAGCACATGCCAATGTTAACTCCCTAATCAACTTGTACCCAATATCCACGCTACTGTTTGGGGGCCTGTACACAACACCCATTAGGGTCTTTTTACCCTTACTGTTCCTCAGCTCAATCCACACAGACTCTACTTCCCCTGTTCCCAAGTCACCTCTTGCTAAGGACTGAATCTCATTCCTCACCAACAGGGCCACCCCACCCCCTCTTCCCATATTTCTGTCTCTACGATAGCACGTATACCCTGGTACACTCAATTCCCAGGCCTGATCCCCTTGTAGCCATGTCTCCATTATCCCGACAATATCGTAGTTCCCCATTTTCATCTGAGCTTCAAGCTCATCTGTCTTATTTCTGACACTATGCGCATTCAAGTATAGAATTCTTAGCCCATTCCTCCTCTCTTTGCTTAAAACACTGTCTACTGTACCTAACCCAGCTCCTTGAACTTCCATCGGGCTAATTGCACCCTGAATTTTGATGACCTTCTCAAGATCACCCAAACCTTCTACACATTTAACCCCATGCTCCTTCTGACCAACCCTCTGGATCTGGATCCCTGCCCCCTGCACATCTTGTTTAAACCCCCCCGAGCAGCACTGGCAAACACTCCTGCAAGAATGTTAGTACCCCTCCGGTTCAGATGTAGACCGTCCCTTCGAAACAGATCCCAATGTCCCTGGAACAAAGACCAATTATCCAAAAACCTGAACCCTTCCTTCCTGCACCATGCTCTCAGCCTTGTATTAATGTGCATAATCATTCTATTCTTCGCCTCACTCGCACGTAGCACAGGTAGCAATCCCGAGATTGTCACCCTGGAGGTCCTGCCTTTCAGCTTCACTCCTAACTCCCTGAACTCTCTAAGCAGGACTCCCTCACTCACCTTACCTACATCGTTGGTCCCTACATGGACCACTACATCTGGGTTCATGCCCTCGTTCTCAAGAATAGCCTGCACCCAATCTGAGATGTCCCAGACCCTGGCACCAGGGAGGCAACATACCATCTGAGACTCCCGATCTGCCCCACAAAATCTCCTATCTGCCCCCCTAACTATAGAATCCCCTAAAACTATCACTCTCTTCTCTTCCCTCCTCCCCTTTCTAGTTGAGGGTTCAACCTCTGTGCCAGAGGCAGGACCACTGCAACTCATTCCTGGTAGGTCATCCCCATCAACAGTATCCAGTACGGTACACTTATTGTTAATGGGAATGGCCGCAGGGGTGCTCTGCTCTCTCTGCCTGCTCCCCCTGCCTCTCTGGACCATCACCCATCTGCCTAAATCTTGGTTTTTTGGTGTGACTACCTCCTGATAACTCCTATCTATCTCTGCCTCTGCCTCCCGAATGATCCGTAGTTCATCCAGCTCCAGCTCCAACTCCCTAACTCGGGCTGATAGGAGCTGCAGCTGGACGCACCTCTTGCAGGTGTGGTCATCAGGGACAACTGTGTTGACCCTGACTTCCCACATACTGCATACGGAGCACACCACTGCTCTGACTGTC
This sequence comes from Hypanus sabinus, assembly GCF_030144855.1. Taxonomy (NCBI): domain Eukaryota; kingdom Metazoa; phylum Chordata; class Chondrichthyes; order Myliobatiformes; family Dasyatidae; genus Hypanus; species Hypanus sabinus. The sequence goes on from NC_082714.1 coordinate 154,529,277, forward strand.
TCCCCCATACCTGAACTGAATTAATAGAATAAGTCTAAAAAGCACCTAGCGACCTTACCTTCTTCCCCTCAGCTAGCAATCACACAGCCTTACCAAAGTCCCCTTACGCCGAAGCCCACTTAGCCAAAGCCCAGGACTCTGCTTCCACGGACTCCGCTGCCCGCTCTGACAAGAAGTCCTGCCTTTTAAAGTGCGCGCTCGACGCTGACGTCACTCGCGCCTGCGCAGTTCCCCCTCCTCCACAGGTATTGACCAGGTAGGCTTAAATCCTACCTACACGGTCGAATTCTCTGAGCTCCCAGCTGAATCACAAGCTGTAACTTGCTCCTGATTCAAATGACCACTCTGACAAGAAGTCCTGCCTTTTAAAGTGCGCGCTCGACGCATTTGGGATATTTTCCAAAATGCAATGAAAACAAAAATCTGTGATATGTTAATTCACGTGAACCTTTATTTAACTGACAAAAGTACAAAGAAAAGATTTTCAGTAGTTTTACTGACCAACTTAATTGTATTTTGTAAATATACACAAATTTAGAATTTGATGGCTACAACACACTCAACAAAAGTTGGGATAGAGTTAAAATAAGATTGAAAAGTGCACAGAATATTCAAGTAACACTGGTTTGGAAGACTTCACATTAAGCAGGCTAATTGGTAGCAGGTGAGGTATCATGACTAGGTATAAAAGTAGCGTCCATCAAAGGCTCAGTCTTTGCAAGCAAGGATGGGTCGTGGCTCACCCCTCTGCGCCAAAATTTGTGAGAGAACTGTTAGTCAGTTCAAAAGGAACATTTCTCAACACAAGACTGCAAAGAATTTAGGTCTTTCAACAGTACATAATTTTGTGAAAAGATTCAGAGAATTCAGACATCTCAGTGCGTAAAGGGCAAGGTTGGAAACCACTGTAAGAAACCGTCATGCTACTGTGACAATTATAGCCACCTGGGCTCAGGAGTACTTCGGAAAACCATTGTCACTTAACACAGTCCATCGCTGCATCCAGAAATGCAACTTGAAACTGTATTACTCAAGGAGGAAGCCATACATCAACTCTATGCAGAAATGCCGGCGAGTTCTCTGGGCCCAAGCTCATCTCAGATGAACCAAAAGACTGTGGAACTGTGTGCTGTGGTCAGATGAGTCCACATTTCAGCTAGTTTTCAGAAAAAACGGGGGTCAAGTTCTCCGTGCCAAAGATGAAAATGACCATCCTGATTGTTATTAGCGAAAGGTGCAAAAGCCAGCATCTGTGATGGCATGGGGGTGCATCAGTGCCCACGGCATGAGTGAGTTGCATGTATGTGAAGGTACCATTGATTCTGAGGCGTATATTAGGATTTTAGAGAGACATATGTTGCCATCAAGGCGACGTTCTTGCTTATTTCAGCAAGACAATGCCAGACCACATTCTGCACGGGCTACAAAAGCGTGTCTTTGTAGACACAGTGTGTGTGCTTGACTGGCCTGCTGCCAGTCCAGATCTATCTCCTATTGAAAATGTATGGCGCATCATGAAGAGAAGAATCAGACAACGGAGACCATGGACTGTTGAACAGCTGAAGTCTTACATCAAGCAAGGATGGACAAAATTTCCAATTGCAAATCTACTACAATTAGTATCCTCAGTTCCAAAACGATTAAGAAGTGTTATTAAAAGGAAAGGTGATGTAACACAATGGTAAACATGCCTCTGTCCCAACTTTCGTTGAGTGTGTTGCAGCCATCAAATTCTAAATTTGTGTATATTTACAAAATACAGTTAAGCTGGTCAGTAAAACTATTGAAAATCTTTTCTTTGTACTTTTGTCAGTTAAATAAAGGTTCACGTGAATTAACTTATCACAGATTTTTGTTTTTATTGCATTTTGGAAAATATCCCAACTTTTCTGGAAATGGGGTTTGTAGTAAATCTTCTCTGTACTCTATTTTGTTGACATCTTTCCTATAATTCGGTGACCAGAACTATACACAATACTCCAAATTCAGCCTCACCAATGCCTTGTACAATTTTAACATTACATCCGAACTCCTATACTCAATGCTCTGATTTATAAAGGCCAACATACCAAAAGCTTTCTTCACCACCCTATCCACATGAGATCCCACCTTCAGGAACTATGCACCATTATTCCTAGATCACTCTGTTCTACTGCATTCTTCAATGCCCTACCATTTATCATGTATGTCCTATTTGGATTATTCCTACCAAAATGTAGCACCTCACACTTATCAGCATTAAACTCCATCTGCCATTGTTCAGCCCACTCTTCTAACTGGCCTAAATCTCTCTGCAAGCTTTGAAAACCTACTTCATTATCCACAACACCACCCATCTTAGTATCATCTGCATACTTACTAATCCAATTTACCACCCCATCATCCAAATCATTAATGTATACGACAAGCAACACTGGACCCAGTACAGATCCCTGAGGCAGTGTATTGCAATGTACTGCTGCCACAAAACAACAAAACTTCACAGCATATGCCAGTGATATTAAACCCAATTCTGATACTAATCCTTTAACTTTAAATCATAACTAGCATGAGAAATTCTCCGCTGCGCTGCAGAGAACAAGTAGCAGCTGTGAAAGGAGAGACTGAACAGCCAAAGGACCCAACCACTAACCAAAGCCAGCACTGCAACAGAATATGTAGATCCTGGATTGGTCTCTACAGCTATCTGAGGACCCACTGAAAGACAACCCTTTAGGAGAACATTACACTGACTCGAGTGACTGCACTACTACTTTTTTACTAATATTACTACATAGTTTTACCATACCCCTCACATACAGGAAAGAATAGAGAAGATAATGCTTTCATTATCTTCCATTTCACCAAGATTCCTTCAATTCTTTTGTAGGGGCCTTTAGATTAAGTGTCCCATTTTCTTATTTAGGAAATTCTGAAGTGGGGAAACTCATTTCCAAATCCACGGAAAATAATTAAAGTGCCCAAATGTTCCTTCTGGTCTTAACTTTAAAAGGCTACTCCAGAACACTATTTATTTTTCTGTTATATAACTGATATATTTATCCTGCAACATCAGATTTCAATGTAACTGTGAAATTCATTTGATCTTAATTGTTGCTCGGGAGACAAGAGGAATACAAACAATAGAAAAGTTGTTAACACTAATAATGCCAGATTGCCCCAGTAAGCCGAATTTTACTTAAGCATCCAAACGATAAAGTATGGCTGTACAAGGGCTCTTGCTGGACAAAAGGAGATCTACTATAGAGTGACAGCACAGAAACAGGCCCTTCAGCCTAGTCCATACCCAATTGTTATTCTGCCTCATCCTATTGACCTGAACCTTAGCTGTCCATACCCTCCCATCAATGTACTTATTCAAATTTGTCTTAAGTGTGGAAATTGAACCTGCATCCACCGTGCCCACAGGCAGCTCATTCCACACTCTCACCACCGAGTGAAGAAGTTTCCCCTCATGTTTTCCTTAGACATTTCACCCATAACTTCTAAGTTCTAGTCTCACGTAACCTCAGTGGAAAAACCCTGATTGCATTTAACCCATCGAAGCCCCCTCCCCCACTCGCTCATTGTCTGCCATGCCATATGACGTGGGTGATCATGCTCTTAATCATGATTATTCTTGGTAAATTTTCCTACAGAGGTGGTTTGTCATTGCCTTGTTCTGGGCAGTGTCTTTACAAGACGGGTGACCCCACTCATTACCAATAATCTTCAGACTGTCTGCCTGGTGTCTGTGGTCGCATAACCAGGACTTGCGATATGCACCAGCTGCTCATACAACCATCTGCCATGTGCTCCAATGGCTTCTCATGACCCTGATTTGGGGGCGGGGGGGTGATTGGAGTGGGGGGGGGGGCTAAGCAGGTGCTAGATTTTGCACCAGGGTGACCTGCAGGCTGGCTGAGGGAAGGAGCACCTTATACCTCCTTTAATAGGAACACATCTCCACCCTACTACACAAATGATTTTGTATTCCTCAATCAAGTCTCCCCTGCACTCTAGGAAATGAAGTACTAATAGAATCCTATACCTTTGTACAAAGGCTACATCCCTGGACTACATGTTCAAACAAACACAATGAGACAAATAAATACCTGAAGGTTCATTACAATTTTGCATTACAAATGCCAACTATAACCTCAACACATAACATCTGCTGGTTCTTTGCCTCTTACCATCAAGGACACTTGAAACAATGTTCCATGTAATCCCAATCCATTTTTTTTTCGGGAATCTTCAATATTTTTAACAATTCCTACTGACTTGGTGCTCCTTCGCAGTTGAACGACATCATTAATATGTACTTTAGAAATGGACCTGAAGAGACTTTCATTCTGAACCAGCTCATATCGACGAGAAACATCTTGGATATCAACAAGCAACTCTGCTTCATCCTTGGTGATTTCTTTCAGATTTGCTTCCTGCAAATTTACTACTTGCTTGCAATTTTCCACAGTGACTGATGTCTCCCCAGTTCTTCTGTGGATTAAGTATCCCAAGGACCCTTTCTGGATCCGTCTTCTACTTGAAGTGAAATCTTTTATCACAATAAAATAACGTCTATCATCGTCAATTCCCCCCATTTTTGTGGGAAATCCAAAACTTGAAATTAGAACCTGTAAGATATAATACCAATGGCAATTTTAGAATATGAAAGACAATAAACACACAATTACATTCCTAACAATAAGATTAAGGAAGGGGTTTGCAGCAAGTGAAAATAATGATGAATTAACACACAACAGGGCTCCACGGTAGCATAGCAGTTGGTGTGACACTATTGTTAGGGAATATAACAAATATTAATTTTGACAGTAACCAGTCTTCAGATCTGAACACAGATTGTGGATTGAGTTTAAAATACAGCTCACAACAATGGTGTTCTCAGAGCTGCAGACCAGGGTTGATTGCAAACCAAGAAACACTCATTTGACCTAAAATGTCTGCATATGCAAGAACGCAGCTCAGAGACAATGGTGACTAACATTCATTTTAGTGTCTGAAGGGTTAGTGTGAACATCTAGGAGCCTGAAAATTATATGTAATTCAAAAGAAGCATTGTGGACATATTATAACTACAGAATTGTCCCAGTGTTACCTTGGATATTTAGCATGTAAAAATATCATGTAATATTGAATCAGGGAGCCTCTTCTTCTAAGAGTGTCTCCAGTATGATGCCTGCTGCTTGTTTTGCTGAATATCACCAGCTTCAGTGTCTCTCCGGTGCCTTTGTTCAGTCACAACAGCTATTATCGCTCAGGAGTTGAAATTCGGTGTTCAATTCTGGCGTTGTCTGTATGTTCTCCCTGTGACCACGTGGGTTTCCTCTGGATTCTCCTGTTTCCTCCCACATTACAAAAACATACGGTTAAGGCTAGCAATTTGTAGGTAGCTCTATTGGCACTGGAAGCATGGCAACTGTATCGGATATTGAAGATACCAAAGAGGGGTGAAAAGAACTGAACAATCCAACTTCACACAAGTCAACCAAGAATTGTGATGATTCTAAAGACCACAAGAGATAGGAGCAGAATTGAGCCATTCCCAAAGCTCAGTATTCTACCATGGCAGATTTATCACTTGTGACCCCATTCTCCTGCTTTCTCCCCGTAATCTTTCACGCCCTTACTAATCAAGAGCATATCAACCTCAGCTTTAAATGTACCCAATGACTTGTCCTCCACAGCCATCTGTGGCAATGAATCCTAGATTCACCACCCTCCTGCTAAAAAAGTTCCTCATCTGTTCTCAAGGAATGTCCTATTCGCAGGCTGTGCCCTCTGTATTCTCTCCACATCCACTCCATCTAGGCCTTTCAATGTTTGATAGGTTTCAGTAAGATCTCTCCCCACCATTCTTCTAAACTCTATGACCAGAGCAATCAAATGTTCCTCATATGTTAACCCTTTCATTATTGGAATCAATCTTGTGTACCTCCTCTGGATCCTCTTCAATGCCAGAACATCTTCTCTTAGATAAGGTGCCCAAAACTGTCTGACCAATGCCTTATAAAACCTCAACATGACATCTTTGACTTTAGTCCTCTCAAAATGAATGCTAATATTGCCTTTATCATAATAGTCATTAGATTGTTTGAGGAGATTTGGTACGTCACCAAAAGCACTCGCAAATTTCTACAGATGTACTGTAGAGAGAGAGAGAGAGCGTTCCGACTGGCCGCATCGCCATAAGGTATGGAGGCAGGGCACTGCACAGGATCAAAATAAGCTGCAAAAAATGTAAACTTAGTCAGCTCCATAATGAGCTCTAGCCTCAGTAGTATCCCAGTCATCTTCAAGGAGCGGTGCCTCAGAAAGGCAGCGACTATCATTAAGGACCTCCACTATCCAGAACATTTCCTCTCCTCATTGCTACCATCGGGAAGGAAGTACAGAAGCATGAAGACACATATTCAGTGATTCAGGAACAGCTTCTTCCTCACTGACATCTGATTTCTGAATGGACAATGAACACTACCTTAATTTTTTTTTAATTTCCCTTTTTTGCATTCCTTACTTAACTATAGATATACTATAACTCAGTTTTCGTTCGCTTTCTATATCATGTATTGCATTGTTCCACTGCCACAAAGTTAACAAATTTCATGACATACACTGGTAATACTAAACCAGAGAGGAAAAAATTCACCAATGACACCACTGATGCTGGAAAGTTTGTGAACCCCGCATAATTTTCTATTTCTGTATAAATATGACCTAAAATACTTTTCTTCAGTATTCACTACAGAAACTAACCTTGGCGATTGTAGGGAAGACTTACAGTGGACTGAAAAGCTTGAGCATACAGACATTAAGAAAGAGGATGCGCTGGAGATTTTGGAAAGCATCAAGTTGGATAAGTCACCAGGACCAGACAAGATATACCCCAGGCTACTGTGGGAGGTGAGGAAGGAAATTGCTGAGACTCTGGTGATGATCTTTGCATCATCAATGGGGACAGGAGAGGTTCCGGAGGATTGGAGGGTTGCGGATGTTGTTCCTTTATTCAAAAAAGGGAGTAGAGATAGCCCAGCAAATTATAGACCAGTGAGTCTTACCTCAGTGGTTGGTAAGTTGATGGAAAAGATCCTGAGAGGCAGGATATATGAACATACAATTAGGATTAATCAGCATGGCTTTTTCAAAGGCAGATCATGCCTTCCGAGCCGGATTGAATTTTGAGGATGTGACCAAACACATTGATAAGGGTAGAGAAGTAGATGTAGTGTACATGGATTTTAGCAAGGCATTTGACAAGGTACCCCTTGCAAGGCTTATTGAGAAAGTAAGGAGCCATGGAATCCCAAGAGGAAATTGCTTTGTGGATCCAGAATTGGCTTGCTCCTGGAAGGCAAAGAGTGGATGTAGACAGGTCATTCTGCATGGAGATCGGTGACCAATGGTGTGCCTCAGAGATCTGTTCTAGGACCCCTTCTCTTCATAATTTTTATAAATGACCTGAATGATGAAGTAGAGGGATGGGTTAGTAAATTTGCTGATGACACAAAGGTTGGTGGTGTTCTGTATAGTGTGGAGGGCTGTCAGAGGATACAGTGGGACATCAATAGGATGCAAACTGGACTGAGAAATGGCAGATGGAGTTCAACACAGGTAAGTGTGAGGTGGTTCATTTTGGTAGGTCAAATATGATGGCAAAATATAGCATTAACGGTAAGACTCTTGACAGTGTGGAGGATCAGAGGGATCTTGGGGTCTGAGTTCATAGGACATTTAAAGCTGCTGCGCAGGTTGACTCTGTAGTTAAGAACACATATAGTGCATTGGCCTTCATCAACCGTTGGATTGAGTTTAGGATTCGAGATAATGTTGCAGCTCTATGGGACCCTGGTCAGACCCCACATGGAGTACTGATTCTGATCACCTCACTACAGGAAGGATGTGGAAACTATAGAAAGGGTGCAAGGACATTTACAAGGATGTTGCCTAGATTGGGGATCATGCCTTATGAGAATAGTTTGAATGAACTCAGCCTTTTCTCCTTGGAGCGACAGAGGATGAGAGGTGACCTGATAGTGTATAAAATGATGTGAGGCATTAAACATGTGGATAGTCAGAGGCTTTTTCCCCAGGGCTGAAATGGCTAACACGAGAGGGCACAGTTTTAAGGTGCTTGGAAGTAGGTACAGAGAGGATGTCAGGGGCAAGTTTTTTTATGCAGACTGCTGAGAGCATGGAATGGGCTTCCGGCAACTGTGGTGAAGGGAGATACAATAGGGTCTTTTTAGAGATTCCTGGATAGGTACATGGAGTTTAGAGAAATAGAGGGCTCTGGGTAACCCCAGGTGATTTCTAAAGTAAGTGCATGTTTGGCACAGCATTTTGGGCTGAAAACACTGTATTGTGTTGTAGGTTTTCTATGTTTCTAAAATGTGATCAAATCTTCATGCAAGTCCTAAAACTAGATAAAGAGAACCCACTTAAATAACATAAAAACCATTATACTTGTTCAGTTATTTATTGAGAAAAATGACCCAACATTACATGCATCTGTTTGAAAAAGTATGTGAACCTCTGGGGTAATGCCTTCTACAATAGCTATTTAGAGTCAGGTGTTCCAATCAATGAGATGAGATTGGAGATGTGGATTGTAGAGATGCCCTTCCCTATAAAAAAGACACACAAAGTCAGGTTACTGACAGAGCCTGCTCTTCTCAAGAAAGAGCTTTTTATGTACACCATGCCACAATCAAAACAACTGTCAAAGGAACTTAGAAAAATGAAAGTTGCATGAAGGTGGAAAAGACCTGTGTTCAGCAGTCCACAGAAAGAGAAAATTGTCTGCAAATGGAAGAAACTCAGTAAGTTTGCTACTCTCCCTAGGAATGGGCATCCTGCAAAGATCACACCAACAGCATAATGTGCAATGCTGAAAGAAGCGAAAAATAGCCCAAGGCAGGCAGAAATCTCTAGAACTTGCTAACATCTCTGTTCACATGTCCACTAAAAGAAAAACACTGAACAAGAATGGTGTTCATGGAAGGACACCATGGAGGAAACTGCTCTCCCAAAAAAAAACTGCTGCACTTCTCAAGTTTGCAAAAGGCCACCTGGATGTTCCACAATGCTTCTGGGACAATGTTCTGTGGACAGATGAGACAGAAGTTGAATTTTTTTGGCAGAAATGCTCACCACTGCACACCAACACCAAAACCTCATCCCAACTGTGAAGCATGGTGGAAGGGGCATCATGGTTTGAGGCTGCTTTGCTGCCTCAGGGCCTGGACAGCTTGCAATTGTTGAGGGAACAATAAATTCAAAATTGTATCAAGACATTTTACAGGAGAATGTCAGGGTCATAGTCACCTGAAGCTTAATCAAAATCAGATAATGTAACAAGACAATGATCCAAAAGACAAGAGTAAATCAACAACAAAATTAACAACATGGTTCATGTTTTGGAATGGCCGAGTCAAAGTCCTGACCTTAATCCTTATAGAAATGTTGCAGAAGGACCTGAAGCAAGCAGTTCATGCAAGGAAGCTCACCAACATTCCAGAGTTGAAGCAGTTTTGTAAGCTGATGTACAGGACTGATCAACAGTTTCTGGAAATGTTGGTTGAAGTTATTGCTCTACGGGGGGGGGGGGGTCACACTAATTACTGAAAGCAAAAGTTCACACACTTTTTCCAACAAATTCATGTATTATTAGATCATTTTTATCAAAAATATATGGTTTTTTGTGTTAATTATTTAATTGGTTTTCCTTATCTAGATTTAGGACTTGCTTGAAGATCTGATCACATTTTAGGTCATATTTATGTAGAAATAGAGAAAATTCTACAGGGTTCACAAAATTTCACCACTGTAAGAATATAGAAGATAGGACACCTGGCTGATTGGTGGCAACAACTTCTTGCTCAACATTAATAAAATGAAAAGCTGATTATCAACTTCAGAAAGGGGAAAGAAGGTGAATGTGCACCTATCTACAATGGAGGATTGGTGGTAGACAGGGCTAGCAGCTTTAAATTCCTGGGTGTGATTATTTTGGATGACCTGTCCTGGACCCAGCACATGGAGGTAATCACAGGGAAAGCATACCACCATTTTTTGGAGGCTAAAAAGCTTCCGCCTGTTACCAGGTATTCCAACAAACTTCTACAGGATTACTGTTGAAAGTATCCTGATTGGCTGCATCATGTTCTAGCATGGCAATCTGAATGAACAGGAATATGAAGCTACAGAGTAATGGCTTCAGTCCAATACATCACTAGGTCCCTCCCCACCACCTACAGGAGATACTACCTCGGGAAGGCAAGACCCATCGTGAAAGATCTGCACCATCCAGACCATGCCACCTTCTTGCACCTACCATTGAGCAGGAGGTACAGTGAGGCCCCACCCCACCAGGTTCAACAAGAGCTTTAACCATTTAGTTCTTGAACCAACCTGCAAAACCCTAATCACTACAACATTATGACCACTTTGATCACTTGCACTAAAATGGACTTCGTGGGTTAGTTTTGATCCAATTGTGTTCTTCCTCATAAAAGTTGGAAATAATTTATGTTTTTCTTGTAAATACTGCTTGCATGAAGCACCTGTGATCCAGGAGCAAGCGTTTTTAACTGTGCACCTGTGCATGCATGCACTTGTGCAGATAACAATAAGCTCAACCTTGAGAACCAGATTTCATATGGTGATTCTATTAGGTAAAAGCAGAGAGCAACCTCAATTGCAATCCTTTCTGCAGCTTTGTTTTCATTGCTACCATCAAGGAGGTGGTACAGGAGCCTGAAGGCACACACTCAACGATTTAGGAACTCCCCCCCCCCCCCACCCCAACTGAACACTACCTCAATACTTTCTCTAAAATTTCTGTTTTTGCTCTACTTATTTTTAAATATTTAATATGCATATATACACATACAGTAATTTAGTTTTTTAATATTCATATTGCATTGCACTGCTACCCCAAAGTGAACAAATTTCACAACATATGTTAGTGATATTATACCTGATTCTGACTAAACTAAGAGCACTCCCATGTGTGTGCGGTCTCAAACTCAGTTTCTAAACAACATCTGCTACCAACTTAAACCACAGTATCCCCACATGATAAACTTCTTTCAGAATGATGAAAGATTGTATGCAACATATCTAAATATGTCAATTGCCTTGAGATTAACAGCTGTACTTATGAAAAAGCAGACTAAATGGAGGTGTTCTGCAAAGCAGTCCCCAACTGCCTTCGACTTATCTGGTGAAGAGACCACCACAATGTGAATGCATTATTTTAAAGGAAACCAAGTGCAGGTTTCACCTGTGAGAAGCCTGAAGAAAAACACTCAAAGATCAGGAATAACTTCTGCCATCCGACTATCTCACTGCCTTTTTTTATTTCTATTTCTGCACTACTTACTAAACTTTTTAATATGTATAGCATTGTACCTCTGCCACAAAGACAACAGATCTCACGACATAAGTCGGCATTATTAATCCTGATTCAGTGTGAAGGGACAGTTATTGCTGTCACCAGCGAGAAGATGGCCTCACCGAGCCCCGCCTGTTGACCTACCAAGACCTCGCTTGGCTGGCGATGGGAGGTGCCCTCCCAGTCACATCGCTACCAAAGTACACAGCCCTCGGGACGGCTGCGGTGGGGAGGAAGGAATCACCCGCCCCCTTACAGACTGTGGAAGTGCTGAGAGGGTGTGGAGACCGGTGTAAGGCTCCCGAGTCCCGCTACGTCCCAACAGGACTCTCCGGACCAACGGGCTGTTCCCGGGGGCAGAGGCTGGCGTCCATCGCCAGGCCCGGCTCCTCATTCACACACCACCCGACACCGGGAGCGCGGGGTAATCCCCTCCGGCTGATACCGCGACCACATCCCAACTTCACTCACCCCATCCCTCCGCGGCGCCCTGCGAGTCACACGCATGCGCCACTCCTCTGCTCTCGCGAGCTCCGGCTCACCGTTTCACGTCAATCATTAGCCCCGGGGAGGCAGCCCCCTGTCAATCATTTACCGCTGCCCAGCTTCCGGGTAACGGGCGACCGAAACTCTTCCAATAACTTCCCGTGGCGGTTGGCAGTCTGACTTAATCTCTTTCAAATGAAAGTTAAATTACCCCAAAATTAATGAAGAACACTACTGTGAATTAAAGGCACTCCCATAAGTTTTAAATGGAAACTTATCAACCGCTAAAGTAGTGTAGGGAAGCCTGCATTTGACTCCATTCAAACTTACAAAGGTTCACACTGTAATAATGGGCAAGAGTGAACAGTCGGCGTTTCCAACCTGAATGGTCTCGGCCCGAAACATCGACCGTCTACTGTTTTCCATCGATGCTGCCTGACCTGCTGAGTTCCTCCAACATTTTGTGTGTTTTGTTTTGGATTGCCAACATCTGCAGATTTTCTTCCTTGTCACACTAATATATACTTAACTGTCATAATGATGACAAAACCTACACAACACAAAATGATATTTACCTAATAGAAGCACAGTATGCCCAATTCTAATTTGTGATAAAATAATTGCTCCCCTTCTTATTTTAACCCCTTCTCCCATAAACCTAATAGTTCTATGTATTCTATAAAGGAGTTTCCCCTTATGGCCATTATCTCACAAGTCTTGCCACAGTCCCCTAATGCTTGACCCTACCAGCACCTTGGCTTCTGATTTGCTAAGTGGAAGATCAAGATCCACTGCTGAACATTTAACAGCTTTCTTTGCTAAACAGTCAACCTCATTCCCCTCAACAACTCCATGTGCAGGGACCCATAAGGAGCAAAAGTATAAACCAATGCTTTGTATATGAAATAAGGTTTGATGAACTTCCAACAGTAAGTCTGACCTACTGCCGGAATGACCTGTTTAAGACTCATCAAAGCTGAAAAGGAATCTGAATAAATTACAGCTTTACATGGACAAATTTCCCCCTGTAAGCCTGAAATGATGACAACAAAGATAATTTATTATGGAAATAGTATACAACATTGAGATTTGTCTCCTTACAAGCAGCTACAAAACAAAGGAACCCGAATGAACCGATTAAAACAAAAGATAACTGTCAAACAACCAACATGCAGAGAAAAAAAGTGGAAACTATAAAAGTGAGCAAATTGCATTCAGAACTGAAGTTCACAAAAGTGAGTCCGCACTGTGATAATTGCAGGCCACAACCACAGTTTGGTGCAGAGATGAGTAAACCTCATGGAGCAGTGACCTGAATATTCTGCTGTTAAGTGGCTAGTCAGTCATTTCTTACAATTCATTACCTTCATTACCTGCAATTAAGGCACAAAAACAGCCACACCAGCATTCCCAGTTAAATGATTTTTTGATCCATCTGTAAAAATGGTTAACATACCACAACAATTTTCCTTACCATATGATGAACCAACAGACTCACAGGCATAACAGAATTCTTAGACTTTATTAAATTGTGTAACCTAAAATGGACTAAAGTCATCAGAAAAAAAAAGGTGGGATTTCCAAGTATGCTACAGTAGGACATATTGCATAATCAAACCAGCCCATATTTCCAGAATGATAAGAACCCAAACACCCAAAACTAAAAACACGCTTATTGCAATGTTCCCAACAGTCCTCCAACACACCTTTAACAGGATGATCATTTTTTTTTGTCCCCTTAAATTAATCCAATAAGTTAACATCAACTTCAACCTCCACAATTGCAAGGGGAATTGTCCCATTTCAACTGCTGCTGCTAAGTTAACAAATTTCATGTCACGTGCCAGTGATAATAAACCTGATTCTGATTCCAAAGCTGAAACAAGGGACAACCTTAGCGCGCCACAACAGAATCTTCAAGCCTGAGCTGGTATCATATCCAGAAACTCTGAGGTTGGAGATGAAGCTGACCCAATAAGCCACACAGCCATAACCAAGAACAAATCTAATTAAACAAATATAAATGGTGAACAAAGATTTTTGTGCAGCACTCCAAGAATACCCACATAGATTCCTTAGAATATTTCATGCTCCTTTACATTTATCAATTATTTTACCAATATTGTGCTTCCAGGTCAGTTTATTATCCAGCCACATGCCTAGAAAGCTTACCACTGACATTTCATGAGTTTGATCACATAATTTCAAATCAAGTGCATGTCTATTAATCCAATTTGTAAAACACATAACTTGAGTCTTAGCTACTGAAATATCCCCATCTATTTGCCCACTGTTTGACTTTTTAATCATTAATTGCATCCTATATACAGTAAAATTGAAATTTCTACCTCTAATCCATAAACCTCCATCATCTGCATATAGTGATTTACCCACTTCAGGGCCAATCTCAGAAAATATCATTAATCATAATATTAAATAACAAAGAGCTACAAACACTGCATTCTCTCACACGTAGAAACCTGAATATATCTTGCCCTCCCTTACCTGCATAGACTATCTAAAATAAAAAAAACTCCCAGAAGAAAATTATACAACTTCCCCCTCACTCCTAATTTCTGTAGGTCAATCAAAAGTCCTTCCTTCTATAACATAGCATATGCCATTTCAATATCAGAATCAGGTTTAATATCACTGGCATACATCGTGAAATTTGTTGTCTTTGCGGCAACTATGTAATACATAACAGAAAAAAACTGAATTACAGTATATATGTAGATTAGATTCAACTTCATTGTCATTGTGCCGAGTACGGATACAAAGCCAAATGAAATGCAGTTATCATCTAATCAGAAATGCAAAGAATAGTGTTATTTACAAAATAACTGCAAATAAAATGTAAGTGCTACAGCATACAGATATAAAAGTACTGAGACAGTACAATATGGGTGCATTACTGCTTAGCGCTGTGATGTGAGGTTCAGCAGGGTCACAGACTCAGGAAAGAAGCTCTTCCTGTGCCTGTTGGTGCGGGAGTGGAGGCTCCTGTAGCACCTACCGGATGGGAGGAGAGTAAAAAGTCCATGGTTAGGGTGAAATGCATCCTTGATAACGCTTTTTGCCCTGCCCAGGCAGTGTTTATGGTAGGTGTTCTCAATGGTGGGCAGTTGGGTGCCGATAATCTGCCGGGCAGTTTTCACCAACCGATGGAGTGCTTTGCGGTCCGATACAGGACAATTGCCATACCACACTGAGATGTAGTTGGTGAGTATGCCCTCAATGATACAGCGGTAAAAGTCCGTCAGTATCCTGGGACAGAGGTGAGCTTTCTTGATGCTCCACAGGAAATAAAGGCTCTGATGCGCCTTTTTGATCAGGATGGAGGAGTTACATTATAATACAGTTACATTAAATTAGTGCAAATACAGAAATAAGAGCAAAGTAGTGAGGTAGTGTTCATGGGTTACTGCTACTTCCCTGTGCTTTCCTAATATCATCTTCCGAGTAAAAAACTGAATCCAACATCATTCTACCCTTTCAAAATCCACTCTGATAAAACACTATCACCTCTCTTTTCCAAATTATAATTCAAATGCTTTATTACCATACATTCTATAAGTTTGCATAAATGAGACATTAACTAGATGGATCTGACAGGGGTTTCCTATGTTTTAGAACAGGCACAACTATTGCTGTTTTTCATGAGGAAGGTAGATGGCCTAACCTCCAAATACAATTTTAATATTATCTCAAGGGAGTTGTCATTCATATGTTCAATCAAACAGTGACATATATCATCCTTTCCTGGAGACGTCTGCATTAGTGATAGCATTATTAAATTCAAACAAAGAAAACTGTACGTCAGTAATACTATAACTGTTACAACTGGCTTCCAGCACACCAGGGTGTTCACTTGGAACCCTATCCCTACCTAGGTTAACCCCTTCATTTAAATTATCTTGATTACAACCCAGCCAGTAACTCAACTTTCCCTATTTCAGTAACGATCATTTTCCCCTCAGCAATCAATACTGGAAGCAAGAGAAACTTTGCAGATGCTGGAAATTCGAGCAACACGCACAAAATGCTGGAGGAACTCAGCTGGGCAGGCAGCATCTATGGAAAAGAGTACAGTCAATGTTTCAGGCTATCTCAATGCTGCCTGACCTGCTGAGTTCCTCCAGTATTTTGTGTATATTGCAAACAGTACTGGAATATTATTATCCCTATGAATCTTAAACTTCTCCCAATTTGCTTTCCCAAAATGTAACCAAAATTTCTCTATTGTTTTTCTTAAAAATAAAAGATGTTTTATTTTGTCGTAAAGCACCAATGCTTCCCTTGAGAAGGAATTTACCATTTTCAGGCCCTTTGAGCTGGGAGATAGTGCCTAGCCAGAAAAGCATCGGGGGAGTGGGAGAGAGTTTTAAGCCAGAGGTGAGCAGCGAATAACCTGCTGGAAGAATTAAGTGGGCCGAGCAGCATCTGAGGAGGGATAAAGAACTGTCGACACACCAGCACTGATTCACAGTCTCAACCCAAAATATCAACAATCCTGTTCCTCACACCAATACCCCTCAACACCCCCCCACCACCCCCAGCAGACTGTTATTCAGTTTCTGTTTGAGATTTCTTGTTAATCCTTCCTATCAGTGAATCAGAATTAGAATCAGGTTTAATATCACTGGCACATGTTGTGAAATTTGTTAACTTTGTAGCAGCAGTGCATTGCTATACATAATAAGAGAAAAAGAACTGTGAATTACATTAAGTATTTATATTAAACAGTTAAATCAAATAAGTAGTGCTAAAAGAGATTTTAAAAAGTAGTAGTGTTCATGAGTTCATTGTCCATTTAGGCAGAGGGGAAGAAGCTGTTCCTGAATCGTGGAGTGTGTGCCTTCAGGCTTCTGTACCTCCTCCCTGATGGTAGCAATGAGAAGAGGGGATATCCTGGGTGATGATAGTCCTTAATGATGGATGTTGCCTTTCTGCGGCATTGAAAGTAACAATGGTGTCTTATATTGGATAAGTGCCCCACCATCCAATCCATGCTAGTGTTGATGCTCCAAAGTTTGTTTTATTTTAGTAAACCTATCATCCTGTATTCACATCCCTCCCCTCCAACATTACTATCTGGCTGCTGTTCTAGAGACGCAGCATAGGGTATTCTTCTTCATAAGCCCAACACCCCGGCTGAGTCATAGGCCACCAACAGCAGTTCACCAGAGTCCTCTGTCCAGGGTGAGTTTTCCCAGCCGTAGCCTATCTTTGGTGTATCTTTTCTCTCCAAGGCATGAAGTCTTTGCAGCTTCTGTAGGCATTTCTGTAGCTCTGGGTTTTTAAATGGGATAGAGTTGCTCACCCCATGACTAACCCTTCTCCTTTCACAGCCGGGCTTGGTACCATCCGTTACGGAGTTATACTGGAACAGCAGGTTTATTTGCAGGTGCAACAAAGTCTTACTATATTAATGAATAAAGGGTTTACATGAGACGGCGCCTGAGGTATTGTGCACAGTTTTGGGCCCTTTACCTAAGATAGGATGTACTTGGATGGAGGCAATTGGATAGGATGGCGATGAGGAGGCATACAGGAGTTAGGTCGATCAGCTGGTTGAGTGGTGTTGCAACAACAACCTTGCACTCAACATCAGTAAGACCAAGGAATTGATTGTGGACTTCAGGAAGGAGAAGTCAAAGGAGCACACAACATCATGGAGTTAGCAGTGGAAAGTTTCAAGTTCCTGTGTCAATATCTCTGAAGATCTATTCAGGGTCCAACATATTAAAGCAATTACAAAGAAGCCCAAGTTTGTTACAGTCATGAGGAAGTGGCAGGAACTAGCTCGCACTTCCTACTCAACGAACCCAATGGTGTGCATCTCAAACAGCCTTTGACAAACAAGTCCACCTCCTGGCTTTCATATGTGGCTTAGTTGCTAAGCCCAGCAGAACCACTTCTGTTGACAGGAGAAGGGGCAAAGGCAGGTAACTGGCACCTTAAAACCAGTCACTTCAGGTAGATTGGGCTAGTCAGCCGTGGTCGGTAGCTCATTTACAAGAAGGAAGCTCTGATATCAAACTTCCACTGCCTTGAGGCTATGCCCATTTATGGGGAAGGATTCGGGAGTAAACCCGGAGGAAAAAGATCTGGAGCTGGAGTCCCTAAGGCAGTTCTACATTGAGCTCAATGCTGGGGCAGCTCCTGCGACGCTGCTGGTGCCAAACTGTATCAGTCTCTGCTGCTCCTTCAGATTCATCAGCTGCGTAGAGAGGTGGAGTCTGCTACATGGGCAACAGCTTGCTCCCTATATCGGACTGCAACATCCCTGGTCAACTCCGACTAATAGAGATCCTTATTTACTGATGAAGAAGGCACACTGGTAGCTATATTTCATTAGGAGTTTGAGGAGGTTTTGTATGTCAAAGGGTCTAGAAAATTTCTACAGATATACCATGGAGAGCTTTCTAACTGACTCTATCACTATCTGGTATTCAGGGACCAGAGCACAGTAGCTGCTGAGGTGCAGAAGTCTAAAAACATGCTCTCAATGTTTTAGGAACATCTTTCCCTCTGCCATCAGATTTCTGAACAGATGACGAACCAACCCATGAACACTAACTCACTATTTTGCTCTCTATTTGCACAACCTATTTAACTTAATTTTTATGATAAAAAAGCATCCATCATTAAGAATCCCCAATCAGTGTGTGTGTGTGTGTGTGTGTGTGTGTGTGTGTGTGTGTGTGTGTGTGTGTGTGTGTGTGTGTGTGTGGGGTCAGTGACTCAAGTTCAAAGTGGATTTTATTATCAAAGTCCACCATATACAACCCAAGATTCATTTTCCTGTGGGCATACCCAGCAAATCTATAGAATAGCAACAATAACGGGATCAGTGAAAGATCAACCAGAGTGTAGAAGATGACAAACTGTGCAAATGCAAATATAAATAAATAGCAATAAATAATGAGAACGTGAGATATAGAGTCCTTAAAGTGAGATCATTGGCTATGGGAACATCTCGATGCATGGCCAAGTGAACCTAGTGGTGCAAGTCCTGAGGCACCTGTACCTTCTACCCAATGGCAGCAGCGAGAAAAACCTGGGTGGTGGAGATCTTTGGTGATGGATGCTGCTTTCCTACTTCAGCTTTCATGTAGATGTACTCAATGGTTGGGAGGGCTTTACCTGTGATATGCTGGGCCAAATCCACTACCTTTTGTAGGATTTTCCATTCAAAGACACTGGTGATGTAACCACTCAGTATACTCTCCACCACACATCTATAGAAGTTTGTCAAAGTTTTAGATGTCATGCCAAATCTCTGCAGAGTCCTAAGGAAGTAGAGATGTTTGAGTGCTTTCTTCATAATTGCATTTACATGCTGGGTCCAGGACGGATCCTCTGAAATAGTAATACCAAGGAATTTAAAGTTGCTAACCCTCTCCACCTCTGATGTGGACCTCTGGTCCTCCTGTCCTGAAGTCTACAATCAGGTCCTTGGTCTTACTTACATTGACTGAGAGGTTGTTGCTATGACACCACTCAGCCAAAACTTCAGTCTCCCTCCTGTACGCTGATTTATCACCACCTCTGATTCAGCCCACAACAGTGGTATCATCAGTAAACTTGAATATGGTATCAGAACCATGCTTAGCCACACAGTCATAGATATAAAGTGAGTAGAGCAAGGGGCTAAGCATACAGTCCTCTGGTGCACCTGTGCTGTACTGATGGAGATTGTGGAGGAGATGTTGTTGCCAATCCAAACTGACTGGGGTCTACAAATGAAGAAATCCAGGATCCAATTGCATAAGGAGGTATTGAGGCCAAGGTCTCAGAGTTTATTGATTAGTTTTAAAGGATTATGCTATTGAATGTTGAGTTGTAATCAATAAAGAGCATCTGAAGTACGCATCTTAGCTGTCCAGATGTTCCAGGGTTGAGTGAAGAGCCAATGAGATGGCATCTGCTATAGACCTGCCACTCAGCGGGTGAATTGGAGCAGATCCATGTTGCTTCTCAGGCAGGAACCATTATGTTTCATCACCAGCCTCTCCAAACTGTGGATGTAAGTGTAACTTGGCAATAGTCATTGAGGCAGATCACCAGTCTTCATGGGGGCTGGTATAATTGAAGCTGGCTTGAAGAAGATGGGTACCACACTCTGCTGAAGTGAGAGGTTAAAGATCTCAGTGAACACAGTGTTGTGATGGAAAATAACTGATTCTTTGAGTCTCAACAGTAGAGGCCTGGACACACACAGTTTTAATAATAAGGAATTTATTTACAAGGAGAAGTCGGGTCAACACAAGCAACTACAATACACAGGAAGCAGTGTGGGGACAGGGTACAGTTACACAAAGAACGAGGGAAAAGCACAACAACAGCTATCTCCCTTGACCTTGGGTAGCTGCGGCTCCCTTACCAGGACAAACGATAGACCTTCCCAAGCATAAATCAATGCACTTACCTCCAATGTGGTGGTCTGTAAGAGACGGCTAGCCAAGGCCAAGTCTCACCTTTTAAAGCATGGGGCTGGATGAGATAATCCAACTAAGGTGACCAATAATTTAGGTGTGCATTGATTAGCTGGGAGGGACCAAATGTTGATTGACATGTGGTGTGTCCTCCGACCAGTGCATCTGTCATGTGGCCGGTATCTCTGGATACACACAGCAGCCAGTGGGTCAGCAAAGGTCTTTAGTACATATCCAGATACCCATTTGTTCCAGGTGCTTTCCTTGGATTCACCCTCCTGAAGGCAGCCTGCTCGTTAGCTTCAGAGACTGAGATCAAAAGATCATCGGGAGACATGGGGGTTTGTGATGGCTCCTCCATATTCTGGCTGTCGACGTGAGCATAGAAAGCACTGAGCTCATTTAGACGTGAAGCCCTCTGTTGCCCATGTTGCCTATTTTAACTGTGTAGGAGGTGATGGCATTCAAACCCTGGCACAGCTGTCGAGCGTCCCTCATTGATGGGTGTACGTGGAGAGACAGCATCAAGACGCTGTCTGCATTTGACTTGAGCCTTCCTCCCATGTACTCGAGAGGGAGCTCACGCTCTCATGGTCTTATGGTAACTAGTTTGAAAGATCACCTCTCCCCCACCCCCAAATAAAAAGAATTCACGCATAGACATCTTCCACTTGAAACTAGGATAGAAGTGAGCCTACAAGGAGGGCCGTCGCAGGAAAGAGGCATCGATCATCTAGGATCCCTACCATACAGTCCAAGCTCTCTTCTTGGTGCTTCCATCATGGAGGTGGTTCAGGAGACTTAGGACCCACACCACTATGTCGGGACCCTACCACCACCAGGCCTTTGAACCAGAGTGGATAATTTCATTCAACTTCACTCAGCCCAACACTGAAATGTTCCCACAACCTATGGACTCTTCATCTCATGTTCTTGATATTAATTGCTTGTTTATTTATTTATTGTTAGTGTTTTGTTTGGGGTTTTTTTGTTCATTGTCTTTTGCACATTGGTTGTGTTGTCCATCTTGTTGTATGCAAATTTTCATTAATTTTATTGTGCTTCTTTGTATTTACTATGAATGCCCACAAGAAAACAAATCTTGGTATTTTATGGTAATATATATAGTATGTACTTTGATAATAACTTTACTTTGAACTTTGAACCCTGAGAGACAGGTCCAATGTCTTCTTTTCAAGTCATGCTTGTGCCTCTCTAACTAAGGGTCAGAAGAGAAGTGGTTTAATGACTCCAATTTAGTTAATAGTTCAATAGTTCCATTTAATAGCAGAGAAATGTATGCAATATACACCCTGACATTCTTTTTCTTTGCAGACATACACGAAAACAGACAAGTGCCCCAAAGAATGAATGAGTTAAAACTCAAAACACTGAAGCCCCCACTTCTCCTCCCCCCATGCACAAGCAGCTGCAAAGCGATGACCCTCCCCAACCCCCACCCACTTCCACAAAAATGCATCAGCACCCTCCACCCACCAAGCATACAATAGCTGGGCTCCCAAGAAAGACCATGAGCTACAGTACAACAAAATCTAATTGTTAACCTGACAATTTGACATACCACAAGCTCTCTCTCTCACCCTAACAAAGGGAAAAAGTGGAGACCCTTTTCACAGTCATGGGGTCATAGTGTTATAAAGAATGAAAACAGACCCAATGGCCCAACTCATCCTTGTGGACCAAATTGCCTAACTGAGTTACACAGACAAAATACTGAAGGAACTCAGCAGGTCAGGCAGCATCTATGGAGGGAAATAAATAGTTGATGCTTTGGTCTGAGACCCGTTGTCTTCCAGTCCTGATGGAAGGACTCAGTTTGAAATGTTGACAGGTTATTCCTCTCCCCAGACACTGCCTGACCTGCTGAGTTCCTCCAGCATTTTGTGCGTCGCCCCAGATTTCCAACATCTGCAATATCTCTTGTGCCAAGCTGAGTTAGACCTATTTGGCCCCTATCTGTCTGAACAGTCTCTATCTATGCACTTATCTAAATATATTGTAAATGTACCTGCCTCTCCCACTTCCAACAGCATCCTCCTGTGGTGAACTACATATACCTGTCTGGACACGCCCCCACTGCTGACTGCTCCTGTGGCTCCTCCCACAGACCCCAGTATAAAGGCCATTGGGGCCTGAGCCCGGCCTCTCAGTCTCCAGGATGTAGCGTGGTGGTCAATTGCTGCTTGTTCTTTCTTCCAGTCAATAAAAGCTGATATCTCGCCTCACATCTCAGCGAGTTATTGATGGTGCATCACCCTCATACCACCACCCTTTTAAATATTTCCCCTCGAAGTTTCAAGTCTATGCCCCCTAGTTTCAGATTCCCCTTGGGTGGCTGTTCACCTTATTCTCTACAAGATTGTGTTGTCCTTCATTTGTCACTGGACTGAGTTCAGAAGCCACAAGGTAATATTGTGGCTCTGTAAAATTCTGGTTAGTCCACGCTTTGGAATATTGTATTCAGTTCTGGTCACCTTATTACGAGAAGAGGAGGGATGTGGAAGCTTTAGAGAGGGTGCAGAGGAAACGTACCAAGATGCTGCCTGGATTAAAGGGCATGTCTTAGAAGGATAGGTTGAGCAAATTGAACGAAGGAGGATGAGATATGAATTGATGGAGGTATACAAGATGATAAGAGACATGGATAGAATGGACAGCCAGAGACTTCTCCAAGATGAAAATGGCTAATATGAGGAGTATTCCCGGCAGGTTTGGATGTGCAATTCTCCGTCTCTTTGTGTGTACCGCGGTCGGCTTGTTAATGCTGCGGTCAAGATGTTAAACGCACGGGAAACACGGAAACAAACAGTCGTTCTATACAAGCCAGGGAGGTATCAGTGAATCAGCGAGCCACCGGCAGCTTCCACCCGGCACAGCGCCTGAAGTGACTGACCTATCTCCCACCTCGATGTTCCTGGTACTGCACTGCAGTACTGGCACCGAAAGTCACCGTCACCACGAACACTTCACCGCCCTTTTTACCTGTCAGCAAAACAAATATACAGCGACATGCAGAAGATAATTACTCTGCGGCATAATGCCCAGATACGCCTGAATTCTACAATATGTGTAGGACGCACAGAGGCATTAAAGCACAAAATACCCACCCCATAATGTGAGCGCTCTTTCAAAAACACACATGGTGACAGCAACACCGCGGCATAGATGAATATATTTACATAATTACGAAAATAGAGACAGATACATTAATGTACACGCTATATGTAAATGCCATTTTGGACATTAAAATATAGGAATTGTCTAGCTTTCTAAACATTTTATATATTTATCTGCGCACAGTAATGGATGCACAGATCAGTGTCCTGTGTGCAAAAATTTGAGCTTGTCAGCTGATCTATATTAGTTTTTTTTCCAACCTCTCTGTCCCTTTCTCCCCCTCTTCCGTACACTTTCAATCCCCTCCGCTCTTCTCTCATTCTCTCCTCCCCCTTCTCTCACTCTCCCTCTCTCGTTTTCTCTCTCTCACTCTTCCTCTCGTTTTCTCTCTCACTCTCACTCTCTCGTTTTCTCTCTCACTCTCACTCTCTCGTTTTCTCTCTCTCACTCTCCCTCTCTCGTTTTCTCTCTCTCTCCCTCTCGTTTTCTCTCACTCTCCCTCTCGTTTTCTCTCTCACTCTCCCTCTCGTTTTCTCTCTCTCTCCCTCTCGTTTTCTCTCTCACTCTCCCTCTCGTTTTCTCTCTCTCACTCTCCCTCTCTCGTTTTCTCTCTCTCCCCCTCTCTCGTTTTCTCTCTCTCCCTCTCGTTTTCTCTCTCTCTCCCTCTCGTTTTCTCTCTCACTCTCCCTCTCGTTTTCTCTCTCTCTCCCCCTCTCTCTCTCTCTCACACTCTCCCTCTCGTTTTCTCTCTCTCACTCTCCCTCTCTCGTTTTCTCTCTCTCCCCTCTCTCGTTTTCTCTCTCTCCCCCTCTCTCGTTTTCTCTCTCACTCTCCCTCTCGTTTTCTCTCTCACTCTCCCTCTCGTTTTCTCTCTCTCTCCCCCTCTCTCTCACTCTCTCTCTCTCTCACTCTCCCTCTCTCTCTCACACACACACACCCAAATACACGCCCGTTTGAAACCAAATCCTTTGCTTCAGCTCTGCACCTGCGGTGCGCGCCCGCTTCCTCCATTCGCATTCCGTTGACGGAGGGGGCAATGGCCACCGTGCATCGCAGCGGGCGCCGAGGGACCGAGTGAGTGAATTGAGTGTGCGGAGGGGAGGGTGGGCGTCGCAGCAGCGCGACTCGGAGGTGCGGTCGCGAAATGCGTGCTCATTGAGCGTGTCTTTACAGTGAGGTAAACGGAAAGGAGAAGAGAGAGGCGATGGCTGAAGAGGAGGCCGGCCAGGAGACGAACCTCGGGGCCTACTCGCCGGTGGATTACATGAGCATCACCAGCTTTCCACGGCTGCCCGAGGACGACGCGGGCTCCACTGAGAATGTCCTGCGCTACCGCAAAGAGGACGATTCATCCCTTTGTGATCCGGATACAACAGGTTGGTTATGACACAGATTGCCTGATATATCTAAATTCCTTCGGTATATATAATCTTATAAAGATGGTAAAATTACATTTTCCCCAATGTACGAGGATTTCTAGGTGTAAAGGGAGGGTTAGCACATTATAAGATACTGTAATCACGACTTCGTTGGTTTCAGCAATGTCTTCACTTGACCTACGCATTAAACAAGAGGACTGATTCCTGTTTTCCAACCCTACGTATTGAAACCAGCTTAAGATGGGTGGTAACAGTAATTAGCCGTTGCTACCACACACGGGAAGTTAGTGTGCAATGCCAGCAAATAGATCAGGGGAACTAGAAGGACGCACACAATGCTGCCGGAACTCAGGCAGGTCAAAAAGGCATCGGCATCAATGCACCCTTCTCGCTGCTGCCTTCATCCAGCAGGTGGTACAGGAGCCTGAGGTCCAGCACGACCAGGTTCAGGGAACAGTTATTCCCCTTCAACCATCAGGCTCCTGAATTAGCAATGACAACTTCACTCATCTCAGCACTGAATTGACTCCACAACCTATGGATTCACTTTCAAGGGCTCTATAACTCATGTTCCCAATTTATTTTATTATTTATTCGTGTTTTGAATTTGCAGCTTGTCTTTTGAGCAGTGGTTGTTTGTCTGAATTCTTTGTTTGTAGTTTCATTGATTCTGTTGTATTTCTGTGTTCTACTGTGAATGCCCGCAAGAAATTGAATCTCAGGATGGTATATGGTGGCACTTTGATAATACCGTTGACTTTGAACCCTTTATCTGGACATTTGTGTATGCTTCCAGGCTCCAGCATCTGCAGTTTCCTGTTGTCTCCTGAACATTGGGCTTTCTGACAGATGCCTCTTGTTGCCTGACATTAATGTAATGTTTGCTCCAATATTGAGAATTCAGCTGAACCTAGTGACCTGTGGATATGTTTAATCTCTTGAAGACAAGCTAACATTGGATCTGCCTCATTTAATTTTTGTTCTGACCACTGAACTTTAGAAACCCAAGTTTGTTTAGATCTTCACTGTCCCCTGCTTTTAACTGTTTGAGTTACACTCTGTGCATTATGTGTACTACTGTGCTTTACACCCTGGTTCACAGAAACATCGTCTGGCTTCTATATACATTATATACATGAATATAGTTAAGTGACAATAAACATGACTTGACTCAGATTCAGAATCAGAACCAGGTTTAGTATCACTGGCATACATCGTGAAATTTGTTGTTTTGTAACACCAGTGCATTACATCACATTATCAGAAGGTATTAAAATGAGAAATATTTATCAATTGATTGATTTGTTCCTTGATGTTGGTATAGCTGGGGGTGGTAATGGGGATAAGCTCCCACTACCTATTAAATGCTCCCAGTGGTCTGTGTCAGTAGCCTCTGACAACCAAGTCCAGCTCCTGGCCGTCATGTGTAGCTTAGCTACTAAGCCCAGCACAACCATTCCTGTTGACAGGAGAAGGGGCACCTTAAAACCAATCATTTTGGGCTGATGGGGCTTGTCAGTCATGGTTGGTAGTTCATCCGGGAGAGGAAAACTCTGATCTCAAACCTCCACTACCTTGTAGCTGTACCCAAATCATGGGGAAGGCTTCAGGAGTAAACCTCGAGGAAAAATTTGGACGCCCCCTAGGCAGTCCTTCATTAAGTTCAATGCTGACTGGCAACTCCTGCGATGCCACTGGTGCCAGATTGTATTGGTCTCTGCTGTTCATTTGGATTCATCACCTGTATGGAAAGTGGGAACATGGGCAACAGCATCCTCTCCATATCGTACCACCTTGGCTTATGTATCACATAAACAACTGCTGATGCAACATTCGTGGTTGACCCTGGTGGGTAGGTCCTGGCGGATTTTAAGTTGGCAAATGTCATGCCACTGTTCAAAAAAGGATGTAGGCAAAAGGCAGGTAACTATAGGCCAGTTAATTTAACATCTGTAGTTGGGAAATTGCTTGAAGCTATCATTAAAGAAGAAATAGTGAGGCATCTGGAAAGGAATGGATCAATCAGGCAGATGCAGTATGGATTCAGCAAAGGCAGGCCCTGTTTGACAAACTTACTGGAATTCTTTGAAGATATAATGAGTGCAGTGGATAGAGGGGAACAGATGGATATTATCTACTTGGCTTTCCAGAGGGCTTTCGATAAGGTGCCAAATGGAAGACTTATCCTTAAGATAATGGTGCTTAGAGTTGGGGTGATGTATTAGCATGGATAGAGGATTGTTTAACCAATAGAAAGCAGAGAGTTTGGATACATGGGTGTTTCTCTGGTTGGCAATCAATGGTGAGTGGTGTGCCACAGGGGTCTTTCCGGGCCTGCAACTGTTCGCAATATACATTAACAATCTGGAAGGGGGAACCGAGTGTAGTGTATCTAAGTTTTCTGATGATACTAAGTTGAGTGGAAAAGCAAATCTTGCAGAAAATACAAAGAATCCGCAGAGAGATATAGATAAAGTGAGTGGGCAAGGGTCTGACAGATGGAGTACAATGTTGGTAAATGCGAGGTCATCCACTTTGGAAGGAAAATGAAAGAACAAATTATTATTTAAATGGTGAAAACTGAAGCATGCTGCTGTGCCAAGGGACTTGGGAGTGCTTGTGCATGAGTCACAAAAGGTTGGTTAGCAGGTCAAGAAGGCAAATGGAATGTTTGCATTTATTGCTAGAGGGATTGAATTTAAGAGCAGGGAGGTTATGCTGCAACTGTACAGGGTACTGGTGAGGCTCCACCTGAAGTTCTGGTCTCCTTATTTGAGGAAGGATATACTGGCTTTGGAGGTAGTGCAGAGGAGATTCACCTGGTTGATTCCAGAGATGAGGGGGATTAGACTATGAGAATAGATTGGATCAACTGGGACTGTACTGGCTGGAATTCAGAAGAGAGGAGATCTTATAGAAACGTACAAAATTGATAGATAAGATGGAGGCAGGAAAATTATTTCCGCTGGTAGATAAGACTACAACTAGGGACATAGCTTTAAGATTTAGGGGAGTAGAGTTAGGTTGGAAATGAGGAGGAACTGTTCTTCCTAGACAGTAGTGAATCTGCAGAATTCTCTGCCCAATGAAGCAGTGGAGGCTACTTCAGTAAATATATTTAAGACAAAATTGGATGGATTTTTGCAGATTTTTAAGGATTATGGGGAAAAGGCAGGTAGGTGGAGATGAGTCCGTGGTCAGATCAGCCATGATCTTATTGAATGGTGGAGCAGGCTCGACGGGCCAAATGGCCGACTCCTGCTCCTATTTCTTATGTTTTTTTGACCAATGAAAATTCTCTATAAAATTAAATAAGTAGTGCAAAAAGAGAACAAAAATAGAAAAAAATAGTGAGGTAGTGTACATGGGTTCATTGTCCTTTCAGAAATCTAATGACAGAACCTTCCTTGTATTGATCTACAAAGGACGACCTCAAATTTAGGTGCGCCTTGTGCTATTCTTTACCAGTTTAAGTACAAGGTGAGCCAAAGGATGTCACCAGGTCAATTTAACTTCTGGATTGTTAGCACTGTGCTACTGAAAAATAAGCAGGGATGCAAGAAAACCTGCAGATTGGGGAAATCTTAAGCAGCACCAATAAAATGGTGGAGGAACTCAGCAGGTCAGTCAGGAAATGAACAGGTGACAAAATACTTATTGCTCAGAGGATGAGGTGACTAGTTTGTCTCTAGCTAAGCTTATAAGACATTAAGACACAGGAGCAGAATTAGCCATTTAGTCCATTAAGTCTGCTTTGCCATTCCATTATTCTCCCTCTCAACCCCATTCTCCTGCCTTCTCCCCAAAACTTTTGACATCCTTATAATCAAGAACCTATCAACCTCTGCTTTAAATATGCCCAGTGACCTAACCTCCACTGTTGTCTGTGGTGATGAATTCCACAGTTTCACCACCCTTGGTTAAAGAAATTTCCCTTCATCTCTGATGTAAAGGGACTTTCTTCTATTCTGAGGCTGTGCCCTCTGGTCCTAGACTTCCACACCATAGGATATATCCTCTCTATGTCCACTCTATCTAGGCCTTTCAAATTTCATTTAGAACTCCCATCATTCTTCTAAACTCAAGCATATGAAATCTTATGAATTTCCTGTCTTGTTTTCTTATAGTGATAACTTATTGTGCCTTATATTGATAACTTCTAGATTTCCTTGAGAGGAAACACTTACCAGTATTTATTACAATAAATATGGAACTTAAAAGTAATGAGGCATGTTGAAGTCATGCTTTGGCCTTCTCTTTGCAAGAGAAAACACATAGATTCATCTGAAAATTTTGAGCACTATTCAGGCCCTCTATGACAAAAAGGTGTAAGTTCAATCGATGTTGAAAAACAGAGTGAGGGAATTATGATTACAAAGACATTGGGAGTTTTTGAGTGTTTGAGGATATAATGAGTGCAGTGGATAGAGGGGAACAGATAGACATTATGTACTTGGATTTCCAGAAGGTGTTTGATAAGGTGCCACATAAAAGTCTTATCCATAAGATAAGGTGCATAGAGTTGGGGGTGTTGTATTAGTATGTATGGAGGATTGGTTAACTAATACAAAACAGAGAGTTGGGATACATGGGTGATACTCTGGTTGGCAATCAGTGGTGAGCAGTGTGCTGCAGTGGTTGGTGCTGGGCCTGCAACTGTTCATGATATCCTTGAATTCAGAGTCAGTTCTGTCCCTACTGAGCCGAGAGAGACAACAGCGTTGGCAGGAACTGATAGAAAACATAGACATGACCAAGAAGAAGACACAGACATGACCAAGAACAGTAAGAAGGCATGGGCAAATGTTCGCAAACTCAACTCAGACAATAGACCACCACAGAGAATTGCTGTCGTGACACCCAATCAGGTTGCCCACCATCTAATACTAAAAGGTTGAGCAAGTGACAAGGAACAGAGGCAAAAGACAAAGCAACATCGGGAGATGGAGTCAGCTCTCACAAATGGGAATAACTTCCCACCTCTCACCCTAGAAGAATTAAAGGATGAAGTATCACAGCTAAAATCCAACAAAGCTGCTGGCATAGATGAGATTCTTAATGAATTCTTTGAACATCTTGGACCGAAAGCACTTCACTGGCTTCTGTCCCTTCTTAACTGTTGCTTAAGATAATTAAAAATACCTAAAATGTGGAGAAGAGCCAAAGTTGTTGCTCTCCTGAAACCCAATAAAGATCCCAACATTCCTAAAAGTTACAGACTAATTTCCTTGCTCTGCACCCTCTATAAACTCTCCGAGAGACTCACACTGAAAAGAGTATCCCCGTTAGTCTAAGATCTTCTAACACCAGATCAAGCCGGATTCAGGCCAGACAGCTCTTGCTGCAGTCAAGTCCTGAATTTAACCCAGTATATTGAGGATGGCTTTGAAATGTGACAAATTACAGGGGTAGTACTCGTTGACTTAACAGCAGCATATGACACTGTGAATCACAGAGGCCTTCTACTGAAATGATCTAAAATGTTAAAGAATGAAACCACAGTCAAAGTAATAAGAAGCATCCGAGAAAATAGCAGATTTTATGTAGAAATTAATGGAATTAAGAATAGGTGGTGTCCACAAAAGAACGGACTACCACAGGGATCAGTACTGGCACCTCTACTATTTAATGTTTACACAAACAACCAACCAACATTTCTTAACACATGCAGGTTTATCTATGCAGACAACTTATGCATAGCAACACAAGCTAACTCCTTCTAAGAAGTTGAAGTATAACTTACAGCAGTCCGCGAAGCAATGAAGCAGTATTATGAAAACTGGTCTCTGAACCCAAATCCATCAAATCCATCAAGTGTGTTCATTCCGAGAAGCAGCTCGGAAACTCAAGATCTTCTGGTGTGGGAAGGAGCTCGAACACCATCTGACTCCAACTTACCTGGGCGTGACACTGGATAGGACTCTGCCATTTGCCACCCACATCCAAAAACTCCGAGGGAAGGTTGGCTCTTGCGATTCTCTCTTGAAAAAATTAGCAGGCACGAAATGAGGAGCTAATACTCACACACTTGGATCAACTGCCCTAGCACTCTGCTAGGCACCTGCAGAATACTGTGCACCTGTGTGGGGTAGATCAGCCCATGCGAAGAAAATAGACTCGTTGCTTAACGAAGCCAGCCAAATAATCACGGGCACACTGCGCCCCACACCCACTAACATCATTTACAGATTTCTTTTTAAATTTTTTTTAATGAATTTTTTAAATTGAATTTTCAAATAGGTTACAGAAAGAAAAAAATTATCAACCCTTCCCCCCTCCCCTTAACCACTCCCCCCTAGCATATCCCTATAGAAAAAAAAAGAAGAAAAAAGAAAGAAAGAAAGAAAGAAAGAATGCCTGGATATCAGAAGATCCCCACATGCTCCACGGAGTTCATAATAGCTTTAATATGTATATTTATTTCTTTCCCCAGATAACCAATAATTTTATCTTCGGAGCACATGTATATTTAATCCTATCTTTTGTAAATAAGGGTGCCAAATTTTCAGAAATATTTCATATTTATCTCTTAAATTATAAGTAATTTTTTCAAGTGGAATGCAGCTAAAAATTTCATTCTTCCAACGATCTATACTTAAGTATGAATCCAATTTCCAAGTAACTGCAATAGCCTTTTTGGCTACTGCCAATGCAATTTTTATGAATTCTTTCTGATATTTATTCAATTTGGATTTTGATTTTATCCCTTCAATATCGCCTAGTAAAAATAATGTTGGATTATGTGGAAGTTGTATTCCAATAATTTTTTCCAGTAAAACTCTTAAATTTGTCCAAAAAGGTTGAATTTTAAAACAAGACCAAATAGAGTGTAAAAAAAAGTACCAATTTCTTGATTACATCAGAAGCATTTATCAGATAAATTTGGGTTTAATTTATTTATTTTTCGTGGTGTAATATAAAATTGATGTTAAAAATTATATTGCACTAGTCTCAGTCGGACATTTGTTGTATTTGTCATACTGTGAAGACATAGTCTTGACCAATTTGTTTCTTCAATTTTAATATTCAAATCAGTTTCCCATTTTTGTCTTAACTTATGAATTCCTTGTTTAATTGCCTGCTTTTGAATCAAACTATACATACAAGAAATAAATTTATTAATTTTTCCTTTTTGAATTAAAATTTCTATTTCATTAGGTTTCAGCAATAACATTGTTTGACCCAATTTATCTGTTAAATAAGCCCTTAATTGGAAATAACAAAAAAGAGTGTTGTTTGATATTTTATTATTCTTTAATTGATCAAATGTCATTAATATACCTCCTTCAAAACAATCTCCTATATATCTAATCCCTTTTTGAAACCAGTTGTATAAAAGTTGGTTATCCATTGTAAAAGGATTAAGTTTATTTTGAATTAAAGGTCTCTTTGCTAATAAAGATTTCTTTATCTCATCATCAACATTTATCTTATTCCATAAATCAATCAAATGTTTTAATATAGGAGATTCTTTCTTTTCCCTTATCCATTTAGATCCCCAGTTGTATATAAAATCTTCTGGTATATTTTCTCCTATTTTATCTAGTTCTATTCTAATCCATGCCGGTTTATCTTCATCAAAAAAAAACTCTTGAAAAAACTTCTGCGGTAATTGTATTGGTAGTGTTTGGAATAAATATTGTAATCTAGGGAATACATTCATTTTTACAGCATTTACTCTGCCTACTAATGTTATTGGTAACATCATCCATTTATCAAGATCTTCTTGAATTTTTTTCAATAATGGTAAATAATTTAATTTATATAAATTCTTTACATCATTATCAACTCTTATACCTAAATATTTTATACCATTTATCGGCCATCTAAATTGAGTTATTAATTGACATTGACTATAATCTCCTTTATTAAGTGGTAGAGTTTCACTGTTATACCAATTTATTTTGTAGCCTGATATTTTCCCATATTCTTCCAATCTAGAAGATAATTTATGCAGCCAAAACAATGGGTTTGTTAAATAAAGCAAAACATCATCAGCAAATAAATTAACCTTATATTCCTCCTGGTTAACTCTGAAACCCATAATATCTGGGTCTCTTTTAATTAATTCAGCTAATGATTCTATCGCCAACACATACAAAGCAGGTGATAATGGACAACCTTATCTAGTTGACCTTGTTAACTGAAATGGTGTTGAAATTTGACCATTTGTCACTACTTTAGCTTTGGGATTAGTACTTAAGGTTTTAATCCATTTTATAAAAGATTTCCCTAACCCATACTTTTCCAGTACCTTAAATAAAAAATCCCATTCCAATCTATCAAATGCTTTTTCTGCATCTAAAGCAACCGCCACACTCATTTCCTCCCTCTTTTGTGCTAGATGAATTATACTAAGTAACCGAGTTACATTATCTGCCAATTGTCTATTTTTGATAAATCCTGTTTGATCCATATGTATTAATTTTGGTAAGTATTTAGATAATCTATTAGATAAAATTTTTGCTATTATTTTATAGTCAGTGTTCAACAAAGAAATAGGTCTATATGATGTTGGCTTTAAAAGATCTCTATTTTTTTTGGCAATACTATTAAAATAGCTGTCGAAAAAGATTCTGGAAGTTTATGCGTTCTTTCCGCTTGGTGTATTAACTCCATAAAAGGAGGAATTAGTAAATCTTTTTTTTTATTAGTTTTTTTATACATTTTCTACATAACTACAGATTAAAAAAAAACCCAGATCAAAATGAAGAACATTGATACAGTGCAAAAATAAACATACAATAACAATATGATACAAAGAAAGATAATTGAGAAAGCACCCAAATTGAAGACAAGTAAAATTAGTATCCTCCCCAAGCCCCGCAACACAAAAAAAAACTCCAGACCAACCACAACACAATATAGAGAATATAAATCAGGACAATCAAACCCCCAAACTGTAAATACACTTAGCAACAGAAGATATTAATGCCTACTACCAAAAGAAAAAGGAGCTGAAAGCAAGGGACCGAAAAAAAACCTTTGTTAAGAGGAAGGTTATGAAAGTACTCAATAAAAGGTCCCCAGACCTTATGGAACTTTAAATCCGAATTAAGAACTGAATAATGAATTTTTTCAAGGTCTAAGCAGGCCATAATATCGTTAAGCCATTGAGCATGCGTGGGCGGGGCAACATCTCTCCATCTAAGGAGGATTAAACGTCTAGCCAGGAGAGAGGCAAAGGATAATATTCAACACTTAGTCAAACTCAGATGTAAATCTGTCTCACCCAAAAAACCGAACAGAGCAATTAAAGGGTTTGGTTCCAGGTGGTGATTCAGAATATACGATAACGTTATGAAGACATCTTTCCAAAATTTCTCCAAGCTAGGACAAAACCAGTACATATGAATGAGAGAGGCCTCGCCCCTTTTGCATTTATCACAAAGCAGACTAATGTTAGGGTAAAATCAAGATAATTTAGATTTAGACATATGGGCTCTATGAACAATCTTAAACTGTAAAAGGCAATGGCGAGCACAAAGAGAGGTTGAATTAACCGATTTGAGAATTGAGTCCCAAGTCTCATCAGATAAGGAGGTATTTAAATCATGCTCCCATGCCATTTTAATTTTATCCACAGGGGCACGTCACCAGGCTGCTAATTTATCTGGAATAAATGATATTAAACCTTTACCTAGTGGATTAATGGAAAGAAATAAGTCCATAACTTTTTTCTCAGGCATTTCAGGGAAGTTAGGAATTAAAGGAATAATAAAGTGTCTAATTTGGAGATATCTAAAAAAATGAGCATTGGGCAGATTGAACTTAGCAGAGAGCTGTTGAAAAGAAGTGAAGCGATTATCAATAAAAAGATCTTCAAAATGTCTAATGCCCTTCCTATACCAATCATGGAATGCTGAGTCATACGTAGTAGGTAAAAAAAGGTGATTATGTAAGATAGAGCTAGAAACGGAAAAACCAGTTTAGGATAAAATTTCCTAAACTGAGCCCATATACGCAAAGTGTGTCTAACAAGAGGATTAACTATTAATCTGGACAAACTACTAGGGAGTACAGAGCCAAGAAGTGCAGAGATAGATAATTCTTTAGTGGAGCTCAACTCCATTGCCACCCAATTAGGGCACTCGGGTTGGCCATGGAAAAAAGACTAGAAGGTAGCACAATGTATATTGGCTGCCCAATAATATAAACGAAAGTTAGGTAAAGCCATGCCACTCTCTTTTTTAGGTTTTTGGAGATAGACTTTATTAATTCTAGCACACTTATTCTTCCACAGATATGACAAAATAATAGAGTCTAAGGAATCAAAAAAGATTTAGGAATAAAAATTGGGATTGATTGAAATAAATATAAAAGTTTAGGGAGAACATACATTTTAACAACATTAATACGACCTACCAAAGACATAGATAGAGGTGACCATTGTAACAGACTCTGTTTTATAGTATATGAAAGATTGGCAAAATCTTCATGAAAGAGATCTTTAAACTTCCTTGTGACTGTAATCCCAAGATAAGTAAATTGATTATGAACTACTTTAAAAGGGAGATCACAAAATGTTAATTCTTGTGGTTCTTTATTAATTGGGAAAAGTTCGCTCTTATGTAAATTAAGTTTATAGCCAGAGAACTGGCTAAACTGGTCAAGAAGTGAAAACATTGGAGGTAAGGATGTAGACGGATTTGAAAGAAAAAGTAATAAGTCATCAGCATAAAGAGAAACTTTATGCTCAACACCCCCTCTCCAAATCCTGGTCAATTCAGGACAATTTCAAAATGCTATTGCCAAAGGTTCTTTAGCCAAATCAAAGAGAAAGGGACTTAAAGGGCATCCCTGATGGCTTTCACGTTTGAGGTTAAATAACTGGGATTTCTGAAAATTAGTTAAAACAGAGGCAGTAGGACACAAATACAGCAATTTGATCCAAGAGATAAAACTTTGACCGAAGTCAAATTTTTCTATAACTGGCAAAAAGGTAGTTCCACTCTATACGATCAAATGCTTTCCCCGCATCGAGGGAAATAACACATTCAGGAATCCCAGTTGGAGGTGAATATAAAATGTTAAATAAATGCCGAATGTTAAAAAAAGGAAGACGGTTTTTAATAAAACCAGTTTGGTCATCAGAAATAATAGAGGAAATAACAGTTTCTAGTCTATAAGCCAAAACTTTAGCCAAAATTTTAACATCAGCAAAGAAGCAAAGAAGTCGGCCTATACGAGGAACACTCTGTTGGGTCTTTACCCCTTTTAAATAAAAGAATAATAGATGCCTCATTAAAAGAGGGTGGCAATTTGCCGTAATTAAATGAGTCAGATAATACTGAGAATAAGTGAGGAGAAAGAAGTGAAGAGAATGATTTATAAAATTCTACGGGGAACCCATCAGGTCCAGGAGATTTCCCTGAGGACAATGCAGAAATTGCAAAAGATATTTCTTCTGATGACATAGGTGCATTAAGTTTGATTTTAAAATCAGATGAAAGCGAAGGAATATTCAGATTATTTTTTAAATGATCAACAGAGATATTGTCATTCAAAGATTCAGAGGAATAAAGTTGAGAATAGAAATTTTTAAATGTGTCATTAATTTCTAAGTGATCCGATGTAAAGTCTCTGTTCTCCTTCCGGATCTGTGTAATGTTTGGCTTTGGAATGCCTCAGCTGATTGGCTAGAAATTTACCAGATTTGTCACCATGAATGTAAAAGCGACTCTTACTTTCAAGAAGTTGGCGTTCGACAGGTTGAGTAGACAGAAGATTAAATTTAGTTTGAAGTTCTACACGCTTCTTGTATAGTTCAGGATTCTTAGTTTGAGCATACAGTTGATCCAATTCTTTAATCTGATTAATTAGGTCTAATCAATCTGCACAGGACTTTCTATTAAGATTTGCTGTATAGGAGATTATTTGACCCCTCAAATATGCTTTCATGGCATCCCAGACAATCTGGGATGACACTTCAGGTGATGTATTGGTGTTAAAATAAAAGGTTATCTGATCCTTAATAAATTTTAGAAAATCATCATCCGATAATAAACATTCCTCTGAGGGAGACCAGGAAAGTTTAAAGACAGAGTAATTAGGGCATGGTCAGAAATCAGTATACTCTGATAATCACAAGACTAGACAAATGGAATGAGTTGGTTATCGAGTAAGAAGTAGTCAATTCTAGTAAAGGTATGGTGAACATGTGAAAAAAAAAGAATAATCTCTCTCAGTAGGATGAAGGAAATGCCCTATATCAGAGATACCATAATTAGAGAGAAACGATTGGATAGCTAAGGCAGATTTAGTAGGTGGTCTAGTAACAGAGGACGATCGATCCAAATTAGGATCTAACCAACAATTGAAGTCACCACCCAGTATAAGAGATTATGAGTTTAGGTCTGGTAGTGAGGAAAAAAAACGTTCAAAAAAATTAACATCATCAAAATTGGGAGCATACAGGTTTGCTAGTACAACTTTAGTATTATATAGTTTACCAGAAACAATAATAAAATGGCCACTTGTATCAGATGTCTTATTATGGAGTTCAAAAGGAATATTTGAGTTAATAAGGATGGAGACCCTCCCCCCCCCCCCCCCCCAGCTTTGGCAGCAAAGGATGAATGAAAATGCTGACCCGCCCACTTTGACAAAAGCCGGGAGTTATCAAAACAACGAATATGAGTTTCTTGAAGGAAAGCAATGTCAGCTTTGAGTTGTTTAATACATGAGAATACCTTCCTTCTTTTAACAGGATGATTCAATCCCTTTACATTCTAGCTCACAAATTTAAGTGTACTAGCCATTATCAATTGTTAATGCATAGAAGGCAGCAGGCATATAAAAAGTCAAGCAGAACAATAACTGTCTGGGAGCAAAAATGTAAACATAGATTCGTAGAATCAAAACATAAACATGTCCTGAGTAACAAAGGAAAGCAAAAGAAACAGTGAGTGGTGTTAGAACTGGAGAACCCATCCCACCCTCGCAACCCAAAAGTAGACGGCTACCAAAAAAAGCAGCTAGCTCTACCAAAAGAATTAACCCAAATATGACTTCCAGTTCTGTGTCATTAACAACAGTTCCGTATAAATACTAAAGCAAATGGTAACTAGTTCATGCACTAGAAAACATAATTACAAATAGGAACAACTTCAACAGAAGTATAAAACTTAATACAAAGAAAATCAGAAAAAAACCGAAACTAACCTACCCACGAAAAATTATAGAAGATTAAAAGAAGAAAAAAAAAACGGAGGGAGAAAAGGGGGAAATTATAGATTCGAGGAGAGTACTTATCAACCATTTACAGAAAAAAAAGCAAAATTTAAACTGTGAATCAACCAACAGGGAGGCCTTCAATAAAAACTCCAAACCTCCAAAACAAGTTAGTCAATTGTAGAACTCTATAGATAAAGTTATACAAGAATAAAATAGATTACACAAGTACAATCTAAACGTCCGCAGGGAAACATTAAACACAGATTATCTATTTAGAAAAAACGCACCAAGTCCGGGGAGAGATTGTCTATTGCCCTTAGAGTTTCAATAGATAATGTCTGAATTATTCAAGTAAAGTCTGAGTCCGGAAGAAATAATTTTACTACGAGAGGTACTTATCCACCATTTTAGAAGGTCCGACCGGGTTCCAAAGAAGACTGGTGATGCACCATCAATAACTCACACTGAGACGTAGGCGAGATATCGGCTTTTATTGACTGGAAGAAGGAACCAGGAGTGAGTGTCTATCATACAAGGTCCTGGAGACTGAGGCCGATCTTCAGGCCGCAGGTCTCCTTTATACAGGGGCCTGTGGGAGGAGCCACAGGAGCAGTCAGCAGGGGCGTGTCCCGACAGGCACATAGTTCACCACAACTGGATGGCCGGAAGACTTCCAACAAATGCCTCAGCCTCCTTCACTGATTTAAACCACTTATATTCTCCAGTAGTAAGCGTAATTCAGAGATCGGCTGGATTTCGAAGGGAGGGTCTAAGTCCATGATCAAAAAGCACTTTCATTACACCTTTAAACTCAGCACGCATCTTCAGAACCTGAGGGGCAAAATCCTCCACAAAACGAATGGCTGAATTTTGAAAAGCAAAAGTACCTCTGCGGCGAGCCTCCATAATCAAAAGGTTTTTCACCTGGTATAGATGAAAGCACAAAATTACCGGCCGTGGGAGAGAACCCAGAATTGTGCGGGGAACGTAGATCCTGTGTGCCCTTTCAAGCTCAGGTGGATTCGGAAGAAATTCTTTCCCAAAAATCTCACAGAGAAAATCGGAAAAAAATTTCATAAGAGAACCCTGTTCGGTGGCCTCTGGCAAACCAAGAATTCGTAGATTGCAACGTCTGCTCAGGTTTTCAAGATCCACCATTTTGGAAAAAAGTTTACAATTCTTCTCCTCTAGACTGGAGCAGAGAGTTTCAAGGTATTGAACACGGCGTTTTAAATCTTCAGAAGTTGAATCGATGCGAGATAAATGTTCAGCATGTTCGTCCACTCTAGCGTTGATCCGATCCAACTTGACATCCAGCTGGTTGAAAGAAGTTCTAAATTCCTTTAAAGTATCTTCTTGATGCTGTTCCAAAGCAGCGAGAATGTCAGTTGGCAAAGCTGTAGAAGTTTCCTTTTTCCCGGTTTTAGTACTTTTGGTAGACATTATAAGATAGATGTGTTCGCAGACAAGTAAAAGAACCTAATAAAATACCTAACTAAGGTTTAAGAATGGAGACATATAGTGTAAAGATAGGGAGAATGACGGAGCAAAAGTTCAGAGCAGCTAAACAATCACCATCTTACCAGAAGTCCCCAGTAAATCTTTAAACTTTTTGTAAAATTTGGGCGGAAAACCATCTTCTCCTGGGGATTTATTACTCTGAAGTGATCCTAGAGCTTCTTCGACCTCAATTTTGGAAGAGTTATTTGTAATAAAAACCTTTATCTCAACATTATCATTTTGTGATTCTGATTGATACAGTTCAGAATAAAAATTCTTTAAAATTTCATTAATTTCTAAAGGTTTATAATTAATTTTATTTACACTTGTTCTAATTGCATTTATCGTTTTGGAAGTCTGGTCTGTTTTTAACTGCCTGGCAAGAATCTTGTCTGATCTTTCACCTAGTTCATAATATCTCTGTTTAGTTCTCATAATTGCTTTTTCTGTTCGGTATGTCTAAAGTGTATTATATTGTAACTTCTTGTTAACAAGTTGTCTTCTTTCTTCTTCTGTCATATATCTTTGCGATTCTTTTTCCGATTTTGTAATCTCTTTCTCCAATTGATCCGTTTCTACCATATATTCCTTCTTAATTTTAGAAGTATAACTTATTATCTGACCTCTCAAATATGCCTTCATTGCTTCCCATACTATAAATTTATCATCAACTGAATGTAAATTTGTATCTAAAAAAACTGAATCTGCTTTTTCATAAAATCACAAAAATCTTGATGTTTTAATAATATTGAATTAAATCTCCATCTGTAAATTGATTCCTCTTTATCCATCATTATCATTGTCATTATCAAGGGGGAATGATCTGACAATATTCTTGCTTTATATTCCATATTTTCCACTCTGTCTTGAATATTCGTTGATAATAGAAAAAAATCTATCCTTGAGTAAGTTTTATGTCTATTTGAATAAAATGAATAATCTTTTTCTTTTGGATTAGTTCTTCTCCATATATCAATCAAATTTAAATCTTTCATCAATGATAAAGTTAATTTTGCTGCTTTTGATTTTGTAACAACCTTTGTTGATCTATCTAAAACTGGGTCTAAGCAAAAATTAAAATCTCCACCTATTAATATTTTGTCATATGCATCAGCCAAATTCAAAAAGGCCTCTTGTATAAATTTTACATCATTTTCTTTTGGTGCATAAATATTCATAAAAAATTTGACAATGTATAATTTCATATCTCCCCGCAGAATCAATGAATACATTTTGGATGTTAGTTGATAAAGTTTTATTAACCAAAATTGCAACTCCCCTCACCTTTGAGTTAAATGAAGCTTCGATAACATTTCCGACCCAATCTCTCTTTAATTTCTGATGTTCTATCTCTGTTAAGTGTGTTTCTTGTAAAAAAAAGTTATATCTATTTTCATTTTCTTAATATATGTTAAAATTCTTTTTCTT
Source organism: Hypanus sabinus (assembly GCF_030144855.1). Classification (NCBI taxonomy): domain Eukaryota; kingdom Metazoa; phylum Chordata; class Chondrichthyes; order Myliobatiformes; family Dasyatidae; genus Hypanus; species Hypanus sabinus. Next base: position 154,570,220 of record NC_082714.1, read on the forward strand.
TTCACTGGTCCATTAAGCCCATTAACATTAAAACTTTAAAAATTCAGTAAATTAGTCATTATTTTTAACAGAGTGTTGTGATGGAAAATAACTGGTTTTTTGAGTCTCAGTAGTAGAGGCCTGGACACACACAGTTTTAATAATAAGGAATTTATTTACAAAGGGAAGTCGGGTCAACACAAGCACCTACAATACACAGGAAGTGGTGTGGGGACAGGGTACGGTTACACAAACAAAGAACAAGGGAAAAGCACTACGACAGCAATCCCCCTTGACCTTGGATAGCTGCGGCTCCCTTACCAGGACAAACGATAGACCTTCCCAAACATAAATCAATGCACTTACCTCCAATGAGGTGGTCTGTAAGAGAGGCCGATCCAGGGACAAGTCTCACCTTTATTAGCATGGGGCTGGGCGAGATAATCCAATTAAGGTGACCAATAATTTAGGTGTGCATTGATTAGTTGGGAGGGACCAAATGTTGATTTGCATGTGGTGTGTCCTCCGACCAGCCATCTGTCATGTGGCCGGTATCTCTGGATACACAGGGTTACTCCAATCTATAATAATACCTAATCTTTCAACTTTCGTAGTACCTTGGGGAATCTTTTAAAAAATTTTCATGTTGCTATGTGTCTCCCCACCCCCCCCCACCCCCGATTGTCCAGGCAAAGAAAGAAAGTTAAAAGAAAAATAGATTATAAAGAAAAAAATAACAAAATACCCCCCTACTAATGTTGTGAATGAAAAAAAACACAACCCCTCCATTGTATGGGTCATGGCAATCACCATGATTACACACATGAATCTCGTAGCAATTGATCCGAAGTTCCCCCAGCTCCCCCGTAACATAAAAAAGTATATATAAGAGAAGAAAAAAAATATCACTACTCTCGATTAATATTTCTCAAATTTTAACCTTTCCCTGTATCATATAATTAAGAATATATTTAAATATTCTTCTGTCCTTAAACATCCATCAGTTCCATTCACTGTCCCTATCTTCATCTTTAATCCATTTCACTTTTAAATCTTTGACTGTAATTAGCGAATATTTGGGAGTTCTTGTGCGAATTCTTCTGCATCCCGATAATCAGTAAAAAATCTTCTTTTTCCGTCATCCAAAAAAATTATCAGGGTTGCCGGGTGGCGCAATATAAATTTATAGCCTTTTTCCCATAAAACTTTTTTCGTTGGGTTAAATTCCTTCTTTCTCTTCAAAAGGTCATAACTTATATCAGGATAGAAAAGAACTGTTTTCCCTTCTATCATCAATGGCCCGTTTTTCTTTCTGGCACGTTGGGCAGCCGCCTTCAGGATCTTTTCTTTATCTTGATATCTTAAGCATTTTATCAAGATTGATTGTGGGTTTTGATCAACTTGAGGCTCTGTGAGACCTTTCAATTTCAATTAACTGGGTTCCTTCTTCCATTTCCAAAATTTCCGGGATCCATTTTTGAAAAAAATTTATTGGATCCTTTCCCTCTATACCTTCTTTAAGTCCAACAATCTTAATATTGTTTCGTCTGCTAAAATTTTCAAGCACATCCACTTTTTCCAACAACTGTTTTCTTTCTGATGTCCAGGCAGAAATATTATCTTCCATTTTATTCACTCTATCAATGGTGTCTCCCATTGTTTCTTCCAAGTTTTTAATTTTCTTGTCCATTTTGTCCTGTCTTTTCATCATTTTATCAAACATAATCTTCATATTTTAATAGCTTTTTAATTACTTTTAATGCTTTTAATTCATGCATTATTTGCACCAAAGTTTTTCTTGTGTCTCCATCACCTCCAACCTCTTCCTGTTGCTCTTCTTTGTTTGTCTCTTCATCTTCATCTGATTTATCCAGAGAATCTGATTCCACCTCATCTTCACTTCCACTTTCAGTTCTGATCGTAGCTGGGATTTGTAGTTTGGGTTGCTCGTGTTTGCGCATGCCCTTTCCTTCACGCATGCGCAATTCCTGTTGCTCTTTTTATTTGGAAACGGTTGATGTTGCCGCAGTTTCCTGTTCTGTATCGCCAGAGGTAAAATGCAGTTGAGCTCGAGGCTCTTTCATAACGACTGGCCTTGATTCTTTTCCAACGTGTTGTCTTCAAAGTAGTAGTTTTCTTCTGCTTTTGTTTAGGAGGCACATCTTAAGACAATCCTGAATAGTTTATATGTAGTTTTTAAAAAGTATTTACTAACTTTTCTTCGCTTAAACATTATTTTACTGGTTTTTTATGGGAGAGCTGGATTTCCACGTCTCGATCCTACGTCATCACGTGACGTCTTCCCATAATTTACAGATTTGCAGGCATTGCTCCCCCAGAGATCCGAAGACACACTACAACAAAAATTGGAAAAGGTAAACAGAACTCGGATCCATGGCACCCACTACATCATCATGTGCCATTTTCCAACCGCCTAAAATTGAGGAAAAGCTTTGCTACAATGGAGGAACTACCGCACGGAACATCCCCCCCAAACATACAGGATTGACCTCTGGCAACAAGCAGAAGCCAGAACCCCACCAAACAATACATTGCAAGACCCCACAGTGATGTTGCCAGACAGGGCACTGCTTGACAGACGGTAGTGGTGCACTCTTAACAGAGCGAGAGCGGGTTTGTAGGATGGGAGACGATATGGTGAAGTCGGGTTTAAGGACCAGCGAATCCTGTGAGTGTGGTGAAAGGGTGCAGAACATTGAACACATTCTGCGCAACTGCCCACTCTCACCTGATTTAGCTGACACTGACCTGCTCAACATAAACCAGGCAACAGCAGAGTGGCTGACTGTGTGGTGTGACAAGCTATGATGATGATGTTCATGATATACATTAACGACCTGGAAGAGGGGACCGTGTGTAGGGTATCTAAGTCTGCTGAAGACACTAAATTGAGTGGAAAAGCAAATTGTGCAGAAAATGTGGAGAGTCTTCATATAGATAGGTTAAGTGAGTAGCTAGAGTCTGGCAGATGGAGTCCAATGTTGGTAAATGCAAGGTCATCCACTTTGGAAGGAAAAACGAAAGATCAGATTATTATTTAAATGGTATAAATTTGCAGCATACTGTTGTGCAGAGGGACTTGGGAGTGCTTGTACATGAATCACAAAAGGTTGGTTTGCAGGTGCAGCAGGTAAATGGAATGTTGGCCTTCGTTGCTAGAGGGATTGAATCTAAGAGCAGGGAGGTTATGCTGCAACTGTACGGGGTACTGGTGAGGCTGTACATGTAGTTGTGGTCTCCATACTTGAGGAAGGATATACTGGCTTTGGAGGCGGTGCAGAGGAGGTTCACCAGGTTGATTCCAGAGATGAGGGGGTTAGACTATGAGGAGAGATTGAGTAGCTTGGGAGTGTACTCACTGGAATTCAGAAGAATGAGAGGAGATCTTATAGAAATGTTTAAATTATGAAAGGCATAGATAAGATAGAGGCTGGACAGTCATTTCCACTGGTAGGTGAGACTCGAACTAGGGAACATTGCCTCAAGATTTGGGGAAGTAAATGTAGGACGTAGTTGAGGAGGAATTGCTTTTCCCAAAGACTGGTGAATCTGTGAAATTATCTTCCCTATGAAGCAGTGGAGGCTACCTCAGTGAATATATTTAAGACAAGGTTGGATAGATTTTTTGCATCGTAGGGGAATTGAGGGTTATGGGTGATGCACCATCAATAACTCTCTGAGATGTGAGGTGAGATATCGGCTTTCATTGACTGGAAGAAACAAAAAGCAGCAATTAACCACCATGCTACATCCTGGAGACTGAGAGGCAGGGCTCAGGCCTCAATCGCCTTTATACCGGGGTCTGTGGGAGGAGCCACAGGAGCAGTCAGCAAGGGGGGCATGTCCAGACAGGTAGTTCACCACAATGGGGAAAAGGCAGGTAGATGGAGATGAGTCCATGGCCAGATCAGCCATAATCTTATTGAATGGTGGAGTGGTCTCGATGGGCCAGATGGTCAACTCCTGCTCCTATTTTTATCATGTTCTTATGTTCTTCCTTTGAACAAATGAGGGCTAAATATCAAACAATCAATTGACCACTCTAAATGCCCCTTGTTTGTAAGTGAATGTTGGATTGTTGGGGGAAATGATGGGAATGTGTTGGTTGAATAAACTGGGATTAGTGTAGGGATTATGTATGTGGGTTATCTGCATGAATCCAGTGGGATGAACAGACCGTTATTTTGCTATGTCTGTTGTGGCAAGGATCTCCTACAGAGCATAAAGATTAGTTTTCTTTCTCACTTGTACATTGAAACATCAAAGTATACAGTGAAGTGAGTTGTTCTGCATCAACGACCAACAGGGTCTGAGGATGTGCAAGTGTCCCCGTGTTTCCATGACTTGCTAACCTTTTTTAACCTGTATATCTTTGTAATGTAGGAGGAGACTAGAGCAGCTGCAGGAAAGCCACGTGGCCACAGTGAGATCATACAGTAGAAACAGACAGCAGTGGGGACTGAAACCCAACTGTGATTGCTGGCACCATAAAGAATGTCTCTTGTTCTGCCTATCACCTACCAGCCTCTGTCTCATTCCTCTTTTTCACATCTTTATACTGCCTAATTTTCCTCTACACTCTCGATGTAGATCAGGGGTTACCAATCTGGGATTAATGGGCATAAAAAAGGTTGCGAACCCCCTGAGCTAGATGGAGGGTCTCGACATGAATCGTTGATCGTCCCTTCATCTCTACTGATTCAGCAGCTTGGTTTTTGCTTAAAGATGACTGGAAGCAAAACTGGGATCAATTAATTTATTATATGATATACTTCAGCTTCTCTGGAATGTGCGGTGGCACTTGTGGGCTGCCCCCAGCACGTTCTTAGGTGTTATGGTTGTTAAGACAAACAGCAGATTTCACTGTATGTTTTCATGTAGAAATGATGAATAAATTTGAACCTTGAATCTCTTGGGCCCCCACCCCCAATCATCAGGCAGGAGGTACAGTAGCATTAGAGCAAAGACTGTTAGGATGGGAAATAGCTTCTTCTCCCCCCACCCCACACACACACCCCCACCCCCACCCCCCCATGCTGGAGGAACTCAGCAGGTCAGGTAGCATCTATGGAAGTGAATGAACAGTCAATGTTTCCGGCTAAGACCCTTCATCAGGACTGAAGAAGGATCGTGGCCCAAAGTGTTGACTGTTTACTCATTTCCACAGATGCTGCCTGGCCTGCTGAGTTCGTCCAGCATTGCTTTGGATTTCCAGCATCCGCAGATAAAATGACAGCTGTCGCAAATTGTGCAGTTGTGAAGGAAGATGCTGTAAGTGGGAAGGGATGGAGATGTTAGTGATGATTGATGATTGGCTCACAAAAAAATGCTGGAGGAACTCAGCAGGTTCGGTAGCACTGAGGGAGAAGAATAAATAGTCAATTCTTCAGTTTGAGACCCTTCATCAGGACGCTGAAAACTGAGACCAGAGCACTGTTGCCTTCAGAAATCTCTTTAAGGGCAATTGACAATTCCCAGTTGCTGCAACAAGAGGTAAAACCTATGAATTGGAAGTGGCAGTAAATAGACGGGAACATAAGATGGACCTTATTTACTTGGATTTCCAGAAGGCGTAACGGTGCCACATAAAAGACTTATCCATAAGATAAGGATGCCTAGAGTTGGGGGTGTTGTATTAGCATGGACAGAGGATTGGTTAACCAATGGAAAGCAGAGATTTGGGATTCATGGATATTTCTGTGGTTGGCAATCAGCGGTGAGCGGTGTGTTACAGGGGTCAGTGCCGGGCCCGCAACTGTTCACAATATACATTAACGATCTGGAAGAGGGAACCGAGTGTAGTGTATCTAAGTTTGCTGACGATACCAAATTGAGTGGAAAGCAAATTGTGCAGAAAATACAAAGGATCTGCAGAGAGATATAGATAAAGTGAGTGGGCAAGGGTCTGGCAGATGGAGTACAATGTTGGTAAATGCCAGGTCATCCACTTTGGAAAGAAAAACAAAAGAGAAAATTATTATTTAAATGGTAAAAATTGAAGCATACTGCTGTGCAGGGGGACTTGGGAGTGCTTGTGCATGAATCACAAAAGGTTGGTTAGCAGGTCAAGAAGGCAAATGGAATGTTGCCTTTATTGCTAGAGGGATTGGATTTAAGAGCAGGGAGGTTATGAGAAGAGGAGAGATTGAGTACTCGCTGGAATTCAGAAGAATGAGAGGAGATCTTATAGACCATATAAATGATGAGAGGGATAGATTAGAGGCAGGAAAGTTGTTTCCACTGGTAGGTTGGACTAGAACTAGGGGACACATAGCTTCAAGATTCGGGGGAGTAAATTTAGGACGTAGATGAGGAGGAACTGTTTTTCCTAGAGGGTAGTGAATCTGCGGAATTCTCTAAGAAGCAGTGGAGGCTTCCTCAGTAAATATACTTAAGACAAAGTTGGATAGGTTTTTGCAGAGTAGAGGAATTAAGGGTAATGGGGAAAAGGCAGGTAGGTGGAGGTGAGTCCGTGGCCAGATCAGCCATGATCTTACTGAATAGCGGAGCAGGCTCAACAGACCAGATGGCCGACTCCTGCTCCTATTTCTTATGTTCTTATATTTTTATATTATTATCACTACACAGACAAAATGCTGGAGGAACTCAGCAGGTCGGGCAGCAACTATGGAAAGGAATGAACAATTGATGTTTCAGTCCTGATGAAGGATCTCAGCCTGAAACATCGACGGTTTGTCCCACTGCATAGATACTGCCAGACCTGCTGAGTTCATCCAAGATTGTCTGGATGTGTTGCTCTGGATTTCCAGCATCTGTAGAATCTCTTGTGGTTAGTATTGGCCCAGAGTGCTTAGGGGAGAACAGACTCTGTGAGATTAAGTATGGAGAATGTTTTAAGAAAATATGTTTGGTGATAATGGAAAAATGTTGCAGGGGGTGAGATGCTGAGAATAATGGGATCCCTACCCCAAGGTTGTGGTGGAGGGGGGTGGGAGGAAGGTGGAGGAACAAGAACAGACATTTGGGAAGTGGGATGGATGAGGTGGAGGATGATCCTCGAACAAAAAGTAAGAGACAGATCAAAAGCATTGATGTGGGGATTACTATTGCCAGAATAGACACAGATGACTCAAAGAAACTGGGAGAACAGCGGAATGTTCTTAAAAAATGAAATTATTAGAATTTATTTACTTATCTAGAGATATAGTAACAGGCTCTTCTGGCTCAGTGAGCCCACACCACCCAATTACATCCATGAGAGCAATTAACCAACTAAGTCCTTGTATGTCTTTGGAATGTGGGGGGAAAACAGAGCATCTGGAGGAAACCTGTCCAGTCTCGGGGAAGTGTATTTTTCAAAAGTCAGGGAAGACTGCTGAAATCTTTGAGGACTGGAAATGGGCTAATGTTGTCCCAGTATATAAGAAGGGTGACCGCACTGACCCTGTTAACTGTAGACCAGTAAGCTTAATGTGTATTGTTGGTAGGGTAATGGAAGCATTAATAAAGAATGAGATGGAAAAGCAGCTGATAAGAACTGGCATGTTAGCAGAAAGCCAGCATGAGTTCAGAAAGAGGAAATCATGTTTTACTAATATGCTGGAGTTCTTCGAAGAGGCAACTAAAATTTAGGATAACAATAGAGTAGTTGACATCATTTACTTGGACTTTCAGAAGGCTTTTGACAAGGTACCCTGGAAGAGGTTAATAATCAAATTACAGGATGCAGGAATTCAGGTAAGGTGTGAAAAAGGGTGCAGAACTGGCTCAAAAACAAAAAAATAACGGGTTATACTGAGAGGATCATTTCACACATAGAAATTGTTAAAAGTGGGGTTCCGCAAGGATCGGTTTTAGGGCCGCTGCTGGTTTTAATTTACAATAATGATTTGGATAAGCACGTAACAAATAAACTGGTAAAGTTTGCAGTTGACACAAAATTGGGGGGGGTTGGTTGATAACATTCAGACAGCAGACGCAATACAGTTAAATCTCAACAGTGGTGAGTACATGGAATGGACTGCCGGTGACGGTGGTGGAGGCAGATAGAATAGGGTCTTTTCAGAGACTCTTGGATAGGTACTTAGAGCTTAGAAAAATAGAAGACTATGGGTAACCCTAGGTAATTTCTAAAGTAAGTACATGTTCAGCACAGCATTGTGGGCCGAAGGGCCTATATTGTACTGTAGGTTTTCGCTGTTTGTATGTTTCTATATCAAAGACTGACAAACATCCAATGTGCAAAACAGGACAAAATGTACAAATAATACTGAGAATATGAGTTGTAGAGTCCTTGAAAGTGAATCTGTAGTTGTGGGGTCAGTTCAGGATTGTGGTGAGTGAAATTATCTATGCTGGTTCAGTAGCCTGATGATTGAAGGGTTAAATTGTAAATTCTCTTGTCAGGATAAAGAAATGCATTGCTTGTGAAAAGGAATTTGGCAATGAGTTTGTGAGATCAGCTGAGTGATATCTGCATTTGCCCTGTGGGCTGGAACATTTAAGGAAAGCTTGCTTGTGTTATTGTGTATAAATTTCCCTAAATCCTTCCAACTTTATGAAATGTACACAGCACATAACGATCTATTTAATGTCTGAGATAACTGGGCAGCTCCAAATTGACAGTAATACTTTGTATACTTTCAGAGTTTGCAACTAATTAGAATTGAATAATATCACATAAAATTACTTTGAAGTTATGATTCAATGACTGATTTAGAGAGTAACTTAACTGCATATTGTTAAATGTAGGAGGAAGTTGATGATATGTTCGAGGTAAATATCAAGCTATCGATATGTAATTATCTCTACAGTGAGGCAAATAGTTTCAACCATTTGTCTGAATAAGTTATAATTTACACACCATGGCCACTTTATTAAGGACCTCCTGTACCTAATAAAGTGACCACTGAGTGTATGTTCATGTCATCTGCCGCTGTAGCCCATCCACTTCAAGGTTCGGTGAGTTGTGCGTTCAAGATACACTTCTGCACACCACTGTCAGAACATGTGATTATTTGAGTTACTATATCCTTCTGGTCAGCTTGACACAGTGTGACCATTCTCATAGAGTCATAAAAAAGAACAGCACAGAAACAGGCCCATTCAGTTCATGCCAAACCAGTTAAACTGCCTACTTCAATCCTGCACAGGTACCACTTGGTAGTCCTCCACACCCTTATCATCCATGTATTTATCCAAACTTCTTTGATGTTGAAATCAAGCTCATATTCACCGCTTGTACAGGCAGCTCATTCAACATTCTTATGACCCTTTGAATGAATACTTTTCCCCTCATGTTCTGTTTAAGCTTTTTACCTTTCACCCTTAAATCTATGACCTTTGGTTGTAGTCCCACCCAACCTCAGTGGAAAAAGCCTGCTTGCATTTACTCTACCTATACCTCTCATAATTTTGTATATCTCTATCAAATCTCCTCTCAATTTCCTACATTCTAAGGAATAAAATCCTAACTTACTCAATTTTTCCTTGTAGCTCAGGTCCTCCAGTCCTGGCAAGATCCTTGTAAATTTTCTCTGTACTCTTTCAACATTATTTATGCCTTTCCTGTAGGTAGGTGACCAAAACAACACCCAGTACTCCAAATTAGGCCACACTAATGTCTTGTACAAATTCAAGATAACATCCCATCTCCTGTACTCAATACTTTGATTTATGAAGGCCATTGTGCCAAAAGCTTTTTTTTTAACGACTCTATCTACCTGGGATGTCACTTTCAATGAATCATGGAACTGTATGTTCAGATCCCTTTGTTCTACCTTACTTTTAAGTGCTCTACCATTCATTATGTAAGACCTACCCTGGTTGGTCCTACCTCACATTTGTCTGCATTAAATTCCATCTGTCATTTTTCAGTCCATTTTTCCAGCTGGTCCAGATCCTGCTGCAAGCCATGATAGCCTTTCTCACTGCCCACTACACCCTTCAATCTTGTTGTAATCAGTAAATTTGCTGATCCAATTAACCACATTATCATCCAGATCATGGATATAGATGACAAATAACATTAGACCCAGCACCAGTCCCTGCGGCACTCCAGCAGTCACAGGCCTCCAGTCAGAGAGGCAACCATCTACTACCGCTCTCTGACTTGACACACAAAGCCAATTTACTACCTCACCTTGAATGCCAAGCGACTGAACCTTCTTGTCCAGTCTTGCATGCCTTGTCAAATGCCTTGCTAAATCCATGTAGATAACAACCACAGCCTTGCCTTCATCCAGTTTTCTGGTAACTTCCTCAAAAAACTCTACAGGATTGATTAGACATGACCTACCACACACAAAGCCATGCTGACTATCCTTAATCAGTGCATGTCTTTCCAAATACTTATATATCTGATCCCTTAGAATACTTTCCAATAACTTTCCCACTACTGATATCAGGCTCATCACCTATAATTTCTTGATTTACTTTTAGAACAGTGGAACAACATTGGCTATCCTCCAATCCTCTGGAACCTCAACTGTCGCTAAGGATGATTTAAATACCTCTCCAAGGGTCCCAGCAATTTCTGCACTTGCCTCCGACAGGATTCAAGGGAAACATCTTGTTGGGCCCTGGAGATTTATCCAGCCTAATTTGCCCCAGGACAGCAGACATATCCTGCTCTGTAAGCTGTACAGGGCCCATGAAGTTGATGCCACTTTGTCTACTTTTGTAGACTCTGTGTCTGAGTAAACATGGATGTAAAAAATTCATTGAAGATCTCCCCCTTCTCTTTAGGCTCCACACACGGATTGCCATTCTGATCTTCCATGGGACCAGATTTGTCCCTTGCAATCGTTTTGCTCTTAACATATCTATAGAATCCCTTAGGATTCTCCTTCACTTTGTCTGCCAGAGCAACCTTGTACTCTCTTTAGCCCTTCTGATTCATTTCTTGTACTCAATAAACATCTCATTTGTTCCTGCCCGCCTAGACCTGCTTTTTTTTTCTTAACCAGGGCCTTAATATCTCTTGAAAACCGGGGTTCCCTACACCAGTAATCTTTACTTTTTATTTTACCTTTACAGGGTCTGATTAGGAACAGTCAACATGGATTTGTGCGTAGAAGGTCATGTTTGACAAATCTTATCAAATTTTCTTGAAGAGGTTACGAGGAAAGTTGACGAGGGTAAAGCAGTGGATTGTCTATATGGACTTCAGTAAGGCCTTTGACAAAGTTCCGCACGGAAGGTTAGTTAGGAAGGTTCAATCATTAGGTATAAATATTGAAGTAGTAAAATGGATTCAACAGTGGCTGGATGGGAGATGCCAGAGAGTAGTGGTGGATAACTGTTTATCAGGTTGGAAGCCGGTGACTAGTGGTGTGCCTCAGGGATCTGTACTGGGTCCAATGTTGTTTGTCATATACATTAATGATCTGGATGATGGGGTGGTAAATTGGATTAGTAAGTATGCAGATGATACTAAGGTAGGTGGCGTTGTGGATAATGAAGTAGGTTTTTAAAGTTTGCAGAGAGATTTAGGCCAATTAGAAAAGTGGGCTGAGTGATAGCAGATGGAGTTTAATGCTGATAAGTATGAGGTGCTACATTTTGGTAGGAATAATCAAAATAGGACATACATGGTAAATGGTAGGGCATTGAAGAATGCAGTAGAACAGAGTGATCTAGGAATAATGGTGCATAGTTCCCTGAAGGTGGAATCTCATGTGGATAGGGTGGTGAAGAAAGCTTTTGGTATGTTGGCCTTTATAAATCAGAGCATTGATTATAGGAGTTGGGATGAAATGTTAAAATTGTACAAGACATTGGTAAGGCCGAATTTGGAGTATTGTGTACAGTTCTGGCCACCGAATTATAGGAAAGATGTCAACAAAATAGAGAGAGTACAGAGAAGATTTACTAGAATGTTACCTGGGTTTCAGCACCTGAGTTACAGGGAAAGATTGAACAAGTTAGGTCTTTATTCTTTGGGGCGTAGAAGGTTGAGGGGGGACTTGATAGAGGTATTTAAAATTGTGAGGGGGAATAGATAGAGTTGATGTGGATAGGCTTTTTCCGTTAAGAGTAGGGGAGATTCAAACAAGAGGACATGAGTTGAGACTTAGGGGGCAAAAGTTTGTGTGACATGAGGGGTAATTTCTTTACTCAGAGAGTGGTAGCTGGAATGAGCTTCCAGTAGAAGTGGTAGAGGCAGGTTCGGAATTGTCATTTAAAGCAAAATTGGATAGGTATATGGACAGGAAAGGAATGGAGGGTTATGGGCTGAGTGCGGGTCAGTGGGACTAGGTGAAAGTAAGTGTTCGGCATGGACTAGAAGGGCCGAGATGGCCTGTTTCCATGCTGTAATTGTTATATGGTTATATGGTTATTCTGACAAGCACATAAAGTTTTGTACACTCAAAATTTCACTTTAGAAGGTCTCTCACTTACCAAGTACATCTTTGTCAGAAAACAGTTTATCCCACTCCACACGTCCTTTACCTACCTTCAGAATTGGGCTTTATCCAATTTAGGATCACAATACGTGGACCGTACCTACTTTTTTGCATATTTACTTTGAAACTGATGGCATTGTGATCACTAGATGCAAAGTGTCTCCTCTGAACTCCCTCATTAACAAGGCACTCTTACCTACAGAACTGCCACTCACTGGACATTTTTTTAGTTTCTCGCACCATTCTCTGTAAGCTCTTCAGACTGTTGTGTGTGAAAATCCCAGGAGGTCAGCAATTTCTGAGATAATCAAACCACCCCATCTGGCACCAACAATCATTCCGATAGCCAAAACTACTAAGATCACATTTCTTCCCACCATTCTGATGTTTGGTCTGAACAACAACTGAACCTTGACCATGTCTGCATGCTTTTATGCATTAAGTTGCTGCCACGTGATTGTCTGATTAGATATTTGCATTAATATACAGGTGTACCTAATAAAGTTGCCACTGACTGTATGTTGACAATTCAATAAAATGCATCAAAGGATCTAACCTGGTCCTGACATATCGATGCAGCTATAAAGAAGGCAAGGCAGTAGCTATGTTTCATTAGGAGTTTGTGGAGATTTGGTTTGTCACCTAAAACACTTGTAAACTTCTATAAATATACAGTGCAGAGCAATCTAGCATTCTGACAGGCTGCATCACTGGCTGGAATGGGGTGTGGAGGGTGTTGGTGGTGTTATTGCATAGGACTGTAAAAAGCTACAGAAAGTTGTAAAATTAGTCAGCACCATCTTGGGTACTAGCCTCCATACTATCCAAGACATCTTCAAGGAGTGGTGCCTTAGAAAAGCGACATACGTTATTAAAGACCCCCATCACCCAGGACATGCCCTCTTCTCATTGCAACCATCAGGAAGGAGGTACAGAAGCCTGAAGGCACACACTCAGCGATTCAGAGATAACTTCTTCCCCTCTGCCATACGATTTCTAAATGGACATTGAACCCATGAACGATACCTCACTTAAAAAAAAATATATTTATCATTTCTATTTTTGCACTATTTTTAATATATTTAATATACATATATATTTGCTGTAATTGGTTTTTTTTCTATATTATTGTGTACTGTACAGTACCGTAGCTGCTAAGTTAACAAATTTCACAGCATATGCTAGTGATGAGAAAGCTGATTCTGATTTTGAAATTAATTGTGAGGATGTCGTATTAAGCAATCTAGAGTCACCAAGTCTCACCAACCATCAAGTATCTGTTTACATTAAAACTGAACTAATCCTGTTTTGCTATTTATTCGTTACTGATTTTTAATATAGTAATTTTATATCTTTGCATTGCACTCCTACCACATGTCAACAAATTGGATGCCATATAAGTCAACTCCCACATGCCTACACACAAGGGGCAAGTTACACCAGCCAGTTCACCAGCTGCAAGTGTTTGAGGAGCGGGGGGAAACTAGAGCACCTCAGGGAAACCCATGCAGTCACAGGAAGAATGTGCAAACTCCACATGGACAGAGATCAGGATTGAACTGCTGTTCCTGAAGTTTGTGCTGTAGCGGTTCTAGCTGATGGCTAAAAGATTGGAAATGGAAATATAAGACATAGGAGCTGAATTAGGCCACTTGGCCCATCGAGTCTGCTCTGCCAATTGAGCATGGCTGATTTATTTTCTCTCTCAACCCCTTTCTCTTTGCCTTCTCCTTCTAAACTTTGAACCCCCTCCCTAATCAAAAACCTATCAACCTCCACTTTAAATATACACAATAACTTGACGTCCACAGTTGTCTGTGGCAATGAATTCCACAGATTCACCAACCTCCGGTTAAAGAAATTCCTCCTCATCTCTGATATAAAGGGATGTCCTTCTATTCTGAGGCTGTGCCCTCTGGTCCTAGACTCCCCCACATCCTCTCCACATCCATTAGATCTAGCCTTTCAATATTTGATGGGTTTCAATGAGATCCTTTCTCATTCTTCTAATCTCCAGAGAGTACTGGCTCAAAGTAATCAAACACTCTTCATACATTAACCCAAGCAACACACACAAAATGCTGGAGTTACTCAGCAGGCCAGGCAGCATCTATGGAAAAATATAAAGTCCTTTTGTTCCATGGATCATTCTCATAAACCTCCTCTGGGCCCTCACATTCTTTCTTGGATGTGAGGGACCCAAAACTGCCCACAGTACTCCAAATGTGCTCTGACCAACGCCTCAGAAAGCCTTAGCATTACTCCTATGCTTTTATATTTTGGTCCTTTGTAAATGAATGCTGATGTTGCATTTGCCTTTCTCACAACCGACTCAAACTGCAAATTAACCTTCGGGGAATCCTGCACGAGGATACCGAAGTCTCTTTGCACCTTCTATTTCCGAACTTGCTCCCTGAAACAGAAGGTCACAGCTGTTTATTCAGCCTGTGTGGAGAAAGCAGATGTGTTCATATGTCAGATGTGGATCAGAACTGGGTGACATCATATTGAGTGGTTCCTGCAATGAAGTTAATTGTTAGTGGGGCAGTACATGGTGGGTCAGTGTGCTATTGAGGGCTCACTGCTGCAAAATCTAGAGTCATGCTAGGTCCAAACCATTATGCACTTGTTGGATCACCTGGCATGATTCGAGGCACCTTGTGCACTTTTCCTTTTTGAACTTGTAGAAATTGTCACCAAATGGTGTAGCGGTTATTGGACAGCATGGTAGCATAGCCGCTAGCACAAGGCTGTACAATGCCATCTATAATTCTGGGGTTCGATTCCCCCGCTGCCCTAAAGGAGTTTATTCTTTTTCCCTATGACCACATGGGTTTCCTCTGGGTGCTCCAGATTCCTCACAAATTCAAAAGATGTACATACAGTATGTATGGTTAGGGGTTAGTGAATTGTGGCATACGACATTGATGCTGGAAGTGTAGTGACACTTGCATCATATTTCACTTTTTGTTTTGATGTACAGTACAGTGCAAAAGTCTGAGACACACTAACTACATATGTGTGCGTAAGACTTTTGCACAATACTGTCGAGTTATGTCTTTCCACTTACTAAGTAACACAATACTACTGAGCCAATACAAAGCTAAGTGCTCTTATTTCTGTTTTCCCAGCCACCTCACTACTATAACCAATCTACAGCACTGTATATGAGCAACTGGTTTCAGATTTATGGCATCTCCAGTTTTTTATATTTGCTTTTCTTTCATATTGAAAGATAAACATATCTCTGTACACAAAAACACTCAATGGCCAGTTTGAGGTATGCCTGTGTAACTGCTCATCAATGCAAATATCTAAACAGGCAGTCGTGTGGCAGCAACTCAATGCATATCAATCTAGTATTTGCATGCCACGTCTCCTAAAATAGCATCAGCTGACTGTGAATAAAGAAAGGTACTGGATGATGCCACAGCAGTGTTCAAGGATGGCACTGGAAAATTCAAACATATCTGGGGTAAAATAGTGTTAAATGATGTTTCGGGCTGAGACTCTTCATCAGGACTGTCCTGCTGAACGGTCTCAGCCCGAAACGTCAACTGTACTCTTTTCCATAGATGCTGCTTGGCCTGCTGAGTTCCTTCAGCATTTTGTGTGTGTTGCTTAGAAGATTATGGGCTCAGATCATGATGCAACAAACGTGAATTCTTTAAGCCAAGTATCACTTACTGATGTCATATGGTTGATACACAAGGATTACAGAGGTATGCAGAGAAAATTCAAGCAATGGTGAATGCCCCAAGGCTAATGGGTGTGTCACAGTTGAGGTCCTTTTAAGGATTTGTCAATTACCAGAGCAGATTCCTACCAAACCTGGCTACTGAGCTCCACCCCTTAAACACATTACTGCAGATCAGGAAGAGATGGCAGTGGATAAATCAGGGTGAGATGGCTTTCCGAAAGGTAAAGGAAATAGCAATCCTCCCCCTCAGTCTCTTCTCCTTTCCCCTCACTCTCCTCCTACCTCCCATCACTCTCTCCTCCTTCCCCCTCACTCTCTCCTTCCCCCTCACTCTCCTACCTCCCCTCACTCTCCTCCTACCTCCCCTCACTCTCCTCCTACCTCCCCTCACTCTCTCCTCCTTCCCCCTCACTCTCTCCTCTCCCTTCAGTCTCTCCTCCTTCCCCCTCACTCTCTCCTCTCCCTTCAGTCTCTCCTCCTTTCCCCTCACTCTCTCCTCCTTCCCCTCGCTCTCTCCTCCTTCTTCCCCTCACTCTCTCCTCCTTTCCCCTCACTCTCCTCCTTCTTCCCCTCACTCTCCTCCTTCTTCCCCTCACTCTCCTCCTTCTTCCCCTCACTCTCTCCTCCTACCTCCCCTCACTCTCTCCTCCTACCTCCCCTCACTCTCTCCTCCTACCTCCCCTCACTCTCTCCTCCTTCCCCTCACTCTCTCCTCCCCCTCACTCTCTCCTCCTTCCTGCCCCTCGCTCGCCCCTCTTTCTGCCTCGCTCGCTCCTCTTTCCCCCTCGCTCTCTCCTCTTTCCCCCTCGCTCTCTCCTCCTTCCCCCTCTTTCTCCCTCCCCCTAACTCTCCCACTTTCTCCTTTTAGAGATTCAGTCCCTGTGCAGCTCTCTCACTATCTTTATTTCTCTGCATAGTACTGTGCAATACTTTCAATAACCGAAGTACTTTCATGATTTGTGATAGATCTAGAAGAACAAACACTACATTAATAAGCTTTGATTTACTTCCTAGCTTTTGTGAAACTCGTAATCGCTAAGATCATTGCAGCTTTCTTTTTAATTTCCTGATTCGATTCAATTCACAACAATTAATCATCCTAAAATCTGATTTTATTTTTGTGTACGCTGTGTGTTAGGGAATGATTGTCAACACAAATGAGGGTCAAACCCTTCACCTAACCATGTATGGCATATCCCCCCCCCCCCCCGGCGCACCTGTGTGCCCCCCTCTCTGGACTGAACCTATATCCTTACTCCCTGATGTGTACCTGCTTCCTTCCTCCGGGGCTGTGTCAGCAGTTCTCCCTTTGGGCTTCACCTTATCCATCTCCCTGGACGCTGACCACCTGTTGTGTGGTGGTTAGCGCAATGCTGTTACCACTCGGTAACGTAGGAGCTCAGAGTCCTATTCTGACAACCTCTGGAAGGAAGTTTGTATTTTCTCCTCGTGTCCAGGTGGGTTTACTCTGGCTGATGCGGTTTTGAAACCCAGTCAGATAGTAGGTTAAATGGTCACAGTAACGTGTCCTGTGAGTCGGCTGGGGGTTAAAATTAGCGGGTTGCAGAGCGACATGGCTCGGTGGATTGGAAGGGCCTGTTCCACACTATCTCTAAGAAATCAGAATCAGAATCACTTTATTGCCAGTGTGTGTAACAGACCAGAATTGATTGCGGTTCAGTGCCAGCCACAAAACACAGGACAATACCATAACAGGCAACACAATGACAGCCAACAGTTTACAAGGCAATAGTACAAACAGCCACGGGCAATCAGCAGAGTGGTCACATGCAAACATCAATAATCAAACTTAAATAATTGTGAACATATGAAGAGATTAAATAATTATTAACAGAGCAAGAAGTGCAGGAAAGACCATTTTACACAGGGGTTCCCAACCAATGCTTGCTTCATGGTATTGGTAAATGTGCATAAAAAAGGCTGGGAACCTCTGAGTTAACCAGTGTTGTTTATAGACATTTAGGGTATTACACCTGAGTGAGTTTTGTTGAGAAGCTGGGCAGCTACAGGAAAGAAGCTTTGGACATGTCATGTTGTAAATAAATCTGTCTCCCTATCGTCTCATATTGTCTGTGTTTCATGTACTGAAAAACACAATTCAGCTATCTTGATCAGGAAGTTGGAGAGAAAAAACAGCCTATTGATTCTGAAATCTTATAATTCCTCTCACAAAGCAATCAGTCCCACAAACTGGCAGTGTCAAGATATTGGCCAAGTAACATTTAGGACAAGAGGTGCAATGTCTTCACAGAGAGTGGAGACCCCATGGAATTCTCTACTATACAGGGATGTGAATTCAAGTTGCTGAATACATTTTAGAAAATAGATTCCTTGACACAAAAGGGAAGGGAGCAGGAAACAAGTCCTTTAATCGCTGAACTATGTTGTGAAATTTGTTTTGTGGCAGCAAAACATAGAAAGTTACCATAAGCTACAAAAAAGAGTGCAGAAGAGGAATAATGAAGTAGTGTTCTTGGGTTTATGGAATGTTCGGAAATCTGTTGTCGAGGGGAAGAAACTCTTCCTATAAAAAGTTTTCAGGCACTTTAGCTCCTGGTGGTGATGGTCCTTAATGATGGATGCCACCTTCTTTAGTCACTGTGGCTTGAAGACATCCTCATTGGCAGGGAGGCTCGTGCCCACAATGCCTCTGCAGCCTGTAGTGATCCTGTGCATTGGGGCCTCCATATCAGACAGTGATGCAGCCAGTCAGAACGCTCTCCACAGTATATGTGTAGAAATTTGCTGGAGTCTTTGGTGACAGACCAAATCTTCCCAGGGTCCTAATGAAGTACAGCCTGAGATTGCATCAATAGATCCTCTGAGATGTGTTAGAGGATCAGGTAGAGTGGTGGAGCAGGCTCAAAAGGCTGACTGGCCCATCCCTAATATTTTCCTCTGTTTCTATCTTGCCTGCTGTAGAAATCTAATCATCAATTAAAGCAAATCAACTTGGTCTAATGTTATTACAGCATCAGCGACCTGGGTTCAATTTCTGCCACTGTCTACAAGGAGTTTGTACGTTCTCCCCATGACAATGTGGATTTCCTCCAGGTGCTCCAGTTTCCTCCTACTTTCCAAAGACATACCAGTTAGTAGGGTAATCAGTCACATGGATATAATTGGGTAGCGTGGGCCTGATGGACCTCAAGGACCTGTATTAGAATCATAATCAGGTTGAACATCACTTACATATGTCATGAAATTTGTTGACTTTGTGGAAGCAGTACCATGCAATACATGATAATAGAAAAAAAATGAGTTACAGTAAATATATGTATAAATAAGTTAAATAAGTAGTGCAAAAATAGAAATTTTAAAAAAATTAGTGAGGTAGGCTTTATGAGTTCAATGTCTGTTCAGAAATCAGGTGGACAGTGGGAGAAAGCTGAATCGCTGAGTGTGTGCCTTCAGGCTTCTGTACTTTCCTGCTGATGGTTGCAATAAGAAGAGAGCATGTCCTGGGTGATGGAAGTCCTTAATGATGGATGCCGCCTTTTTGAGGCATCGCTTCTTGAAGGTGTCCTGGATGCTATGGAGGCTAGAGCCCATGATGGAGCTGAGTGAGTTTATAAATCTCTGCAGGTTGCTCCCATCCAGTGCAGTAGCACCCTCCCCCAACCCCTCGCATACCAGATGGCGATGCAGCCAGTTAGAATGCTCTCCATGGTACATCTGTCGAAATTTGTAAGTGTTTTTGGTGATGTACGAAATCGTCTCAAACTCCTAATAAAACAGAGCCACTGTTGTGCCTTCTTTGTAGCTGCATCAGTATGTTCGCCCAGGATAGATCCTCAGAGATGTTGACACCCAGGAACTTAAAATTGTTCACTCCCTTCCCTTCTGATTCCTCAGTGAGGATTGGAGTGTGTTGCCTCATCTTACCCTTTCTGAAGTCCACATTTAGGTCTTTGGTCTCACTGATAGTGAGTGCAAGGTTGTTGCTGCAATACCACTCAACTAGCTGGATATATCTTACCCTCTATGCTCTCTCATCACCGTCTGAAACTCTGCCAAAATTATGCATGGCATTTCAGCTGTGCCTAGCCACACACTCATGGGTGTAGAGAGCATACAGCGAAGGGCTAAGCACACATCCCTGAGGTGCGCCAGTGTTGATTGTCAGCAAGGTGGAGATGTTAATTTCCAATCTGGTTAGGAAGTTGACGATCCAGTTGCAGAGCGAGATACTGAAGCCTGGGTTCTGGACCTTTTCATTCAGAACTGTAGGATAGATGGTGTTAAACGTCAAGCTGTAGTCAATAAACAGCATCTTGACGTAGGTACTTGTATTTTCTGGGCGATCCAAAGCTGCATGAAGAACCAATGCGGTCACATCCGTTGTGGACATTTGGCAGTGTGTGCAGGTCCTTGTTGAGGCAGGAGTTAATTTTAGCCGTAACCTCTCAAAGCACTTCATCACCGTGGCTGTGAGTGCTACTGGATGATAGTGATTGAGGCAGCTCACCCTGCCCTTCTTGGGCACTAGTATGATTGTTACCCTTCTGAAGCAGGTGGGAACTTCTGACTGTGGCAGTGAGAATCTGGAAATGTCTTTGAACACCCCTGCCAGTTGGTTGGCACAGGTTAACACACTGTATCTCTAAATATAAAATAATAAGAAAAAACAACTGTCTACTTGCTCTTTTCTCCCGTAGATCCTGACCTGTTCCTGAAAACAGCCCGCCTGCAACGCCTGCCCTCCTCCTCCTCTGAGATGGGCAGTCAGGAGATATCGCCACTTCGAGTGACAAACAAGGACCCGTTTTCTGGTGACTGCGCCTGTCGCCAGGATGGCTTGACTATCATCATCACTGCCTGTTTAACGTTTGCAATCGGAGTCACCATCGCCTTGATTTTGCAGATATACTTTGGAGACCCACAGGTGTCTATTCATTCTTAACCACGAAACAAAAACTCTCCATTGCGATTGATCAAGCAGTTTTCACGATTTGGACGTGCTAATTAGCCAGTCAAATATATTAGTTCTGATGCAATTATGGTAGACAATTTGTACACAGAAAAGTCCCACAAGCAGCAGCATAGCTTAATTCAACTGGCTAATGTTGAGGGTTCAGTATCCGATAAGATACCAACGGAGACAAGCTCCCATGTTCTCTCTCGAAGTATTGTTTTTGGTTGTTTCAACCCAAGAGGACAATTAGGGTTGAAGTTTAGCAGCAAAATGAAACAGTTTTACTCTGGGACCAGGGTTCAAAACATAGTACCAATAGTCAGAACAACACAGAGCGCATATAAGAATGCAGTAAAATACAGTCACATTAAAAAAAGTATCCAAGTCCCTTAGTCCATGAATATTGCGGCAGTCTGAAGTCGAACACAGTGTAGCTTGTTTTCTGCTGAGTGGACACTGGGGGGCAACACCCAACAGCACAGGATTTTGTAAAATCTCATTTGTACACAGGATGTGGGTATCATAGGAGAGGCCGGCATTCATTGCTTAGGCTCTGAACCAAGTGGCCTGCTGGGAGTCAGTCTGGAGTCACATATGGGCCAGACTGCTTCACAATGGTAAATCTTCATTCCCAAAAGAACCTTGGGCATTAGCTGAGTTTTCCACAACAACCTACAGTCACTATTATTGATACTGATGTGTTTATTCCGTATTGATTTAATTCATAGCTCACAGAGCGATACAGCATGGAAACAGGTCCTTCGGCCCACTGAGTCCATGCCAGCCACCAGCCATACATTTACACTAATCCTATAATAATCCAATTTCCCCTACATTCCATCAATTCCCCTAACATCAAGTTCAAATTCAATTTATTATTATCTGTCAGTGCATATATAAAAAGCAAACAAAACAATGCCCCTCCGGACCACAAAACATATATCACACACAGCACATAAAGTGAAATATTACCCCAAAAATGTTAGTGAAACCTAATTCAAAGTGCATGTAATGTGCTGCACAGGCAGAGTAGAGTATAGAATAAACAGCACACTGTCCTAGTGACAAGACCTCAGTGGTGGCAGGGTATTCAGTAGTCTCACAGCCTGAAGAAAGAAGCTGTTACCCAGTTTAGCAACCCTGATGTTCCTGTACCACCTCCCCGATGGCAGTGGGTTATAGAGATTGTGGGACAGGCAGTAGGGATCCTTTATCTAAATGTCACAAATGGGGAGAGGGAGACCCCGGTAATCCTCTTGGCATTTTGTTTTACTGTCCTCTGTAGGGTCTTGCAGTCCATTCTTTACATCATACCATTCACTTAAATTCAAAGGACGATTTAACCTCTGAAGCTGCGTGACTTTTGGATGCAGGTAAAATCAGGAGCACTTGGATGAAATTCATACACTGACAGGGAGAACCAGCAAACTCCACATAGACAGCATCCCAGGTCAGGATTGAATCCAGCAGAGCCACTGCATACAGCGCCACAGAATTAAATTCCTTGAATTTAAATTCTCCAACTGCTGTTCACGGGATTTGAACTGTTTCCAGATGGTCCACATTTCTGGATGCTCATCCAGTAACATGGTACCACCATGTGCTCTTAGCCTGATTGGAGCAAATGGAGGAACAGTAGAAAGGGTGTGAGTACTGAGTTTAAAAGGAGGGTTTTCATTCTCTTAGAAGTGTGGTCAAGCGAGGGAGAAGGGAATGGATTTAAGAAGGATTAGAAGAAATCTTTTCCCACAATGTGGGGTGAGAGTCTAATCTTGGAATAAGTAGAAGTAGAAACAACCTCCACATTTAACACGTACGTGGATCACCCAATGGAGTTTCAAGCCCTGAGCTTGAAGGTGATTAGATCCAGCAACAGCCTTCCAGCCATGTAGATATGATGTATTCACTGGCCGTCTTCCGTGCCACGGATTTCTCATTGTTGTGAAATTCAACTGCTGCCACATATAGTCATAAGGGAGAAGACCTCTGGACATGAGGGGATCCAAAACAAAATATAAATTTTGCCATTCTTACTGCATACTAGTCAGGATGTATTTAGGACATTTTTCACCATTATGTTCATCAAGAATCTACCAGATTTGGCAAAGTTTGTAAAAAGTCTTAAGAAACAAAGGAAGTTTTGTATCTGTGACTCCATGTTCATCTTATTTTCTGTGCAGATCTTTCACCAAGGAGCAGTGGTTACAGACGTGGCCCATTGCTCTGCAGTTGGTACTGAAATACTGAATCGTGGAGGCTCTTCAGTGGATGCATCTATTGTGTCTGCGTTATGCCTCGGGATTATCCATCCCCACAGCTCTGGAATTGGAGGGTAGGTGGTGTTGTGCGTCAGTAACAGAAGTACTCCTACTCTTTTGCAGAATTGTTGTTCTACAGAGAGGGCTATATGTCTTTAAAAGGAACTTTGCAAAGTTGTGTTGTAAACATTTAATGTGAAATTCCCTCTTCCATTCCAGCTCAGCACAAACAGGCCAGTGTTGGGTTGTATTCTAAAGCTGGGTTAGATGGCAAATATTAATTTCAGCAGCAATCGGTCTTCAGATTTGAATGCGGATTGTAGATCAAACTTAAAATGCAGCTCTGAACAAAAGCCTCCCTGGAGCTGCAGATTGAGGTTGATTACGGACCAGGAAACACCCATTCAATTGATGTCCACATGAATCCAGAGAGAGGGTCACATTCATTTTGGGTGATTGGCGTGTGAGTGTGAAGAAGGATGTGTCTGAGAACTATATGTAATCCAAAAGAAGCATTGTAGATACATTATAACCATAGAATTGTCCTGCTGTTACCTTTGATCTTTAGCAGATAAAAATGGCATGTAATATTGTGTTGAGAGGCCTCTTCTTCCAAGAGTGTCTCAATATGATATTGCTGCTCGATTTTGTTGGGGAAAAAAACACTAAAATATCCATTAGCATCAGTGTCCCTGTGGTGACTTTGTTCATGCCAAAACAGTAGTTTAATGTAAATGGCAGAACGATGTTACTTTTTTCAGTAGTGGCATAGAGAAACAACTTTGGTGTTCAGCAGTGGAAAGAGTCAGGAGCTTTAAATTCTGGGGCATTCACAGGGGAACAGTGTTATCTTTCTCTTCTCTGAGGAGGCTGAGGAGGTTTAGCATGCAACTGAACTGTACTGTGGAAAGAATTCAGACTGGTTGCATCAAGGTCTGGTATGCCAATGCAAATGTTCAGGACCATTAGAAGATGCAGAGAGTAGTGGCCACAACCCAGTACAGTTGGCCCTCCTTATCCGCGGGGGATTGGTTCCAGGACCCCTCGCGGATTCCAAAATTCACAGATGTTCAAGTCCCTTATTCAACCTGTTTCAATCTGGTGGACCTTAGGGCCCAGCAGAACCCCAGACCTTATTGAACCTGTCTCAGTGCGGTGGACATTAGGACCCGGCGCCAGAGCTCTGAATGTGTCGTGTTTCTGTTCATGAAAATAATCACAATCACAATTGAAAATAAAGTGGAAATAATAAAGCGATCGAAAAGAGGTGAAATGCCGTCGGTCATTGGAAACGCGTTAGGCTATGTCAGTCAACGATCGGAGCAATTTTAAAAGATAAAGTGAGAAAGGCTCTGCCCCGATGAAAGCTACAATTATTAGTAAGCAAAGCAGTGGTTTAATTATTGGGTTTTGGGTTTTTGATCCTCCACATCAACCCGGCACAGTGGAGAGCGCACTCGGGAACGATCTGTCCCGAGTCCCGAGAACTTCTGTTCCCAAGCCCGGCGCTGAAACATACATTCTTAAGTGTTTTATATGCATAGAAAGGTAAAATATATACCATGTACTAAGACAAACTTTTGACTAACTGATGTTAAATAATACCGGATGTACCTGTTCTAACTTACTTAGTAAGAGAACTTCCTATTTTTTCAATCCCGATCCACGATAACCCACGCACATCTTCCCGTATACTTTAAATCATCTCTAGGTTATTTATAATACCTAATACAATGTAAATGCTATGCAAAATGGTTGTTATACTGCATTGTTTAGGGAATAATGACAAGAAAAAAAAGTCTGCACATGCTCGAACAACAAGAGCACGTACGGGTTTTTGTGATTCGCAGTTGGTTGAACTCGTGCATACGGAATTCGCGGATAAGGAGGGCCAACTGTACATCTCTGAGATAACTGGCCTACCATTAGAAATATCTACATGAAGCACTGCCTCAAGAAGGTGACATCTGTCATTATCCAGGCCGTGAAATCTTCCAGTTTGACCAGATTTAATTAGTTGGAGACAATATCGTGGGACGAAGGCCCTGTTCCTCTGTTGTACAGATACAACAGCAGCTGCTTCCCTTCAACCACTTGTTTCTTAGACCATAAGCCCATAAGTTATAGGGGCAGAATCGGGCCATTTGGCCCATCGAACCTGCTCTGCCATTTCATCATGGCTGATCAATTTCTCTCTCCACCCCAATCTCTTCCTTGCCTTCTCCCCTTATCCCTTCATGCCCTGACTAATCAAGAATCTATCAACATCTGCCTTAAATATACCCAGTGACTTGGCCTTCACAGCTGCCTGTGGCAATGAATTCCACAGATTCACCAGACTCTGCCTAAAGAAATTCTTCCTCATCTCCCTTCCTCATCTCCCTACCTCTCTATTCTGAGGCTGTATCCTCTGGTCTTAGGCTCCCCCACCATAGGAAACATTCACTCTATCGAGGCCTTTCAACATTCTGGTGTTCAGGTTTCAATTAGATCCTGCTCCCATTCTTCTGAATTCCAGTGAGTACCGGCCCAGAGCCATCAAACACTCCCCATATGATAAGCTTTCAGTCCTGGAATCTTTTTCATGAATCTTCTTTGAACCCTCTCCAATGTCAAGCACACCCATTCTGAGATGAGGGGCCCAAATTGCTCACAATGCTCCATGTGAGGCCTCACTAGTGCCTTATAAAGCCTCAAAGTTGGTTCTTGGACCAAGTGGCACAACCTTAATCAGTACCTCAGACCCCTTTGCACTACAATGGAATTGCTTTTTGTTCTAACTTGTAAAGATTGTGTACACTTTTTTTCTTGTGAGTGTTTGTATCTGATGTTAAGTGACTAGATGCTGCTGCAAGCTTTTCCATTATACCTGAGCATACATTCACTTGTATATTTGACAGTAAACGACTTTGAGCTATAGAAGTGGATGTCCTTTTTGTATCAGTTTAAGGAACAATGTCATACCAGAATAGAGTATACTCCCTTC
The DNA here is from genome assembly GCF_030144855.1 of Hypanus sabinus. Classification (NCBI taxonomy): domain Eukaryota; kingdom Metazoa; phylum Chordata; class Chondrichthyes; order Myliobatiformes; family Dasyatidae; genus Hypanus; species Hypanus sabinus. Next base: position 154,596,468 of record NC_082714.1, read on the forward strand.
TGTGGGAGCACTGCTAACAAATGTTGACAGGTGAAAAAATACCTGAAAGTCGTCCATGTCTGTTACCTTGACAACGCAGAAACTTGAAATATGTTCAGGTACTCACCTTTTTGCCTATAACAAACGTGCAGTAAAGATATCCTGATAAAGGATCTCAGCCCGAAAACATTGGCTGTTTATTCCCCTCCACTGATGCAGCCTGACCTGCTGAGTTCCTCCAGCATTTTGTGTGTGTTGCGGTAACGGCGGCTTCTGAAGGTTGATGTCTTTTCTCCCAGGGGTGGAGTCATGTTAGTTCATGATATCAGGAAGAATGAAAGCTCCATCTTTGACTTCAGGGAAACGGCTCCAGGAGAGGCCGAGGAACAGATGCTCGCACATGGCTGGGAGGACAAGGTTAGTCGTGCTGTCTGCACCTGGCTTGCCCTCCAAAGGCAGAATGCTGCAGATGTTTGAGATCTGAAATAAAATACAAAATCACAGAAATGTATAGCAAGCCAGGCTTTTAGAGAGAAATTTTCCAGTCCTGAAGAAGGACTGTTTTATGTTTATGTTTATTCCTTTCCAGAGATGCTCCCTGACCTGCTGAGTTTCTGTAGCATTTTATGTTTGTTGCTCAAGATTTCCAGTAACTGCTGAATTTGTTGTGTTAATGATTTTATTCATTGTCAGAAATTTGAAGAAATACATATAGCTCATGATAAATATTGACTTCTGTTTGAAGCCTTGAGTTTGTACTTCAATCTTGTTTGCAATTCATGGTCCTCCATTCTTCTTGAGCAAAATTACCAATCCCTGCTGCATGTTTCAGTGGCCACGTTGTCTCCTTGGCTTTTCAAAACTGATTTTTTTTGCTGTGGATGTGACAATAATCACATTCTGCAGATGCTGGAATTCCAGAGTCTCTCACTCACTCACTCACTCACTCACTCACACACACACACACACACACACACACACACACACACACACACACACACACACACACACACACACACACACACACACACACACACACACACACACTCACACACTCACACACTCACTCTCTCCCTCTCTCTGTCCCCCTCTCTCCCCCTCTCTCCCCCTCTCTCCCCCTCTCTCTCTCTCCCCTCTCTCTCTCTCCCCCTCTCTCCCTCTCCCCCTCTCTCCCCCTCTCCCTCTCTCTCCCTCTCTCTCCCTCTCTCTCCTTCCCTCTCTCCCTCCCTCACTCTCCTTCTTTCCCCCTTCTCTCTCCCCCTCTCCCTCCTGGGAGAAGACTTCAAGTCAGGTAACATCTATGGAGGAGAATAAACATTCAGTGCTACTGGCCAAGACCCTTCACGAGGACTGAAACATTGACTCTTTATTCCTTTCCATAGTTGTTGCCTGGCCTGCTGAATTCCTCTGGCATTTTGTATTTGTGAAAATTCTAAGCCAATTCCAGCACCAAAGTTTTACCTCTTGTTGCAGAAACTAAAAGTTGTTGATTCCTCTTTAAGAATTGTCCGAGGGCAACGGTGCTCTGCCCTCCGTTTTACGTGGAAAAATGTTTCGCAGAGGAGGATTAGAACTGAAAGAACTCCATTGTAATATCTTATTTCCCTGTTTGTGCAGCCTGGTCTCTTGGTAGCTATCCCAGGTATGATACGAGGATTTCACCAGGCCCACCAACTCTATGGCAGGTAAATGTTACACCAAATCCTAATCTCAAGTGCTGTCTATGTGCAGTTTGCACGTTCTACCTGCAACCATGTGGGTTTCTCCTGGGAGAACATAGAGCATTACTCAAAGTCCAGGCTTTTCGGCCCACAATGTCGAGCCGCCTTTTATCCTACTCCAAGATCAATCTAACCCTCCCCTCCCACATAGCCTCCCATTTTTCACTCATCCATGTGCCTATCTAAGAATGTCTTAAATGTCCCTATGTACCAGCACCCCTGACACTGTAATGAGCTCCTCCGGCCTGTGTGGGGCACCAGCAAGTGTAAGGTGCCAAGGATTTTAGAGCATCTGAATTAGTTAATTCAGTTTTACAAGAGTCATTTAGGTTTCATTGTGTTTCTCTTGAGAGACTTGCTCTTTGTAACAGACCTTTCTTGTCCAACAAGCCCACGCCTTCTATATACACCCAAGTGACCAATTAACCTATTAACCTAAATGTCTTTGGACTGTGGGAGGAAATCAGAGCACTTGGTGAGAACCCACGCAGTCACAGGGAGAATGTACAAACTCCTTATAGACAGCGGTGGGAATCGAACCCAGGTTGCTTGCGCTATAGTAGTATTATGCCAAGAGTTCCACTACCATAGCGCCTCAGTTGACATGGCGATTTACATTGGGAAGTGCTGGCTAATAACTATGGAAAATGTATGTCCTGTGCATTTTACCTCACTGTTACTTCTTGCTTTCCTCAGAATCTCCTGGTCTGAGTTAATGTCTTCAGCATCAAAATTTGCGCAGGAAGGTTTTAACATCACTCAGGAGCTTGGTAGGTATGACTTCTGTTCTTCCAGTGTGAGATTCAGTACAACAGGCTGCTGGAACAGAGGGCAGGAGATCCATCTCTCCTGGGTGCAGAGTGACTTGAGCATCTAATAGATAAAAGGCTTTGAATAAAGTTCAGTCCACAAAAGAGGCTTGGAGAGGTGACAATATTTCACAAGATACGGAACGGTTGAAGCAGACTTCTGTCAGGAGATGCAAAGAGCTGCTCTAAGGTGATATGAATGCCCTCAAAGGGTCATGAAATTTTGGAAGCTTTTACCCCTCAGGGCTGTGGAGGATTCATATCCAACTGCTTCCAAAACTGAGATCTGATTTCTGGATATTATAGATATCGAGGGATTGACGTAGAAGACCAGCTATGACCTTATTGTTTGGCAGAAAAGGTCTGAAGGGCCTACTCTATATAACTACTCCCTTATCTTTTTATTCCTCAGAGTCTGCAGAAAACACAGAACCTTTCTTTATTTAAAGATGCAGCTTGGTAACAGGCCCCTGTGGCCCATCAAGCCTGCACTGCCCAGTTGACCAATTGACCTACTGACCTGTATGTCATTAGAACGTCAGGAAACTGGAGCACCCGGAGGAAACCCACACGGTCACAGGGAGCGGCGTAACTGAACCTGGCGCTGTGACAGCGTTACACTAACCGTTACGTTGCCCTGCCGCCCATCTTGAATGTGGGGTCTGGTTCTCAATCAGACTTGGAGATTATCAAAGGCATTAAGACTTTAAGCAGGCTGCTGACTGTGCAGGCCAGAATTAGCTAGCCACGCAAGGCAGCAGGAAAGTTCAGAGCAAAGCACTGTTGATCTGATGGATGGGTTTAGTGATGTCATGGGTAAACGTTGCTATGGAAATGAAGGAACAAACAAGTCTAGTAAATATTATATTGCAATTATACACTCCCAACCTTGCTTCTGACAAACAGAAGCGAGTAGATGAGATAGCAAAGAATAATTATAAGGCAAGAATGGAAGACATACAGTAGTTCCAACTGTTCAGTTTAACAATTAACCAGTTTAATGAGCTAATCAAGTGAGCCGCAATAACTTGACAGTAGTTCATTCCCAGCTATATATTTATAAAGGTTGTAAGAAAATTTAAAATCTTACTATGTCATTCTTTTTCTGGGCTATAAATAAAATGTGCCATTTTCGGCTGGAATATTTTAAAGTTGATATTTAATTATTTACCTGCAGACTAACATTCTTGTGGCTTCCATGATTCTAGCTAAAGCAATTGATCAAGTAAAGGACAAAAACATGTCGGAGATTTTCCGTGAAATCTTCCTGCCATATGGGCAACCACTGCAGCCAGGCTCTTTCATGAAACGCTTAGATCTGGCAGCCACTTTGAATGCGATTGGCACGGAGGGTGCTTCAGCATTTTACACCGGGAATATTACCGAAGAAATGGTTTCTGAGGTAAAGAGTTAAGTTTGTCAAAACAATCATTTGGTCTTCTCAGTTCTCTGCGATGGTAATTAAAATTTGAAACTGTTTAAACTTTGTGACTCAGTTACCTGAAGATGACCATTTGCCTATTTTGGGAATATCCTGATATGGGGATTGTACAAAATGTATTCCAATGGACTGAAGCAAAATGTGGAAGCTAGGAGACTGATCTCCATCATTAGGTCTATGATAATGTAACCAATAAGCACATCACAAAAACCAGTCTCCCCTCACGGAATGCCGACACTTCCCACTGCCTCGGCAAGGCAATCAAAGACCCCTCCCCCCCCACCCCAGACATTTTCTCTTCTTTCTCTATCTTCTTTCCTCCCATCAGGCAGATGATAGAAAATCCTGAAAGTACATATCACCAGGCTCAAGGACAGCTTCTATCAGTTCATTTCCATAGAAGCTGCCTGGCCTGCTGAGTTCCTCCAGTATTTTATGTGTGTTGCCTCAGTTTCTATCATGCTGTGGTAAGACCTCTTGAACGATAAGACGGACCCCTAGCCTCACAAGTTACCTCATTGTGGTCTTTGCACCCCATTGTCTATCTGCACTGCACTTTCTTTGTAACTGTAAAACCACATTCCATATTCTGTTACTGATTTTCCCTGGTACTACCTAGATGTACTGATGTGATGAAACGATCTGTATGGATGGAATGGAAAAAAGTTCTTTCACTGGCCCTTGGTGCATGTGACAATCATAAACCAATTTACCAATCGACCAATAAGCTTCATGGTTTCTCTGGATACCCTAGCAATTCATGAGAGGTCATTTCTAATAATTTATTCCTGACGATTCAACAATTGTACAGACAGCAAATAGTCATGTCAGGAATATGGACCTTCTGAAGAGGTTAACATTGACTCATCCCTTCTTTCGTTGTAGGTTCGGAGTAAAGGTGGAGTCCTCACTGCCGAGGATTTTGCTAACTACAGCGTGATTGTTGAGAAGCCAATTGAAGGATCGTACCAAGGTATGCATTGATCTCTGCTTGCTAGTCTGAGAGGTGAGGTGGGAATTATTGCATCTTCCCAAATCCTACCAACATGAGAAAACCTGGGAACAGCACCTTCCTTAAATAATAGCTTTATTAAAGATGAGTTTTATTTGTCACAAATACATCGAAACCTACAGTGTATCATGTATTGCATTGTTGGCTAAAGTGACCGAAACAATCCGAGGATGTGCAGGGGACAGTCTGCAGGTGTTACCATGCTTCTAGCTCCAGCATCACATGCCCACAATTTACTAACTCTAATCCGTACATCCTTGGAATGTCAGAATCAGAATCAGAATTAATATCATCAGTGTATCACCATGAAATTTGGTAACCTAGCGGCAGCGATACAATGCAATACATGATAATATAGGAAAAAAACAGAATTACAGTAAATATATATATATATAGTTAAATTAAAAATAGTGCAAAAACAGAAATAATAAAAAATGGTAGTAATGTGGCGACCCATTTCCTGGCACATCCGAACCGGCTCACAATTAGATAGCCTACGGGGGTTTGCGAGCACAGAGCTTTGGAGCCTCTGCGCCACGGGGGGCAGGTTGAGGGAGGCTTAAAAGTGAGGCTGAGGATTTCGAATAAAGTTTTTCCTTCGACTGCAGTTACCGACTCCGTGTTGTAATTTTAGTGCTGCGTGTAGCACACCGCTACAATTGGTGACCCCCAACGGTCCAAACGATTTTTGGACCAGAAATGACCGACGCCGCCTCTGTTCATGCGGTTTCGTTGAAACTGCCGGGTTTCTGGACACAGCGACCGAGCCTATGGTTCCAGCAAGCCGAAGCCCAATTCCACGTTCGCCGGATCACCTCAGAAGACACCCGCTACTACTACGTGGTGAGCTCCCTCGACCAGGACACAGCGGCCCAGGTCGTGGAGTTCGTACAGTCGCCCCCGGCAGACGGCAAGTACACGGAATTCAAAGCCCTGCTCCTCAGGACTTTTGGACTCTCACGGCGCGAGCGGGCTGCCCGTTTACTGCACCTGGATGGCTTGGGCGACAGACCTCCATCGGCTTTAATGAATGAGATGTTGTCTCTCGCCGACGGACACACACCCTGCCTCATGTTTGAGCAGGCATTCCTGGAGCAGCTGCCCAAGGACATACGCCTGCTGCTGTCCGACGCAGATTTCAGTGACCCCCGGAAGGTGGCAGCCCGGGCAGACTTGCTGTGGAACGCCAAAAAGGTCCATCGCACAGATCTCCCAGCCACGCTCCCGGCAGCAAACCAGTCCAGTCCCGGCATCAGAGCCTGCCAACCCCCGGCCCAATGAACACTGGTGCTTCTACCACCAGGGGTGGGGCGCAGAAGCCCGCCGTTGTCGCCCGCCCTGCAAGTTCCCGGGAAACGCCAGGGCCAGCCGCCGCTGATGGCTACGGCGGCTGGCCATCGGGATAGCCTCCTGTATGTGTGGGATAGAAGGTCGGGACGCCGGTTTTTGGTCGATACTGGGGCTGAGATCAGCGTTTTACCTCCGACGAGTTACGACACCCACAGCAGGGCACTGGGTCCCCCCCTGAGGGCCGTGAATGGCAGCACAGTAAGGACCTATGGCACCCGTCAGGTGCAGCTACAGTTCGGCTCCAGCCAGTTCACGTGGGACTTCACACTGGCCGCCGTAGCCCAACCGCTTCTGGGTGCGGATTTTTTGTGGGCTCATAGCCTACTGGTCGACCTGCCCAGGAAGAGACTGGTACACGCCGAGACCTTTCAGACGTTCTCCCTGGGTGCAGCCCAGTTGCCAGCCCCTCACCTCGGCTCCATCACGCTGTCCGACAACAACTTCACCAGGGCCCTGGCGGATTTCCCATTGGTTCTGGCACCGCAGTTCACGGCGGCCATGCCCCGACACGGCGTACAGCACCACATCCCGACCCAGGGACCACCCCTCCACGCCCACGCTCGGCGGCTTCCCCCTGACAAGCTCCGACTGGCGAAGGAGGAGTTCCAGAGGATGGAGGAATTGGGGATCATCCGGCGGTCCGACAGCCCATGGGCCTCCCCCCTGCACATGGTGCCCAAAGCGACGGGAGGCTGGAGACCGTGCGGCGACTACCGCAGGCTGAACGAGGCTACCACACCGGACCGCTACCCTGTGCCGCACATTCAGGACTTTGCAGCAAACCTGCACGGCGCACGGATCTTCTCCAAGGTAGACCTCGTCCGAGGGTACCATCAAATCCCGATGCATCCTGACGACGTCCCCAAAACGGCTCTCATCACCCCGTTTGGCCTTTTTGAGTTCCTCCGCATGCCGTTCGGCCTGAAGAATGCCGCACAGATGTTCCAGCGGTTAATGGACGCGGTGGGACGGGACCTGGACTTCGCGTTCATCTATTTGGATGACATCCTCATAGCCAGCAGCAGTCGTCAGGAGCATCTGTCCCACCTCCGTCAACTCTGCCCCCGACTGAGTGAGTACGGTCTTACAATCAACCCCGCCAAATGCCAGTTCGGACTCGATACCATTGACTTCCTGGGCACGTTTAAGATCACAATTATGTAGACTGTGAGGTCAGGAGTCCATCTTGCCTTACAAGAGTTGGATAACAATGGGTTAGAAGCTCCTCTTGAGCCTGGAGTATGTGCTTTCAGGCTTTTGTGTTTATTGCCCATTGGGAGAGAGGAGGAGAGAGGGTGTCTGGGGTGGAAGAGGTCTCTGCTTTGCTAAGGCACAGAGAAGTGTAGTCCATAGAGGGGGTGGCTGGTTCCTATGAATTGCTGAGATGTGCTCACTGCTCTCTGCAGCTTCTTGCGGCCATGTGCAGAGCAGTTGCCATTCCAAGCCGTTACGCTTTCAGACAAAATGGTTTCTTGTGCTCCACCGCAGTGCTGGGGGCGGTGTGGCATGGTACCCACGCTGGAGTTGGTGCTGCCCCCAGTGTTCACTCAGCGTTGGACTGTGGACAGCCACAGCATTCATGGACTTTGTGTGTGTGTGTGACTGTACTTTACTGATATCTTGTACGTGCTTGCTCTCTTACACATGCTATATGTGCCTTGTGCTGTGTGTGACTGTCAGTACTGTGTCTTGCACTTTGGCCCCAGAGTAACACTGTTTCATTTGGCAGTGCTCATGTGTATTCATGTACTGTTGCATGACAATTAAACTTGAACTATTAATACACAGGCAGCCACTACACAATCCTTGACAGGTTAGGTCAGGGTCCAGTGACGTGGAATGCAAGATGACTGAGGACCCTTTACTGCTGCAGCCTTCCCCCACCCTCACTGCTGTGACGCATCATCATCTTCCTCCAGCTCCACCGTTGAGGTCTTGCTTGGATCGCTCTTTGTCTGGAACCTCCTTCTTGACCTTGCCACCGTGGGTGTCCTTACCAGGAGCTAAATGCTAGATGGCTAAACTGCAGAAAGCATCACTGTGGGGATCTGTGGAACTCGCAAGCTTCTCCATTACGACAAGGTGACAACCCCCCGAGTAGACAGGCTTAATGCTGAAGACCTGAGGCCCAGAACTGGCCGCACGTTTAGCCAAGCTGCTCCTGTACAGTTACAACACTGGTGTGCACCTGACAATATAGGGGATCGCTCAAGTATCCCCTGATCAACAAAAGCAGGATAAATTGGCACATGGATGAAAGAAAAGTGGAAGGCAATGTGGGAGGGATGGGTTAGATTGATCTTGGAGTAGGTCACAGGGTTGGCACAATAACGTGGGCTGAAGAGTCTGTGCTGTGCTGCACTGCTCTATGTTCTAAATTCAGTTTAATTATTCACCACCAAATGTTTCTACTCTTAGTTATCAGTAAAATGGATACCAGACAGCATCCTAGGGCGAGTCCTCAGGATGTGCACAGCACAACTGGCAGGTGTGTTTTTAGATGAAGATGGTGTCGAGACTAGAATTTGATTTGGATTTAAGTGAGGGAGAACTACGCAGCTTCACTCTCTCTTCCCAATTCCCATCTGGATCCAGTGGCAAGACAAGAGTCGAGACGGCTGGAGATAGGACTAGGTGCAGTGGATGACCAGGACGTCTTGTGTGTCTTGTCGTGCTCTACGCGTTCCACGACGTTTGCAGAGACCGCCTTCTTGACCGTTGGTCTCATCCACTCAATCCACCAGAGTCTGTCTTCACATGCTGAGGTAGACAACTCCCTATCTCACCGAGGGTTTGAGACCCGTCAGCTACCCTCACCTGGTTTAGCTGGCTTGTCAAAGCTGTTGGCCGGGGTGTGGCCGCTATGATGAGCCACAGGTGGGGACTAAAGATGGACAAACCGCCTGAAAAGGATGTGACACGTTTCGCCACCAGAGGTACTACCTCTCCCTGACACCCCATACCCCATGCAATTTGCCTACCGATACAGCCGATCAACAGATGACACAATAGTCGCAGCTCTGTACACTGCCTTTACGCATCTGGAGAAGAGGGATGCTTATGTGAGAATGCTGTTCTTCGACTACAGTTTGGCATTCAACACCATAATCCTCTCCAGGCTCGACAAGAAACTCAGAGAGCTCGGCCCTCACCCTGCCCTGAGTAGCTGGATCCTGGACTTCCTGTCAGATCGCCAGTAGTAGGTAAGGCTCCCTTACCTCTGCCCCTCTGACCCTCAACACAGGTGCCCCATACAGCTGTGTACTAAGCCCCCACCTTTACTCTCTGTTTACCCATGACTGTGTCACCACCCTCAGCTTCAATCTGCTAATTAAATTTGCTGGGGACACTACACTGATTGGTTTATCTCAAATAATAATGAGGCAGCCTACAGAAAGGAAATCATCACCCTGACACAGTGGTGTCAAGAAAACAACTTCTCCCTCAATGCTGCAAAAACAAAGGAGCTGGTTGTGGATTACAGGGGGAATGGAGACAGGCTAACCCCTATCGACATCAATGGATCTGGGGTTGAGAGGGTGAACAGCTTTAAGTTCCTTGGCATAAACATCACCGAGGACCTCACATGGTCTGTACATCCTGGCTGTGTGGTGAAAAAGCCACAATACCGCCACTCACACCTCAGAATGTTGAAAAAGTTTGGTATGGGTCCCCAAATCCCAACAGCTTTCTATAGGGGCACAATTGAGAGCACCCTGACTGGCTGCATCACTGCCTGGTATGGGAACTGTACTTTCCTCAATCGCAGGACTCTGCAGAGAGTGGTGCGGACAGCCCAGCGCACCAGTAGATGTGAACTTCCCACTATTCAGGACATTTACAAAGACAGGTGTGTATAAAGAGCCCGAAGGATCATTGGGGACCCCAACCACAAACTGTTCCAGCTGCTAACATCGGGGAATTGGTACCGCAGTATAAAAGCCAGGGCTAATAGGCTCTGGGACAGCTGCTTCCAGCAGACCATCAGACTGATTAACTCATGCTGATAGAATTGTATCTCTGTTATATTGACTGTCCTGGTGTACATAATATTTATTATATATTACTATAATTGTACATTGCACATTTAGACAGAGACATAATGCAAAGATTTTTACTCCTCATGTATATAAAGGATATAAGTAATAAAATTAATTCAATTCAATTTACTAGTAGCCACTTTTTAGTTACCTCCTGTAACCTATAAAGTGGCCACTGAGTGTATATTTGTGGTCTTCTGCTGTAGCCCATGGTTAAAGTTTGACGTGTTGTGCATTCAGAGATGCTCTGCTGCCCACCTCTGTTGTAACCTATTTGAGTTGCTGTCACCTTCCTGTTTATTTGACCCAGTCTGGCCATTCTCCTCTGACCTCTGTCATTAACAAGGCATTTTCAACCACAGAACTGCCACTCACTGACATTTTTTTCACACCAGTCTCTGTAAATTTTGAGACTGTTGTGCATGATAATCCCAGCAAATTAGCAGTTCCTGAGATACTCAAACGATCCCCCTGTGGCATCAACAATCATTCCACAATCAAAGTCACTTAGATCACATTTCTTCTCCATTCTGTTGTCTGGCCTGAACAATTACTGAACCATGTCTTCATGCTTTTATGCATTGAGTTGCTGCCACATGATTGGCTGATTAGATGTTTCTATTAATGAGCAAGTTAACCTAATAAAGTGACGACTGAATGGAAAATTGAACAACTTACTCACTTACAACCTGCCCACCGGTGCTTCATTCTTGATGAAAGGTCTTGGCCCGAAATTTCCAGGGTGCTGCCTGACCTATTGAGTTCCTCTACCACGTTGTGTGTGTTGTTTTAGTGAAAGGTAGCTGTTATTTTCTGGTGTTTTGCAGGTCGTTTCGTGCTCACTGCTCCGCCCCCGCATACGGGACCCGCACTCATTGCTGCTCTCAACATTTTGGAAGGCTTTAACATAACAGCCCAGGCATCCAGGAATCTGACCTACCACTTACTCACAGAGGTAGGACTTACCAACTGTGTGTAAGATGATCTTTTTAGGAGGTCCTTTGGGATTGAAGCTGGCTTGCTCCTACTCCAGTTTCGTGGGTTCTGGGGTAACCAGCGGACCCAAGGTAGGTCCTGCAGAGTTCTACATAGGTAGGGATGGGGTCAGAATCAGAATATCCCTGGCATATTTAATGAAATTTTTTGCTTTGTGGCACCAGTACAATGCATATACATAATAAATTACTATATGTACCTACAGAATTCTGCAAAAGATTGAAGCGCATATACAGTATATAGCTAAGGTGCATAAGACTTTTGCACAGTACTGTATGTTATGTCTTTCCAGTTACCAAATAACACTTAATACTACTGAGCTAATACAAAGCCAAGTACTCTGATTTCCATTTTCCAATCACCTCCCTATTTTAACCAATCTACAGCACTGAGTAAAACTATTGGGCATCCTAGCTCTATATATGTGCCTCAGACTTTTGTACTGTACTGCGTAAGTATTAACTTAAATAAGTAGTGCAAAAAGAGAGGGAAAAATACTGGGGTAGTGTTCACGGGTTCATTGTCCTTTTAGAAATCAGTTGGCAAAGTGGAAGACACTGTTCCTGAGACATTGAGTGTGTGTTTTCAGGTTCTTGTATCTCCTCGATGATAGCAATGAGAAGAGGGCATGTCCTGGATGGTGGCGGTCCTTAATGATGGATACCATTTTTTTTGAGGCGTCGCATTTTGAAGATGTCTTTGATGCAGGGGAGTGTAGTTAGTGCCCATGATGGAGTTTATATGATGGCTGAGTTTATAATTTCTGCAGCTTTTTTCCCACTCCTATGCATTGGCTCCTCCAAACCAGACTGTGATGCAACCAGTTAGAATGCTCTCCACTCTACATCTGTAGAAATTTGCAACAGTCTTTGGTGACATACCAATTTTCCTCAAACTCTTAATGAAATATAGCTGCTGTCATGCGTCCTTTGTAACTGCATCAATATGTTGGGCACCAGGATAGATCCTCAGAAATGTTGACACCCAGAACTTGAAACTACTCACCCTTTCCACTTCTGATCCATAATGAGGACTGGTGTGTGTTCCCTTGATTTACCTTTTCTGAAGTCCACAATCAGTTCCTTGGTCTAACTAATGTTGAGTGCAAGGTTGTTGCTGTAATATCACTGAACCATCTGATCTGTCTTACTCCTGTACACCTCCTCGTCACCATCTGAAATTCTGTCAACAATAGTTGCGTAATTGGAAAACTTATATTTGGTGTTTGAGCAGTGGGCTAAGCACTTCCTTGAGCACCTCCTTGAGCCAGTGTTCACTGTCAGCGAGGAAGTGTTGTTTCTAATCCTCACAGACTGTGGTCTCCCAGTGAGGAGGTCAAGAATCCAGTTGCCAAGGGAGGTTCAGAGGCCCAGATTTTGGAGCTTGTTGATTAGAACTGAGGGTATGATTGTATTGAAAACTGAGTAAAGGCCTGACGTGGTACCGCTACTGTCCAGGTGATCCAAGTGTGAGTTGAAAGCCAGTAAGATTGAATCTGCTGTAGCTCTATTATGGCAATAGCAAATTGCAGCAGGTCCAGGTCTTTGCTTAGGTGGCAGGTTGGAGCTACATCTCCACCAAAGGAGGTGTAAGGTGCTCCTTCCCTCTGCTAGCCTGCAGGTCACCCAAGATGTAGCACCTGCATAGCCCCCGATCAGAGTCACGTGGAGCCATGGGAGCAGGTGATGGGTGGTTATATGAGCAGCTGGTACATATCACAAGTCCTGGTTATTCGACCACTGACACCAGGCAGACAATCTCTGAAGGGTATTGATAATGGCTGGGGTCACCCGTCTTGTAAAGACTCTGGCTAGAAGAAGACAATGGCAAAGCACTTCTATAGAAAAATCTGCCAACATCAATCATGCTCAAGACCATGATCACCCACGTTATACAACACAGCACATAACAAACGAATATAGATGCTGCCAGGGTTCCTTCAGCACTTTGTATGCCTGAATAACTTGTACCGATAAGTGTAGTGAGGAGCACTTAACTTTTACCTTTCTGTTTCAAGATGCATCTAGTTGATGATCCTGTGTGCTTGCTATCATAAAGATATACATTATATTTATTGCCTATTCACATCAGTACTTCATCGATTTCTTTTCTCTAGACATTGAAAATAGCCTTAGCTCTTGCAAGCAGTCTCGGAGACCCTTCCTTCGATTCCACAACAAATGAGGTGACAGAGAAGATGATAAGGTATGTGGTCTCATTTTGGTTTAACTGTTACTTAGTGGCCACTTTATTAAGCCACAGATGAAAGGTCTCAGCCCGAGATGTCAACTGTTCTCTTGTCCATGGATGCTGCCTTAGCTGCTGAGTTCCTCCAGCATTTTGTGTGTATTACACTTCTACACATGCTTGATAATGAAATATCTAATCAGCCAATCACGTGGCAGCAACTCAGTGTATAAAAGCATGTGGACATGGCCAAGAGGTTCAAGAGAAAGGTCAGAATGGGGAAGAAATGTGATCTAAGTGACTTTGACCAGGCAGTGCTTATTGGTACTTGACAGGATGGATTGAGTGTCTCAGAAAAAGTTGATCACTAGAAGACCATAAGATCTAAGAGCAGCATTAGGCCATTTGGACCATCAATTTTGCTCTGCCATTTCATCATGGCTGATCCAATTTTCCTCTCAGCCCCAATCTCCTGCCTTCTCCCCAAATCCAATCATGCCCTGACCAATCAAGAACCTATCAACTTCTGCCTTAAATACACATAAAGATTTGGCCTCCACAGCTTCCTGTGGCAAAGAATTACCCAGATTCCCCACTTTCTGGCTGAAGAAATGCCTCCTCATCTCCATTCTCAATAGACGTCCCACTTTTCTAAATCTGTGTCCTCTGGTCTTAGACACTCCTGGGATTTTCACACACAACAGTCTCTAGAATTTGCAGAGAATGGTGTGAAAAACATCCAGTGAGTTGCAGTTCTGTGGGCGAAAATGTTTTGTAAACGAGAGCGGTCAGAGGAGAATGGCCAGACTGGTTCAAGCTGACAGGAAGGCAACAGTGTCATGTAGGGGGTTAGCTTATTAACCGGTCATAAGCTGCTTCTGCTGTGTCAGTCATTCATTGGCTGCTCTTTCCCGTTGGCTGGTTTGCCTGCTGTGGCACCAGTTTCTGGTTCTGGGCACCCCGGGTGTAAAAGAATAGCTTGTAGAATAGCTCAGTCTGTTTCTTTAGAAACCCAGTGCCCACTTCAGGCTGAAGTAGCGACCAGCACTGAAGGACCATTGAGAAAGAGCGTTGCAGACAGAGACAGGCCCCCGGCTTCTGTTTGGTTAAGCATTCCTTTGGAACTGGCTTATTTCTCCAGTCTTATGATTTGGGGAGATTTAATGGAGTATCCATTAAGTTAAATAACCATGCATTACCTCCTGCCGTCTGAGAAAAGGCTCCGAAGCTTTCTGGCTCTCACGACCAGACTATGTAACAGTTTTTTCCCCCAAGCTATCAGACTCCTCAATACCCAGAGCCTGGACTGACACCTTACCCTACTGTCCTGTTTATTATTTATTGTAATGCCTGCACTGTTTTTGTGCACTTTACGCTGTCCAGTGTAGGTCTGTAGTATAGTGTAGCTTTCTCTGTGTTGTTTTTTTAATTATTACGTAGTTCAGGCTAGTTTTTTGTACTGTGTCCTGAAAAACATCGTCTCATTTTTACTATGCACTGTACCAGCAGTTATGGTCGAAATGACAGTTGACTTGACTTGAGAAGAGCATCTCTGAATGTATAACATGTTGAACCTTGAAGTGGATGGACTACAGCAGCAGAAGACCATGAACACACGCTCAGTGGCCACTCTATTGGGTACAGGAGGTAACTAACAAAGTGACCGCTGAGTGTAGCTAAACAAATTGGGTCAAACAATTAAAGACATTTTAATCACCTCCATTTGTGAAGGTGGCAGGGTTGAAATATATCTCGACCAAAGGAGGGGTACGGTGCTCCTTCCATCTGCTAGCCTGCAGGTCACCCTTGGGCAAGGTATAGCACCTGCTTAGCCCCCTGATCAGGGTCATGTGAAGCCATGGGAGCAGGTGGTGGATGGTCATATGAGCAGCCGGTGCATTGTAGAGACACTGCCCAGAAGAAGGCAGTGGCAAACCAATTCTGTCGTAAAATTTTCCAAGAACAATCAAGGTTATGGAAAGGCAACACAAGTGAATCTGCAGATGCTAGAAATAAATAAAAACACAAAATGCTGGCAGAACTCAGCAGGCCAGACAGCATCTGTGGAAGGAGGTAGTGACAACGTTTTGGGCTGAAACCCTTCATCAGGAGTAAAGTAACATGGGATGGTTGAGGGGGGGATGAGAAGTGGGGGGAGGGATGAAGTAGAGAGCTGGGAAGTGATAGGCTGAAGGGAAATGGGCTGGGGGAAGGTGGAGAATTATGGGAAATAAAAGAGAAAGAAAGGTAGGGCTGGGGGGAGATTATAGTGAGGGGGGAAGAGAGACAGACTAAAATTATAGATAGAGATGGGGTAAGGGGGGGACAGGGGTATCAACGGAGGTTATGGGAAGACCATGACTGCCAACATCATGTGACACAGCACAGGATGATGCTGATGATTTGTGATAGGACATTAAACTTTCTAAGATGATTGAAGAAAGTCAGTTTAAAAAAAACTGCAGATGCTAGAAATCTGAAATAATAACAGAAGTGCTGGAAAACTTTTAACAGGTCAGGCAGCTTAAGACCATCAGTCCATAAGACATAGGAGCAGTATTAGGCCATTAAGCCGATTGAGTCTGCTCTGCCATTCCATCATAGCTGATCCCATTCAACCGCATACACCTGCCTCCTCACCATATTCTTTGATGCCCTCTCTGATCAGTAAATGATCAACTTCTGCCTTAAATAAATGCACGGACTTAGCCTCCACCGCAGTCTGTGGCAGAGCATCCCACAGACTCACTATACTCCAGCTAAAAAAATTCCTCTTTACCTTTGTTCTGAAAGGTCACGCCTCGGTTTTGAGGCTGTGCTTTCTAGTCTGGATACCACCACCATAGGAAACGTCCTCTCTGCGTCCACCCTATCTAGTCCTTTCAACATTCGGTAGGTTTCAATGAGATCCCCACGCATTCTTCTGAATTCCAGTAAGTTCAGGCCCAAAGCTGCCAAATGTTCTTCATATGTTCTTCATAACCCCGTCATTCCTAGAAACATCCTCATGAACCTCCGCTCGACTCTCTCCAATGACAACACATCCTTTCTGAGAAACGATTCCCAAAAATGTTGACGACACTCCAAGTGTGGCTTGACTAGTATCTTATAAAGGCTCAGCATTATCTCCTTGCTTTTATATTCTATTCCCCTTAAAATAAATGCCAACATTGCATTTGCCTTCTTTACCACAGACTCAACCTGTGAATTAACCTTCTGGAAATCTTGCACAAGGACTCCTCTGATGTTTGAACCTTCTCCCCATTTAGATAGCACTATTGTTCCTTTTACCAAAATGCACTATCCTACATTTCCCAACACTGTATTCCATCTGCCACTTCTTTGCTCAATCTTCCAACTTGTCTATGTCCTGCTGCAATTGCATTGCTTCCTCGGTACTACCTACCCCTCCACCTATCTTCATATCATCAAAATCTTTGCCACAAAGCCTTCAATTCCATTATCCAAATCATTGACAAACAATGTGAAAAGTAGTGGTCTCAATACTGACCCCTGAGGAACACCACTAGTCACTGGCAGCAAACCAGAAAAGGCCCCCTTTATTCCCACTCACTGCTGCCTGCTTGTCAGCCATTACTCTATCCATGCCAGTATCTTTCCTGTACTGCCGTAGTGTTTTATCTTGTTAAGCAGCCTCATGTGTGGCACCTTATCAAATGCCTTCTGAATATCTAAGTAAATGCCATGCACTAACTCTCTTTTGTCTACCACGCTTATTACTTGAAGAACTCTAACACATTTGTCAGGCAAGATTTCCCTTTACAGAAACCATGCTGACTTTGACTTATTTTATCATTAGTCTCCAAGTACCCTGAAACCTCATCCTTAATAATAGACTGCAACACTTTCCCAACCACAGAGGCTAACTGGCCTATAATTTCCTTTCTTTTCCCTTCCCTTCTTAAAGAGTAGAGTGATATTTTCAATTTTCCAGTCCTCCTGGGACCATGCCAGAATCAAGTGATTGTTGAAAGATCATGACCAATGCATCTGTTATCTCTTCAGCAATGTCTTTCAGAACTCTGGGATGTAGTCCATCTGGTCCAGGTGTCTTATCCACCAAACACACACAAAATGCTGGTGGAACACACAGGCCAGGCAGCATCTATAAGGAGAAGCACTGTCGACGTTTCGGGCCGGAAGTTACGGAAAAACTTGTGAACTTCCACCACCTCCAACAGGATCCCACTACCAATCACATCTTTCCCTCTTTCTGCTTTCTGCTGGGTTCGTTCACTACGCGACTCCCTTGTCCACTCGTCCCCCCCATCCCTTCCCACCGATCTCCTTCCTGGCACTTATCCTTGTAAGCGGAACAAGTACTACACCTGCCCTTACACTTCCTCCCTCACCACCATTCAGGGCCCCAGAGACACTTCACCTGTGAGTCGGCTGGTGTGGTATACTGCGTCCGGTGCTCCCGGTGTGGTCTTTTATATATTGGTGAGACCCGACGCAGACTGGGAGACCGTTTCGCTGAAGACCTACACTCTGTCTGCCAGAGAAAGCAGGATCTCCCAGTGGCCACACATTTTAATTCCACGTCCCATTCGCATTCTGATATGTCTCTCCATGGCCTCCTCTACTGTCAAGATGAAACCACACTCAGGTTGGAGGAACAACACCTTATATACCGGCTGGGTAGCCTCTAACCTGATGGCATGACATTGACTTCTCTAACTTCTGTTAATGCCCCTCCTCCCCTTCTTACCCCATCCCTGATACATTTAGTTGTTGTTTTTTTTCTCTCTCTCTCTCTCTGCCCATCGCTCTGCCTGTTCTCCACCTCCCTCTGGTGCTTCCCCCCCCCCTTTCTTTCTCCCGAGGCCTCCCGTCTCATGATCCTTTCCCTTCTCCAGCTCTGTATCACTTTCGCCAATCACCTTTCCAGCTCTTAGCTTCATCCCACCCCCTCTGGTCTTCTCCTATCATTTCATATTTCCCCCTCCTCCCACTACTTTCAAATCTCTTACTATCTTTCCTTTCAGTTAGTCCTGACGAAGGGTCTCGGCCCAAAACGTCGACAGTGTTTCTCCTAACAGATGTTGCCTGGCCTGCTGTGTTCCACCAGCATTTTGTGTGTGTTGTTTGAATTTCCAGCAATCTGCAGATTTCCTCAAGTTTGTCTTATCCACCTTCCAGTTTTAGCATCTGTAGAAAGAGAACCAATTAACGTTTCAGGCAGCATCTGCAGAAAGAGGAATAATTAACATCTCGGGTAGCATCTATGGAGAAACAAGTAATGTTTCAGCTCTGAATCCATTCATCAGAACTGAAAAAGAGAGAAACATGATTATCTCTGTAGCAGAGAATGTGGGGAGGGTTATGGGTGGAATGGGGGAATTTATGTGATAGAATTAAATAGTGTGGCCATTAAAGGACAGTCACCTACTTTGTCTGTGCAGTGTATACCATGGTTGAAGAACTTTTCAGTGGTATCGTAAAGGCATAATTGATAAATATATTGACACGATTTTATACTGTACAAGGGTGTGCTCAGACAAATTTTTACACTCTGGAAGACGGAGTCTCTGTTCAGTACACTTTGTAACAAGCAACCTCGAGGTTGAGCTTTCAGGAAGAGTTCAGGTTGTTTGCCATAATTTCAGTGGTAAATCCTCAGGATGACAAATTAATGCCAAGATAACTTTCCAATCCTCTGCTGTATTTCCAGAAATCAACCAAATGGCACAGAGGTGCAGCAGTTAGTGCTTCATATCTGTAGAGATCCAGGTTCAACTCTGTGTGTGTGTGGAGTAACACACGAAGTCTGGAGGAACTCAGCAGGCCAGGCAGCATCTATGGCTAGGAATAAATAGTTGACATCTCAAGTCGAGACCCTTCGTCGGGACTGGAAAGCCAGAATAAGGTGGGGGGAGGGGAAGGAGTACAAGTTGGCTGGTGATAAATGAGACCTGGTGAGGGGGCAGGTGGGTGGGTGGGAGAGGTCAGCAGAATACTGGGAAAACCATTGATGTAGGGCTGGCCCTTTTAATCATTGGTAGAAAGTGGGAAGAGGCCCTGCAGAGTGAGTATAGGGAGTTAGGGAAGAGGTTGAAGAGCAGGATTTCCAAGGTAGTAATCTCTGGATTTCTCCCAGCTCCATATGCTAGTCAGGGCTGGAATAGGATGATAGTGCACTGTTGGACTGTTTACCAGAGCTCTGTTTCAGCTCTGTTTAGCTCTGCTTACCACACTGTTACCACGGACACCCTGTGCATCATCTACCATCAGTTCTTATCTGGATGGTGTGAATGTCCACCCATTACTGTAAAATATTATGGTAATTCTAGTACTTCCATCTTATCAATATGAACTTGAAAATCTTGTAAATCTTATTTTTAAGGTAACTTTTTTTTTGTTCTTACTTCTCTTCTAATATTTGTATATTTGTGCTCTTGCAGTACTGCCGTGACACTGTAATTTCCTTTGGCATCAATAAAATACCTATCTATCTAGTAAAGATGAATGAGTGGCTGAGGAAGTGTTGCAGAGGCAAGGTTTCAGAATTCTGGATCATTGGGATCTCTCCTAGGGAATGTATGACCTTTACAGAAAGGATGGTTTATATCTGAACCCAAGAAGGACCATTATCCTTGTGGACAGGTTTGCCAGAACTGTTGGGAAGGATTTAAACTAATTTGGCAGAGAGATGGAAACTGGAGTGATAGGGCTGAGGGTGAGGATAATTGGTATACAAGTTGATGTAGTGCATAGTGAAACTGTGAGGAAGGATGGGAACGTGATAGGGCAAAATTGCAGTCAGTGGGATGAATTGAAGTTTAACGGGGAGAACATTGAAAAGGGTGATGAATACAGGACTGAAGGTGTTATATTTGAATGCACAGTATACGGAATAAGGTAGTGCAGTTAAAGATTGGCAGGTATAATGTGGGAATCACTGAGTCATGGCTGAAAGAGCTTAACTTCCAAGGATACACATTTTATTGACAGGCAGGTAGGCAGAGGGGTGGGTGATTCTGTTAGTTAAAAAATTGAATCAAACCCTAGAGAGACATGATATAGAAATGGAAAATGTAGAATTCTTGTGGGTAGAGTTTAGAAACTGCAAGGGTAAATAGATCTTGATGGGAGTTATATACTGGGCTTTGAACAGTGGCCAAGATGTAAGATATAAATTTCATCAGAAAGTAGAAAAAGAAAGTAAGGACAATAAGGACAAAGAATAAAGAATAATTAGAAAATAAGGACAATGTTATGATAGTCATGGGGGAATTGCAATATGTATTCAATTTGGGGAGATCAGGTTGGTGCTGGATCCCAAGAGTGGGAATTTATAGAATGCCTATGTGATGGGTTTTTAGAGCAGCTTGGAATTGAGCTCATTGGGGAAAGGCATTTCTGAATTGGGTGTTGTGTAATGAACTAGATTTGATTAGGGAGCTTAAGGTAAAGGAACCCCTATGAGGAAGTGGTTATAAATTGATAACATTTACTCTGTAGTTTGAGAGGGAGAAGATAAAGTCAAATGTATCGGTATTACAGTGGAGGAAAAGGAATTACAGAGGCATGAGAGAGAAGCTGTCCAAAGAGGATTGGAATGGGACATTAGTAGGAATGACAGCAAATCAGCAATGGTTGGAGTTACTGGGGGCAATTCATAAGGTTCAGAATAGACGCATCCCAAAGATGAAGAAGTATTCTAAAGGGAGGATAAGGCAACTATGGTTGAGAAGGGAAGTTAAAGATAGCATGGAAGCAAAAAAGAAGGCACATAATAGAACAAAAATTAGTGGGAAGTTAAAGGATTTGGAAGCTTTTAAAAACCAACAGAAAGCAACTAAAAAAAACTACAAGGAGAGAAAAGGTTAAAAATGAAGGTAAGCTAGCCAATATTATCAAAGAGGATACCAAAAGTTTTTTTAGATATATAAAGAGTAAAGGAGAGGCAAGATTGGATATTGAATTGGTGGGGAGGTAGTAATGGGGGACAAAAAATGTTGGACGAAATTAATAAGTATGTGTGTCAGGTCGGTCTTCACAGTGGAAGACACTAGAGTAGGCCAGAAATTCAAGAGTGATGGGGGCAGACGTGAGTGTAGTCACTCTTTCTAAGGAGAAGATGCTTGGAAAGCTGAAAGATCTGAAGGTAGATAAGTCATCTGGATCAGATAGTCTATACCTGGGGTTCTGAAAGAGTTAGCTGAATAGACCGTGGGGCATTAGAAATGTTCTTTCAAGCATCACTAGATTCTGGACTGGTTCAAAGGACTGGAAAATTGCAAATGTCACTCCACTCTTCAAGAAGGAAGAGAGGCAGACAAAAGGAAGTAATTGGCCAGTTAGCCAGACTTCAGGGGTTGAGAAGGTGTTAATGTCCAGGATTAAGGATGTGGTTTTGGGATACTAGGAGGTGGCATGGTTTTATAAAGAGGAAATCTTACCTGACAAATCTATTGGAATTCTTTGAGGAAACAGCAAGCCAAATAGACAAAGGAGGATCGTTGAATGTTGTTGGAATGGATTTTCAGAAGGCCTTTGACAAGGTGTCACACATAAAGCCACTTAACAAATTAAGAGCCCATGGTATTACAGGAAAAGAACTGCTGGCATGGATAAAAGATTGGCTGACTGTTAGGAGGCAAAAAGTTGAAATTAAGGGGGCCTATCTAGCTGGCTGCCAGTGACTGGTAGTGTTCCAGAGGGGCCAAAATTGGGACTACTTTTTTATGTTTTAATTTAATAATTTGGATGACAGAATTGATGGCTTTATTTTCAAGTGTGCAGACAATGCAAAGATAGGTGGAGGACCAGGTAGTGTTGAGGAAGCAGGGAGTCTGCAGAGGGCTTGAACAGATTGGGAGAATGGGCAAAGAAGTGGCAGGTGGAATATAGTGTAGGGAAGTGTATGGTCATGCAGTTTAGCAGAAGGAATAAAGGCCTGGTCTATTTCCTGAAAGGGAAGAAAATTCAAAAATCAGAGACACGGAGAGACTTGGGAGTCCTCAGGCAGGATTCCTGAAAAGTTAACTTTTAGGTTGAGTCAGTGGTGAGGAAGGCAAATGCAATGTTAGCATTTATTTCGAGAGGACTGGAATATCAGTGGAGGCTTTATAAGGTACTGGTGAGGCCTCAGTTGGACTATTGTGAGCAGTTTTGAGCCCCTTAGAAAAGATATGCTAGGATTGGAGAGGGTCTAGAGGAGGTTCACAAGTATGATGCTGAGAATGAAAGGGTTAACATATGAGGAGGGTTTGATGGCTCTGGGTCTGTATTCTCTGGAGTTTAGAAGGTGGGGGGGAATCCCATTGAAATCTATCAAATATTGAAAGGTCTAGACCAGGGGTCAGCAACCTTTACCACAGAAAGAGCCACTTGGACCCGTTTCCCACAGAAAAGAAAACACTGGGAGCCGCAAAACCCGTTTGACATTTAAAATGAAATAACACTGCATACAACGTTTTTTTTGCCTTTATGCTATGTATAAACAAACTATAATGTGTTGCATTTATGAAATTGATGAACTCCTGCAGAGAAAACGAAATTACATTTCTGCATGCAACAAAAACATTTTGAACTCCGAAAAAAAGACGTTGGGTTGAAGGTTACTTTTAAGTAAAATACTCAACGTCTATTTGAGTCCTTCTTGTATTTATGAAAAACGCCAAACTTAAATTTGCCGCCAGCAGCAAACCAAAAATAACATCAGCCAGCTGTCAGCCTGAAAAATAAAAGGACTATTTCACTGAACAATGAAAAAATATGAATATACATAAAATAATAGGCAATTAAAATATTTATCATACTTGGTTAATGGGATTTCTGCTCCTGGACCTCAGCGCACAGCGTCTGCACATCAGGGCTGTATGACGTCACCTTCATCTTTACACAGGATCGCAAGCTGTCATCTGTGAGGCGTGCGCGATGTTTGTTTTTATTAAAGTTCATGTTGGAGAACACCTGCTCACATACATATGTGGATCCAAAGGTCGACAGGACTCCAAGCGCATACTTTTTCATGTTTACATAAATGTCGGGCATAGCATTCCATGTTTCGAACACAAGTTTGTCCGGTTTTGGAAGGTTTTCAATATCACTCCATTTGTGATTCTGAGCAAGAACGGCCTTCTGACGGGCAACATCTTCAAGGTCTGCTGTCAAGCGTCTAAACTTGGACACCCATATGTCTTTGTCGGCTATGTCGGCCAGTTCCATCTCAAGATCAGGTTGACTCACACCTGCCAATGCAGTCGTATTCAGTAGGGAAGGATCGATGCTTAAGGAAGGATAATGTGTTTTTTTCCTCTCTGAACTCACAGAAGCGTTTCCCAAATGATGTTTGCATTGCGATGATTGCAGAATGTAAATACTCCGAAATTATCATGTCGTGACCTTGTTTGAACTCTCTCAAATTGGGGAAGTGAGACAAAGTGCCTTTCTGTAAATCTCTGGCAAGCACTGTCAACTTGCGCTCGAATGCCAAAACATCCTCCAACATGTGCAGGGCTGTGCGTCCTTTCCCCTGAAGAGCTGTGTTCAGCGTGTTCAGGTGCGCTGTCATGTCTACCATGAAGTGTAGCTTTTCCAGCCACTCTGGCTGTTCCAGCTCAGGAAAGGTGAGCCCTTTGCTGCCCAGGAAAGTTTTCACTTCTTCCAGACACGCGACAAAGCGTTTCAGCACCTCCCCTTTGGACAGCCACCGGACTTTGTTGTGCAGCAGGAGATCAGAATATGCGCTTTCCATCTCGTCCAGTAACAAACGGAATTGACGGTGATTTAAACTTTTTGCCATTATTTTATTGACAATCTGAATGACAACATCCATTACTTCTGTGCATTCCGGAGGAAA
The DNA here is from genome assembly GCF_030144855.1 of Hypanus sabinus. Lineage (NCBI taxonomy): Eukaryota > Metazoa > Chordata > Chondrichthyes > Myliobatiformes > Dasyatidae > Hypanus > Hypanus sabinus. Next base: position 154,620,834 of record NC_082714.1, read on the forward strand.
TGTTTGAGCGCACAGTGCCTCTTGGTGCAAGATGCAGTGAAAAGTCAGCAGCTTTCTGTCCAGCGACTTCTGCAGTAAAGCCACAATTCCCTTGTGTGTTCCCGTCATATTCGGTGCCCCCATCAGTAGCTACTGACACCAGGTGGGTGGTCTTTATTCCTTTGGCTCTTAAACAATTCAAGACAGCCTCACAGATGTCCTCCCCCCGTGTTTGGTCTTTTAGAGGTATCAACTCAATCAGTTCTTCCTGTGGCCCGGCAGAGTTTACATACCGGCAGAACAACGCTATTTGTTCAATATCACCTTTGTCTTTAGACTCGTCACAGGCAATCGAGTAGGCCACAGCTGAATTGATGTCTTTAATTTGCTGTCTTGTGATGTCTTCTGCCATTTTTATGGTTCTGTCTTTGACAGTCTTTGCAGAGAGGGGCATATCCCTGATTTTCTGCACAATTTCACTCTTGTTTTTAAAGTCCGTGAATAGATGTTCTGAAATCTTAATGAAAGATTCTTTTATATATTCACCATCTGTAAACTGCTTCCCGTGCCTGACTATTTCCTGAGCGGCAATATAACTGGCGTATGTCGTTGATTTTCCAGACTTCATCCATTTCTGGAAATGATTTTTGTTCAGATCAACCTTCCGCATCAGTTCCGAAACGGCTTTTTTTCTCTCATCTCCATCCGGATATTTTTGAGCAAAGGCTGCGTGTTTACTCTGGAAATGCCTTGCGACATTTGACTTTTTGTTGTTTGCTAGTTTCTCATTGCGTATTAAGCATACCGGTAAACCAGTCTCGTCAACAGTGAAAGCAAATGAATCTGTCCACGTATCATTAAACGTTCTGTTTTCTTCAGTCACTTTTCTTTTTTTAGAATTCTCCATAGTTGGCTTACCTTGGATCGAAAAATTAAAGAAATCGCGCACTGGCGGGTGTCAGGTATTGGCAGTGGTGACATATATTAATAGCGATAAAAACACGTTGTAGCGGTGTGCTCACGCAGTCAGTAAACTGCAGTCGAATAACTTTATTCGAACTAAACAGCCTTGCTTTTAAGCCTCCCTCAACCCAGCCCCCATGGACGCAGATGCTGCAAAAGACGCGTACTCACAAACCCCCGTAGGCTATCTCCCTTAGCCGGAATGCTGGCTAATTGTGAGCCGTTTCGGATGTGCCAGGAAATGTGTCGCCACACTTAGATTGTACAAGATCACCATAATCTTCAAATTTAGAATTACATTTCAAAAGCTAACAAACTAACATAAAATACATTTTAATTAAATACTGACCAATTATTTCCCAAAGCCACAGGGAGCCGCAGCACAGAGGTGAAAGAGCCACAAATGGCTCGGGAGCCGCAGGTTGCCGACCCCCGGTCTAGACAGAGTGGATGTAGAGAAGATCTTCCCTATAGTGTGGGGAGTCTGAGACCAGAGGGAACAGCTTCAGAATAGAGGGGCGTCCATTTAGAACAGAGATGAGAAGGAATTTCTTTAGGCAGAGGGTGGTGAAACTATGGAATTCATTGTCGTGCATGGCCACAGTGGCCAAGTGATTGGGTATATTTAAAGCAGGGGTTGATAGGTTTTTAATTAGAGTGTCAAAGATTACGGGGAGAAAGCAGGAGAATGGGATTGAGGAGGAAAATAAATCAGCCATGGTGGAACGTCTGAGCAAACACAATGAACCGAGTGGCCAAATTCTGCTCCCGTGTTCTATGGTCTAATCCAGTCCATTGTGATGTAAATTTATTGTGCTTTCACCCTTCAGCAAATTGGAAGCCAATTCTCTGCGCCAGCTGATTAATGAAAGTGTGGCCTTCCCTCCAAACCACTACCTCCCCCTCTATTCCCTGAAGACTGGACCTTCCACAAGCCAAGTCCATGTTATCGGACCTGATGACTTCATCGTTTCCATTGTAAGGTAAGCAATGTAACAATTCTTCACCCAGGCGTTACATAGAAAATCTGCAGCACAACACAGGCCCTTTGACCCACAATGCTGTGCCGAACATGTACTTACTTTAGAAATTATGAGGTTTACCCATAGCCCTCTATTTTTCTAAGCTCCATGTACCTATCCAAAAGTCTCTCAAAAGACCCTATCGTATCTGCCTTCACCACCATTGCTGGCAGCCCATTCCACACACTCACCATTCCCTGGATAAAAAACTTACCCCTGACATCTCCTCTGTACCTTCTTCCAAGCACCTTAAAACTGTGCCCTCTCATGTTAGCCATTTCAGCTCTGGGAAATAGCCTCTTACTATCCACAGGATCAATACCTCTCATCGTCTTATACACCTCTATCAGGTCACCTCTCATCCTCCATTGCTCCAAGGAAAAAAGGCCGAGTTCACTCAACCTACTCTCATAAGGCATGCTCCCCAATCCAGGCAACATCCTTTTAAGTCTCCTCTGCACCCTTTCTTTAGTTTCCACATCTTTCTTGCAGTGAGGCAACCCGAACTGAGCACAGTACTCCAAGTGGGGTCTGACCAGGGTCCTATATAGCTGCAACATTACCTCTCGGCTCTTAAATTCAATTCCATGATTGATGAAGGCCAATGCACCATATGCCTTTCTAACCATAGAGTCAACCTGCGCAGCAGCTTTGAGTGTCCTATGTATTTGGACCACAAGATCCCTCTGATCCTCCACACTGCCAAGAATCTTACCATTAATACTATATTCTGCCATCATATTTGTCCAACCAAAATGAACCATCTCACATTTATCTGGGTTGAACTCCATCTGGTCTGGGTGACTTGTGTACTTTTAGGTCTTTCAGCTTTTTCAGCACCCTCTCTCTTGTAACAGTAACTGCACCCACTTTACTTCCTTCACAAGCTACAACATCAGGCATGCTGCTAGTGTCTTTCACAGTGAAGACTGACGCAAAATACTCATTTAGTTCATCAGCCATCTCCTTGACCCCTGCCTCATTTTCTAGCAGTCCTATATCCACTTTAATTTCTCTTTTATTTAAACATACTTGAAAAAACTTTTACAATCCACTTTGATATTATTTGCTAGCTTGTTTTTATATTTCGTCTTTTCCCTTCTAATGACTTGGCCTCCATAACCATCTGTGATCATGAAATCCACAGATTCACTATCCTCTGGTTGGAAATTCCTGCACATCTCCATTCTAAATGGACGTCCCTCTATTCTGAGGTTGTGCCTTCTGGTTCTAAACTCCCCTACATCCTCTCCTTCCCCCCCACCCCCCATTATTCTAAACTCCAGAAAGTACAGGCCCAGAGCCATCAAAGGCTGCACGTATTTTAACCCTTTCGTTACCAGAATCACACATTAACCCTTTCAAGGTCATTGAGCTGTTGGCAATTCCCAGGATGGGATCAACTCTTTAAAAGCAGCGCCTTCTATTGCTGATGGTACTGATGCCATGGCTACGAATGCTGAGGGTGGACTTGTTGTATAGAATGCGCACAAGTAGGATTTTCATTCCTGAAGGGTAAGAGGCACTGTTTAGTGGGGTAAACAGTAGATCAGTAGAGTGCAGTTTGCATTGAGTGTCCATGCCCCAGTACCAACTTGCTTGTCTACACCACAGGTCCTTCACCTATATTAACAATTATTTTCACTTCCAGGACAATTGCTACTGCTCCTCAGAGGAGTGAAATGCTCACTAGGCACTTTAAGATTTGTGAGATATATTGTTCCATTCAAAGGTACTTTGAACTGAAAATACTGATCGTTCAGCAACCAGAAAGATGACTCAGAAAGTTTCTGAATATTTGAGTAATTTTAGGGCCCTAACCTAAGAATGGATATGCTGGTATTAAAGAGGGTCCAGAGGAAATTCACAGGAGCAATCCCGGGAATGAAAGGGCTAATGTATGATGGCTCTGGGCCGGTACTCACTGTTTAGAAGAAACGGGGTGGGGTTACTGATTGAAACTACCGAATATTGAAAGGACTGGATAGAGTTGACGTGGAGAGGATGTTTCCAATAGTGGGGAAGCCTAGGACCTGAGGCAATAGCCTCAGAATACAAGGATGTCCCTTGAAAACAGAGATTAGGAGATATTTCTTTAGCCAGCGGGTGGTGAATCTGTGGAATTCATTGCCAGAGACAGCTGCGGAGACCAATTCATTGGGTGTCTTAAAGTGAAGATTGATAGTGTTGGGTCTGTGCTCAACCACATATATATTAAATAAAAGAATGTACACGGGGGATGGCTTTAACTGGTGTATTCACATTGCAGTGACAAAGACAAAAGAAGACAAATAATGTGCATACATAGACAACAGATCAATACACAAGCATAGACACAGATTAATACAGACGGGTTCTCAATTAGTGAAGGTGTCAAAGGTTATGGGAAGAAGGCAGGGGAATGGAGTTGAGGTGGATAATAAATCAGCAGTGATGGAATGGTAGAGCAGACTCAATGGGTCAAATGGCCTAATTCTGCTCCTATGTCTTACGGTCTTTCTGTTATCCATGGAACATCCCCGAGCTAAGCAAGACTTGCGAGAGCATTAACCTGAAAACAGTTCTCTGTTCACCCTCTGTGCAGCTCTCTGAACCAGCCTTTTGGCAGTGGGATCATGACAACCTCCGGGGTCCTTCTCAACAGCCAGATGTTGGACTTCTCCTGGTCAGATTCAACGCAGGACAATCTGACGGTGAACATGGTGAGTGAAGAGCTTAGCGTTAAAGTGGCAATCTGCCAATGTTCTAGCACAAGTATATCCATCTAGAAATTCATTATTAGGTACATGTGCTTGTGAGAAATGGTACTAGTATTGGTATTGGTTTATTATTGCGCATGCGCCAGCCATGCATGCAACCTGTTACAGTGGCTCCGACTAGTCTGTCTGTCTGTTGTCACAAGTCTCAAGATCGTGAAAGACTTGCCTTGCAGACTGTTCAATCATTACACAGTGCACTGAGATAGAACAAGGTGAAACAATAACAATGCAGAATAAAGTGTTAAAGCTACAGAGCAAGTGCAGTGCAGGTAAACAATAAAGTGCAAGATCATATCGAAGTAGATTGTGGGCAACAGTCCACCTTATCATACGAGTGGGTCCGATCAAGAGTCTGATAACAGTTGTATAGAAGCTGTCCATGATCCTGGTGGTATGTGCTTTCAAGCTGTTGTATCCCTACCCGATGGGAGTGGGGAGGAAAGAATGTGTGGGGTAGGTGGGGAGTTTGCTTTTTGAGGCAGTGTGAGAAATATTGACAGAGCCCATAGAGTGGTTCTTGTGAAGTGGTGAGCTGTGTCCAACGCTCTGCAGTTTCTTGCAGTCACACACAGAGCAGTTGCCATACCGAGCTGTTGGCATCCAAACAGAATGCTTCCAGTGGTGCATTGATAAAAATTAGTAAGAGTCAATGGTCGATCTGTATTTTTTTAGTCTCTTGATGTAGACTATGATGTGAAATTTATTGTTTTGCTACAGTAGGATAGTGCTAACATAGAATTACTATAAATTGCACCAAACAAATAAATAAGGAGGTAGTGTTCATGGACATGTGGCATTCAGAAATCTGAAGGTTTCCATCAGATCATAAACTTAGGGGCAGAATTAGGCCATTCAGCCCATCGAGTCTGTTCCGTCATTCCATCATGGCTGATCCCGTTTCCCTCTCAGCCCTGTTGGAAAAAGAGAGAGAAAGATCCAACGATTCTGAGTGAGACGCAGAGAGATCTTTATTTACTGACAATGACCTTTATTGTTCAAACTAACAAGTACATGAATTCATACACTAAATACCTTGTGTGCATACCTGCTAAGTATCCCTGACTCTCCTGGATAGTCAAAGAATAGCAAAGGAATTACCCAGGTGGAGGAATTTATGCTGGCCAGGCGTTCCTTGTTCCTCGTGGTTCCGATTCACTCTCCACGTGCTTCACGTTGGGTTCTTCTCGCTTGTTTCTGCGATGGTTATTCTTCGAAGTTACCGCCACCGGCACACACAAAGCATCCACATTTATATCCATTGCTTATCAATTCAAATGACACATTCCCGTGTCATTGGCTGCAGGTCATGTGTCTGGCCTTTAACACCTGGTCATTGGCTCTGGTCCAAGCCAGCATCCATCTATTATCCTTTTCCCATCAAGGGACAGTTGCTGACTCATGGCTCTTTGTTCTCAGTCAGCAATGAGCTTGAATCTCCTCAGGCATTCACAATCCTGCATGTTATAGCCAACCAAAGAACACCTCACAAATAATTCCTTATTTGGAAATGACCTCCAATCCAGCAGATTACCTGAAGAGCTTTTGTGCCTTCTTTAAAACACTAATCAAGTCCAGCATTTCAAGCTCACAAAATGGAGCATCAAGTGTCTTCACAAAATGGCAGCCTCCATCCCCCAAGCACACGGCAGGAACAAAGACTGCTTCCACTGTCCTTGATTCATTTGAATTCACTGATTTGAAGATTGTCATTCTTTCTGACCAACAGCCCCAAACTCCTGCTTTCTTCCTATTTCCCTTGATGACCTGACTAATCAAGAATGTATCAACCTCTGCTTTAAATATACCCAATGACTTAGCCTCCACAGCCACCTGTGGTAATGTACTGCTCCTCTTTTCTATCTTCATTGCTCTGCCCTCAAGCTGACTCATACTCAATGACAGCATCGATATTATCCTTAGAAACCACTCAGATTCACTATTTAGCAACAGAGGGTCGAGAAATCGTTACAGAAAGCCAAACACGAACCTTGCTGGAATTAAGTTTTTCAGAGAGCGCTCTGTCTGGAAAATGGGCCACAATCCCAGGATAGAGTCAGTGAGTTGGGACTGAGATGAGAAGAAATTTAATTTCTTCACCCAGTGTAGTTAATGTTTGGAACGGTCTGCCATGAAACCTTAACCACTGAGTATATTCAGGCACAGACTTTAGATATTATGGGATCAGGGATATGGGGTTAGTGCAGGGAAAGTAGCTGAAGACTAGCCTTGATCTTACTGGGTCCGAGTAGACAACAGACAGTAGGTGCAGGAGTAGGCCATTCGGCCCTTCTAGCCAACACTGCCATTCACTGTGATCATGGCTGATCATACATAATCAGTACCCCGTTCCTGCCCTCTCCCCATATCCCTTGACCCTGCTATCTATAAGAGCTCTATCTACCTCTCTCTTGAATGCATCCAGAGACTTGGCCTCCACTGCCTTCTGGGGCAGAGCATTCCACATATCCACCACTCTCTGGGTGAAAATGTTTTTCTGCATCTCTGTTCTAAATGGCCTACCCCTTATTCTTAAACTGTGGCCTCTAGTTCTGGACTCACCCATCAGCGGGAACATGCTTCCTGCCTCCAGCGTGTCCAATCCCTTAATGATCTTACATGTCCCCTCAGGTCCCCTCTCATCCTAAATTCCAGTGTATACAAGCCCAGTCGGTCCAATCTTTCAACATATGACAGTCCCGCCATTCCAGGAATTAACCTTGTGAACCTACGCTGCACTCCCTCAATAGCAAGAATGTCCTTCCCCAAATTTGGAGACCAAAACTGCTCACAGTACTCCAGGTGGGGTCTCACCAGGGTCCTGTACAGCTGCAGAAGGACCTCTTTACTCCTATACTCAATTCCTCTTGTTATAAAAGCCAGCATGCCATTAGCTTTCTTCACTGCCTGCTGTACCTGCATGCTTGCTTTCATTGACTAATGTACAAGAACACCTAGATCTCGTTGTACTTCCCCTTTTCCTAACTTGACTCCATTTAGATAGCAATCTGCCTTCCTGTTCTTGCCACCAAAGTGGATAACCTCATATTTATCCACATTAAATTGCATCTGCCATACATTTGCCCACTCACCCAACCTGTCCAAGTCACCCTGCATTTTCATAACATCCTCCTGACATTTCACACTGCCACCCAGCTTTGTATCATCAGCAAATTTGCTAATGTTACTTTTAATCCCTTCATCTAAATCATTAATGTATTTTGTAAACAGCTGCGGTCCCAGCACCAAACCTTGCGGTACCCCACTGGTCACAGCCTGCCATTCCGAAAGGGACCCGTTAATCGCTACTCTTTGTTTCCTGTCAGCCAGCCAATTTTCAATCCATGTCAGTACTCTGCCCCCAATACCATGTGCCCTAATTTTGCCCACTAATCTCCTATGTGGGACTTGATCAAAAGCTTTCTGGAAGTTCAGGTACACTACATCCACTGGCTCTCCCTTGTCCATTTTCATAGTTACATCCTCAAAAAACCCCAGAAGATTAGTCAAGCATGATTTTCCCTTCATAAATCCATGCTGACTCGGACTGATCCTTCTACTGTTATCCAAATGTGTCATAATTTCCTCTTTTATAATTGACTCCAGCATCTTTCCCACCACTGACGTCAGGCTAACCAGTCTATAATTCCCTGTTTTCTCTCTCCCTCCTTTCTTGAAAAGTGGGACAACATTAGCCACCCTCCAATCAGCAGGAACTGTTCCTGAATCTATAGAACATTGGAAAATGATTACCAATGCGTCCATGATTTCTAGAGCAACCTCTTTAAGTACCCTGGGATGCAGACCATCAGGTCCTGGGGACTTATCAGCCTTCAGACTCAACAGTCTATCCAACACCATTTCTTGCCTAATATAAATTTCCTTCAGTTCATCCTTTACCCTAGTTCCTTTGGCCACTATTACATCTGGGAGATTGTTTGTGTCTTCCCTAGTGAAGACAGATCCAAAGTACCTGTTCAACTCGTCTGCCATTTCCTTGTTCCCCATAATAAATTCACCCGTTTCTGTCTTCAATGGCCCAATTTTGGTCTTAACTATTTTTTTTGCTATTCACATACCTAAAGAAGCTTTTACTATCCTCCTTCATATTCTTGGCTAGTTTACCTTCGTTCCTCATTTTTTCTTGGCGTATTGCCTTTTTTGTTATCTTCTGTTGCTCTTTAAAAGCTTCCCAGTCCTCCGGTTTCCCGCTCATCTTTGCTATGTTATACTTCTCTTTTATTTTTATACTGCCCTTTACTTCCCCCGTCAGCCACGGCCGCCCCTTACTCCCCTTAGGATCTTTCTTCCTCTTTGGAATGAACTGATCCTGCACCTTCTGCATTATTCCCAGAAACACCTGCCATTGTTGTTCCACTGTCTTCCCTGCTAGGGTTTTGTTCCGTTGAACTTTGGCCAGCTCCTCCCTCATAGCTCCATAGTTCCCTATGTTCAACTGTAATATTGACACATCCGATTTTCCCTTCTCCTTCTCAAATTGTAGGTTCAAACATATATTATGGTCACTACCTCCTAATGGTTTCTTTACCTCGAGGTCCCTGATCAAATCCGGTTCATTGCACAACACTAAATCTAGAATTGCCTTCTCCCTGGTAGGCTCCAGTACAAGCTGTTCTAAGAATCCATCTCGGAGGCACTCCACAAACTCCCTTTCTTGGGGTCCAGTACCATCCTGATTCTCCCAGTCTACCTGCATGTTGAAATCCCCCATGACAACTGTATCATTACCTTTGTGACATGCCAATTTTAACTCTTCATTCAACTTACACCCTGCATCCAGACTGCTGTTTGGGGGCCTGTAGATAACTCCCATTAGGGTCTTTCTACCCTTAGAATTTCTCAGTTCTATCCATACTGACTCTACATCCCCAGGTTCTATGTCCCCCCTCGCAAGGGACTGAATATCATTCCTCACCAACAGAACCTCCCCACCCCCTCTACCAGTCAGTCTGTCCTTTCGATAAGATGTATATCCTTGAATATTCATTTCCCAGTCCCTGTCCACTTGAAGCCATGTCTCTGTTATTCCCACAACTTCGTACTTGCCAATTTCCAACTGAGCCTCAAGCTCATCTACTTTATTCCTTATACTTCGTGCATTCATATATAATACTTTTAATTCGTTACTCCCCTCTCCTTTCATATCAATTCCTATTTCACTTGGCCATAATGTATGATCTCTTCTTGAGCTTTCTACTCCATTGATTCTGTTCCTGAGTAGCTCCTGCATCTATTTCTTGTGCTTTTATGTGATTAGATTCTGGTTGAATAGATCGTGATTCCTGACTCACTCATGCTTTCCCATCTTTATCTGTCTTTCAGAGAAATATTATTCAAGCTGGAAAGAGGCCTCTCTCCTTCTTGTTGCCGACCATTGTCCGGCCATTGCAAGGCGTGTGTGGAACGTACCTGGCCTTGGGAGCGTCCAGTGGAACCAAAGCCCTGAGCAGCGTTACTGAGGTCTACAAGCATTAATGTTTATTACACAGCTGTCATTCCTTCCCCTCCAGAACACACTTCAGTCAGATCACCTTGAAGGGGAACCTGTTTCCTTTAGTAAAGCAGCAAGAGCAAGGGTGCAAAATGTTACATTTTATATCAAGCCACTTTGGCGGGGAAGTGGGAATTATTATTTATGACATACAAAGAGGAGTGAGTGTGTGTGTGTATACACAAGTATCTGCATATGTCTGTGGTGTGTGAGAGTACGCATGTGTGTGTATCTGCATAAGTGTGGTGTACATATGGGTGTAAGTGTGCACGTGGGTGTGGGTGAGGGTGTGTGTGTGTGAGTATGCACATGGGAGACAATTTCAGGATTCAGAACCTAGTCCAATAGGTCGTGTTGAGTAGAAGAATCTATGAACATTTGATTAAACAGAGTTCAGCTATAGAATGAAAAGCAGTTCCCCAAAACACAGTGGTCTACAATTTCTGTTAAATAATATAACTTCTACACCCCATGGACAGTGTCATAGCTTGCAGAGTCACTAACTCACTTCTTCAGAGACCTAGGTCTAATCCTGACTTACAGTGCTGTCTGTGTGGAGTTTGTATGTTCTCCCCATGACCTGGAGGATAGGTAATTGGGCTGAATGGTCTTTTGAGCAACACATACAAAATGCTGGAGGAACTCAGCAGGTCAGGCAGCATCTGTGGAGGGAAATGAACAGTTGACGTTTCCAGGTGAGATCCTTCTGGGGGATACATTGTAAAGGTTCTGGAAGTGTGGCCAACCTTGCAGGCCTCCCGCAGCACTATTCTCAAACTGTTTTGGTCGTTAACGTAAGTGACCCATTTCACGGTGTGTTCAATGTACGTGTGACAAATAGAGCTAATCTTTCTTCCCTTTCTTCGCCTGGACAGGAAAGAAAGAGGGCAGAAGCCAGAGTGAAAGGGTGGGTGTCGGGGGAAGGGGAAGGAGCACGAGCTGGCGAGTAGGAGGTGAATCCAGGTGAAAGGGAGCAAGTGAGGAGCTAGGTCTCTTGTTCTATAGGTACCATTGAAATTCCACATAAATCTGATGGTTTGTGGCCTCATTCATCCTTATTACTTTGTCTTTATCACACATTTATGCAGGTCTTGTTGAACGTATTCTCCTTCCACAAGCAACTGAATGAAAGCTTGGCTCTCGGCCGACTCTATGCCCAGCTCCAGCCGGATGTTTTGCTGGTCGACAGTAAGTACATAAAGCCACTCGTTGTCCTTTCCTGATAGTTATTTTAGTTATAAACCTCAAGTATACGGAAGGGATCCACACCCAGTGAGGTGGTGTGGAATTCACCACCGTGGCACGGGAGAAGATGCACCCCAGTTTGTGTATAGCAAGCTCCCGCGAAGTGTCACAGAATAATGACTGGATCATCAGTTGTTTGAGGGATAAATATCATCCAGAACTTTGACACCAGGTTCCCTAACTTTCTTCGAATTAGTGCTCTGGTTCCATCGGACTTTCCAGGCAGTCCGAGCCTCTGGCTGACATCTTGTCCCAACCCTCTGACAATACAGAGCTCCCTCAGCACTGCCCTGAAGTATCAGCCAAAAATTGAACCCTCAAGTTTCTCAGCCAGAGGTGGGAACGTTTCCCCTGAGCCATGACTTCAGATCACACTGTGACCACCAGTCCTCAGAGATCTTGTGGCCCCACAGGCATTATGCAATGCAATATTTAGTGTCCCACACAATAGAATTTTATGGAGAACCCAATCACTGTTATGCTACGTTGACTTTGTGTAAAACCTTTGCAGTAGAACAAAGGGACCTGGAAGTACAGATCCAGAATTCCGTGATTGCAGTGTTACAGGTGGATAGGGTAAGAGAGCTTTTAGCAATTTGGTCTTCATAAATCAGGGCACCAAGTTCAGGAGTTGGGATGTTATGTTGAAGTTGTATATGATGTTGGTGTGACCGCCTGGAGCATTGTGTGCAGTGCTGGTCACCTACCTGCAGTGAAGCCTGTACAAGTACAGAGGAAATTTGTTTGTTGTGTTCTGTGTTGTTCTGCGGAGCACTGTGGGCATGTGATGTCAGCGCCATAATGTGTGGCAACACTTGTGCGCTCGCTGTATGTTTCGATATACATGTGATTAATAAACCTGAATCTGAAAATGAATCTAGGTCTGGTTTATGGAACACGACCTGACTTTGTTCCCTAGTTACTTCTCAAACTTACGTTACACATTGGGACAGCTCTGTGGACAGGGGTCGACAATTCATTGTGGTGGGCAGAGTCACTCTGCTAGTGAAGCCACTGCCTTGCTGCGCCAGGGACCTGGGTTTGATCCTGACCGGCGGTGCCATCTCTCCAGAATTGGTACTTCCTCCCTGTGCCCGCGTGGGTTCTCTGATTTCCTGTCCATATCCTGAAGGTATACAGCAGCACATGAGGCGCTGGAGGAACTCAGCCACTCGGCCAGCAGCTGTGGGGGGAAGTGGAGCATCGAAGTCTCGGAGCGAGACCTCCTCATATGCACAGAGACACCGAATGTCCATTATCCTCCGCAGATGCTGCCCAACTCACTGAGCTCCTCTAGCACTTAATATGTTGCTCCAGATTCCAGCATCTTCAGTTACTTGTGTCTCCAAGGACGTGGGTTGGTATGTTAACTGACCACTATAAATTTCTCTGAATTTATAGAATCTGGAGTGGCTAATTCATAGGAATGTGAAGAGATTAGGAGATGCCCAGGTAATGAATGAATTCCAGTTTATAGACATCTTGAAATTCATTTTGTCTGTAGAGTATACATAAAAAATCACTCCATATGGTAATGACATCAAAAACACATAAGACCAAAGACATAGGAGTAGCGTTAGGCCATTCAGCCCATTGAGTCTGTTCTGCCATTCCATCATGACTGATTTATTGTCCCTCTCAACCCCCATTCACCTACCTTCCCCCCGTAAAATTTGAAGACTTTGCCTTCTCCCCGTAAACTCTAATCAAGAACTTTTCAACCTCTATTTTAAATATACCAGATGCCTTGGCCTCCATGGCTATTTGTGGCAATGAATTCCACAGATTTGCCACCTTCTGGCTAAAGTAGCTCCTCCTCATCTCTGTTCTAGAGGGACATCTCTCTATTCTGAGGCTGTACCCTCTGGTCTTAGACTCTGCCACTATAGGAAACATCCCCTCCACAAACATTCTATCTAGGCCTTCCAATATGCAATAGTTTTACTTTACTTTATTGTCAGCAAACAATTGATACTAGAGTGTATAATCATCACAGTGATAATTGTTACTGCGCTTCGCGCTATAGGAAACATCCTTTCCACAACCACTCTATCTAGGCCTTCCAATATTCAATGGTTTTCAATGAGATCCCCTTATCATTCTCCTAAACTCCAGTGAGCACAGGCCCAGAGCCATCAAACACTCCCCATATGTTAACACTTTAATTCCTGGAATCATTCTCGTGAACCTCCTCTGGACCCTCTCCAATTCTAAGACTGATAAAAGGAAAATTACTAAAGAAGAATAGAGAGAGGAAACAAGATCTTCTGAGCAAATGTCTGTTGTACTTTTGAATTTAATGATATTAGGATATTAGGGAAGGCTTGTTTTTGTATTTAGAGATACTGTAGGTATAGGTCAGGTATTTGTAACAGGGGGCAGGCCTGCAAGGTAGGAGTAACATTAATGGTGGGTTAATGGTCAGTGCAGATTCAATGGGCCAAAGAGCCTGCGGTATCATTCTGTGATTGTAATCATGACCTAGACTCTATAAATTAGGGATCACTGAGTAGAAATAAGTAGCCCACTGAAATGGAGATGAGACGGAACTTTTTTCTCATTTAGTTTTGGAATCCTCCCCTCTCAGGGAGAGTGGAAGTGGGATCTTTGAAGATTTTAAGAGCTGGCTAGTTTTTTGATAAGAGAAGTAGGATGGTGAAAGGTTGTCAGAGACAGCCAGGAAAGTGGAGATGAGGTTATGAGCATATCAGAGAGAGCTTACTGAATGTGAAGTAGACTTGAGGGGCTGAAAGGTCTACCCTTGTTTTACTTAATATGATCAGAAGTTGGCATGGACAAAATAGCTGAATGGCCTCTTTCTGTGGTGTAAACACCTCTGATCACATGAAGTAAATCCAACATAGTACTGTGCGAATGTCTTAGGCACATACATGTAACTAAGGTGCCTAAGACCTTTGCACAGTGCTGTGGTAACTTTATGTATTACACTGGACTGCTGCTGCCGCAAAAAACAAATTCCACGACCTGTGTGACTGATGATAAACCTGATTCTGAAAAGGGTCTCTGTTGTGGACTGAGAGTGGGAATGGGGTAGGGAGAGGGGAATCATGATTCAGAAAAGGGGAAGAGAGAAAGGAGGGAGCAGGAAACACCAGAGAGACATTCTGTAATGATCAATAAACCAAATGTTTGGAATCAAATGGCCTTGCCTGGTGTCTCAGGGATGGGTGTGTCTGCATCTGTGCCAAGCCCCTGCCCCCAGCACTCCTTCTCTGCCACCTCTCCCACACCCCTCCCATGGCTCTCCACCCTCACCATTCCCAATATATTCTGCTCCCACCAGAATTACAAACTCGTTTGCTGCTCCACATTGACAAATACAGTATTGTGCAAAGGCTATATACACTGTATGTGCCTAAGACTTTTGAACAATTCTGTATGGTATCACAAGACTGGGATGGTAGAGCAACAGTTAGCAAAACGCTTTACAGCAGCAGCAACATGGGTTCATTTCCCGTCACTGTCTGTACGGAGTTTGAATGTTCTCCCCTGTGACCCCGAGGATTTCCTCTGGGTGCTCTGATTTCCTCCCACATTCTAAAGACCATAAGACATAGGAGCAGAATTAGGCCATTTGGCCCATTGAGTGTGCTCCACCATTCATCATGGCTGACCTTTTTCCCCCTCTTCAAACCCTTTCCCGGCCTTCTCGCTGTAACCTTTGATGCCAAGTCCAGTCAAAAATCTGTCAATCTGTGACTTAAATACACCCAACGACCTGGCCTCCACAGCTGCCTGTAGTAATAAATTCCACAAATTCACCACCCTCCGGCCAAAGAAATTTCTCCATATCTCTGTTTCAAATGGACACCCCTCAATCCTGAGGCTGTGCCCTCTTGTCCTAGACTCCCCCACCATGGGAAACATCCTTTCCACATCTACACTGTCTAGACCTTTCAAATTTAGAAGGTTTCAACGAGATTGCCCCCCCCCCCAACCTTCTAAATTCCAGCAAGTACAGACCCAGAGCTATCAAACATTCCTCATATGAAAACCCTGTCATTCCTGGAATCATCCTCGTGAACCGCCTCTGAACCCTCTCCAATGCCAGCACATTTTTTCCTTAGGTGAGAAGATGTACAAATTAGTAGGTTAATTGGTCACCTGGGTGTATCTGGACAGTGAGATTCCTTGGACCAAAAAGGTCTGTTACTGTGCTGAATTAAAAAAAATGAAAGAAGAACATACTTTGATATTAATTTTACTTTGAACTTTGACCTCTTTGTCATTAATCAGATGAATTCCCAGAGGAAGATATGGAATACCTTGCGGAGAGGAATCACACTGTGATGAGAGAGGACATCTTTTCCTTGGTCCATGTAGCCAGGAGGATAAATGATTTCATCACTGGTGCCAAGGATCCTCGGAGCAGTGAGGCTGCGGTGGCTCTCATCTCCTAGCCGCAAAAACATTTGTTTCCCCTCTTTCCCTTTGCTCTTTTGGTTCGCTGTGATGTCATAAAAACGAGAGACAAAGGTTAGCGATGAAGAACAATGGTCGTGAAAAACAGTAAGAGGAGAATCAAAATCCTGGATATGCTACCCTTCATCTTGAGCCTGGCTATCAGTCATGTGTCGGACTAGAGATGGCCGCACCTCTGCTGTTCACCATTGTTGTCTGGAGTAGAACCCATGTCATTCTGCCTCAGAATCATTGTGAAATATATACTTACTTGGCAGTACTTTTCCTGCACACACCCCACCGTTCTCCTTCATTTTCTCATCCTGTACTCCAGTGATTCCGAGGATTCTCAAGATCCTGGAAGTGTTAAGCCGTCGGTCAATTGTGAATCCAGTGATATTACTGACAGCGCTCGTTCTAGAAGCCCATTGTTAGTTTCTTAATGTTATCCCACTGATGTGCTGTGCTGAGAATACAGTTTGTTATACCTAAAAGTTGAAGCTAACAAAAGTCTGGCAACACACACAAAGCACTGGAGAAACTCAGCAGGTCAGGCAGCAACTACACATTCTTATGGCCAGCACCCCAACTGGTGCATAGGCCATGGACAGCAGCTGTCCAGAGTCATCTGTCCTAGGCCAGTCTTTCAAGTTGTCCCAGGTGTAGCCCATCTTATTTATTTGTTTAGAGTACAAGCCCTTCTGCCCCCACACGCCCAGCACCCCACCTGTTTAACCCTAGCTTAATCATGGGACAATTTACAATGACCAATTAACCTACTAACTGCTATGTCTTTGGACTGTGGGAGGAAACCGGAGCAGCTGGATGAAAACACCAAGATCCTTCCTCTCCCAGGGGGCTCCTGTTGGTGTTTCTTTTGCTCTGGGCCTTTATGGAATGGGGTTGCTAGCCACATGCCCAACCTTCCTCATTTCACAGCCAGGCTTGGGGCCACCCATGGCAGAGTTTGGTAGCATCTAGGGGGAGGAATACATAGTCGATGCTTGATAAAGATCCTGAAGAAGGGTCTTGTCCCAAAACTATGACTGTTTATTTCTCTCTATAGATACTGCCTGGGCTGCTAAGTTCCTCCAGCATTTTGTGTGTGCTTCTCTAGATTTTCAGCATCTGCAGAAGTCTGCTGAGCCTTAACACATCCTGTTGTGATTACCCTGTTGACACCCAGAGTAATGGACTGGAATGTCTCAGTGGGTAATGGAGAAATGCAGAGGAACCCCCTAACCACAAGTACAGCCCATGCGTACTGGCAGTCTGCTGTACTCAGTCTCCAAACTGCCCACTGCACCGACTACGTCCTCTTCAATTTGGCCACGATGCAAATCCACAGGAAGATCAGTCACCCAAACTAGCCCCATTTCTGCTTTGACCCCTCCATATCTTCAGAGAGTATCTGAAGGTGGAGCAGGAGCCACTGTCTGTGGGGGGGCCTCCCGACCAGTGCAGTGACACCTTGGAGGTGACCAGTCATTCGTGGCGACACAGTGGCGTAGTGGTAAGGGCAACGCTTTACGGTACAGGCGACCTGGGTTCAATTCCCGCCTCGGACCTTGTATGTTCTCCCTGTGACTGCATGGGTTGCCTCTGGATGTCCTGCTTTCCCCCCACATTCCAAAGACGTAGGTTAATTGGACGCATGCGTGTAATAAGGCAGGGTAGGCTCATTAAGCTAGAAGGGCCTGTTACCATGCTGTATCTCTAATTTAAAAAATAATAATAGATTATAGAAGTTTACAGCTGCATACAGGTCCTTCGGCCCACAATGCTGTGCTGACCTTTTAACGTACTCTGAGATCTAGGACCTTCCCTCTCACATAGTCCTCCATTTTTCTATCATCCGTGTGCCTATCTAACAGTCTCTTAAATGTCCCCAATGTATCTGCCTCCACCACTTGACTGTAAGGGGAAAGAAGTTGTTCCTAAAATGTTGAGTGTGCATCTTCAGGCTCCTGCACCTCCTTCCTGAGAGTAGTAATGAGAAGAGGGCAAGTCCTGGATGGTGAGCATCCTTAATCATAGATGCCACCTTGGTGAGGCATTGCCTTTTGAGGATGCCCTCGATGGTGGGCAGGGCTGGCTGAGTCGGCAACGTACTCAGAGTTTGTGGAACCTCTGCAGAGTTTTCCAATCCTGTGCAGTGGCACCTCCATAAGTCAACAAATGAACATTGAGAGTCGTGGCAGAAATCAGTCATTTGGTCACGCTGCATTTAAGTAAAATTAGCATTCCATTTTGAAAGTATGCTGACACTGGAGAGGGTTCAAAGGTGGTTCATGGAAATGATTCCAGGGTTGAAAGGCTTATCATATGAGAAGCGTTTGATGGCTCTGGGCATGTACACACTGGAATTCAGAAGATTGGGGGTGGGGGGGGTGGAGGGGATCTCTTTGAAGCCTATTGAATATTGAAAGGCCTCGATAGGGTGAATGTGGAGAGGATGTTTCCTATGGTGGGGGAGTCTAAGACCAGAGGACACAGCTTCAGAATAGAGGGACATCCATTTAGAACAGAGATGGTGAATCTGTGGAATTCATTGCCACAGGCGGTTGTAGAGACCAAGTCATTGGGTATTTATAAAGCAGAAGCTGATTGGCTCTTGATCAGTAAAGGCATCAAAGATTATGGCGAATGGGTTTGAGAGGAATAATAAATCAGTCAAGGTAGAATGGTGGAGCAGAATTGATGGGCCACATGACCTAATTCTGCTCCTATATCTTATGGTCTTGCCCTTTTTCTGCACCCACCTCAGTCTAGGTCATCGGCACCTATTTTCTCCAGCCAGAGAGTGATGAATCAGTGGAATTTGTTGCCACAGACAACTTTGGAGGCCAAGTCATTGGGTATATTTAAGGCAGAGGTTGATAGGTTCTTGATTGGTCATAGCATGAAGGGATACAGGGAGTAGGCAGGAGATTGGGGCTGAGAGCAAAATGATGAAATGGTGGAGCAGACTCGATGAGCCAAATAGTCCCTCTAATTCTGCTCCTAGAGAGAAATCAGTGACAGAAAGTGATTTCTACTGTCGTCTGTAAATGTTGGCAGGCACATTCATTTACAAGCAACACCTTTGGGTATTTAACCAGAGTTACTTTGTAGTTTCTTCCCAGTACACTGACAAACCTTTAAAATTGTTTCCCTCTCTTCCTCAGTAGCTCAATTCCACTGACCATTTTCAAAAGTCCCCTTCAATAAAGATTACACTAATTAACTCAAAATAGTTTTTATTTTTGGTTTTACTTCAGAGGTTTTCCCCAGCTTACAGTTGCCCAGCTTAGGAATAGCCTGCAAATACACATTAGTGAGCATTTGGAGATGGGTGGGATGGATTTGCTGGCCACAGTGGCATCTGCCAGGTGGGAAGCAGATTTCCAATTGCAATTCCTATTTGTGAGCAGTTCACAGGAACAGAACACCACTGAAACCTGTATTTGTGTGTCAAAGTACAGTATAGGGTCTCTTGAAGTCTATATTCAGTGGCCTCTTTATTACGTAACTCCTGTACCTAATAGAGTAGCCACCAAGTGTGTGTTCATGGTCTTCTGCTGCTGTAGCCCATCCACCTCAAGGTTCGATGTGTTGTGCGTTTAGAGATGCTCTTCTGCATGCCACTGTCGTAACGTGTGGTTGTTTGAATCACTGTCGCCTTCCTGTCAGCTTGAACCAGTCTGGCCATTCTCCTCTGACCTCTCATTAACAAGACATTTTTGCCCACAACACTGACGCTCACTGGATGCTTTTTTGTTTCTTGCACCATTCTCTGGAAACTCTAGAGACTGTTGTGCGTGAAAATCCCAGGAGATCAGCAGTTTCTGGGACATTCAAACCACCCTGTTGGGCACTAACAATCATCCCCCATTCGAAGTCCCCATTCTTTCCCATTCTGATGTTTGGTCTGAACAATGACCGAATGCTTTCATGCCTGTATGCTTTTATGCATTGAGTTGATTTTCTGATTAGATATTTGCATAAAAAAGCAGGTGTTTAGAGTATCTAATAAAATGGCTACTGAGTGTATATTGTACTTCATTTGACTTTCCTGTAACTTGGATGCTCAAGCAAGCCCGTGTAGAACCACAGGTTGTTGCAGTCCTTCTGTTTACTATAGTTGTTCAAAACACATGATTTAAAATTCACCCTCTGCTCTCGATGCTACATATCGTAACTTTGCTGAAATCTACCTTTGATCATTTATTTTGTTACAGTCTAGAAGAAGAATTGCAGAAACGTAGTTCAACACATGCATCTTAATACATTAACATGAGATTCTGCTGATGCTGGAAATCCAGAGTAACACACACATAATGCGGAAAAACTCAGTAAGTCAAGCAGCATCTATGGAGAAGAATAAACAGTCGACGTTTCGGGCCCTGACCCTTCTCTAGTCCTGATGAATCAGAATCAGGTTTATTATCACTGGCACGTGTCATAAAATTTGTTAACTTAGCAGCAGCAGTTTAATGCAATACATAGTATAGAAGAAATAAAATAAAATAATAATACTAATAAATCAATAAATAAATAAATAGATAAATCAATTACAGTATACATATATTGAATAGATTTTAAATTGTGCAAAAACAGAAATACTATTTATTAAAGAAGTGAGGTAGGGTCCATTTAGGAATCGGATGGCAGAGGGAAAGAAGCTGTTCCTGAATCGTCTGAAGGATCTCAGCTTGAAACAGTGACTGCCTGACTTGCTGACTTCCTCCAGCATTTTGTGCATCCTTCAGCGGGACTAGTGAAGGGTCTCGGCCTGAAACCTCAACTGCTTGTTCCTCCCCATTGGTGCTGCCTGATCTGCTGAGGTTCCCCCTACATTTTGTACTCTTTAATACATTAGACATTTACTGAATGTTACTGATTGAACAAGCCTTTCTTTGCAATGATGTAAGTGCAAAGTGAATAATTTCTTAGCTACTGGTGCCAAATATTTTCATGTTGGCCCATGTTTATTTATTAATTATTCAGTCCATTTTATTTGTGTGCTGAGCTCTCTAGCCTATAGATTCTATGGACCATTCCTGGCAGGTTAAAGCAACCTTCTGTTGAGAAGAGTGCCACTTATTCCCGCAGCTCGTTGGATGTGAAGCTTTTGCTCTCAAGGTCCAAGTAATCTTGCACAACCTTTACATTTTTAATCAGTATGTTCAGTACTGTAAAATCTAAAGAGGGAAAAGAAATGCACACCAACACAAGATTCTGCAAGTGCTAGAAATTTTGAGCAACACACATACAAAATGCCGGAGAAGCTCACCAGGGCAGGCAGCATCTATGGAGGGGAATAAACAGTCAAAGTTTCAGGCTGAGTCCTGAGGAAGGGTCTCAGCCTGAAACATCAACTGTTTATTTCCCTCCATAGATGCTGCCTGACCTGCTGAGTTCCTCCAGCAGTTTGTGTGTGTTGCTCTGGATTTCCAGCATCTGCAGAATCTCTTGTGTTTATGATTTGCACAATAGAGAATGCCTCCTAAGTTAAATGTGACAGGTGGGTGGTAAATTAGATAGTTGGTAATTATTAATGTCACGTATAGCTAATTACAGTGCCATCCATACAGATGCTTTCATCACATCATTGAGGTAGTACAAGGGAAATCAATAACAGAACGCAAATAAAGTGTGGTGGGGTGATACTAGGAAGGCTGCTAGTGTAGGGAAGATCAGCCTGCAGTCTATATTGAGCGGAGACAGAAAGACTGAGTCTTGGCATCAGCTGTTTTTGTGTTTGTGGGGAATCCGTAAGACTGAAAATTCGAAAACCAACAAGATTGGGCTTGGGGTCTCCGGGATTGGGACTGGATGTTGGCTGCAGATAGAAGAGGGAATTTGGGGAGCAGGGGTTACTGGGGGCAGGATCAGGACTTAGTTGTGCATATTGCTAGGGTTGTAGGAGCAAGAGCTCAAATCAAACACTTAGAGAAAGTTTTTGACCTGGGGCGAAAGAAATTGGTGCCAGCAAGCAAAGCTACCAAAGGTAGCATCCTCAAGACGGTTTACAAAGATGCCGCCGTCACTTCTGCATCTTTTTTTTAATTTCAAAAGTAGTTCTGCCGCTGAAGCTTGTGATCTACATTCTGGCAGTGTGTTTTTGGGCCGATCGAGGGATCTGGCACTTTGCTGCCCCCGAGGGAGTTTCATAAGGGTGCAGCTTCGAAGTCAGGAAGCCTGGAGACGGGGTGTAGGCCCATGATCGAATCCATCCCTTGCAGATCCTATTGATGAAAGTGCCAAGAAAGATTGAAATAATCAAGGCAGGTGCAGAGGGGGAGTGAGTGTTCAGTGCTGTCTTCCAGCCTCCAGGAAGGTGTCTGTATGTGACCGTCTCTCCCTCTATCCCCTCCCACTCAGTGATGCCAGAGCAAGGTTTAATCCACGCAGACTGTGGACTGAAACACAATATGATGTGCTTCTAGTTTTTATCATCGCTCATTTTATTTTTGTTGCCTGTTTGGGCGATTTTGAATCTCCCTGCAGATAAGGAACACTGAGCTGAACTGAAATATGCCTTTTGATTTTGTGTTTTATATTCTGTCTTTTTCGCTTGTTTTTCTTCTTCAGTTTGTTTTGCAAGTGGGGGAGGGGGTTTGATTTTTTTTTCTTTGGATGGGCTCCACGGCTCTTGTTTCGTGGCTGTCTGTGGGGAAGACATATCTCAGAGTTGTATGCTGCGTAATTTAAATCCTTTAAAGCAAAAGGAGCCCTTTTCTGGAGAACTTGTCTGGAAAGCAATGAATGGCTCCCTGGCAATAGATATGTGCCAGGCCCCCTTGAATATGGACTAGGATCTGGTACAAATGGTATCAAAACATTGCACACTGAATGGCAGAGCTCTGACATGTGCAGTAGAGCAAAGGATCCCTGGAATACAGATCCATAATTTGAAAGTGGCATCACAGGCAGATGAGGTCATAAAGGGAGCTTTTGACACATTGGCCTTCATAAAGCAGGGCTTTGAGAACAGGAATTCAGATGCTATGGTGAAGTTGTATAGGATGTTGACGAAGCCCAGATTGGAGAGTTGTGTGTGGTTCTGGTCACCCACCTCCAGGAACGGTATCAATAAGCTTGAAAGAATGCAGAGAAAACTGATAAGGATGTTGCCATGACTTGAGGATCTGAGTTACAGGGAAAAGTTAATCAGGTGAAGTCTTCATTTCCTGGAGAATGAGGGGAGACCTTGTAGAGATACAGTATACAAAATTATGAGGGCAAACATAAGCAGGCTTTTCCCCCTCAGGTTGGATGAGTGAGACTAGAACTAGATGTCATAGGTTAAGAGTAAAAGGTGAAATATTTACAGGAGGTCTGGTGTCAAATTTCTTCACTCAGAGGGTCATGAAAGTGTGGACCGATCTGCCAAATGAAGTGGTGGATGCAGGTTCAATTTTAACATTAAGGGAAATTTGGATAGGAGGGCTATGACCCATGTGCATGCAAATGGTACTAGGCAGAAAACCAGGCCAGCAAAGACAAGATGGGCCAAAAAATCTGTTTCTAAGATGCCCATCTCAGAGTGCTGAAGGAACTCAGCAGGTCTATGACTCTTGATGAATGCCTGCCCTATGCTCAACCAACTTGGGAAAAAATATCCAGAAAGGTATATTATACCCAGGTTTGGAGTTTGCAGAGACAAACATTGTGTTGTGCAGTTGGATTGAAAGCCAGCAAATATTCTGATCCTTGTCTTCACAAGAAATGATTGAGTCAGAATTCCGATGAAAGGTCATCAATCTTCTTTCCTCTCAGCCCGACCTGCTAAGTATTTCAAGTGGTTTCTTTTCCCATTTCAGATTCCAGCATCCACTGTATTTCTGCCATTCTGTTATTTTAGATGCTACTTACCCACTGACCGTTACACCGCTGGCATTAAGGGCAGCAATGAAGGTACCCTATCTCTGGCAGTGTTCAGGGCTTCCTTCATCCTCTCAGTTTTCAGTCCTGTCAGATATGTAAGTCCCAGGTGGAATACCATTGCTCTTGAATGTTGAAGGATTCCTCATTGCTGTTTCCATAACAATTTTGTTTGACCAGTCAGAGTTGTTATCCCTGAGCTGAATCCCCGAACCTGGAGGATCAGTAGACCAGTCTTGGTCTAGCCTCTACCCTTTGACCTGTTTGGCATGGGTGACCCTACCAAGTATAAAGCCCTGACTCCAGGCAACATAGCTCTCTAGGTCATTGAGGCACGCAAGCCTCCAAACCACGACAAGGTTGTGGTCCTCTGGAGGATTTTAGGCACACTGAACTACAAACAGACATGACTGTAAACTGGCACTTGATGCCATTTTGTATAGAATGATAGTGTGTGATACAGCATGTATACAAGCCCTTAACCCCAACTTGTCTATGCTAATTAAGATGTCTGTCTCAGAATATGCCAACACAGACAGTGCTGGAGGAACTCAGCAGGTCAGGCAGCATCTATGGAAAGGAAGAAAGAGCCGACTTAAGGCAGAAGCCCTTTATAAGTCCTGATGTTTTCCTAAGATGCTGCCTGACCTGCTGAGTTCCTGTAGCATTTTGTGTGTGTTACTCTGGAATTCCAGTATCTACAGAATCTCTAATGTTTAGTTTCTTTAGATGGCAATTTCTTTATACCTAAGTAACAATGAAGACCATTATTCATAAACAGCATGCATGGTAAGCAACAGTAGATGGGAACCAGTGATGGTCAAGCTGTCTTGATAATTGAGTGATACCAGAAAATGGGTAATGTTTTTAGTTCAATTGGCCATGTCCAGACCAGCAGAAGTAAATAGAGTCTAAGTATAAGTTCAGGTACTGCTAGAGTTGTACTGAGTAACCATGCACTCAGAAGCCACTGTGTGTATGTTTGTGGTCTTCTGCTGCTGTAGCATATCCATTTCAGGGTTTGGCATGCTGTGCATTTAGAGATGCTCTTCTGCATACCACTGTTGTAAAAGGTGGCTATTTGAGTTACAGTCAGCTTGAACCAATCTGATCTTTCTCCTCTGACCTCTCACGTTTTCATCCACAGAGCTGCCATTCACTGATTATTTTTCCCACACCATTCTCTGTAAATTTTGAGATTGTTGTGCAGGATAATCCAAGTAGATCAGCAGTTTCTGAGATACTCAGACCACCCCCCCCCCCCCCGTGGCACCAACAATCATTCCATGGTCAAAGTCACTTAGATCACATTTCTTCCCCATTCTGACGTATGGTCTGAACAACAACTGAACCTCTTGACCATGTCTGCATGCTTTAATGCAGTGAGTTACATAAATGAGCAGATGTACATAATAAAATGGCCACTGAGTGTATGTGCAAATTAATAAACACATTTTTTCCAATTTCCGTTTCTTGACGTATGTGTAGATAATATGGATACATATTGCAGAAAATTATGATATGTACTCTTTTCCAGGAACACATATTCCCCATAATTGAGGAGTCACTTGTACTGATATATAGTGCCTATAAAAAGTATTCATCCCCTGCCCCCCAGAAGTCTTTACATTTTATTGTTTTACAACATTGAATCACAGTGGATTTTATTTGCCTTTTTCTGACACTGATCAACAGAAAAAGACTCTTCACGTCAAGGTGAACAAATAACATTACCAATTTTCTGGTAGTGTCCAATTATCAATTTGCTGATGAAATTTAGGTTTGGTTGTCTGTGGTTGCTTTAAGTTCTTGAGAACAAGGCTCATCAATACTTCATGCCACCTATTATAACCTGACTCCGTTTGTTCGGAAATCCTGGTGGCTCAGCATCTACCTCACATGCTAATTGGGGTTGTGAGTGGGAGGTTCAGAGTACAACCAGTGTATGGCCACGGTCAGGGGTCTGGAGTGTGGCCGAGGTTGGGGTCTGGGCCATCAGGGTCGGTAACATGGGTCGATTTGTAACTGAAGTCTGGGTCTGTAGTATTTATATATTTTATGCTCTCTTTAAACCCACTGGGTAATTGATTATACTGCTATGTAATATGTGGAAATTGTGAAATAAAGGTGTGGTTGATTATCCATTTATTATTAGTATTAGTCCAGCACCAGCAAAGTCACAATGAGGCTGGATTATATCGATCTGATTATATGCAATGTGTCACCATGAGGAATGTAGAATCCTTCATTTATTTATTTAAGAGGTGTGACATTTTAGTTGCCTTCTGTTGGTTTTTAAGATACAGCACAGTAACAGGCCCTTCCAACCTGATGAGGCCATGTTACCCAATTGCACTTGTGACCAGTTAGCTTTCTGACCTGTATGTCTTTGGGATGTTGGAGGACACCAAAGGAAGCCCACGCGGTTACAAGGAGAATGTACTAACTCCTTAACGACAACGGTAGGAAATGACCCCGGGTTGCCGGTACTGTAAAGTGTTGTATTGAGCACTGCTGTTCCATGCTGTTCTAGTTAGATAACCACATTGCCCATATCTACCAAATTTTCTCCAGACTCAATGAGAACTATAATTCAAGGTCTCGAGAGATGTCACAGTCAATCTCATTCCTTTTCTCATCCAGTGCCTCTGTGTGTGCAGTTTCTGACAGAGTACACAGTAGTTAAGAGCTACAACTCTGGTTGATATTACACAGTCCTAATCTCTCTATTGCCCATTCTGGCACTGATGTTTAGGGCAGCAATGAAGGCTCTCCATCTCTAGCACTGTTCAGGGCTTCCTTCATCGTGTCAGAAGCTTGGTTTTCATTACAGTCAATCCAGCAAGTTCCAGGTGGAGACTCAGGAACACCGTCACACTCAGATACAGAAGGATTCTTCATTGCTGTTTCTGTAAATATATATTTTTTGATGAGCCAGATTTGCTAGCCCTGAGCTGAACCTCTGGAGGAATGACAGACTGCTCTTAGTCTGGTCTCTACCCTTTGACCTGTTTGGCATGGGTGACCCTACTGAGACCCAAAGCATAAAGCCCTGACTCCAGCCAACACAGATCTCCGGGTGATTTGGGCACACAAGCCTCCAAATCACGAGTTTATAGTCCTCTCGGAGGCATTTCTAATAACAGCTGCTACTTCCTCACTGCTTTACATCCAGATCTGGTGCGGAGATCTCGCTGTTCCGCCTGTCAACCCAATTGATGAGTTTACTTGCTGTACATAAAGTGTTGCACAGATGCTGCCTATCCTAATCAACTATTCTGTGTTGGGTTTTATGGAATCTCCTCTCACATTCCAATTAAGTGCATCTATGCTACAGTAGGGCATGAGTAATGCATTTATTTGTACATACAAGTTTGGTTTACTGTGATTTATATGTGCTGATGCTTATGATCCTGTGCAAAAAAAACAAAGATTGAGGGGATTTTTAAAAAATGTCAACGGTTAAATGAAATGACATCATTATAGATTGTTGAGTTTGTATGTTTTGAAGCACCTTCCAACACTTCCTAGTGGTTAATTGGATGACTTAACATGGAGAGATATGGAGTTTACTGCCTCGAACAAGACTATTCCACATTTTAGCAATGAACACAAAATGCTGGGGAATAAACAGCTGACGTTGTTTCTGGCCGAGACCCTTCATCAGGACTGGAAAGGAAGGGGGCAGAGCCAGAATGAGAAGGTGGGAGGAGGGGAAGGAGTACTAGCTGGTAGGCGATAGGGGAGATCAGGTGAGGGGGAATGTGGGGGGAGGGAGAAATGAAATAAGCTGGGAGGCGATAGGTTGAAGAGGTAAAGAGCTGAAGAAGGAATCTAATAGGTTCTAATAATCTAATTTAATTCAACATTTGACATCTGTGTTATAACAGTCCAAAACCCCTTCAACTCTCATGCTTTCTTGAAGCTTTGTATTTCCTGCTTCTAATAGTTTCCTGAGAAAATTTCATCGTCAATCTCTCAACTATACTTTGAATCATGAAATGCCATCTCTCTTTAATTTACTGGTGATAATTTATTCTGATTGTCCCCTCTCATAGGATCATGGAGAGATACAGAATGGATGTTGGCTCTTTGGCCCATCTAGTCTGTGCTTCCATACCATACATCGGTGTATCATGCATGAAGTGGCCACGTTATTAGGTACACCTATATAGTTGCTTGTTAAGCAAAGTATCCAACTAGCCAATCAAGTGGCAGCAACTCAATGTATGCAGACATGGCGAAGAAATTCAACTGTTGTTCAGAACAAACAAGATGGTGAAGAAATGTGATTGAAATGACTTTTACCAAGGAATGGTTGATTGTGCCAGGCATGGTGATCTGAGCATCTCATAAACTGCTGATCTTCCGGGATTTTCACACACAACAGTCTCCAGAGTTTACAGAAAATGCTACAAAAAACAAAAAAAGATCCAGTAAGTGACAGTTGAGTGGGCAAAAATATCTTGTTAATGAGGGAGATCAGAGGTTCAAACTGACAGAATGGTTCAAGCTGATGGGAAGGTGACAGTAGCTGAAATAGCCATGTGGTACAGCAGTGGTGTGCAGATGATCATCTCTGCCAATGCACAACATTCTGAACCTTGAAGTGGATGGGCTACAGCAGCAGAAGCAGATCACAAACACACACTCAGTAACCACAAGAGGAAACTAGTAGAGTGGCAACTGAGTGTGTAACAATCAATTTGTAAATTTGTATTTGATATACACTTGGGGAGAAAATAATTTTCTTCCCCATTTTGTTTGGTCTGAATAGCCTTTTTTTCACACTATAACAGTTCTGTGATTCTGTGTTGGAAAATCAGGGAGGTTTGGAGGCAAGAAGATTGGGAAAGAATATTATAACTTCGAACTAAAGCTTTGAGGCAACAACTGCCAGATACAAAGCAATTAAAAGCAAGTTCGTACCGCCACAAGAAATTGCAGGAGTTTAAAGATCCTGGTGGGTTATAAAGCTGAGGGGGAGATGGCAAGGGTAAAGAAGACGCAAGAAGTAATTTGAAAGCAAGAATAATAATCATTTTTAAGTAGAAGCAGTGCAAGTCAGTAAACACAGGGATGATGTGGGATGGATCAAAATTAGAATTCAGTCATGAGGCTGTTGGATGTGAATGGCTAAGACTGAAAGAATGGCTGTCTAGACATTGCATCAAAAGTAGGCAAATTACCTAAATGTTAGCCCTTCCTTTAGCTGAGAATTACCTTTGTTCAAAATTTGCAAAAGAAATTCAACTTTAATGGAAAATTTCTGCATTGAACACCCATGTGAATCATTGTCAATGCTGTAGCTCACAATCACATGATAGATTTATTTCCTTACAGTACTGCGCAGAAGGTTCAGGCATTTATTGTAGATAGCTAGGGTGCCTAAGACTTTTGCACAAAACTGCACCTATTTTGAGATACAGACAGGCCTTTCTGGTCCTTCGAGCCATGCTGGCAGCAGCCCACCAATTCAACCCTAGGCTACTCAACGGGACAATTTACAATAACCAATTAACCGACCAACCTGTCTGTCTTTGGACTGTGGGAGGAAACCGGAGCACCCGGAGGAAACCCATGCATTCCATGGGGAGGATGTTCAAACTGCTTACAGAGGGCACCGGGACTGAACTTTGAACACCGATGCCCCGAGCTGTAACAGTGTTGTGCTAACCATTGCACTACTGTAGATGCTAAGCTCCTTCTAGCTGTATTCTTCTTGACTTATACTGAAGTAATTTAAGCTTCTTTTCTGTGTTTCACTTCATTCAATCATCTCTATTTATGCAGATTCATTAAGATTGTGAAATGATAATTTCTTTCAAATATCACTCAGTGTATTTTTAGTATTAAAAAGGCCTATGTATCAAATTCAAAGGTTTCAAAGGTACATTTAATGTCAGAGAAATGCATACGATATACATCCTGAAATACATTTTCTTCGCAACCCTCCAGGAAAACAGAGGAGTGCCCCAAAGAACGAATGACAGTTAAATGTTAGAACCCCAAAGCCCCCCCACAGCTGCCCCCTCTCACACATTAGCGGCAGCAAAGCAATAATCCCCCCTCCCCCACCAGCAAAAAAAAAAGCATTGGCACCCACCACCGAGCATTCAAGAGTGCAGCAAAGCATCAGCAAAGTCACAGACTTGCAGTACTCCAAAGAATACTCGTTCACCCAGTATTTGACATACCACAGGCTCTCTCTCTCCCTAATAAGGGTGAAAGAGGTGTTCCCATTTCACTATGGGATGTACCTACTCATCTCATTTTACTACAGATTTCAAAGTTCAAAGTAAATTTTGTTGCCAAAGTACATATATGTCACCATATACAACCCTGAGATACACCTACGAATTTAAAGTTGCTGATCTTCTCCGCCAAAGATCCTCCAATGAGAACTGGCTCATGGACTTAGGGTTTCTTTCTCCTAAAGTCTAATCAGTTCCTTGGTCTTGTTGACATTGAGTGAGAGGTTTTTGTTGAGTCATCACTCAGCCAGATTTCCAATCTCCCTCCTCTCTGTTGGTTCGTTACCACTCTTGATTTGGCCTACAATAGCGGTATCATCAGCAAACTTGAATATGGCATTAGAGCTGCCTTAGTCACCCAGTCATAAGAGTAAAACGAATAGAGCTGGGGACTAAGCACACTTTCAATTGTCCATTATGCCTTTAGCTACAGCAATCTTTTGACTTATTTGGGTAGGTAGGGTTGCAATGGCCCACTTGTAGATGTTTCTCCTTGCTCAGTGAGATGGAGGAACTGAAGCACTGTGAGCTTGGCTCCAGCACAAATAAGCCAAAACTTTTCAGAGAAAGTGATTGGGATGAATCAAAACAGTAGTGAAGTTCTCCCTTGAGCAATTGACTGCTGTGTTTCCTACATTATAATGATTGTTTCTCAGAAACACTTGGGATTAAAGCAGTTGGAGACAATCTGAAGATTGCAAACGATTTTTGAAACTATGAGTCAGAATGGGTTCAGAATGAAACAATGCTTGAGGAAACTGGCCAGCTTTTCAACTAGTTTGGCACAATTGGGACAGATGGAAAAGAAATCTTATATTGATTGAATACATGAAGTGTGTAATGCACTAATGTATTGAAAATTCAGTTTTCATTGCTTATTAGGACACAGAAAGAGGTCATTTGGCCCAGAAGCTCCCAGGAGACCTGTTCCTGGTTATAAAGATTAAAGAAAAGATTGACTTTATTAGTCACATGTACATCAAAGCATAGAGTGAAATGCGTCGCTTGTTTTTAATCAAATCAGAGAGGATTGTGCTGAGCAGCCTGTGAATGTTGCCCCACTTTCAGTGCCAGTGTAGATTAGAACTCTCTAAGTCTTTGGTGTTTGATTTATCTAGAGCTGTTTTTACTGTTAATTAGGTATTGTTTTGTTCTTAGAGATACAGCATGGTAACAGGCCCTTCTGGCCAAAAGACATCCATATGACCAAATCATCTACTAACCTGTATGTGAGTCTGGTGGTTCTGGTGTGGATGATGTGTAGCCTCCTCCCCGATGGGATTGGGACAGACAGTCTATGAGCAGGGTGGGAGAGATCTTTAGATCGGAAAGTTGTCCCGCTACAATTGTTTGCATGATTTGTGCATTTTTTTCTTTCTCTTGTGTATCGGGAATTGGTCTTTTTTTAAATGGGTTATTTTGGGCTTCTTGCTTTGTGGCTACCCTGAAGCAAATACATCTCAAGGTTGTATAATTTACACATTCTTTGATGATAAATGCACTTTGAATCTTTCTTGATGTTACTGGCCCTTTTCCAGCACCTTTCTGTATTTACGTCCTTGGTGGCGGAGGGGCTGGTGCCGACAATGCGTTGGGCAGTTTTGACTACCTGTGGTAGAGCCTTTCTGTCTGACTCAGTGCAGTTTCCATACCATGCAGCGATGCAGCTTGTTGGGATGCTCTTTGCTGCACATCTGTAGAATGACGTGAGTAGAGACCCAGCTCTCTTCAGCCTCCTCAAAAAGTAGAGGTGTTGCTGAGCTTTCCTGATTTGTGTAGAACGTTTTCTGGGACCGTGAGAAGTTGTGCAAGATGTGCTCTTCAAGGTGTTTGAAACTGCTTGCAGAGGGGTTTGAGTGGTGCGGGTTCTCCTGAAGTTGATACCCACCTCTTTTGTCTTGTTGACATTGAGGTAGAGGTTATTTGCCTGGCACGAGATCTCAAGCTCTTCCACCTCCTCTCCGCTGTCTCATCGCTGTTGGTGGTGAGCCCTACCACCATCATGTCATCAGCGAACTTGACAGTGTGATTATTCAGGTGTTTGACCATGCAGTCGTGTGACAGAGGGTAGCAATCGGCTCAGTACACACACCCAGGGGAAACACGTGTTGAGGATGATAGGGTGGGAGGAGTGGCTGTGACATCCGACTGTTGGTTAGGGAGTCCAACGCCCAGCCGCACAGTGCTGTATTTCCCTCCAGAGATGTTGCCAGACTTGCTGAGTTCCTCCAGCGATTTGCGTCCATTGCTCGAGGTTTCCAGCATCTGCAGGACCTCTTATACCTTCAGCTTATTCAGAATTATTTTGTTCTGCCTTGTTCTGCTTCAAAGTACTGTATAATGATTGGACGTGTATAAACTGTGTGAGCAAGCTGTTCACTGTATCTTGGAGCATGTGGTAATACTAAACCAATTCCAACAAGCACTGACAGAACGATGTCGGTGAAGTCTTCATTCTGGACAAACCAACAGGTGGGAGAAGTCTTTGACGTCATCGCGCATCGGGTGAACGTTGATTGGGTGAGGCCCGGGCCTATGGGAAGGCGCTTTACTGCCGCACTCCCAATGGGAGGAGGGTTGTGTGTGAGGTCGACGAGGCTGTGTTGACGGCGCCGGGGAGCGGGCCGTCCGTGTGGATCTATTCACGGTGGTTCTGTGGCTTCGCGGAAGGGTTCGGCCGCCCGCTGCACGTCGCCGGGGGATGAGAGTGGGCAGGGCGGCCGCCTGAGTCAGGCCGGTAAGTGTCCGGGCCCTGATGCGTTCCGCTAGCGACAGCGGGCCCTAGTGGGTCTCGGCCCGCCCTGCCGTGGAGTCAGCGGCAGCTAGGGGTAAGGGTAAGGGTGGGCGAGGGAAAGGACCAGGTACCCAAGGCCCCAGCCGCTGTACAAACCTCGCGGCCTTCCCTGTGCCAGACCGAGATCCCCGTCCCCGGCCTGCTTCCTCACCTGGAGGGAATTGGCGGTATAATTCTAACCCTGGATGGTGGGTCGTGAGCAAGGAGTCTTTCACTTGCATTCAATCCGCTCAAGTAGTAGGGTAAATAAACGCAAGCCCAGCGAGTTTTGCATTGTAGTTAGGGATCTATCTCCAGTTTGCAAGCAAAACCTCTCCGAACGGTTTATGATATGTCAGTCATCTGCCAAATACAGCGTTATCGTTTGTTGTGTCTTTGTCATCATGACCTTGTCGTGATTATTTTTTGAATTATAAACCTAATGCCATCCAACTCATCATTTATTGTCCAGGTATTGCTCTTTCCTGTCTATCTGTCAGATTTTTCCATCCTGCTAACTCCTGAAAAGTTGCTATTGAATTGGCTTCCATTTACCTCTTGTGTTATGTGTGCATTCAAAGTTCAAAGTAAATTTATTATCTAAGTGTGTATATCTACCATTTACTAACTAGAGATTCATTTCTTAGTAAACATTTACTGGGGAAAAAGTGAAATAGAATATAATTTATGAAAACTATATAAAGAAAGACTGACAAGTAACCAATGTGCAAAAGAAGACAAACTATGCAAATAAAAATAAACACTGAGAACATGAGCTGTAAAGAGCCCTTGAAAATGAATCAGTTCAGATTAATTGTGATTAAAGGTATTCACTCTGGTTGAGGAACCTAATGGTTGTAGGATAATAACTGTTCCTGAACCTGGTAGTGTGGGACCTTTTTGTACTTCAGTCATGAGAAGCATGTATGGCCTGGATGGTAGATGTCTTTGATAGATGTGCTTTCTTGTGGCAATGCTCCATGTGACTGTCCTCAATGGTGTGTATGGCTTTGCCTCTGGACTGGTTTTCTAAAGCCTTTTTTTCTTCCTTGGCATTGGTGTTTCCATGAATATGGATGCAGTAAGCTGTGATACTGTGAGTTGGGATGCTTGCCAAAGGTTTTAGTGACATGTAATATCTGTGCAAACTTCTAAGAAAGTATATCAGAGAAAGTTGTAGCTTCTCTGTGATGACACTTGCTGGTCCCAGGACAGAACATCTGATGTACTCATGCCAAAGAATTTAAAGCAACAGACCCCCTCCACCTCCTTTCCTTTAATGGTCACTTTAATTGACTGCTTACATGTCTTTAGGCACAAGAAAAAGATACAGAAGAGATTTTGGAGGCTGTTGTCATAACAGGAGAATTTTAATTGTGAAGCAGGATTGGTTAAAATGTTTTCTCTCCATAAGGGATACTGAAGGAATTTTGAGGCAAATAATGTAATGAGAGGCCTGGGATAGACCTATATTCCTGAATACAGCTGTTGCTATTGAGGCAGCCTAGATTTAAGATTATAAGGATTGGACAGTAGTTGTGGAAAAACACAGTATGAGTGTCTGAGTGGTGGCGGATTTAACACTCTTCCTGGTCAAGAAAGCACAACAGCGATCCACTTCCTGAGGAGATTGAGGCAAGTGAGTCCTCCCCCCCCCCCCCCCCCCCACATCAAGGGTGTCCTGACCAGCTGCATCACCATCTGGTATGGGAATTGCAAGACTTCAGAATGCCACCATAGCATAGCGGTTGGTGTGATACTATTACAGCTCATAGTGTCAGAGTTCGATTCTGACGTCGTCTATAAGGAACCCATACATCCTTCCTGTGGAATGCGTGGGTTTTTTTCTGGGTGATGTGGTTTTCTCTCTCATTCCAAAGACTACTGGCTACTAGGTTAATTGATCATTGTAAATTGCCCCTTGATTAGGCGAGAGTTAAATCTGGTTGCTGGGCAGTGTGGCTTGAAGGGCCTATTCCGCAAAGTATCTCAATAAACAAATACGTTTGTGGTAATATTACTTTGAGTTATATGTACTACGTTGTGCACCTTGGTCCAGAGGAGCATTGTTTCATTTGGTAGTACACGTGTACAGCTGAATCAGAAACAGGTTTAATATCACCGGCATATATTATATGGGATATATGATAATATGTGTGTGTGTGTGTGTATATATATAGATAGATAGATTAGATTCAGATTGTTTATTGTCATTTATAAACCACAAATACAATGCAGTTAAAAAAATGAGACAACGTTCTCCGGAATGATATCATGAAAAAGCACAAAACAGACCACACAAGAAAAACCACATAACGTTCGGTAATTCCTAATCCAAAGTCCTATATATAATTAAATAATTAGTGCGAAATTAGAAGATATAAAAGAAGTCAGAAACAAGAGAAAATCTGTAGATGCTGGAAATCCAGCTGAGGGGTTTCGGCCTGAAATGTTGACTGTACTTTTTTCCATAGATGCTACCTGGCCTGCTGAGTTCCTCCAGCATTTTGTGTGTGTTGATATAAAAGAAGCAGTGAGGTAGTGTTCATCGTTTCAATGTGCATTCAAAGATCTGATGGCAGAGAGAAAGAAGCTGTTCCTGAGTAGCTGAGTGTATGACAATAAACTGAACTTGAACTTCAGCTATGCATTTTTTTTAAAAAAAGCTTGGATGAGTATTGAAAAGCTATCAGTTATGAGCCTTTAGCCCAGTAGCTCTAATTCTTGGCTGGAGTAGGTACAATAACCTAGCCACAAAGTTCAATGATTAAAGTTGATTATTTAGTGACAGTAATACAGATGTTTACTTGTGTAAGCACCCCACTCATTTGAAATCATACATTTGTTAAAATGCAGTTTATTTTACTTCGCTACATCTTATACTTTTTTGCTGATGGCTTGAGTAGCAACAGTGAATAATTACAGCAAAAGATGACTTCATGTTTATTACAGGTAGATATGAAACGGGATCTGTTATTTTACTTTGAAGGATGCATGATTGCAGAAGTAGTTGTGTTACCGGAACAATACCTACAGAAAATTTGTTCTGGTTCTGCTTTCCATCTACACTTATTGTGAAAAGAGCCATGGTTTATTTCAGCAATCATGTTTTTGAAATGTATCAAATTTGGATACCTTGCACCCATTTCCACACTGCTTAAAATGGCACAGTTTTGGTCTTTGAGGTTTATGTTTCCCTGGACAGTTAGTTTGGAATTGGTGCAGACCTTTTATGTATGCATTGAAAAGGAGAATAAAGCCATGGCTATGAGGATCCCTGCAGTACTTGATAACCCTGTGATCTCTGTCTCGGGTGCCAACATTAGGTTGACTTTCAAGAGGATGAACTCTCTCAATTTGCAGGCCCTGGTGGAGTACCTGGTAGGGCTCTGGAAATCTGTGCCAACCAACAAGTCTGTGTGTTCAAAGACATTTTCAATCTGTTGTTGCTACAGTCAGAGTTTCCCACCTGCTTCAAAAGAGTAACAATTATACCAGTGCTCAAGAAGAGCAGGGAGAGCTGCCTATTGTCCAGTAGCACTCACATCTACAGTGATGAAGTGCATGGCTACGTTTAACTCTGCCTCATCAAGGACCTACACCACTGCAGTTTGCCTATAACCACAGTAGGTCTACGGTAGATGCATTCTCATTGACTCTTCACAAGGCTTTAGATCACCTGGACAATACAAATACCTATGGCAGGATGCTGTTTATTGATTACAGCTCAGTGATGAACACAATCATTCCTACAGGTCTGATCAAAAAGCTCCAGAACCTGGGCCTCTGAATCTCCCTTGACAACTGGATCCTCTACTTCTAAACTGTTAGCCACAATGCTGACAATCAACACTGGGCACCTCAGGGATATGAATTTAGCTCACTGTTCTACTCTCTTGACACCTGTAAGCTTGTGGCTCGTTACAACTCAAATACCATCTGTAAGCTTGCTGATGACACGACTTTTGTTGGCAGAATTTCAGATGATGAAAAGGCATACAAGAGCGAGATATATCAGCTAGTTGAGTGGTGGTGTAGCAATAACATTGCACTCAACATCATTAAAAGCAAAGAACTGAAGGGGTAAGATGAGAGAATACACAGCAGTTCATAGATAGATCAAAGTGGAAAGGACAAGCAATTTCAAGTTCCCTAGTGTCAGTATCTCTGAGGATCTAACCAGAGCCCAACATATTGACACAGCTACAATGAAGGCTTGGCAGCAGCTATATTTCATTAGGAGTTTGAGGAGATTTGGTATGAAATCAAAGATGCGTGTAAATTTCAATGGTTGTACCATGGAGAGCATGCTAACTGCTTGCATAACGTCTGTTATGGGGGGGGGGGGGGGGCTACTGTACAGGATCAAAATAAGCTGCAGAGTGTTGAAAACTTAGTCAGCTCCATCACGGCACCAGCCTTCATTGTATCCAGGACATCTTCAAGGAGCAATCCCTTAAAAAGGTGGCATTCATCATTAAGGACCCCCGTTACCCAGAACATGCCCTCTTCTCATTGCTACCTTCAGGAAAGAGGTACAGAAGCCTGAAGGCACACAACAATTCTGAAACTGGTGCTTCCCCTCTGCCGTCTGATTTCTGAATGGACATTGACTCACTACCTCACTTCTTTAAAATTTCTGTTTGCACTAATTAAAAAAATTACGATTGTGTTTTGCATTGTACTGCTGCTGCAAAGGCAATGCATTTCAGTGACATTTGCTGGTGATATTAAACCTGATTCTGATTTTGACAGCACGGGTTAAAGGGCCTATTTTGCTGAAGTGTAGTATCATGTTGGAGGAACTCAGTCTGCCAGGCAGGATCTTTGGAGGAGACCCTTCATCACTGTTATATGTTCCATGATGTGAATATTTGTTAAAATGTTTGAATTTTATAGAAGTCACAATTTGTTTTCAAAATAATTGTTTTTCACAAGATGTGATAACACCAGTAAGGCCAGTGTTTACTTCCAATCCCATGTTAAGCATGCTTGTTAAAAAAAATGCTTTGTTAACATCAATCCAGTAGTTTCCTGGTTCCTGTTGTTGATTTATTTCAACTTGCTTTACTAATTTGAATTTAATCAGCCTAGCTGCCTCACTGTGACTAATTCAGTCTCTTGATCAGAAGCGTATGCCTTCATTTATTCTTCTGGCAGCTTAACCAGGAATGCTAACTTACCGACACAGATGAGTGATCCAGGAGTTGAAATGTGTAAGAACATGCCTTTTTTGGAAATCACTTGCATTTTTATTTATTTCTGATGAAATGTTCAGCAGCCTGAAGAACCACAGTGTACACAGGTGTATTCTTTTGATTGACTGTACATGAATTAAATTCAAATTCTTCGTAAATCCTAGCTTGTTGAAGTCGTGAAATAGTTTCATTTTCACTCCCAGCCATTTCTGGCATCTCCAAGCCTGAATGTTTGAAACTGCAAAGCAATTCCGAATTGCCTCAGTGCTTATTTCTCACTAATTATCAGTGACAAAAATCACTACTTTTTGAATGCAGGCACACACAACTCAGTATTTTAAAACAGTACACTCTAAACGGCCACACAAGTACAGGCAACTGTCGCTAGTTAGAAACTGTTCTGCAACGGTGTCTTGTCCCAATTAAATGGCATAGTGGCCCCAATAAACAAAGGGAATTCCAGCTAGTTTCTTGAACTGTTTTTGCTCTTTAAAAGTTGCCCCAAATAAGTGGTTGCCCTGATTAACAGATGGGCAAATTAACCAGAATCCACTGCTTAAAAAAAATATATATAGTATAGTTTATGTATTGCACTACTGCTGAAAAACAACAAATTTCACAGCATATGTCAGTGATAATAAACATAGGTCAGAATCAGGATTAAATTTGAGTACCATCTAGACCCTTGAATATATGACATGACCTAAATATGTCAGCATTAATTCTGTAATGCTTGCTGTCAGACTGAAGTAATCAGTTTCAGCAAAGGCTTGTTTCATCTAAATTGCATGTTGCTCTTTAAGTGACAGTTGGACAGGAATTTTTTTTAATGCTTTTTGCATAGCTTTATGAGCAGAAGCAGAAAGAATTATTTTACCGAAGAAACGCTTTCTGTGTACAGTGGGCCAAGGCTCCATTTTCTTTGCAGTGCCTTATTTCTGGTGGTGAGCATCCTGCAAAATTATATTTTATGTAGCTGAGAGCAGGACAAGTATGCTAACAGACAGCTTTTATTGAATTGTGTTTTTATATTTTGGGACACATTAACTGTTCAAATTATTTGACGCATATGTAGCGCTTTCTTGTTCTTTTTTCAAAACAAATGCGTGACTGGAAGTTGTGTTTAACAGATGGGTGGCTCAGTTGCCGGGCTTTTTCTCTGCTTGTGCTTATGTGGTGAACGTTAGTGTACTTATCTTGAGTCATTGAGGGCAATAGCCTAAATTCTAGGGGGATCCCACTGCAACATTTTAGGTAGGGCAATTCTCCTTTGTCTGAAATGATAGCAATTTGCTTATGTTATTGGAACATGATATACCATTGAACTATAATGAGTAAAAGCAGATTGTCTGTTATATACAGTAAGTATTTAGCTATATGTCCCTGCATAATTTCTGACAAGATTAACAAGATTTTGTTGTCCATTCACCTGGTCAAAATGAGCATCTTTAGTCCCTTGTTTCTGGGAATGAGATTTGGTGGATGAGGAAAGAATCTGGGTACATTAGGCCTTACCGTATCCTTAAATCTAGTTAAAATTTGCAAGATACGGTGTTGTGGCAGAAATGTCACCGGTCCCGATGAAGCGTCATGGTCCAAAATGTCGACTGTTTACTCTCCGTGGATTCTGCTCAGCTTGCTGAGTTCCTCCAGCATTTTGTGTGAGAGAATGATCAAGGTAGACATCTTAAAAATTCTAGATGTGAAAATTAGAGATCGGTTGGCCATAGTTTCTAAGTCATTCTAGACTCGAAGTGTTAATTTTTTGGACTGCAGGGATATAACTGTCAGAAACACAAGAGGTTTTGTAGGTGCTGGAAATCCAGAGAAACACACAAAATGCAGAAGGAACTCAACAGGTTAGACAGCATCTATGGAGAGGAATAAATAATAGAGGTTTTGGGCCGAGACTCTTCATCAGTCCTGAAGAAGGGTGTCAGTCCTCTCCATTGATACTGCCTGACCTGAGTTCCTCCAGCATTTATAAGCAACACATATGTCAGTCTCTTAAGCAGTATAGGAGGCCACTGCAGTTGCTTTACTGCAAGTAGTGTTGAAACACTTGTACAGGAAGAATATAGCTAATCTATGGATGGATGGAATGGTAAAAATGTGTTATAGTGGTTATTCCAAGTTAAATGGACTGTGTGTTAGCAGTGATGTACTCAGTGGTGAATAATGAGTCACTTTGAAATCAAAGATGAGGAATGACTAAGTTACAATCTTTTGCCAATTAATATTAATTAAACTCTGAGAATAATGATTTAAAGAAGAAAAATCTTATTATAATCCAAATTCAGAATCTTGTATGTTGATTTGTTTACTGTTAGAAAAATATCAGTTGGATTACAGGTAGAACGCAAAGGGTAGCAGTGAATGGGTGTTTATCGGACTGGCTGGAGGTGACTAGTGGGGTACCACAGGGCTCTGTATTGGGACCACAGCTATTTACTATTTATGTCAACGATTTAGATGAGGGCATTGAAAACTATATCAGCAAGTTTGCTGACGATACTAAACTGGGTGGCAGTGTGACATGTGAAGAGGACGTTAGGAGAATACAGGGAGACTTGGATAGGCTGGGTGAGTGGGCAGATACTTGGCAGATGTCATTCAATGTGAATAAATGTGAAGTTATCCACTTTGGAAGCAGGAACAAAAGGGCAGAGTATTGTCTGACCGGTGTAGAGTTAGGTAAGGGAGAAATGCAAAGAGACCTAGGAGTCCTAGTTCATCAGTCAATGAAGGTGAATGAGCAAGTGCAACACAGGCAGTGAAGAGGGCAAATGGAATGTTGGCCTTTATTACAAGGGGAATTGAGTACAAGAGCAAGGGTGTCCTTTTGCATTTGTACAGGGCCCTGGTGAGACCACACCTGGAATATTGTGTACAGTTTTGGTCTCCAGGTTTAAGGAAGGACATTCTGGCAATTGAGGAAGTGCAGCGTAGATTCACTAGGTTGATTCCTGGGATGGCAGGGCTGTCTTACACAGAGAGATTGGAGAGATTGGGCTTGTACACACTGGAATTGAGGAGATTGAGAGGGGATCTGATTGAAACGTTTAAGATAATTAAAGGATTTGATAGGATTGAGGCAGGAAATATGTTCCAGATGTTGGGAGAGTCCAGTACTAGAGGGCATGGATTGAGAATAAGAGGTCAGTTATTTAAAACAGAGTTGAGGAAGAACTTCTTCTCCCAGAGAGTTGTGGAGGTGTGGAATGCACTGCCTCGGAAGATGGTGGAGGCCAATTCTCTGGATGCTTTCAAGAAGGAGCTAGATAGATATCTGATGGATAGGGGAATCAAGGGATATGGGGACAAGGCAGGGACTGGGTATTGATAGTGAATGATCAGCCATGATCTCAGAATGGCGGTGCAGACTCAAGGGGCCGAATGGTCTACTTCTGCACCTATTGTCTATTGTCTATAGTCTGATTGGAGTTATCAAAGGGAAGCAGTGTTTGACTAACCTACTGGAGTTTTTTTTTTGGATCCAATAGCGAGAGTACAGAAAAAAGAATCAGTGGTATATTTTTGGCAGATTTCTACTCGATTCCTATTAAATAGGTTAAAGTCCATGTGTGATTGGGGTAATCTGTTTATAATTTGGTTGCCAGGAATGGTGGCAGGTGATGACTATTGGAGTTTAGGTCCTAGTTAATTGACAACCACCTCATAATAGGTTATGAGGAGGATAAAAATGAAATTCCAACAGTCTTGAAAATTTGAGTGAAGTCACTGAAACTTTGCTACTAAGTCTAAGAAAGCTGAGTATATTGATTTATCTTCTGTGAATATTTTAACATGCAAGCAAATGTTGGTGCCATGATGTGCAGTGGTTAGTGCAAAGCTGTTACAACTCAGGGCGTTCTAGAGTTCAGAGTTCAATTCTGGCAGTGGTCTATGAGGAGTCTCTGTACATCCTTCCTGTAGAATGTGTGTGTTTTCTCTGGATTCTCTGGTTTCATTCCATAGTCCAAAGATGTACTGGAGGGTAATTGGTCATTGTAAATTGTCCCATGATTAGGTTATGGTTAATTAGGGTTGTGTGGTTGGGGCAGTGTGGCACAAAGGGCCTTCTCCACGCTGAATCACTAAATAAATTCGCTGCTGCTTCGGCCACTTCCCAGCGCACTCAAACTGGCTCACAAGGTGGCGCGCGCCGCCATTGAAGCCGGTCCCAAAGAGGGCACCAAGCCTGCTTCACCAGCAAGGGGAAAAGCCCGCGTGCAGGACGGGACTGTGAATACGCGCCTGGAGAGGGCGGGAACAGGAAGGCTTTAAAGCGAGGCCGCAAAGTTTGAATAAACCTCTTTGCAACTGCAGCTCACTGACTACGTGTCGTTATTTTAGTGCTGCGTGTAGCACACCGCTACAATTGGTGACCCCGATGGCCCAAATGATATTTGGACCGGAGATGAACGACGCCACATCTGTTCATGCAGTTTCGTTAAAACTGCCAAACTTCTGGACGCAGCGACCTCACCTATGGTTCCAGCAAGCAGAAGCCCAATTCCACATTCGGCAGATAACCTCGGAGGCCACACGTTACTACTACGTGGTGAGCTCCCTCGACCAGTAGACAGCCGCCCAGGTTGAGGAGTTCATACAGTTGCCCCCAGAGGACGGCGAATACACAGAAACACATGGTGAACTCCAATTCGAGTTAGAAGGTCTAATAATATTATTCTCTAACATATATTTAATTTCTTTCTCAGCAAGTTCACATTTTTCTATGTTCATCCTATATGAATGTTGTTTAATAGGTTTGGCACCTCCAACATCTACATCATGTGAAGCTATAGTAGTCCTCGGAACATCTGGAAACAACTCCTTATATTTAAAAATTAATTCCTTCATCTGTTGTTTCTGCTCTAGCTGTAAATGTGCTAATTTCTCATCAATATTTTCCAGAATGGTTGAATTTGGTAACCTAAAAGAAACAATGTTGGATTTAGAATGAAAGTCAGATGGATCATCTATCATGTTCCTAGTTAAATCAAACTCATTCTCACTAACCACAACAGTCACAGTATCAGATTGTTTCTCAAAATATGGTTTTATCATATTTATATGGCAAAGTTGTGTTGACCTTCTACGATCTGGAGTTTTTTATCACATAATCCACATCATTGATTTTAGACACAATTTCATAAGGACCATGAAATCTAGCTTGTAAAGGATTTGACTGCACTGGGAAAAGAACCAGCACCTTATCTCCAGGCTTAAACATCCTCATCCTAGCTTCTTTATCATACCAAATTTTCATTTTCTCCTGAGCCAACTTTAATTTTTCCTTGGCTAAGCTACAAGCTTTATGTAACCTGTCCTTAAATTTCAAAACATAGTCCAACAAATTAGTGTGTACTTCCTTACTAATCCACTGTTCTTTCAATAAAGCTAAAGGTCCTCTAACTCTATGCCCAAACACAAGTTCAAATGGACTAAAACCTAAAGATTCCTGTACCAATTCCCTTACTGCAAATAAAAGTAAGTTTATACCCTCATCCCAGTCACTTTCATTTTCCACACAATATGTCCTAATCATATTCCTGAGGGTAAAATGAAACCTCACCAAGGCACCTTGCGACTCTGGATGGTATGCAGACAAAGTGATTTGCTTAGCTCCCAATTTAAAAACTATCTGTTGAAACAATCCAGACATAAAATTACTGCCTTGATCAGTTTGTATCTCCTTAGGTATTCCAAAATAAGTAAAGAATTTTATAAGGGCCTTTGTCACAGTTTTAGCTTTTATATTCCTAAGTGGTACTGCCTCTGGAAACCTAGACGAAGTACACATGATAGTCAACAAATACTGATAACCAGTTTTTGTCTTTGGTAATGGACCAACACAATCTACAATAACTTTAGAAAATGGTTCACCAAATGCTGGAATAGGTTGTAATGGAGCCACTGGTGTAACTTGATTTGGTTTACCCACAATTTGACAAGTATGGCATGTTTTACAAAACATGGCCACATCGTTTCTTGGACCAGGCCAGTAAAAATGTTTTAAAATCTTGTCCACAGTTTTCCTTACCCCTTGATGTCCACCTAAAGGTACACTATGAGCTAAAGTCAAAATCTCATTTCGATAAACTTTCGGGACAACTACCTGGTAAACAACATTCCAATCCTCACTTGCAGGAATTGTAGGCGATCTCCACTTCTTCATCAACACTCCTTTTTCCAAGTAATACCCTACTGGCATCTTCTGAATTTCACTACTTAGTAAAGCTTGTTCTCTTAATTTTATAATCTCAGAGTCTCTATTCTGCTCTGCTATCATCTCCTTCTGAGACAGAGATAAATCTTCATAGTCAGACTTCCTCCAAGAATCTTGTTCAAACAACGAAGATAAGTAAGTCTCTGACACATCCTCAAAACTCTAATCCTGAGTTGAACAGTCATGAGTAACAACCTCATTCTGTGCATCAATCTTTTTAGCCATAGCTCTAGTCACAACACAGGAAGAATCTGTGTTAGAATTCAACTCTGGTTCTTCTGACTCCATTGTCAAATGCACTTCAGGAAAAACTTTTCCACCTGCCAAGTCATTACCTAACAATAAAGAAATACCCTTCACAGGTAAGCTATGCTGTAATCTACTTCCAACAAATCCTGTAACTAACCCTGATTTTAAATTTACTTTATGTAAATGTACAGGCATAAAATCACTCCCAACACCTCTTATGTAATTTACCTCACCAGTATCAGACTCTTCATTAAACTTCAACACACTGTCTAACATCAGTGATTGAGAAGCTCCAGTATCCCTAAGGATTTTTATTGGCACCAGAGTAGATCCTTCTTTCAAAGATACAAACCCTTCAGTTATAAAATGATCATATCCCTTTTTAACTTGGTTAGACTCTAACAAAACCTCATTTGTGTTTATCAAACCCTGTAATTTTACAGGTGCTTC
Organism: Hypanus sabinus; assembly: GCF_030144855.1. Lineage (NCBI taxonomy): Eukaryota > Metazoa > Chordata > Chondrichthyes > Myliobatiformes > Dasyatidae > Hypanus > Hypanus sabinus. The sequence goes on from NC_082714.1 coordinate 154,665,758, forward strand.
AGTATATTGCACACAAGCATCTGGAACTGCTTCCTTCTCTTTCTTTTTCAATCTGAAACAGTTAGCTATTACATGGCCAGGCTCCCTACAATAGTTACAAATAAGACCAAACTGTCTTTCCTTCACAGGTTTTCCTTCCTCCTTACCTTTCTCATTAACTTCTGATTTAATTTCTGATTTACCTTGTTATTTACCATGTTATTTTTGCTCTTAAAAATTCTGCCCTGAGGAAATTTATTCTTATGGATTAAAACATACTCATCAGCTAATCTAGCACAGTCCTGCAATTTATCAGTATCCCTCTCATTTAAGTAGTTCCTTACTTCAACAGGAATGCTTCTTTTAAATTCCTCCATTAAAATCAGCTCTCTCAATGAATGTATCATTGTCCCCATTTACATTTTTAGAAGAAACCCATCTCTCAAAACACACAGCTTTATCATAGGCAAATTCCACATAAGTTTTATCCACAGACTTTTTCAAACTTCTGAATCTTTCCCTATAAGCTTCTGGGACTAATTCGTATGCTTTTAGGAGATGCATTTTAACAATATCATAATCAAGTGCTTGCGCAGCAGTTAAAGCTGTGTAAACTTGTTGTGCTTTACCTTTAATTACACTCTGTAACAACACTGATCATTTATCTCTCGGCCACTCTGACATCCAAACAATAGTTTCAAAATGTTGAAAATATCTTTCCACTTCTGTTTCACTAAATGGAGGGACCAATTTAATTTCTTGACTAGCAACAAACGGTTTTCTAGAACCAGAAGACTGATTCCCAGACCTTAATTCCTCCATTGCATATTCAAATTCTCTCTGTTTTTGTTCAGCCTCCAATTTACAATGCTCCAACATCATTTGTTCAATTTGCAACTGCATCTCCAGATTACTTATTGGAAACGACTCTAAAACCGAATCATCAAAAACACCCGAATCCACATAGTGTGACGCAATTCTCCTCTGTATCACAGCCTTTGATGTAGTCGTCAAAATACCTTTAAGTTGCAACTTACTAGCTATCTCAGACACCTTAGTCTTTTTCGCCTTCGCCAACAACTGCGCATCTGGCGAAACCAGAAACTCATAAATATTCATTGTTGCCGAATACCACTCCCAAGCCAATCAAACAAAAGAATCGAGTATTCCCGTTTTCCAAAACACCGATGCAAAAGTTAGCAAGCATTTAATCTCAAACGATCCAATCCCAGACGAGCCCCCACATTTACGTTACGTATTCAGGCAACAATAAATATGAGTTCGGCAAGGGATTTTATAACAAACAACACTTTTATTAAACACTGAAAACAAACCCCCCCCTCCCCCCAAAAGTAAACAAACACTAATGTAACCGGAAACAGCTGCTGTGCGGCAGTTCTTAAAGCGATGCAGCTCAAACAGTTCTTAAAAGTAGTATTGCCAAAAGTTCAGAAATGCTCACAGTCCATTTAAGGGAGAGACTTTTTAAGAAGATTTAAATTCTCTTTCACGTCGTTTTGCTTCGATCCCCGACGTCGAACTTTTCCCACGAAGACTTTACGAAACGAAACGGCTTAAAGGCACTGACCTTTCCTTCATCACACTGTCCTTAATCTTCTGCTATCCCGCAGAGATTAACATGAGAACAGTCAACGAATTCCTTCCGAATAAGGATTAAATAAGGTTGAACCCGTTTCACCGTCGAAATAGATTCTCCTCGAGCTTTAACTACCGAACTCCAATCTTCACTCTCCACTGATTTCTCAGCTAGCAGTGTTGTAAAGAAACTGCTGCCAATGACCTTTTAAACTTTAGGCATTAGATAAAACTTCATCTTTCAACTAAACTGCATCATCACGCAGCGGCATGAAATCAACATGGCAGATCCAGCCATGAACTGCCCCACCCCCCCTCACAGGATGGGGTCTTCCTTTTATAACCTGTAAAAAAAAACCTGTCACATGATCTCTACTGGTGGGAAAATGACGTCACTCCACCATCACAAGACCATTACCTCAAGTCCAGTATAGCTTCAACCCCAGTCACATGACAAGGGTGCCACTGTCATGTGTCACGAATACGTAACAGTACACAACAAAGGCAAGCAACTAATATGCAAAAGACAATAAAAAAGCAACAAAACAATAAATAAATAAGCAATAAGTAGCAAGACCATGAGTTGTAGGGTCCTTGAAAGTGAGTGTATAGATTGCCGAATCAGTTCAGTGTTCGGGTGAGTGAAGTTATTCCTCTGGTTCAAGACACTGATGGTTGAGGGGAAATAATGGTTTATGAATCTGATGGTGTGGGACTTAAGGACTGACTTTTTCCATTAGTTAGTCTGGTAATGTTCTACTTTGGGAATTCACTTTTTTAAATGTGGGATTGGCACAGTATTTTGATTTGTACGTTTTCATCACTTAATTTTAAGTCCAAGGGCAAAAATATACACGCTGAGATAAGAAGTGCTGTGGTTGGAAGTAATTTCTGTTTCTTTATATTCAAAAATGCTCAGGAGTCATTTGAAGGACTAACTTTAGGTGCATCACTCTGTACCTGTCATTGACAACTTTTGGGATCCTGAAAATTTTGATCACTGCTGGTCCAACTTTTCATCATTTGGAATATGTTGTTTTATCTTTTTTAGATCTTCACATTTCCCTGCATTGACATACATTTGCCGGTTTTGCACACTCAATTTTCATCTCCTTGAAATCTAATGCGACCTTGCCTGTGTCATCTGCAAACTTGGATATGTGGCCTTCTATCCTGTCATCTAAATGATTTATAAATATGGTAAGTTGTTACAGCCATAATATCTATAAAACCTCACAATTCACTTCCTACCCCCCATCCGTAATCAGACTCTGTCAATAATTTATCTTCAGTCAATAAATTGTACTGTGGTCTAATTGATTAATGTGATTTTGCTCTGTATTTGGACTTGGACTTTGCTAAATGTATAATGAGTTGGATCATGCTAGTTTTTAGCCACCAGTTCTGTAGGGAACCACCAGGTAGCTGTAGTGCATCTCAGTCCTGTCCAAAATGTCTACATCCTAATACTGCTCTATAGCATGCTATAAGTATAGTTGTACACTCAGTTGCCACTTTATTAGGTACAAGGGGTACATAATAAAGTGGCCAGTGACTCTGTAATCTTGGCCCTCTGCTGCTGTAGCCCATCCACCTCAACGTTCAACGTTTTGTGTGTTCAGAGATGCTCTTCTCCACACCACTTTGTAACATGTTACTTGAGTTACTGTGACCTTCTTATCAGCTTGAACCAGTCCGGCCATTCTCCTCTGACCTCTCTCATTAACAAAGCGTTTGCATTCACAAAACTGCAGTTGACCAGATGGTTTTTGTTTCCTCACATCATTCTCTGTAAACTCTAGAGATTGTTGTGTGTGAAGATCCCAGGAGATCAGCATTTTCTGAGATACTCAAACCACCCTGTTTGGCACCAACAATCATTCCATGGTTTAAGTAATTTCTTCCCTCGATGCGATGTTTGGTCTGAACATCTAAACTCTTGACCATGTCTGCATGCTTTTATGCATAGAGTTGCTGCCACATGATTGATTAGATATTTGATAGGTGTACAGGTGTATCTCATAAAATGCCTGATCGCCTCTTCACTGCTGGAATTGTAACCTGAGTTCAGCATTCATTCCTGGGTTGTACTGAGGTGAGCAGCAGAATTAATTTTGTTTCTGGCCACACAGCTTTAGCTGGGTCTAGCTGGTGGAGCAAACACTACCTAATTCATTTGAACCAGGTCACCAATTTTTGTTAAAAAGGGGAGGTGTTTTTAATTGAAGTTTTTAATAACACCTGGAGTATAGTGGTGGCCAGAAGTCCCAAGTGTAGACCTCAGAATATTGCTTGGACCTCCAGAGCAATGGGAGCAGTGTGGTTCTGAGGATCCAGCAAGATGTGGGTGAGATAGTGGTCAAATATGATATTGTGTAATTAAATGTAGAGTTGAAATTCAAGTAGAGATGTTTAAAGAATATTGTAATTGTTTTAAAATTATTATTGTAATATTTGGTTGATAACCCTGATATGAGTGACATTAATACTTAAATATTCTGAATAACAATGTCAGAAAAATTATTTTGAAAAGGATTTGATGCCCTTGGGCAGCTGTGATGATTGCTCAATGTATCTTCAAACTTCCTATTTTAGACGAGAAAATCTGCAGATGCTGGAAATCCAAGCAACACACAAAATGCTGGAGGAACTCAGCAGGCCAAGCAACATCTATGGAAAAGAATTCAGTCCATATTTCAGGCTGAGACCTTTCATCAGGACTCAGACCCTTCCTGCTGAAGGGTCTCAGCCCGAAACGTCGACTGTACTCTTTTCAATAGATGCTGACTGGCCTGCTGAGTTCCTCCAGCATTGTGTGTGTTGCTCTATTTTAGGATTGTCCTAACATGTGAGCCATATGAATTTGAACTACCCCTAAGGTGTTTATTGTGCATTAACTGTTCTAATTTTGTCAACAGCTTCTATGGCTCACCATCTGGCCTCAGTCTGAAACAAAATGGATTCAGATGACCTACCTAATGTAGAAGACATGTTTGGCTCCATGTGGTCTACACCCACTGAGGAAATGAACCTGGAGCCAGATAAAGGTCAGCTGGATCTGGAAGTCGGGGAGGATGACTTCACAGTACGGATCGCTTTCAAGGGGAACATGAAGGATGTTGACTTTGCAAATAAACTAGATCTGATCATTAATAACATGCCATGCCTTCTGAAAATGGGTAAGAATTCCATCCAAGAAATGCTTTCCATCCAAAAATGTCGCCTTTCTTTCAGATCAAAATAGCTGATTTTCGCTGTTATTTGTGTAAGAGAATAACATTAACCAACATCACCTAATTTCTGTAAAGTTAATTTCTATGCAATGTTTATCATCTCTAATGGTGGCAGTCATTTTTCACGCGATGATAAGACAAACCGGAATTAAGCCATTTGGCCCTTTGAATCTGCTCCTTCATTCAGTCTTGGCTCAAGTACTTTCTCTCTCAACACCATTCTCCTACCTTCTCCGAATAACCTTTGATGACCTTCCTAACTAAGAACATATCAACCTCTGCTTTAAATATGCCCAATGATTTGGCTTCCAAGAGAAGTTTTAATCAATATGTATTCTGAAATAATTCCTTGTGGGAGCAACAGATGGGGCTTCTTTAACTCTTCATGTTCCTGTTGGTTTTTTGAAAATTTTCTATTGTGAGGCCTGGCAGATGGGTCTCATGAGCTGTGGTTGGCAGCTCATCCAGGAGAAGAGAAATGATCTCAAACCTCCACCGCCTAGCAGCTATACCCATTCATGGGAAAGACTTTGGGAGTAAACCCAGAGGAATAATCTGGAGCTAGTATCCCTAGGGAAACCTTTAGCAGCTTCTAGAGTAGTTTACGTGGTTGGCACATCATCGTAGGCTAGAGGGCCTGTGAAGTGCTGTTAATTTTCTATGTTCAAAGGCAGGCCTGTGTTGAGTTCAATGTTGAGTAGCAACTCCACTGGCGCCAAACTATCAGACTTTGCCATTCCTTTGGATTCATCAGCTGCACGAAGGGGGCAAGCCTGCTATGTGGACAACTTCTTGTTCTCCATATTGTACTGCCCTAGCTTGAGTTCTGGCTTGAGACAGCTAGATGCAACAGCCATGGTCAACCTCAACCAACAGAGGGCCTGTCTAGTGTGAAACTCCTAAGTTACTGGCTTTTATAAAGCTGCTCTTTCCTGGAACTCCAGGAATATGTGACTTGCATTATCTTGATTTCAGCAAAAATCTGACAAGCAGTTTCTTAACATAACAGTCCATGAAATCCCTAATGTATCTCTATAGAACACAGTTGGAAGATACTATGACATGAGAGATTATACCATTGTGGCATAATAATATAACACTTAATTTATAAACCGCAAGAAGTTAGTAAATATGTAATTTGAAAGCAACCCTTTTGTAGAAAATCAGTTAAAAATCATTACATGCCATGAAATGTTTTCTAACTTCTCTACTAGATTCAAAGAAACTGAAGTTTAAGAAAGTGGAGCCATGGAATAGCGTTCGTGTGACATTTAATATTCCCCGAGAAGCTGCAGAGCGGTTACGACTGTTGGCACAGAACAATAACCAGCAGCTGCGTGACTTGGGCATTCTCTCTGTTCAGATTGAAGGTATGCTATCCCTTCTACCTTGTGGGAGGAGTGGGTATTGTAGCTTTGTTAAGACATTCATGAGCATGCTACAATTATGGATGGAAAGTGAAAGTTGTTCAAAGTAAGTTTATTAACAAAGTATGTGCATGTCACCGTGAGATTTATTTTCTTGCGGACATTCACAGTAGGACAATGAAATACAATAGGGTCAATGAAAAACTCCACGCAAAGACAGACCAGCAACCAATGTGCAAAAGAAGACAATCTGTGTAAGTACTAAAAAAGGACAAATAATAAATAGTGAATAACACTGAGAAAATGAGTTGTAGAGTCCTTTAAAATCAGTCTGTAGGTTGTGGAATCAGTTCAGTGTTGAGGTGAGTGAAGACTGTTTCAGGAGCCTGCTGGTTGAAGGGTCTTGGTAGTTCCTTCCCAATGGCAGGAGTGAGAAGAGAGCATAGTCTAGATAGTGGTTGGGGGGGGAATCCTTTGTTCTGTTCTGTGCATGCACTAGTGCACAAACAGAATCTAAAGACTAATAGTTTAAAGTTGTTTAAAAAGGGTTCTAAGAGTAAACTAGCTATTATCAGCCTGTAAGTTTGGCATCAGTGGTGGATGTCAATGGAAAGTCTTCTTAGAGATGGTATATATAATTATCTGGATAGATGGTCTGATTAGGAACAGTCAGCATGGTTTTGTGTGTGGAAGGTCATGTTTGACAAATCTTATTGAATTTTTTGAAGGGGTTACTAGGAAAGTTGACGAAGGTAAAGCAGTGGATCTTATCTATATGGACTTCAGTAAGGCCTTTGACAAGGTTCTGCACGGAAGGTTAATTAGGAAGGTTCAATCGTTAGGTATTAATATTGAAGTAGTAAAATGGATTCAACAGTGGCTGGATGGGAGATGCCAGAGAGTAGTGGTGGATAACTGTTTGTCAGGTTGGAGGCCGGTGACTAGTGGTGTGCCTCAGGGATCTGTACTGGGTGCAGTGTTTGTCATATACATTAATGATCTGGATGATGGGGAGGTAAATTGGATTAGTAAGTATGCAGATGATACTAAGGTAGGTGGTGTTGTGGATAAAGAAGTAGGTTTTCAAAGCTTGCAGAGAGATTTAGGCCAGTTAGAAGAGTGGGCTGAAAGATAGCAGATGGAGTTTAATGCTGATAAGTGTGAGGTGCTACATTTTGGTAGGACTAATCAAAAATAGGACATACATGGTAAATAGTAGGCATTGAGGAATGCAGTAGAACAGAGTGACCTAGGAATAATGGTGCATAGTTCCCTGAAGATGGAATCTCGTGGATAGGGTGGTGAAGGAAGCTTTTGGTATGCTGACCTTTATAAATCAGAGCATTGAGTATAGGAGTTGAGATGTTATGTTAAAATTGTACAAGGCATTAGTGAGGCCAAATTTGGAGTATTGTGTATAGTTCTAGTCACCAAACTATAGGAAGGATGTCAACAAAATAGAGTACGGAGGAGATTTACTAGAACGTTACCTGGGTTTCAGCACCTAAGTTACAGAGAAAGGTTGAACAAGTTAGGTCTTTATTCTTTGGAGCGTAGAAGGTTGAAGGGAAACTTGATAGAGGTATTTAAAATCATGAGGGGGATAGATAGAGTTGACGTGGATAGGCTTTTTCCATTGAGAATAGGGGAGATTCAAACAAGAGGACATGAGTTGAGAGTTGGGCAAAAGTTTAGGGGTAACACGACGGGGGAACTTCTTTACTCAGAGTGGTAGCTGTGTGGAACGAGCTTCCAGCAGAAGGTTCGATATTGTCATTTAAAAAAAAAATGGATAGGTATATGGACAGACAAGGAATGGAGGGTTATGGGCTGAGTATAGGTCGGTGGGACTAGGTGAGAGTAAGTGTTCAGCATGGACTAGAAATGCCAAGATGGCCTGTTTCCATGCTATAATTGTTATATGGTTAAAGTGTTAGCCGTATAGAACTTCATTGCCCAACTAATACCTAATGTCTTAAACTTGCATGTATCGGGTTCAGATCACATTTGGATTCAGCATGCTGGTCAGGTTTGTGTCAGGCTTCAATTTTGTGCTTGTTTGTGGTGTTTGATCAAATATTTCAGTAAAACACACTGATGAGCTAATTAACTATTCAAAAATTAAAGTTTGCTTCTTCTTCAGGTGAAGGAGTTATTAATTTGGCTTTAGTACAGCAGAGAAGCCAAGAGATCAGAGTAAATGGACCAGTGAATCAGATCAGAATGGACCCTGGATTTTCTTTGCATGGAGGACAAGGTATTTCACCTGTTTTGTCTATAATTCTATATCGTCCAATACCACAGTTGTCCCTTTAAGTACAGTACTGATGTATCACTTGAAAAGCCAGGTGCATGCAACTATTTTCTATGAATTGACTGATAGAATGATAATAAGGTTAATTTTGGATGAAAGAAGACTTCAGAGCCACCTTCGTTTATCCATTCAGCAAGTGCCCAATTCTAGACTTTCCCTTTTAGTACTGTGGAGCATCCATTTTGTTTGTCATTTTTCTTTATTCCTGCACAAAAATGTGCATGAGTACTGTAGGTAAGTGGATATTTTGCATGTTTTATTAACCAAATTAAGTTATTTATTAGTTGGAAACTAAATTGTGTCCAGATTCCTAACTGATGAGATTTCTTTATATTTGTGGCTGAAATAAAGACCATGTAGTCTCTGTGGGTGGAAGTTAGAAATAGGAAGGGGTCAATAACTCTACTGGGTGTTTTTTATAGACCACACAATAGTAACAGGGACATCGAGGAGCAGATAGGCAGACAGATTCTGGAAAGGTGTAATAATAGGGTTCTCATGGTGGGAGATTTTAATTTTAATTTCCAAAATATCAATGGGCATGTCCCTAGAGCGAGGGGTTTAGATGGGGTGGAGTTTGATAGGTGTGTTCAAGGTTTCTTGATACAATCGGTAGATAAGCCTCCAAGAGGAGAGACTATACTTGATCTGGTATTGGGAAATGAACCTGGTCAGGTGTCTGAAATCTCAGTGGGAGAGCATTTTGGAGATAGTGATCACAGCTCTATCTCCTTTACCATAGCGTTGGAGAGGGATAGGAACAGATAAGCTAGGAAAGCATTTAATTGGATTAAGGGGAAATATGAGGCTACCAGGCAAGAACTTGGAAGCATAAATTGGAAACAGATGTTCTCAGTGAAATGTACGGAAGAAATATGGCAAATATTCAGGGATTTTTGCATGGAGCTTTGCATAAGTACATTCCAGTGAGAGAGGGAAAGGATGGTAGGATACAAGAACTGTGGTGTACAAAGGCTGTATTAAATCTAGTCAAGAAGGAAAGAAGAGCTTACGAAAGGTTCAAAAAACTAGGTAATGATAGAGATCTAGAAGATTATAATGCTAGCAGGAAAGAGCTTAAGAAAGAAATTAGGAGAGCCAGATGGGGCCATGAGAAGGAGCTTGGTGGACAGGATTAAGGAAAACCCCAAGGCATTCTACAAGTATGTGAAGAGCAAGAGGATAAGATATGAGAGAATAGGACCAATCAAGTGTGACAGTGGAAAGGTGTGTATGAAACTGGAGAAGATAGCAGAGGTACTTAATGAGTACTTTGCTTCAGTATTCACTACGGAAAATGATCTTGGCGATTATAGGGGTGACTTATAGCGGACTGAGAGCTTGAGTATGTAGTTATTAAGAAAGAGGATGTGCTGGTACTTTTGAGAAGCATCAAGTTGGGTAAGTCACCAGGACTGGACGAGATGTACCCCAGGCTACTGAGGGAGGAGATTGCTGAGCCTCTGGCGATGATGTTTGCAGCATCAATGGGGACGGGAGAGGTTCTGGAGGATTGGAGGGTTGGGGGCTTTGTTCCATTATTCAAGAAAGGGAGTAGAGATAGCCCAGGAAATTATGAACCAGTGAGTCTTACTTCAGTGGCTGATAAATTGATGGAGAAGCTCCTGAGAGGCAGGATTAGGAACATCTGGAGAGGCATAATATGATTAGGAATAGTCAGTATGTGAAAGGCAAGTCATGCCTTACGAGCCTGTGAATTTTTTGAGGATGTGATGAAGGTAGAGCAGTAGATGTAATGTATGTGGATATCGGCAAGGCATTTGACAAGGTACCCTATGCAAGGTGTTTTGAGAAAGTAAGGAGCCATTGGATCCAGGGGCACATTGCTTTGTGGATCCAGAACTGGTTTGCCCACAGAAGGCAAAGAGTTGTTTTAGACGGGTCATATTCTGCATGGAGGTTGGTGACCAGTGGTGTGCCTCAGGGATCTGTTCTGGGACCCCTACTCTTCGTGATTTTTATAAATGACCTGGATGAGGAAGTGGAGGGATGGGTTAGTAAATTTGCTGATGACTCAAAGGTTGGAGGTGTTGTGGATAGTGTGGAGGGCTGTCAGAGGTTATAGCAGGACATTGATAGGATGCAAAATTGGGCTGAGAAGTGGCAGATGGGAGATTGAGAGGGGATCTGATTGCAACATATAAGATTATTAAGGGATTGGACAAGATAGAGGCAGGAAATATGTTCTAGATGCTGGGACAGTCCAGTACCAGAGGGCATGGTTTAAGAATAAGGGATAGGTCATTTAGGACAGAGTTAAGGAAAAACTTCTCCCAGAGAGTTGTGGGTGTCTGGAATGCACTGCCTCGGAAGGCAGTGGAGGCCAATTCTCTGGATGATTTCAAGAAGGAGCTAGATAGGTATCTTATGGATAGGGGAATCAAGGGATATGGGGACAAGGCAGGGACTGGGTATTGATAGTGAATGATCAGCCATGATCTCAGAATGGCGGTGCAGGCTCGAAGGGCTGAATGGTCTACTTCTGCACCTATTGTCTATTGTAAAGATTTTTACTCCTCATATATGTCGTCAAGTCACTTTTATGTTCATTTTGACCATAACTGCTGGTACAGTGCATAGTAAAAATGAGACAACGTTTTTCAGGACCATGGTGTTACATGACACAGTACAAAAACTAGACTGAACTACGTAAAAAAAAACAGAGAAAGCTACACTAGACTACAGACCTACACAGGACTGCATAAAGTGCACAAAAACAGTGCAGGCATTACAATAAATAATAAACAGGACAATAGGGCAAGGTATCAGTCCAGGCTCTGGGTATTGAGGAGTCTGATAGCTTGGGGGAAGAAACTGTTACATAGTCTGGTCGTGAGAGCCCGAGTGCTTCGGAGCCTTTTCCCAGGCGGCAGGAGAGAGAAGAGATTGTGTGAGGGGTACATGGGGATGAAGCATGTAAGAAATAAAAGTCAATTCAATTCAATCTGTGCCATATCTATAACTAATCAAAATCATATTTAATATCACTGCATGTGTCATGAAAATCGTTGACTTTACAGCAGCAGCACAATGCAATACACAATAATAGTGGGTAAAAAACTGAATTAGAGTAAATGTATATACAACTAGTGCAAAAAAGTAGTGAGGTAGTGTTCATGGGTTCAGTGGCCATTCAGAAATTGGATGGCAGAGGGGAAGAAGCTGTTCCTTAATCATTGAGTGTGTGCCATCAGGCTCCTGTTCCTCCTTCCTGATGGTAGCAACGAGGGGAGGGTATGTCCTGCGAGATGGAGGTCCTTAATAATGGATGCAGCCTTTTTGAAGCATTGCTCCTTGAAGATGTCCTGGATACTATGGAGGCTAGTGCCCATGATGGAGCTAACTTAATATAGAACTGCAGCTTGCTTCGATCCTGTGCAGAAGCCCCCAATACTAGATAGTGGTGCAGCCAGTTAGAATGCGCTCCAGGGTACATCTGTAATAATTTTTGAGTGTTTTTGGAGACATACCAAATCTTCTCGAAGTCCTAATGAAATATAGATGCTCTTGTGCAGCCTTTGTAACTGCATCAATATGTTGGTTCCAGGTTAGATCCTCAGATATATTGACACTCAGCAATTTGACATTGCTCACTCTTCCCACTTCTGGTCCCTCTGAGGACTGGTGTGTGTTCCCTCATCTTACCCCTTTTGTTGTCCAATTAGTTCTTTGGCCTTACTGGCGTTGAATGCAAGGTTGTTGCTACGACACCACTCTAATGGCTGTTACATCTCACTCCTGTACACCCTCTTGTTACCATCTGCCAGCATCGTATGTATCGTCAGCAAATTTATAGATGGTTGAATGACACTTAAACTTGATCTTGAACTTAGAAAGATTTAAAAAAAGCATGCATGCTTGTTAATGTTGAGAAAACATTGGTTGTGAATAGGGAAAATGTTGTCGGATGCAAATGCTATTAAGGCAATTAGAATTTGGCAAGTTATTCAACAGAATTATAATTTATTGTTCTATTTTTGGAAACAGGTTTGATTCGAGTTAACAACCCATCTGCTCCCATGATCCCTTCAAGCAGCAATATGGCAGTTTCCTTGGCTAGCGGTGGAGCCAATTCAGAGCTAATGCAAAACAGATTACCACATCCTTCCTCACGACCCACTGCTCAACCTGGTAAGAAAGGGATGTTGTGCATTAAAAAGTGCAGTTACCTACAAGAAAAGAAACAAAAGTTTTTCTGTCCAGTTCTTTCAGTTTCAATTTTTTTACTTTTTATTTATCTATGCAGGTTTTAATGTTTTAGGAAAGTTGCTATTTGTAGTACATTCATTTAAGAAAGTGTACTTATTGTTTAGCTTGAGTAAAGTTTACAGAATAAACATGAGGTTTGTAAATTAGTTTCTAATCACCAAAGGTCTTTGTTTGTATGGAAATATATCCAAATATTTTCCTGTTTTGCAATTGTTACACAAACTCCTTGAACCTCTTTATTTTGCATAACCAGGTGTTCCAATTTGAGCAGAAAACTCTTAACTCTGTTTTTAGTTTATAGTCTTCAAGTTGTGTTACAGGGGATAAAGGAAAGTTTTCAAAATGGATTATTTAAATTAACATGTAGCAAAAAGCATTGACTATTCACACAAACTTACTGTGCAATTTCCTGATAGAATTTTATTTTTTTTGTTTGCTTGTTTTAGTGTTGTCACATGTACCAAGGTAAGTGGGGACAAACTTGTTTTGTGTGCCACCCATCATGTGCATTGAGGTTGGACAAGGGAATACCATAACAGAATGCAGAATAAACTGTTACAGAGGAAGTGCAGTGAACACAGTCAGCAAAGTGCCTGGCCTTGTAGATTGTGAAGTCAAGACTCCATCTTATTTTCTAGTGTTCTGTTCACTCTGAACACACGATAAAAGTTGCCCTTGAGCTCGAGTCCTTTCAGGCTTTGGGCATCTTCTGCCTGACGGGAGTGGGATCGAAAAGAGAATGACCAGGGTGGATGGAGTCTTTGATTATGTTGATTCCTTCACCAAGGCTGACAGAAATCTGTCTCCTGCTTTAAAGATCTTTTTACCCTTACTTGGCTAAATGAATGGGTGATTGAAACCAGAAACTTTTATGTAGTGTCACATTCCTCTGTGGAAGACCAAAAGTCACTCTAAGGCTGACTACGGTTGTAAATTTGTTCTCATAAAATATGAAAAACAAGAATAATTTTTTAAGATCTTAACCAGTTTTTCTCGTTTCATACAATTTAATATATGTATAATCTGATGCTTTGAGAATATATGTACAATCTAATGCTTTGAGAACTTAGCCAATGCCAAAAAAAACCAAGTTGCTGCTGCTCCTTACTTTACCTTACAGAATCAAGTTTGATTAGGGAGCTTAAGGTAAAGAAACCCTTAGGAGACAGTGATCATCATGTGATAGAACTCACCCTGCGGTTTGAGAAGATGTGCCAGTATTACAGTGGGATAATCGGAATTACAGAGGCGTGAGTGAGGGGCTGGCCAATGTTGATTGGAAGGAGACACTAGCAGGGATGATGACAGAGAAGCAATGACTGGGGTTTCTGGGGCAATTCGGAAGGTGTAGGACAGATATATCCCAATCATGAAGAAGTATTCCAAAAGCACAGCATAAAAGCAAAAGAGAGGGCATGTAATGCAGCAAGAATTAGTGAGAAGTTATTAGATTAGGAAGTTTTAAAAAATCAACAGGAAGTAACTAAATAAAGCCATAAGGAGAGAAAAGATGAAAAATGAAGATAAGCCAATATTATCAAAAAATTTCCCAAATATTTTTTCAAATATATAAAGAATGACTGAGAAATGAGAGTAGATATCAGACGGCTGGTAAATGACACTGGAGAAGTAGTAATGGGGGACAAGAAATGCTGAGCAAGTATATTGTGTCAAGCAATATGCCAGAAATTTGAGAGTGTCAGGCACATAAGTGAGTGTAGTTGCTATTATGAAGGAAGTTACTTGGGAAGCTAAAATGTCTGAAGGTAGATAGGTCACCTGGACCAGATGGATTACACCCCAGGGTTCTGAAAGAGGTAGCTGAAGAAATTGTGGAGGTGTTAGTAATGATCTTTCAAGAATCAGAATAGAGGCAAAAGAAAGGAAACTATAGGCCATTTGGGAAGATGTTAGAGTTTACTAAGGATGAAGTTTTTGGGGGTACTTGGAGGCACATGATAAAACAGGCTGAAGTCAGCATGGTTTCCTTAAGCGGAAATCTTGCCTGACAAACTTGTTGGAATTCTTTGAGGAAATAACGAGCAGGATAGGCAAAGGAGAATCGGTGGATATTGTTTATTTGGATTTTTAGAAGATCTGTGACAAGGTGCCATACATGAGGCTGCTTACACAAGATAAGAGCCCATGGTAACACACACAAAATGCTGGAAACTCAGCAGGCCAGACAGCATCTATGGATAAAATGTACAGTTGACATTTCAGGCTGAGACCCTTCAGCAGGACGGCAGAAAGAAAGATGAGTAGATTTAGAAAGTGGGGGAGGGGAGAGATAGGTGAAACAGGGAGGGGGAGGGATGAAGGAAAGAGCTGGGAAGTTGTGTGGTGGAAGAGATACAGGGGTGGAGAAGCGGGAGTCTGATAGGGGAGGACTGAAGGCTATGGAAGAAGGGAAAGGGAGGAGGAACACCAGAGGGAGGCAATGGGTGGGCAAGGAGATAAGGAGATGGAGAATGGTGAAGGAGGGGGTGGGGGATATTACCGGACGTCAAAGGTATCAATGTTCTTGCCATCAGGGTGATGTTTCTCCTCTGAATTAAAACACCATCCCCTACAGAACAAATTAGAACACCACGAAAACTATTACAGTACCATAAAACTATTAATTCATAATAGTTGTTGATGGAGGAACGATGGTGTACACAGCTGTGTTCTTTTGATTGAATACAAATGAACAAAATAAGAGCAGATAATGGACTGCCTAACATTGCTTTTGATGATTGCATCCTCCAAATCTTTACTTTCATTGTAACATTCAAGATAATTGTCAATACCTTCAAATTCCTTGTAGTTCCTAATTTGAAGTAGTGACATTGTTTCAATTTTACTCCAAGCCGTTTCTTGCATCTGCAAGTATGGATGCTTGAAACTACAGTGAGCAAAACAGTTCTGAATTGTCTTACTGCTTATTTTTCACCATCAGACACCAAAAAAAAGCTTTTTGAACACAAACACATGCAACTGACACTATTTAAAAGCTGTTTGCTCTATGCACAGTCTAACACCCCCACAAGTGCTGTCAACTGCTGCTAAAATAGAAACTGTTCAGCAGCAGTCTCCTGTCACAATTAAGCGACTAGTGTCCAAAATAAATGAAGGGAATCCTGGCTATTTTCTCATAGTTTTTTTTTCTTTAAGAGTTGTCTCAAAAAAGAAGATGGCCTGATTAACCGATGGCCAAATTAAATGGAATGCATTGTATTTCAGTGTCTTGACAATATAGCAACATGCTTAAACTTAGCTTAATCAGCACTCTTTTAAATATATCCTTTTGCAAACACTTCCTTCCTGTTTTCTTTTGAGAGTAGGTTTCCTAACCTGTGGTCTGCAGATCCCTTGCTGAATGATACTGGTCCATGGCATAAAAAAGGTTGGAAACCCTTGTCTTAGAGGGTAAAATTAAAACTGGCAGATGCTGGAACTCTGAAAGAGAAGCCAAACAATACTAGAACCACATGCATTAGACAAAGTACTACAAAGTAGTACAAAGTACTAACCACCACGCTACCCTAATTCCTGGAATTTCGCATTAAAAAGTCATACTTCTTGGGAAGTTACCCATTAAAATATGAATATAACTGGTATTTACAATGTCAAATTTTAAAACACAGTCCTGTTTGTTTCTTCTAGTAGAACTTGAGTGCATTCTAACATTATAATATTAATTCTTATAATAAAAAATCTCAATTTGAATTTACAGTTTGACAACCGCACTGCATTTTATTTTCTAACCAGGTATGGATTCGGTTCTCTCGACTCTGAACATTCAGTCTGCAGGGCACCCCTCCGGATCATTGCCTCAGCAGCCTCACATTGTGCAGACGATGTCCACCAACCGGCAGGTAGCCCCTGCCAATCTACAGCAGCACCAGTTGCAGGGAAGTCGACCTCCATTTAATCCAGCTCAGATTTCCATGGCTGGCACGTGGAATCAGGTCCCAGGAGCAGCAATCCAATCCCCCTCCAGCCAGGGGGCTCTAGGAACTTTGGCAAATCCTGTGTGGAAGAAGGCTCCTATGCCTGGACAAATGCAGCCTCAGCAACTTCAGGCTAGGCCACCCATGGCAACCCAGACCCCTGCTCATCCTCCACCTCCCTACCCATTTGGAAGTCAACAAACATCACAGGCTCATCAAACCTTCTCTCAGCCTTGCAGCTCACCGCAATTTGCGTCGCCACCACCTAAGAACCACCAGGGTGGACCACCTCGAGTTCCTACGCCCCTGCAGCAGCCACATCTCACCAATAAGTCTCCAGCCTCGTCTCCCTCTACTTTTCAACAAGGCTCCCCCTCTTCCTCTCCAGTCAACCAGCCACAGCAGCACATTGGGCCTAGAACACCTCAGAGCAGTTCCCTCCCACAAACTTTTCAGCCCGCAGTTTGCCAGAGTTCTCCAAGTCGAGGTCCCATAGTTCAGCAAGGAAACTTACCAGCTGGGTTTATGATGCAAGCAAATCAGGTGGCCCAGAGTGCTCATTCTACCATAGGAGGTAAGTATTTCATGTTCTTAAAAAAACTTAGATGTTTTTTAAATAAGGAGAATGCAGCAAGTTGTTCTAAAGCGCATCCTGGAGGTTTCGTTTAGAAATACTGGGTGGAACTGGCCCTTTGAGCCATGCTGCCCAGCAACCCACGTATTTAACCCTCACCTAATCATGGGACAGTGTACCATGACCAATTAACCTACTAACCTGTATGTCTTTGGACTGTGGGAGGAAACCAGAGCAACTGGAAGGAAATCCACACACTCATGGGAAGTAGCGCACAAACATGCTTAAAGAGGATGCCAGAATTGAACCCTGAACTCCCCAAGCTATAATAGTGTAAAAATTAGAACAGATGGCTTGCCATAATTGTACAACCCAAAATGGAGGGTTAAGTAGGTTAGGATTTCATTCCCCAGAGCATAGGAGAATGAGAGGACATTTGAAAATTATACAAAATTATGAGGGGTGTTGATGGGGTAAAAGCAAACATATTTTTTCCACCGAGGTTGGGGAGAGACTTGAGCTAGAAGTCATAGGTTAAGTGTGAAAGGTAAAAATTTAAGGGGAACCTCTTCATTCATAGGGTGGTGAGTGTGTGGAATGAGCTGCCAGCGAAAGTAGTGGGTGCGTGTTCAACTTTAACATTTAAGACCAATTTGGACAGGTATATGAATGGAAGGGGGTATGGAGTACTGGGTGCAAGTGGATTGGACCAGGCAGTTTAATAGGTTGGCATGGACTAAGTGGGTTGAAGGGCTTGATTCTGTGCTGTAGTGTTCTATAACTTAAGTCTCCAACCATCAAGCACCCATTTATGTTAAAGCAAGAGAGTCTGCAGATGCTAGAAATCTTGAGAAACACATACAAGGTGCTGGAGAAACTGCTAATCAGGTATCATCTATGGAGGGGAATAAACACTTGATGCTTTATGCTGGAACCCTTCATCATATTCCCCTCCATAGATGCTGCCTGACTTGGTGACTTTGTCCAGCATTTTGTGTGTGTTGCCTGGTTTTGCTATCTACTTTTTCTCCAGCATTCTATAAACTTTCTTCAAGATCATGTCACTGTAGTCA
The DNA here is from genome assembly GCF_030144855.1 of Hypanus sabinus. Lineage (NCBI taxonomy): Eukaryota > Metazoa > Chordata > Chondrichthyes > Myliobatiformes > Dasyatidae > Hypanus > Hypanus sabinus. Next base: position 154,684,059 of record NC_082714.1, read on the forward strand.
TGAGGAACAACTTATGGTGGCATATAGAACTGTCACATCTTTGAGAGGTGGGAGGAAACTCGGAAGAAATCCACACTGTTGCAAAATATGCAAACTTCACATAGACAGCACCAGAGGTCAGCTTGGAAACTGAACCAGCATCTCTACAAGCTGACTGTGCAAGTGGCTATGAAATGATTTAGGATGGCTTGGACATTGTAAAGTGCTTTGTACAAATCAGTTTTTATTTCCAGGAATGTATCCAGAGTTGGTATTTAGCAATTGCAGTGAAATCAAAGCTAGTGCCCGTTTCAATTTGTTTCAGGCATGCAAAAGCGTCTTCCACCAACCTTTCCTCCTGGTCAGCCTAATCAAAACTTCACTCAGGCACAGATTAACCAAGCTGTTGCATCTGCCACATCGATGAACAGTGGAATTCTGCAGGTGCAGCCTAATCAGAATGCACCGCATACAGGTTGGCTTTTCTAGAAAAACAAATAATTGAGTTAATGTTTGTGTTATTCAGGGAGGAAATTTGGGAGTTAACAGTGGGTAATAAATACCTCATTCTATAATTGCTACTGTTGTTCTCTTTTGAACCTTGTGGCACATCGGGCGGCATCCTTTCCATTCCTTGAGCATTTTTGTCTGATTTTTTTATGAAGCAGACTTGGCAGAGTTGCTAGCTCAACACTCAACCCAGCACGGATGGTAAGTGTGCAAGGATCCAGCGGGATTCAAACCTGGGACCACTCGTCTCGAAGTTCAGTGCTGATGCGGCTATACCACCGGTCAATTAGTCTATAATTGTGACAAGCACTTATGAACAGACTTTCAACTGTTCTGATGTAGAGGAAGAGAATTTCTTCATTTAAATGGGGAAATGGGATTGCTCTGAGCTTGCTGGGACAAATGGAAAGTGAGTCTTGTAGATAAGTACAAGGTGAATTTCAGAAGCTTACGGTACTTTTGCGTTCTTGTTCTAGGTGGTACTAGTAATGTCGCTGCTCAAAGTCCTATGAATGTACAGTCTCATGGGCCAACTAATGTGATGCAAGCAAATCTCCTTGGACTTCATGGGAACATGAATAATCAGCAGTCCCTCAATACGCAAGTGAACATGAGTAATGTTCAGGGGCAGCAGGGCCCCCAGTCACAGTTTATTGGGATGCATCAACAAATCGCACCTTCGCAGGGCCAGGTGATGAACGTTCAATCGCAAGGTCCACATCCACCAAACCAGATGATTATTTCTCGCCCTCAGCTCATCCAAAACCAAATGATGATGGCGACGTCCCAAAGTCACAGTGCCATCGCACCGGGACAGAGGATGACTCCGCCCAAGCCGCTGCATTCACAGCAGGGCCAGCAGATAATGACAACTCACGGGCAACTAATAGGACCTCAGGGACAAGTTGTCTTGCAGCAGAGCCAGATGATGGGGCTACCTGAGCAGATTGTTGTCAGTCAGGTGCAGGGAAACAAGCAAGGTTTCAATAATCAGAACCCGCAGAATGTAATAGGAGGGCCAGGTCAGATGATGAGGGGACCTGCTGTCAACTCGCAGGGTAATATGGTTCAATTTTCCACACAAATGATCCAGCAGAATCCATTGAATGGGAATTCCCAAGGGATTGGCATTCAGGGTCAAGGGCTTAGACCTTCAGTACCTCACGTAAATCAACAACATGGTGACCATACAACATCAGCCAGTGATGTCAATGTAACACAGATGCTGCCTGATCTTCAAATGCAGCAAAGTGCGGTCGCCTCTCACTTGCAAACCATGCAGGCAGGCAACTCTGCTGGATCCCACTTTTCAGCCCACGGTATGGCATTTAGCGCTCCTTACAGCACAACGGCAAGTGGAAGTCAAGTGTCCTTGGTCACTGCCTCTGGTTTTCCAAACAATAAGGATGTCACTCTGACTAGTCCGTTGCTTGTCAACCTGCTGCAGAGTGATATCACGTCAGCACAGTTTTCCATGGGTAACAAGCAGAACAGCCAGGCTATCAACAAACCCAAGAAGAAAAAGCCGTCGCGTTCACAGAAGAAAAAGAACAATGGATCCCAGCAGGCAGAAGAGCAAACGCAACATGTGTAAGTTTGAAAATAAATATTACCAAGGGTTTTTCAAGAAAGTGTTGTCTTTTGAAAGCTTTGGTTGTGTTTGAATTGCCCTCCTTGTTGCATTGGTGTTGAGTTTGGTCTCAATTTCTGACAAAGGATCTCAACCTGAAATGTCGACTCTGCTCCTTTCCATAGGTGCTGCCTGGCCTGCTGAGTTTCTCCAGCATTTTCTGTGTGCTGCTCTCATTTTTGATCTAAATTTGCCCTTTTTTAAAAATAGCTTTATTTTCTGCTGGGGTCATCTATTCTGTCCAGTGCTTACAATGTGGCCTCCTTTTCATTGGTGAGGCTCGTCATAAATTGGGGGATCGCTTAGCCGAACACCTCTGCTCCATCTGTCAAAAGCGGAACTTCCTGATGGCCGATTCCCGTTCCAATGTGTCGATCTAAGGCCTCTTCTTGTGCCAAGAGGAGGCCACCTTCAGGGTGGAGGAGCAACACTTAGTATTCTGTCTGGATAACCTCCAATTCGATGGCATGACTATTGATTTTCTGGTAAAAAGTTTTTCACCACCCCCTCCCCTCTTCTTCTGTTCCCCCTGCTGGCCTCTTACCTCTCTTCACCTGTCTATCACTTTCCCCTGTGTCCCTTCCTCCTTCCCTTTCTTCCATGGCCAACTCTTCTGTCCTATCAAATTCCTCCTTATTTGACCCTTTTCGTTTCCCATCCCCTTGGCTTCACCTGTCAGCTTCTAGCTATCCTTCTTTCTCCCCCCCCCACCTCCCCACTTCTTACTCTGGTGTCTTTCCCCCTTCCATTTCAGTCTTGAAGAAGTGTCTCAGCCCGAAATGTCAACTGTTTATTCATTTCCATAGATGCTGCCTGGCCTGCTGACTTCCTCCAGCATTTTGTGTGTTGCTTTATTTTCCCTGTTAGTTGTTTTTTCACTTGTCTTCCCCACCCTTGTAAAATATTAACTTGTGGGCAAGGATGTGGCTGAATAGCTGCCCAATGTAGTGATTTATTATCACTAGCATGACGTGAGATTTGTTTTTGCAGCAGCAGTACGGTGCAGACATAAAACTAAATATTACAAAAATAAACAGTGCAAAAAAAAAACTGAAGTAATGTTCAAGGACTGTTCCTAAATGTGATGGAGGGGAATAAGTTGTTCCTACATCATTGAGTATTGTTTTCAGGCTCCTGTAGCTAATAGTAGTAATGAGAAGAGGATGTGTCCTGGGTGGGGACCATCGTTAATGATGGATGACACCTTGTTGAGGCACAGTCTCTTGAAGATGTCCTCAATAGTGGGGAAGGTTGTTGCCCTTGATAGAACTGGCTGAGTTCACAATCCTTTTGAAATCCTTTGCATTGGAAATTTCTGGTCAGAATGCTCTTCACTGTACATCTATTGTGCCGTTAATGCCCATAGTGGGTGTCCTAGAACTCCTAGGTAGGGTTGCTAGCGTGCCTCTTCATGATTACATTGATGTGTTTCCCCCAGAGTATTGAGGTCTAGGAACTTGAAGCTGTTCACTCTTTCCACAGATGAGTCCTCATTGAGGATTGGTAAGTTTTCTTGCCTTCCTAAAGTCTGCACTCAATTCCTTGGTCTTACTGACATCAAGTGCTAGGTGGTTGTTGCAACTGCACACAACCAGTCGATCTACCTCGCTCCTTTAAGTCCTGCTCATCAGCAGCTGAGATTCTACCAGCAACAACGGTGTCATAGGAAAGTTTATAGATGGCATTAGAGCTGTGCTTTGCCACACAGTCATGGGTGTAGAGAGTAGAGCAGTGAGCTGGTACAGATACTTGAAGTGCATTTGTGTTGATCATCAGTGAGATGCTATTACCTGTCTGCAACTGGTCTCCCAATAAGGAAATCAAGGATCGAAGCAGAGAGAGGGGTAGAGGCTCAGGTAAAAATCTGAGGTGTAAAGGGACTTGGGAGTGCATGTGCAGGATTCCCTAAAGGTTAATTTGCATGTTGAGTCTGTGGTGAGGAGGCAAATGCAATATTAGCATTCATTTCAAGAAGACTAGAATATAAAAGCAAGAATGTAAATTTGAGATTTTCTAAAGTGCTGATGAGGCTTCACTTGGAGTATTGTGAGCAGTTTTGGGCCCATTATCTAAGGAAGAAGGTACTGAAACTGGAGAAGGTTCAAAGGAGGTTCATGAAAATGATTCTGGGATCGAGCAGGTTGTCGAGGAATGTTTGATGGCTCTGGGTCTGTATTCACTGGAATTCAGAGGAATGAGGGGTGACCTCATTGAAACCTATTGAATGTTGAAAGGCCTCGATAGAGTGGATATGGAGAGAAGGTTTCCTATGGTGGGAGAGTCTAAGACCAGACACAGCCTCTGGATAGAGAGATGTCCTTTCAAAACAGAGATGGTGAATTTCTTTAGCCAGAGAGTGGTGAATCTGTGGAATTCATTGCCACACACAGTTGTGGAGGCCAAGTCATTGGATATATTTAAGGCAGAGGCTGATAGGCTCTTGATTGGTCAGAGCATGAAGGGATACAGGGTGAATGTAGGAGATTGGAGCTGGGTGAGAAAATGGATCAGCCATGATGAAATGGCAGAGTAGACTCAATGGGCCAAATGACCTCATTTTGCTCCCATGGTCTTAATGGTTTTGGATGGTGGTGTACTCGAGTTGTAATTGATGAACGGTAGTCTGATATAAAGTGTCATAGAGCACAATATCATAGAAACAGGCCTTTCAGTCCATCAAGTCTATGATGCACTGATCTTCTGCCTAGTTCCATCCACCTGCACCTGGACCATATCCTTTCAAACCCCTCTCAACCATGATCCTATCCAATATTATCTTAAATGTTATGTTTGAACCTGTATCTGCCACTTTCCCTAGTAGCTTGTTTTACACTTGCACCACCCTCTGAGTAAAATGTTTGCCTTCAGATTTCACTTGAATATTTCACCAATGACCAGTTCCAGTCTCAACCAACCTGAGGTGGAAAAGGCTGCATGCACTTTACCTATCTATCTCATAATTTTGTAGATTTCCCCTCCTCATTCCCTCCAGGGAATAAGGTCCCAACCTATTCAACCTTTCCCTATCACTCAGGTCCTTAATCCTGGCAACATCCTTGTAAATTTACTCCGTACTCTTTCAGACTTGTATCTTTCTGGAGGTAGGTGACCACAACTGCACAAAAATCTCCAGATTTAGCCTTGCCAATGTCTTGTACAACTTAGTACAACTCTTGTACTCAAAATGCTCTGATTTTTGAAGACAAAGGTGCTAAAAGCTCCCTTTACTGTTCTGTCTACCTGAGACATAACTTCAAAAGAATTATGGATCTATATTCCTGAGTCCCTTTGTTCTACTGCACATCTCATTGCCCTACCATTTGCTGCGAAAGTCTTAACATTGTTTGTCCTCCCAGTGGTATGTCTTGCAGTTGTCTAGGTTCTGGCCATTCCTTGTGCATTGCCCAAGATGGTGAGAAACTATATGCCTGTTCTACAAAGGGGGACATCACATTCATTCACTATCCTGTGTTTGTTCTTTCTTGTATATTTCAGCAAGATTGCTGAATGGTGATCAGGGGCAGAAATACTGTCCTGTGTTCTCCAGGTATTTTGGTATTGTGGCAACCTATTTGAACTCCGCTAGCTATTTCTTGTTATAGCTACTTATCTGCTCAACTATGCAAAATAAATGATTTGACTTACCTCATCTCCCTCAAACTTGGCCCATAGGGGCTGGAGTTTAACCAAAAGACTGGGAGATAAATGAGAACTATCTTATTTGTATAGCTTAATTACCCTATGTTCAACCAGGCAACTGCTTTTCAACATCAACATTGAAAAGAATTACTTGGTGCAAAAGTGTATTTATTTATTTAGAGATACAGCGTAGAACAGGCTTAGCCTAATTGCAGGCAATTTACAAAGACCAATTAACCTACTAACTGGTACATCTTTGGAACGTGGGAGAAAGACTGATTACCCGAAGGAAACCCACGCATTCATGGGGAGGATGTACAAACTCGTTAGAGACAATTTCGGAATTAAACTCCAAGCCCCAGTGCCCCGAGCTGTAAAAATGTCACTCTAATCTCTACGCTACTGTGGAGCCACAGTTACTTCTACTTTCTGTCCTCTTCTTGCTGGAAAATGATGCTTCCTAATTGCTGATTTTATATTAAATCATAGAACATTCATTTCTCAGAGGGACAAAACACTGAAGTAAATTGGATTTTTCAGAAGCAGGATTTGCTTGTTCTGAAGGCTTGCTTGCTTATTATTTATTTATTGATACAGTGCTGAATAGGCCCTTCAAGCCACACCACCCAACAACTTCTGACAACCCTGATTTACCCCTAACCTAATCATGAGCCAATTGGCAATGACCAGTTAACCTGCGATACATTTTTGGATTGTGGGAGGAAACCAGAGGACCAGGAGAAAACTCACACATTCCACAGAGAAAACGTAAAGACTCCTTACAGAGAATACCAGGATTGAACTCTGAACTCTGATGCCCCAAGCTGAAATAGCATTGCACTAATTGCTATGCTACCATGGCACCTGTCTCCATGCTTTCCCTATTTGGATCACCTTAATTTGGTGATACGTATAGCATCTTGTTTATTATGCCAAACAGTAAATTGATTTCCTCTGCAAGTTGGGAGCTAAGGTATTCCGCATCATGATAGTGTAGCGGTTAGTGTGACGCTATCGCAGCTCTGGACTTTGGAGTTCAATTCTGAAGTCATCTGTAAGGAATCTGTATGTCCTTCCTGTGGAATGTGTGGATCTTCTCCGGGTGCTCCAGTTTCCTCTCTCATTCCAAAGCTGCTGTACTGGTTAGTAAGTTTTTCAGTCATTGTAAACTGGCTAGACTTAAATCGGGGTGGGGGGGGTGCAGGGGTGTTGCTTGGTGGTCCTGCTTGGTTGGCCAGAGAGCCTGTTCTGCCTTGTATCTCTAAATAAAATAAATAACATGGCCCCAGATTGTAGATTAAATCAATTTACTATTCATCATAAATGGCAAGATTCACTTTGTACAGCCAACTTAAACAGGATTTCTGATGTTGCAGTTCTCTGGAGTAATACCATTGTGCATAGCATAATTAAAACGTTATTAATTTTTGAAGGATTTCAGATACCCGTCAGATGCAGCCAGGGCTGGATGATGGAGAACCGCAACAAATGACAGGAGAACAGAGTGTAGGAATTGATCCAGCAGCCAACAAATTATCTGAATTTGCAAATCGATCTGCAGGTAAGTAATTTGTGTATGAGTGGCTTGGGACTTTTCACATCTTTTTCTTGGCTATCTGAAATAAAACCAGAAAACATTCTCCATGTTCCAACTTCTACTCCCTTCTCCCCCTCTTTTTCCATTTCCCATTGTGGTTACAATGATTACCCTCTTACCCCTTCTCACCTGCCCACAGCCTCCCTCTGGTTCCTCTCCTTCCCTTTTTTTCCATGGTCCAGTCTTGTCCTGTTAGAATCCACCCTTTATGTCTTCCACCTATCCTCTCTGAGTTTCTTATTTTATCCGCTCATCCTCCTTCCCCCTGACCCATCACCTGCCAGCTAGTACTCCTTCCCTTTATCCCACTACTATTCTGGCTTCTTTCCCCTTCCTTTCCAGTCCTGATGAAGAGTCTCGGACTAAAACAATAGCTTATTACTTTCCATAAATGCTACCTGATTTGCTGAGTTCCTTTGACATTTTAAGTGTTTTGGAATGTTTCATTGTTTTGGATAGCACCTTTTTAAAATGCACTTTAATGTAACACTAAAAGGTTTCCCTGAATGGGCAAATATTCATGACTTAAATTTTGAAATTTCATTCCGTAAAACTGTTCAGTAACAAGTTCTCAGTTGTATTTTAGGATATTATTTCATCCTCAGCTTTATCCTTAGTTGAGTGCCATAAATGGCTGTTTGAATTTGTTGGTGACTTTCCCTTAAGTGGCTCTGCCACTAAACAATTTTGTAACTATGAACATAAGTCACCAGAGAGACACTGAAGGTAGTAGACATAGAAGCCTTTATGCTAGCAAAATGAGTATACAGGCATCATATTCGAGACACTCATGGAAAAAGAGGCCTGCTTTATCCAATATTAAAGATCAAAGGTAACAGCAAGACAATTCTATGGTTCCGATGTATCTACAATGCTTCCTTTAAATCACATATGATTTTCACATCCACGCTCCAAACACCCGAAATGAATGGTAATCCTCACTGACTCTAGGTTGCATTCATGTATATGCAGGCTTCTGAGGTCTAAGTGGAGTGTTTCTTTGTTGGCAATTGACCCTGGCCTATAGCTCCAGGAAACCCATTCTTCTGAGCTGCGTCTTAAATTCAGTCTGCAATCCACATTCAAAACTGAAGTATGGCTGCTGTTGAAATTAATATTCGCTACATACCGTAACTCAGCAGAGTATGCCCTAACAAACATCATTAACGCTCCCTTGAAATAAAGCTGTGTTTTAAAGAACCTAACCACACAGTAATCATCATTCATGGAAGAAATGATTTGTGTTTTCTTGTTTGCAGATTGTAGCCATTTGTCAGGTTGCTGGTTACCAAGTGTCTGTTTCATGTGTTCCATGCAGGCTTCCATTTGCAGGCTGTTGATCAGAGAACACTGCAGCAGACGACTGTACAATCTATCCAGCACCCACAGCAGCCACCACAACAGCAACAGCAGATGATGATGATGATGATGATGAAGCAGCAGCAGCAGCAACAGCAGCAGCAACAACAGCAGCAGCAGCACCAACAACAGCAGCCAGACTCAAAGTCAATTAGAATTCCAATGACCCCTAATACACTTCCATCTAAAACAGCCTTAACTCCAGATGCGTCGAGAATGCCAATGACCACAGCTGGTAATAAAGCAGTCATGGTAAGCTTGCCTGGCCAGAGTGGAGTGCCGCCGTCGCCAGATAAATCGAGGATGCCTTTATTAGTTGGCCATCAAGCTGGTAACACACTCAGGAAGATGCCTTTCCAGGAAAATATTCAAAATGTCCCATCGTCCGTCCCCGAGGAAGGAAACACAACTGCACATCATCCTGACGGAACAGCAACCGAACTTTCACTCTCCACTGGATCCCAAGTTAATCCGGGGCCACAACCTGTTCCCCTACCCACCCAAGTGCTCATCACTGGGACTAAGCCTGGACATCCTCAGATCTCAACGCCACAAGGTGCAAGTCCACAGCAGCAGGGACCCCTTCCTTTACAAGGCACACACAACCTTCACTTTCCTAATACTACTACTACTACACAAACCTCAAGACCAAAAACACCAAACCGAGCAAGCCCCAGACCCTATTTTCCCCATACACCCACCAGTAGACCACCCAGCACAGAACCCTCTGAGATAAGTTTGTCACCTGAAAGGTTAAATGCATCTATCGCAGGTCTTTTCCCTCCTCAAATCAACATTCTCTTACCTCCTAGGCAGCCCCCTCTAAACAGAGGATTTGATCAACAGGGTCTAAACCCAACCACTCTGAAAGCAATTGGGCAGGCCCCATCCAGCATTCCTCCCCTCGCCAGCAACCCGTCTGCCTCAGCAGCTTCACAGGCAAATAAGCTGGATTCAGTAATAGTCAGTTCAGCAAAACAGGCTACTGGAAAACGTGCAAGTCCTAGTACTAGCAGGAGAGCCAGCACTGGGGCCAGTCGAAAAGCTGGTCAGAGTTCAGGCAGACAAAGTGGGAAAGGCTTGAAATCAGCACTGACCCTTCAGCAGAACCCTGCCATCGTACCAAACATGGATGTACAAAAGAACATTCTAACAGGTGCAGCACAGGTTCTGTCAAATTCAGTTCCTGGAAGTATGAGTGATCCTAGCAATACTGTTCCAAGTACTCAAAATACACCAATTTCTGTCAGAATTTTTGCTAACCATCCTGAAGAAAGCAAGGAAGGTTTACCCATGCCTGGCAATAGTACATTGAAGCAGGTCCCTAGTAACAAAGAACAGATGTCCTTTGAATGCAGTCCTCAAGGCATCAACAACTTGGAGAAGAAGATTGGTCCTGAGATTCAAGTAAAAAAGGGAATTAAGCCACTGGAAGCTGGTAATCCTGGTGGATGTGGAGAAGAAAAAAGCCTGCCACCTTTAAGAGAAATTCCAGTTTCGCTTAATCAACTTCTGGACACTTCTGGTAGTCCTGGTGCTGCCATTAAGACCACTAGTTCCAATCAAATGGGACATCCTATACCTTCTGGAGATAAAGAGAAAGTTGAATCTGTTAAGGAAGTTCCTAGCACATCAGCACAAGTCATTTGTGACAGTGGCTTAGCCCCAAGTCGACCAGAATTGGGGGAATTAAATATTAACGTGACTCAAAGTGGCCCACCTAGGGTGCCCACACCAGTGGTGTCTGCATCTATCTCTGTTTCAAATCCAATAACAGTGTTTCTAAGTTCCAGTCCCATTAAATCTACAAGCAGTGTAACTGCACCTGCACAGACTCAGTCTCAGCCTGCGGTTGTTCCATCTGTGGTCACAATGCCAACTCTGGGTAATAAAGTGGTATCTGATTTACAGCCAATGGTACAGACAGGCTCTCAGCCAGCTTTCATCACTGCACCTGTGTTTATAAATACATCTGTATTCCAGGTGGTTAAAGAACCTTTGTTATCTCAATCAGCCACCGTTCCTAAAGTAACTTTACCTTCAACTTCTTCATTGGTGTCCCAGTCTGTTACTGTAATCCAGGTATCCCACACTGCTCCGAGTTCATGCTCAGCAGTTTCAACTACCCCACCTGTCAATAGTACCATTAACTCTTCTTCTGCACCAACGAGCAGACTGCTGGTTCAGAGGTCATCTGCATCCCCAGTTCAGCCACCTTCCACTTCTCCGGCTCCTCCAACCATCTCCTCACCATCTCCTCACAGGCCAGCTGCAGACTTCGGCCTCAGCGAACCTCTTCAGAGTAACGGCACGGTTGACCAAAGCTCTTCAGCTTCATCCCACCCAAGTGCAGTTGCAACGTCACCTACTTCAGCTAGCCCAGGTAGCTCTAATAGTAGTAGGCGAAGTCCAATATCATCCAACAAAGGAAGAGGGAAAGTAGATAAAATTGGTCAACTCCTCATGACCAAGGCATGTCAGAGGGCCTCCCCAGATAAGAAAGATGACCCAGCAGCATCTGAATTGGCTTCCCCAGGTGTTGATGGTCAGATGCCAAAAGCAGCACTTCCTGGTAGTCCTGAAGGAGAAGTTCCTCCTATTGAGACTAATCAGACCAACATTTCTTCTCCAACTAGTCAACCAGACGTAGGCACTTCTGTTAACATCACACTTGGTACAACTAGCAGCTCTGCTTCTTCTGTCTCTGTTTCCTCACCTGCAAATACATTGAGTAGCACTTCTCAAAGCAATGTCACATCAGCTGCCAGCTCCCAGAGCCTTGATCCTGAATCTGTAGTAACTGTTGGTGATAGCAGTCTTGCAGTCTCACAATCTGAGGGAAGTTGTTCGTCAGCAGAGAAAGTGGGAACAGATAAAGAGCACCAACCAAATACAGGTACCTAATTGGAACTGTGCATGTGTTTGCAGAATTCTGTGTGAATTAAGTAAGCATCAGCACATAGTCTTATTTGTTGTAATTTTAAGTAGCATATAGTTTTAACCACCATATCTACATCTTTTGAGTTGATTCTAAAATTGAGAACAACTGTCCCTCAACCAATGGAGCATAATCACACTACTCAGCTTGGAGCTGCATGTTTTGATTTTTGAGCTACCTCAAAGCTTATTAGATATTTTGAGAGAAGAAAGCAAGATTGGCAATATTATGACACTTTTAATCCAAATTATTCTACATTATTCCATGCATCCAACTTAATAAACCATGCAAATCAGTGATTTAATTACCAAATCTGTGGAGGTTATTGTACAACTCCTGTCAGCGTCTAAATGCTCTCTACCTTTTTATTCAAAAGTAGAATATTTTTCCAAGCGTATCAATGATATTAACTAATTCTCGAAAGGATTGGGGTTAGTACAGTGTCTTTTGCAACCATCGGGCGTTAGTTCAAGCCAACTTAAATATCCTTAAGGTTTGGTGCTGCAGGAAAGCACATCAATCATTTTACATATTAAGGTCCCATAAATATGATATCACCAACAAAAATTCAGATTTTGTATGATAGATATTTGCCAGAAGTTTGAGCTCTTCAAATAACCAGTTGAGATCTTTAACATTTACCAGAGAGGATTGCTGGCAATCCTTGATCTATTTAACCAAAAGGGAATACCCTGGCCGTGCAATAATTCATCCAGCAATTTATAATCTTGAATGTAGATAGTTTTCACTTCCCTAAGGCTTGGTTCTGCAAGTAAATTACTCTTAAAATGGTATTTTTTATTCAGATGTTTATCATCATCATGTGCCGTGTCGTATGACATTGGCAGTCATGGTCGTCCCATGACCATGATTATTTTTTTTATACAGAAGTTGTTTGCCATTGCCTTTTTCTGGGCAGTGTCTTTACAAGACACATGACTCCAGCCATTATCAATACTGTTCAGAGTTTGTTTGCCTGGTGTCAGTGGTTCCATAACCTGGACTTGTGATATGCACCAGCTGTTCATATGACCATCCGCCACCTGCTCCCCATGGCTTCATGTGACCCTGATCAGGAGGGCTAAGTCCAAGGGTGACCTGCCGGCCAGCCTTATACCTCCATTGGTAGAGGTGCTTCTCCACATCACCTGATTCGGTGGTTAGTCTGTGCTTTAATATGACTGGTCATGCCCTTACCATAGTAAGGGCTCTTTCTGTAGTAGACAAAATCCTTTCCTTAACAAGCTAAACTTACTGAACTACTCAAATGTGTGATTCAGGCCCACACCCCCGACTGTTCGATGATCCTAGGCTCATGTTCAGGTATTTTCAATCATCTGAATAAGAAAACAGGCATGATGAGGTAAATGGGCTCTGAAGTTGATCCTGCCATTATGCAATTCTCAAGTTTCTCCACTGGTTGGTGCTGGAGCCAATGTTACCACAGAAGATTTCAATACATACAGACAAGTGTCCAAATACATAATCATTCAGTCATAATAAGCACTGTTGACATTTAAAACCCTATTATAGAAAGAGCATTTAAATGACTACTGATAATAATGAAAAGAAAGTATTGTTATTTCCATTGGAACAGGAGGACTTAAATATCAATGGTGCCTTATTATGACCAAATGATTATGTTTTCAGCACTTGTCTTATATGCACTGATATGTGGTAACATTAGCTCCAGCACCAACCAGTGTTGCTCTGATTTAGGATTTTGTTCACAGTCAGAATTGTGTACGAGATACAGCATAGAAGTGTGGTCCAGAGGTAGATGGTTTTTTTGAGCTGCATAAGACTTTTCTCCATCATGCCACATCTGCCTCCATCAATATGACCTGCTCTTGATATACCTAATTATCTGCACCTCAATGTATACACTGTTTCTCTAAAATATTAAATGTAATAGTTCCACACTGTCAACTTCCTGGGCAAAGAAATTCTACTTTGTATTTATTTTTACCTTAATTCTGTTCTATTTCTCCACTTCTGGCTGCCATTTCTGATATCTTCAATTGCCCTCCTCTTTATCTTTTCTTCCCTGAGGGAAAATCATCAGATATTAATTCGGCTTGAATTGTTGCAGTTTTCATTCTAATTTTAACTTTCTTTTGGCCTAGTTCACTGTGGCATTGCTTCTCTCTGGGTGTCAAAAGATGTCTCAGTTGGAGGATATGATTATTTAAAATGCCTCTGCAAGATGCAATAAATATGAAACGCACCTCTAGTCATAGGAAACATTCTGCTATCAGAGAAATGCTTGTCAGTTTTTAAATTTATCTTCCCTAGCCGCATGTTATACTAAAGTTGATGTATTGGTTACTTACAATGTAAAAGGATTGCTGAAAAACAAATTGTATCTTCAAATTTGCAAAGGCCTAGCCATATATTATGTCACTGTATTGTAAAGTAATTCATACTCGAGGTGGCCACTTTATGAAGTACACCTGTACTGCTGCACATTAATGCAAATATCTAATCAGCCAATCATGTGGCAGGAACTCAATGCGTAAAAGCATGCAGACATGGTCAAGAGGTTCAGTTGTTTTTCAGACCAAACATCAGAATGGGGAAGAAATGTGATCTAAATGACTTTGACCGTGGAATGATTGTTGGTGTCAGACTGGGTGGTTTGACTTTCTCAGAAACTGCTGATTTCCTTGGATCTTCACATGCAATTGTCTCTAGGGTTTACAGAAAAAGATATGAAAAGCACAAAACATCCAGAGTGGCAGTTCAGTGGGTGAAAATGCCTTGTTAATGAGGGAGGTCAGAGGAGAATGACCAGACTGGTTCAAGCCGGCAGGAAGGCGACAGTAACTCAAATAACCAGGTGTTACAACAGTGGTGTGCAAAAGGACATCTCAAACTGTACAGCACATCGAACCTTGAAGTGGATGAGCTATGACAGCAGGAGACCACAAACATACCCTCAATGGCCATGTTATTGGGTACAGGAAATAACTAATAAAGTGGCCACTGAGTGTATGTGACAATAATACCACATGCCCAACACAAAACCCTTTAACATGCAGTGATGATGCAGCTTTTCTTTCTAGTTCTATCCTATCAGGTGTTCGCCATCTGTCTTGAACCTCTGACATTTCCTGATAAAGCTGCAGGTGGCTTATTGCAATAGAGAGCTGAGTTGACAAAAGGGTTCATGCAAATGATAAGAATTAACCATCTTCCTAGCATAGCCATAACACTCGACAGCTAAGGATACGTATTAAAGAACTTGAGGGTAGGCTTGAGTACAAAATCACAATTCATAGGAAGTTTGCAACGTCTATAATCACAATTCTATTGTGTTGAATATCAGATAAATCAAAATTGCACTGTGCAGTGATACTACCCTGAATTTTAAAAGCATATTGTATATCCACTCATTCCCCCCCCCATCTAGTTTTATAGACAAATCAAGGCAAAAGTTGCTTAAAAGCAAAATATTTTGGTTGCTGAATCTGAACTGAAAGTAGATAATACTAAATTGCTATTTTGTAAGAGTGTAAAATACGAGGCAGCGATGGTAGTGTCTGGAACATTGACTACTGGTAATTTTAAATGTCTGATCTCTTAATTGAGGCAGCTGAAGAGTGGGAGCTAAGTGACAGGACCTATACTTGATGGTGACTTCTTTCCTTAGAGTGAATAATTTGCTGAAGCAAAGCATGTTCTTCCTGTTGGATTTTATTTTTGTTTCCCATATCTTGGAACATTATTTGGCTTTCAAACATATAAGTATCCTGACTAAAAAGAATGTGAAGCAAAAAAATACATTGCTGGAGGAGCTCAGGTGGTCAAGCAGCTTCTACATGGGTGAGGATGGGTGAACGAATTGGGGCGCCACGGTATCATCATGGTTAGCGTGTTACTATGACAGCTCAGTGTTCTGGAGTTCAGAGTTCAATTCTGGTACATTCTCCCTGTGACCGCATCAGTTTCCTCTGGGCTATTTTCTTTCCAGAGTCCAGAGATGTACCACTTTGTAGGTTAATTGGCATTATAAATTGTCCTGTGATTAGGCCAGGTTAAATAGTGGGTTGCTTGACAGCATGGCTTGTTGGACCAGGAGGATCTGTTCTGCACTGTATCTCTATATAAAAGATTTCAAGACCCTGAATCAAGACTGAACAGAGAGGAAAGATAGCCGGTATTAAAAGAAGGGGAGGGAGGGAGCAAGTGCTGACAGGATGAATAGTTAGGCATGGCCTAGATGAACCAAAGGACCTGTTTCTGTTCTGTGGTGCTCTGTGACTGACAGTGGAAAGGTGATGGACAAAGGAGCCAGATGGGAGAGAGTGAAGGTTGGGGTGGGCAGCTGCTAGAGATTGATAGCAGAGATCCCAGGGGAGCGGAGGTTTCCATTGAGAGTCTAGGATCTGAGGCACTTCCCAGAATTAAGGTACATTCTACAAAACTGAGATAAGGTTCAAATTCTTCAGCTAGAAGGTGAATCTGTGGAATGGTGGAGCACATTTGATTCTGCTCCTAAATCATAATGGTCATAAAGCTTATAAATGCTGCAATATGATGTGAGAAAACTGATTAAAAGGATAAAAGGAAGGTCATTTGAAACCGGGGTGGGAGTGAGTAGAGAGTGGAAAACAGGACAAACTGGTTAAACGCTGGTTTCTGCAAATACTGGAAATCAGTTCAGAGTAACACACAGGAAATGTTGGAGGAACTCAGCAGGTCAGGCAGCACCTATAGAAAGAAATAAACAGTCAACTATTTTGGGTTGAGACCTGAAATGTTGACTCTTTGTTCCTTTCCAGTGATGCTGTCTGACCTGAGTTGCCCGTGCATGTGTGTATGACAAGACAGGTTAAGGCAGACTGGAGGAACAATTACTCATGTCCACAGACTTCCCACCACATCTCTTCCTCAATTGTTCCCGTTAACAATTTCTTTAACAGATTCCAGCACTTGTAGCCTTTGTTTTTGCTCATCACCTGCCATATCTCTATCTCCAAGTTTACCCTCCTTTCCTTTTCCCTCCCCTCCCCCCAACCACCACCCAGAGAAAATAAAATTGGCTCTGTCAGTCATCCTGCTGACCTTGATCCACCTAATAGCCCCTGTGTCACCCTTCTTTTCTGTTTATAGCAACAATTTTCTGTTGCCACTGTCCTGTTGCTGGGTTTCAATCCAAAACCTAAATCACTCCTTTACCCTCTCCACAGAAGTTACTGTACTGGCTGAGTGCCTCCAGCATTTTTCTTTGCTCTACATTGCAGCATCTGCTGTCTCTTAAAAGAATATGTAGTCTTGCATCATAAAAGGAGACAATTCCTCTTCTGCTTCCCATAATTCTAATTTTCTTTTTCCTGCTTAAGCATGCGACCAATTTTGTTTTGAAAGTTGTTGTTAAATGATTTTTGGCCACTTTCAGATAAAGCACTCCAGATTATATCATAACTGCAAAAAAAAACATCACGTCCACTCTTGTCTCCTGATAGATTCCTGCTTCTTCAGCCCTTTACCTCATCTGCCTATCAGCTGCTACCTTTTCATCTCATCCATCTTCCCCTTCACCTATCACCTTCTAGCTTGTGCCCCCACCTTATTCTGGCTTCTTCCCCCTTCCTTTCCAGCCCTGATAAAGGGTCTCAGTCCAAAAAGTTGATACTTTATTCATTTTCATAGATGCTGCCTGACCTGCTGAGTTCCTCCAGCATTTTGTATGTGTCATTTGGTTCTTTTGGCAACACTACACTGGCTCCTCCAATCTCTGACTCCTGTCAATGGAAACAATCTCCTCCTTTCATTTCTTATCAAAAGCCTTGATATATGAGCATCACATCTCATTAGTAGTTGGTCTTCTGTGGTTTCTGCACAATAATTAGTTGTTAAATCAACTATTGCAGTCAAATAATTGTCCACAGAATAGGCAGAGGTAATTTATCTTTTCCCCATTGCTATTGAAGACGAAATTCTAGTTTACTTGCAACCTCTATTTTACTTGAATTGGAAATTCTTAAATTTTTGTGTTGAACTAGTTTAGATCAGTGATAAGTGTACTGCATCTACTTGTCATTTTTAAGCTAATAGTATGTTGACCATTTTGTGCTAATGGTAGGATATTGCTAAATGTACATGCAAAATTTCCCATTGGAATTCAATTTTAATTAATAACCCAATTTGCATTCCTTGCTGTAAACATAATTTTGATAAACATTCACAAAACACTGACATCTCATCTATTTTTATGCACTTCTCTTTTGGTAGTTGAGCAAAGAAAAGAAGCTTTGGAACATTCGGACACAGGACTGCCAGCCACCAGTAAGTAATTATGGTTTTAATGGTCTTTTATGTGTACACTGTATGAAATTCCTTGTTGCTACTTTAGTTGGGAATACCACAAACTGAGTCCCAATGGGATTAAAATTTCAAATAAAAATGGAAGCTCATCAGTAACATAATTTACTCATAACAGTAATTACTTACTACCCTTTACGCCACTGACTTTTAGGTCAGCAATGAAGATCCTCCATCTCTGTCCATACAGCCAAGCACAGATATGAAGGGTTCTTCATTGCTGTTTCCTTAACATTTTTCCCCCAATCGGGGTTGTTAGCCCTGAGCTGAACCTGCAAACCTGGAGGATCAGTGGACCTCTCTTGGTCTGGCCTCTACCCTTTGACCTGTCTAGCATGGGTTACCTTACCAAGAGCCAAAGCACAAAGCTGACTCCAGCCAATATGCTCTCCAGGTGACTCAGGCACACAACCCTCCAAATCCAATGACAAGGATGTGTCGTCTTGTAGTTCATAACAGTAAAGCTTCCCAGGATGTGGCTTGCATTACCACCATGCTATGGGATAAAATTGGCAATTTAATACTGAATTTTAGCTAGTTTTACCACTTTTTTGAGTTAAATGTGCCCATATCTGAAGATATTCATTCAGGTTTTAAGCATAACTACTTTGACTCCTCTTGGGTTTATGAATATTGCAATATAATAGTGCATTTCTTTTTAGTTCCTCCTTTCACATACATTCTCCCCTCTTTCTCCACACACCTCTATGCCTGACCATTCCATGTACCTGCCAAAAAATAAGTTTGGGGGAAATGTTATACTTCTGAGGTGGCATGGTACCGTGGCAGCTAGCAAAATGCTTTACGGTATCAGTGATTGGAAGATTGAGGTTCAGTTTCCTCCACTGTCTATAAGGAGTTTGTACGTGAGTTTCTTCAGCATGCTCTGTTGGGACCAGAGGTATGGCGACACCCGTTTGCTGCCCCCAACACATCCTTGGACTGTGACTGTAAACAACACATTTCACTGTTTCTTGATGTACATGTGACAAATAAAGCTAACAATGACGGAAACAGAAAAAAATTTAAATTTTTCCAAGGTGAATTAGCATTAGGCTTTGTTTGATTGAGGCTTACTTGCAGTCTGTCCCTCCCATACTACAGTTCTGTTGTTATGATATAGGTTGAGGCCATTCATCTTATTGAAACAACGCTGTCTCTCAGAACAATCGTGTTGGTCTCTTTCCCCGTTGAATTTTCTGTAACTCGTTCACACTTGCATGACCCCAAGATACTCTTTTCTGAATCATGGTAATCTATGAAGACCTCTTTGTTCTGATGCCAGTAATGACCTGGATCCTGTAAATCTGGCGAGATTAATGTCCTCACTCTGGCAGACAGTTTGCACAGAGTAAAGAATCTGAAGGCTTGCTTCAGTTAACTGTAGTGAGATGTACTTTTGATTCAAGATTGTTTAATGTCATTTCCAGTACTCAAGTGTAAAGGAAAATGAGGTCATCATTACTCTAGATCCATTGCAGCACAGAAAAAAAACACGATAAGATAAACAACACAATAATAAAAAAATAAATATAAATATATGAGATTGGCTTCTATACATTGATTTTATGTCCATAAAGTGACACTAGGCACATGAGTGTCTATACATCAGGTAGCTGACAGGAAATGATAAAGTAATGGTGGGTTGGTGGGTGGAGGTGTTGATCAGCCCTACTGCTTGGGAAAGTAACTTTTTGAGTGTGGTGGTCCTAGCGTGGATACTAGGTAGCAGCCTCTCTAATGGGAGTGGGGCAACAGTAGTTGAGCAGAGTGGGTGGGGTCCTTTATGATGTAACTGGTCCTTTTGCAAAAGCTTTCTGTATATATGTCCTTGATGGTGGGTAGGCTGATGCCACTGATGCATTGGGCAGTTTTGGCTACCTGTTGACCACCGCAGTACAGTTTCAGTATCATGTAGTTTTGATGTGGTATGCATTGGAGAATCAATGTGCTGGACTTTTGCAGGTATCACTTGTGTTGAAGAGAAAGATTAACTTTTTGTCAAGTGCATCAAAAAATACAGTGAAATATGTCATTTGCCTCAACGACCAACACAGACCAAGAATGTGCTGGGGATACCCCACAAGTGTTACCATGCTTCCAGCACCAATGTAGCATGCTCACAACTAACTATCCTTAACCCGTATGTCTTTGCAATGTGGAAAGAAACATGAGTGGTCATGGGGAGAACATACAAGCTCCTTACTGTCAGCATGGGGACTGGGGACTGAACACTGACCTTTCAATTGCTGGTGCTGATAACCTGTATGGAGAGGAGTTTACAACACCTTTTCTGTGCAGGTGCTGTTTTGTGTGAGCATGTTCTAATATTTCTCTGCCTTGGCTAACAAAACTTGCAATAGAGCTTTTAAAATCAGACTTCCCACCAGATGTGTCATTTTATAAAATCAGATTCATTTGAGACTTCTCCCTTCATTGGCTTGGACATTTGGATTTGGTGGTTGCTTTATGGCGATAGAACAAACCTCAGTCCTCCAGTTAGACATCATCCGCCTGCTGCAGCAATTGATGGGTTGAGCTTAGTGATGATGATCACCACCTATAAGGTGAAGGACTCTACACAAGCAACCTGCAAATTTCACATCCCCAAACACATTGCAAGCTTTGAGCCCCTTTGAAACTTCACTGTGTAAATCTAATGCCGATCTTTATGGCTGAAATCCAGAACTTCCAGAAGACATGCTAAACCAAAGTTGATATTTGTCCTTCAACCCTTGGTTTGAACTGGGAAAGAGAGGAAGCATATTGGTTAAAATTGGCCAGATTGTTATAAGTGGTATATATCTTGATGTAGAAGCCAAGTTTCTCATCTAACAATGGAAATTTTGTGCCATTGATCCTGAGAATTGAAATTGAATTCAGCTTTATTTTCTTTAGATACCAAATACTAGTACAAAAAAAAAGTTTTGTTTCATGAATGGTAAATGTGAAACTACTGGATTATCACCAGAATCCACAGGAAGACTATCTTCTTAGTCTGCCCATAATCTGATACCAAATCCACTAATGCGTTTGATTTTTTTTAAACTGTTTCCTATCTTTGGGGTAGTTAGGGGTGGTCATTTAATGCTAACGTTGTACACACCCCATCAACGCATGGTTAGCTAATAAATTGAAAGTGGGAGGAATAGGGGCAAAACTTGCCATTATACATACATAGTGTGTGAAGGGGAATTTAATTGTTTATGTTCCTGCTATTAATGGTCATTATGAGCAATGTTTGAACACAGACAATATGCTGGAGAAGCTCCATAGGTCAGGCAGCATCTATGGAAAGGAGTAAGCAGTTGATGTACTGAAACTGGAAAGGAAGGGGCGGAAGCCAGAATTAGATGGAGGGAGCAGAAGGAGTTAAAGCTGGCCAGTGATGGGTGAGGCCAGGTGAGGGGGAATGTAGGTGGTTGCAGGAAGGAGGGTTAAGTAAGAAGCTGGGAAGTGATAGGTGGGAAAGTTAAAGGACTGAAGGAGGAGGAATCCGTTGGGAGAGGAGAGTGGACCATGGGAGAAAGGGAAGGAGGAGGGGCAC
Organism: Hypanus sabinus; assembly: GCF_030144855.1. Taxonomy (NCBI): domain Eukaryota; kingdom Metazoa; phylum Chordata; class Chondrichthyes; order Myliobatiformes; family Dasyatidae; genus Hypanus; species Hypanus sabinus. Next base: position 154,705,585 of record NC_082714.1, read on the forward strand.
CATTTCAAAAGTGCTTCTGAATCCAGGGATTGAAAAACTGCATCTAAAAATAGCATTTGTTTGTTATCTTGGCTTATACTTAATATAATCCAAGATGAATGTCCACTGAGCTGTTTATTATTTAAGAATATTTTCTTTTGTTTTTAGCACCCCAAGTTGTTCCAGAGCAAATATCCCCCAATTCAGTGCAACAAGGGACCACAGTGAAAAATGGTAAGATGGTGCATTCAAAACATTAATCTCCAAATAACTGGAAAGAAACATTTCATCCTCCAAGTAGTAACACTCCTTTACAACTAGTATAATGATGCATATGAGTTTGGACTGTGTTAATATCACAGTTTAACAGTGCTATGTCTATTTGCATCAAAAACATTCATGAGAACTTCCCTGATGTCCATCCATTCTGAGCCATTAAGGGTTTATGTTTGATCTCTGGTCTGTAATGAGTTCGCAGCTCTGAGCTGAAGCATCAGAGGGATTCTAAAGCTGGTATGGAAACAAAATAATTGTTTGAGATCCTTGGTGGTATGTTCAACAAACAACCCACTTGGTGAATTGTAACGGTAACACAGATGCCATTTAAGTTGGCTGTGAACTCCTGTACCGCGGTAGCACGCACAAAATGCTGGAGGACCTCAGTAGATAAGGCAACTTTTTCCCCCTTCCTTTCCAGTCCTGATGGAGGGTCTTGGCCTGAAACATCGACTTTGTATTCCTTTCAGTAGATACTGCCTGACCTGCTGACTCTGTGTTACTTTGGATTTCCAGCATATGCAGAATGTCTTGTGTTCCTGTACCATGATTTAGCTTCCATGGTCAGCCATGTCATTGAAAAGTGGGTAAGACTCAATGAGTTTTACAGCCTTTTCCTTGTGAGCTTTTGTGTTTCTTGTTCGTCTTCCCCATTTTGTTGCAGACTTTCTTTATAAAAAGTGGATTGATGCTTAACAGCTATAAAGGATTTTTCAAGCAAGCATTTTGCTGTCAAAATAACGATCCATTAAGCAGATTTTGTTTTGTATGTGCAGGAGAAGACTTGAATGTTGCAAATGAAGTGTCTCAGAGGTAGGTGTATATATACAATCATTAATATAATGAAATTCAGAGATTCAGAGATTTAAGTATTGATTCACAACCTTTGATTAAACCTTTAACCTTTGATTAAAGATTGTAGTTAGAAAAGCATATGGTGCAATGGCCTTCATCATTCGTGGGATTGAGTTTGGGAGCTGAGAGGTAATGTTGCAGCTATAAAGGACCCTGGTCAGACCCCACTTGGAGTACTGTGCTCAGTTCTGGTTGTCTCACTACAGGAAGGATGTGGAAACCATAGAAAGGGTGCAGAGGGTGCAACATCCTTTACAAGGATGTTGCCTGGATTGGGGAGTATACCTTATGGGAATAGTATGAGTGAACTCAGCCTTTTTTCCTTGGAGCGAGGGAGGATAGTGGTGTATAAGATGATGAGAGGCATTGATCGTTTGGGTAGTCAGAGGCTTTTTCCTAGGGCTGAAATGGCTTGCACGAGAGGGCACAGTTTTAAGGTGCTTAAGGTTTTTTACGCGGAGAGTGGTGCGTGCGTGTAATGGGCTGGCAGCGATGGTGGTGGAGCCAGATACAATGTATCTCAGGTAAGGGCCTGTATTGTGCTGTAGGTTTTCTATGTTTCTATGCTTTTAGTTGAACTGTAGAAAATTTCCAGTGCAGAAGACTGTGTTTCTAAAATTTCCAAGTATATTAGGCATGAATACATTCCTATAGTCATAGAACACTCCAGCACAGAAGCAGGCTCTTCAGCCCAACTAGTCCATGCCAAACTGTTTATCTGCTTAGACCTATTGATCTGCACCCTGACCATAGCCCTCCCTACCCCTCCCATCCATGTACATATCCAAATTTCTCCCAAATATTGAAATCAAACCTCTGTCCACCACTTACACTGACAGCTCATTCTATGTTCTCACCACCCTTGAAATTCCGCCTCGTTTTCTTTCCCCTTAAACATTTCGCATTTCACTTTTAACCTGTGACCTCTAGTTCTGGTCTCACCCAACCTCAGTGGAAAATGCCTGTGTGCATTTAGCTTGTCATTTAAAGTAAAATTGGATAGGTATATAGACAGGAAAGGAATGGAGGGTTATGGGCTGAGTGCAGGTCAGTGGGACTAGGTGAGAGTAAGCGTTCGGCAGGGACTAGAAGGGCCGAGATGGCCTGTTTCCTTACTGTAATTGTTATATATGGTTAATCAATTAAGTAATTCCTCTACACTCCAATCAATTTTAATATTTTGTTGTTTGAAGTTGGGTGACACTGTAGTGTAGTGGTTAACACAAAGCTTTACGATACAGGCAAACCCCAGTTCAGTTTCCACCACTGCATATAGTGAGTTTGCGTTCTCGCCATGATTGTGTGGGTTTCCTCAGGGTGCTCTGGTTTCTTCCCACAATCCAAAGACATTCTGGTTGGTAGGTTAATTGGTCTTTGTAAATTGTCCTGTAATTAGGCTAGGATTAAATTGGAGCATTGGTGAGCGGCATGGCCCAGTGGGTCAGAAAGGCCTATTCTGTGCTGTATCACAATAAATAAATAAACATTTACAGCAGCAGGCTGTTCATTACCACCCATAGCTCCATAGATTTAAAAAAAATCTTCTGTACAAAACAATTGTTCAACTTCTCAGCCCACTACTGGTGACCTAATTGAGTTTTGGAGCCTTTCTAAAATGCAGGCTCTAATGCTACATTGAACAGCTCTGAATTCTTACATTTAATGTTATCTTCTGGTACAATAGTTTAAAGTTGCTTTTTTGTGACTTTTCTGGGAGAAAAAGCAATGTAAATTTTTAGCAAAACAGGGATTTTGTAAAAGTTGTGATCTGTAGGTAACACAAACACTTCAGTTCTATCTTACAATGAGGCATACTCTGCCTGTCTCAAAATTCTTTTCATTTATATCAACATAGAGTCAGTTTTGGACACGCCTGCATCTCAAGTCATTGTCACCAATTGGATGGTTAATTCAGATTTCTTCACCATCAAGTTAAGAGAATGGGGAGATTCCCATGGGCAACTGAACAGAGATTGATTTATTGTCTTGTGTTGAACTATTTGACCTCAGTTTAAGCGATTCTTTTACCATGGAGTGTTGTGGTCAAGAGGCACAATTGTCTGCTGTTGATTGAAATGCAAATTCTGACTATTCAGTGGCAAAGTCTATTTACGGCCATTGTCCTAAAAGTCACCCAACCATTTATTACCATTAGTTGAGGTCTTGTTTACATGAAAATCAGAGCTCATTGCTTTTAAGACAAGGGTGGGAAAGGTTAGATTCTAGAAGTGGATGGTTGGCTGCCACTGACTAGTGGTGTTCCACAGGGATCTGCGTTGGGATTGATTCTTTTTACATTATATGTCAATGATTCAGATGATGGAATTGATGGCTTTTGTTGCAAAGTTTAGACAATGTAAGATAGATGGAAGGACGTGCACAGATTAGACAAATGCACAAAGAGGTGGCAAATGGAATACGGTATCAGGAAGTATATGGTCATGCAGTTTGGTAGTAGACTTTTTTCTAAAGGGAGAGAAAGTTCAAAAAACTGAGGTGCAAAGTGCTTGTGCAGGATTCCCTGAAGGTTAATTTGCAGGTTGAGTTAGTGGTGAGGAAGGGAAATGCAAAGTTAGCATTCATTTTGAGAGGACTAGAATATAAAAGCAAGGATGTAATGTTGAGGCTTTATAAGGCACTGGTGAGGCCTCACTTCAAGTATTATGAGCAGTTTTGGGCCCCTGAGAAATGATGTGCTGAAATTGGAAAGGTTCAAAGGAAGTGATTCCAGGATTGAACGACTGTCATGAAGAGTGTTTGATGGCTCTGGGTATGTATTCACTAGAATTCAGAAGAATGAGGGATGACCTCATTGAAACCTATTGAATAGTGAAAGGCCTTGATAGAGTGGATGTGGAGAGGATGTTTTGTATGGTGGGAGAGTCCAAGACCAGAGGACATAGCTTCAAAATAGAAAGACATTCTTAAGGCAGAGGTTGATAGATTCTTGATTTGTCAGGGCATGAAGTGATACGAGGAGAAGGAAAGAGATTGGGGCTGAGAGGGAAAATGGATCAAATGGCCAAATTCTGCTCGTATGTCTTGTGGACCTCCAGTGTTATGACTGAAACAAAAATCGCACCTATAAATGGTTTTGCTTTTTGTACAAATTGCCAGTCTGTTTTAAGCATTTTCTCATTTCTCTTTTTACCCGATAGTGAAGCAAAAAGTACTCTAGAGAAATCGAAAAGCCCTACTAGAAAAAACTCAAGAAGTGAAAAGGAGAGCGAGGAGGCTTCAACTCTTCAGGAATCTTCTGACAATGGGCAACGGAAGAGGGCTTCACGACCAGGCTCTACAACGGGGGGCATAAAAGGTAATCCTCCTGTTGCTATTTTATTTGTTGTATATTTACTTAGAGAAACAGCATAATAACGGGCCCTTCCAGGCTGACGAGTCCACACCCACCCTAGACCACCCTGAAGAAACTCATGCAATCATGCACAGAACGTACAAACTCCTTTCAGACGGAATTGAACTCAGGTTACTGGTGCTGTAATAGTTTGCATTCATTGCTACGCTAACAGAATGACCTAAATAATCCCAGCTTTTAATATGCCCAGATTCTTGCTACAGTGGTAAAGTAATAGAAACCCACTGCCAGCCACCATGCCAATCTATACTAATGCCACTAACTGCATTAATTCCACATCCTTCTGCCTTGCTCACTTGAGTACCTGTTCAGTTGCCTTTTAAATATTTTTCCCAACACTGACTTGTCATCTAGAATGACCAACTTTGTATGAAAAATTTACCCCTCAGATTCCCCTTAGACCTCCTCCCGCTCACCTTGAACCCATGCTCTTTAGTTTTAGATAATCCTACCATGGGAAACGGACACTGGTCTCCACAGACTATTGGTGCCTCCCATAATTTCATATACCTCGTGTCACATCACTTCTCTGCATCTTTCGCTGCAGGGAAAAAAATAAACACCCAGCTTATCCGATGTTCCCTCTAATTTATAATGACCAGTGTGTGTAATTTTTTGCTCAATGACAACAATGTGTACACTGAACAGTTTCTTTAATAAAAATAGTATAAATAAGCCAATTCTAAAGTCTGCAGACAAATCATCACAAACTCCATTGTCAACACCGTCCGCATCAGAAACCGGAAAAGGAAATGTGTGTACGATTGTGAAATATACTTAACACACCAGTGAGGTAGAGGGTAGCAACCTTTTGTGCACAGTTTAAATTCCTTTTGTACACTTGTAGCAAAAGATGTGTGTGCTCACACAGACACATACCTTAGAGGGAACATGGAGCCCATCCATTCTCTCCTTACAGCTCAAGCACTTAAAGCCAGACAACATCTTTGTGAATCTTGTCGGCTCCATCTTTCCCATAGCATGGCAACCAGAATTGCGCACAGCACTCCATGCAGTTAATAACTAACACTTTGTACAATTGTAACATGAGTTCCAAGCTCCGTACCTCAGCTGATGATGTCAAACATGCCATATGTTGCTTTCATCCATCTGTTCACCTGTTTGTTACATTCAGGAACTGCACTTGTATCTCAAGGTCTCTCTTCAATGACACTCCCTGAGGCCCAGCTATTCACGGTGTATGTCAGAATCGGGTTTATTATCACTGACATGTTTTAAAGTTTATTGTTTCTTATTATAATTTATAACATTTTATATTTTGCAGCAGTACAGTGAAATACAATGTTATAAATTATTGAAAATGCTTAAATAAAATAAGTGTAAAAGAGAGTTTTTTTAAAAAATGAGGTAGTATTTGTGGGTTCTTTGTCTGTTCAACAATCTGATGGCAGAGGGGAAGAAGCCATTCCTAAAACATTAAATGTTTATCTTCAGACTTGGCTCTGATGGCAGTAATGAGAAGGGTACATGTTCTGGGTGCTTTGGCTTAACTTTCTAAATGCATCATTGCATATATGTATGAGTTGTATTATATCTGCCATTTCTGTGCCCACTTCCCTTGCTGTTCCGTAACATGTAACTTTGAACAACCTTCTCATTGTCCATGATACCAATAATTTTGGTGTAATCTGTGGGCTTGCTAATCTTGCCACTTGCATTCTCATTCAAAACATTACTATTTACGACCTGTATATGGACCCAGCACCGATCTCTGTAGGACATAATTGAATTCAAGACGATCTGAAAAGCAACCACCCTCTTCCAATAGCTACTACCGTCTTCTGCCTCCCAGTATTAAGCAAATTTTGTATCCAGTTTGCTATTATGCCTTCAATCCACTGTCCCAACCTTCCAGACTAGCCTACCGTGCAGGATGTTGTCAGAGGACTTGCTAAAGTCTGTATAGACTGTCTATAACTACCTATCCATGGCTTTAGACAACTACCCAAAAAAACTGATTAAATTGATGAGACATAATTTCCTGTGCACAAAACCATGCTGACTTGCTTTAATAGCCCTAGTCTTTCCAGATGCAAATAAACCCTGTGTCAGAATCTCTTTCAATAACTTTCCCATTAGTGGTGCAAAGTTCAAGCATGTGGTTCCCTGCCTTCTGCCTGTTGTCCTCAAAGGCACAACATGATCTATCTTGCAGCCATCTTGTACCTTGTCTGTAGCTAGAGATACAAAAACTTGTACCAAGGCCCCAGCAACATCTTTCCTTGCCTCCCATAACACTCTAGGATATACTTGATCTGGCCGAGGCGATATATTGACCATTCTTCATAATTGATAGCATAATGGTTAGCACAATGCTATTATGGCTCAGGGCGTCAGAGTTCAGAGTTCAATTCTGACACTGAAGTTTCCACGTCCTTTCCATGAGCGCATAGGTTTCCTCCCACAGTTCAAAGACATACTGGTTAGTAGGTTACACACACACAAAATGCTGCAGGAACTCATCAGGCCAGGTAGCATCTATGGAAAACAGTACAGTTGACACTTCAGGTTGAGACCCTTCAGCAGGACTGGAGAAAAAGAAAGATGAGTAGATTTAAAAGGGGAGGGGAGGAAGAAACACAAAGTAATGGATGAAACTGGGAGGGGGAATGTTGAAGTAAACAGCAAGTTGAATGGTGAAAGAGATACAGAGCTGGAGAGGGGAGACTCTAATAGGAGAGGATAGAAAGCCATGGAAGAAAGAGAAAAGGGGTGGAGCACCAGAGGGAGGCAATGGGCAGGCAGGAAATAATGTGAGAGAGGGAATGGGGGTGTGGCCATTACAGGAAGCTAGAGGTATCGATGTTCATGCCATTAGGTTGGAGGCTGCCCAGACTGAATGTAAGGTATTATTCCTCCAACCTGAGTGTGGCCTCATCACGATAGTAGAAGAGGCCATGGATAGTCTGGATAGAATGGGAAGTGGAATTGAAGTGGGTGGCCACTGGGAGATCCAGCTTTTTCCGGCGAACGGAGTGTAGGTGCTCGGGGAAGTGGCCTCTCAAACTAAGTCGGGTCTCACCGATATATGAGGCCACATTGGGTGTACGAGATACAGTAGATGGCCCCAACAGACTCACAGGTGAAGTGTTGCCTCACCTGGAAGGACTGTTTGGGGCCCTGAGTGGTGGTGAGGGAGGAGTTGTAGGGGCAGGTGTAGAACTTGTTCTGCTCGCAAGGATAAGACCAGGAGGGAGGGACAAATGGACGAGGGAGTTTCATAGGGAGAGATTCCTGCAGAAAGTTGGGGGGGGGGGGGGTGGGGAGAGGAGAGGTTGTGCTTGGTCGTGGCTTCCCATTGGAGATGGCAGAAGTTCTGGAGAATTATGTCCTGAATGAGGAGGCTGGTGGAGTGGTAGATGAGGAACCCTTTCCCTAGTAGTGTGGCAGGTGGTTGTGGTGAGGGCAGACGTATGTGAAATGGAAGAGATGCGGTTTTGAGGTCAGCCTTGATGGAGGAAGGGACGCCCCTTTCTTTGAAGCAAGAGGACATCATTTTCATTCTGGAATGAAAAGCCTCATCCTGCAAGCAGATGCTCTCACCACCAAGCACATCTTCCCCTTCCCCACACCCCCTCCACTTTCTGCGTTCTGCAAGATTCACTCCCTACGTGACTCCCTTGTCCATTCATCAATCCCCACTGATCTCCCTCTTGGCACTTATCCTTGTGTAATTTTCAGATCGGTTAGCGGCTCAATCTGGGGGAAGGACTACCCTCAGTCCGGCCAAACTTAAGAAATCTCGTTTGGGTAGATGCTGCATGATGTGTCCCCTGTTACAAATCAGTACCACAAAATAACAAAGTACACATTGTGATTAAGTGATTGAGCTTTATAATTCTTAATTTGACTATATGGTTAGTAAAGAATCAAAAAAAGAAAAGGGCCCATTCTCATGAAACATTCTAATGCGCAATGTTGGAGCTCACTGATAAGACTGTTTGTCCACCATCGACCTCCTCCGATTTTTGCTGACCTTCGGTCCCTCACTCCAAGTCCACTCCAACCGGCGGTCTACCAGCTCTCTCCATTTGCGTTTTCTCATCTCTCCCCAGCAAAAAACCATGAAATTCCTGCTCCCAGACTCAGAAGAAAAAACAACATCCCTCTCATTGGATAGCCCACATTCCAAAGCCCATTATCTCTAGTAACACTGCTGCTACAGAGAAACCATTACATTAGCAGTGAAATCTTACAGCACGTTGTACTTTCCCCCACCAAATTTAGTCATGTCCTCATGACGTTGAGATAATTCACCGACCCTTCCTGCAAAACACAAAGTCCAATCCAGGTGCACAAGGCAGTGACTTATCTCCCCAAAATGGTCATGCTTTGTTCCCCAGGTGCTACATAGGCCAGTCTATCTGGTAGTCTCCTAATTCTTTGAGACCTCTGCACCCCCTCACCTAACACTTCAGGTTCAGACATTACTGGGGATACTTCTGGACTATTTGGAGAGGCCTCCCCTGACCTATCACTCATGGCCACCTGCAACTCAGACCCCTCGGTCCCATGCCCAAGCCCCACTTCATCCCTTGCAGGGTCCCACTGCAACCCAGGTTGCCTACAGATAGCCCGCCCCCTCCCAGCCCCACTTCACCTGACTCAGCGGGAGAAGGACTGGAACTCTCTTCCTTAATGGTGAGTTAGCAAAAGGCAGCATATACCACACATCCAGATCCTCATCCTCAGATTCAGTATCCCTTGCAGGGGTGGGGTCGGCCTAATCTCTCCTGCTGTGGACTCTGCAGTTGCCCTGTGTTTCCGCAGAGTCCTCTTACTAGGTGTAGTCTCCGAGTCTGGCTGTGGGTCTACCTGCACCTCTTGTCCCAGGGGCAGCAGGTGGTTCTGGTGGAGCACCTTGACAGGCCCATTCCCATTCTTCAGTTTGACTCCACCTGCTCTTCTTGCTGATCTCCAGGGTCCCAAACATGTCTAGCAAGATCCGATTAAACCTCTCGGGCTGCGAATCACCTTGTGAATGAAAGGGCATGGTCCTCGGCTTCTCAACTCCAAGCATGCCCAGTAATTCATGGATGAGTCTGCTCTTGAAACCCCATCCCTGATCACTATGTATCTGCCTGGGAAGGCCATAATAAATGAAATACTTTTCCCATAACATTTTGGCCACTGTAGACGCCCTCTGTTCCTTGGTATGAAAAGCCTGTGCACATCTGGTTCTATTGACAGGAAATCCATACACACCAGGTCCAGGGGCCCGCACTCTGCAAGTGGGACAAGGGAGTTGCTCACGTAGGCAGTGTCTTCTGCCGTATGCATTGAATGCACGACTTACAGTATTCTTCAACCTCCAACTTCATTCGGGCCCAGTAAAACCAGTCTCCGAGCAATCCATAGATTTCTTCCACCCCCGAATGTCCAGAATCATCATGAAGTGCTTTCGAATGTAATCCACCAATACTTCTCCAGCAGAACCAGCTGGCAACGCCGAGGTCAATCTGGGGTGACATGACTCAGTGTAGGATCTGGTTCCGTACCTCCAACTGAGGCCATTCTCTCAGTAATGGAGGCACTGCCATGTGTTTTGACTTCTCTGCCTGAGTCATGTCTCCCTTTTTGACTGCTGACCCAATGATACAGGTGCCTGGGTCATTAGCTGAGCCACTGCCGCTTCCCCAGAACTCAGTTCTGGCAACTGATTTGTCTTCAGAGCAGTCAGGTTACAGTAAACTTGGGGAAGAATGGCGTCATCAGAAGCCCCCAATTGATCCACTGCTGGATCCTGCCCCTCCTTTCTCTCTGTCTTTATAGCGATGGCAAACTGACCCATGGCCTTCACCCCTGTGGCAGGAACGCTCTCCCACTCCTCGTCCCTGACCAGTCCCTCATGTGCCCTTTGGGACAAAGCATCAGCATCAGTGTTCCTGCTTCCCGGCCGGTAGTTCAGCCTGAAACCATAGTCAGACGATGCCACCTACCACCAATGGTCTGTGACATCCAGTTTCGCCGAGGTCAGGATACAAGTTTAGGGGGTTGTTGTCTGTCCTCACCTCAAACTTGGCCCCGTAGAGATAGTCACTCAGCTTATCCACCACCACCCATTTCAATGCCAGAAACTCCAACTTGTGCATGGGATAGTGTTTCTCAGAGGGCGACAGACTCTGGCTGACAACTGCAATGGGTCTTAACCTGGTGCCCTGATACAGACGCCCCCTAATCCCTATCGGCTGGCATCCGTGTGCAGTACATACGGCAATCGGAGGTCCACAAAAGCCAGCACCGGCGCCTGGGTCAGCAATTCCTTCAGCCACTGAAAGATTTCCTCACAATTTGCATCCCACCTCAGTCCAAAGGGCTCCGACAGGCTAAGATACACCCTCCTGTCCTCTTCTCCCCCTCCCTTTCTTCCCCAAGAGAGGGCAACCAAGAGGCTGATTCAACAGGTGACTCACTTTTGAGTACCCTTTCATGAAGCTCCGGTAGTACTGAACCCAAGGAACAAGCGCACAGTCTGGGGTCTTGGCCAGGTGGTCACTGTCTCTATCTTAGCCATATCTTTAGCTAGTCCATCCTTTGAGACTATGTGCCCAACATAGCTAACAGACGTTTGGCAGAACTGGCACTTGTCCAGGGAAAGTTTTAACCCTTTAGCTTTCAGGCATCCCAGCAGCTTCAGCAGCCTCGCTTCATGTTCTTCCAAGGTGGATCCAAACACTGAGGTCATCCAGATATACTAATACCTCAAGCAAGTTCATATCCCCCACCGTCTTCTCCATGACCCGCTGGAAGATTGCAGGGGCTCTAGATATGCCCTGGGGCATCCTTTTGAACTGGAAAAATCCCAGGGGACACACAAGTGTCATCTTCTCTTTGTCGTCCTCACTTATGGGAGTCTGGTAATATCCACTCCTCAAGTCCAGCACACTGAATCACTTTGCACCACTCAGGCAGGGCAGCACGTCTTCAAACCTCGGGACCATATACTCGGCGGGGACGGTGCACCTGTTCAGTGTCCTGTAGTTCACACACATCTATACGAAGGTGACCTTCCTCTTCGTAATGTTTCTGACAATCACTGCCATCCTGCTTACCTGTACAACTGAGGGCTTCTGCAAGTTGGGCCTCACCAGTACCCCAGCAGGAACTTCTGACTACCTCTCATGCTCTTTCAGAGTGATGGGGACCTCCAAATTTCCTAGAGTGCCTGGTCTTACCCTCAGGCACTCCAGGAAATTTGAGGGTCCCCATCGCTCTCGCTACTTCCCTGGGCCATACTGCCATTGTCTTCGACTTTGTAGACCACACAGTCCCTCATCTAAATTCGGTATCTGGCCAGTGCAGCCACGCACTTCCTCAAAAGCAGCTTGAAGCCCAGGTGCACGGACAGTGTTCCCAGAAAGCTCTCGCCAGCCTTCTCCTTGCAGGCCCCCACGAGCCTCCTGACCAGAGAAGTGTTGGTCCGCACCAGGATTGAAACGCTGCCCTTCTTAACAGGGTCCGGACAAACCAGTACCAATGTATCAAGGACTTCAGCCACTCCCACATCAGCCTCCAAGAACTCCAGTTTCACTGACAAATAACCGTCATATGGATAATCACTGGCACTAAGCCCCCAAATCTCCAGTGCCCTGAATGGGGTCAATGGTAAATGCTTCAGATACTGGGTGTAAATCGAATGGTACAACATGACCTGCAACCCGGTGTCGAGTATGGCTTTAGCATAAATACCCTCTTTTTGTAGCAACACGCTGGAACATGGTCCCACTAAGGCTTCAGGAAGAGCCTTTTGCTTTCAGGGGTTCCTTGGTATATTGCTGGGAATGTGTTCCCCTAGAGACACCAGGCTGTTCCCTCACTGGGTCTCTTCTAAGTTTTCCCAATGACTCTCCCTGCTGAGGTACCTGGGAGCTCACTCTCCTTCTGGCATGACACCTGCTGCCAGCACCCTCCGCATTGTTCATCCCCTTGGGGAATCCACGCCCCCCCTCCCCTCCATCAGCTCCATCATATAGGGAGTCACACCTGCTGCCAGCACCCTCCGCATTGTTCATCCCCTTGGGGAATCCACGCCCCCCATCAGCTCCATCATATAGGGAGTCACACCTGCTGCCAGCACCCTCCGCATTGTTCGTCCCCTTGGGGAATCCACGCCCCCCATCAGCTCCATCATATAGGGAGTCACACCTGCTGTCAGCACCCTCTGCATTGTTCGTCCCCTTGGGGAATCCACGTTCCCCCCACCCCCCCCCATCAGCTCCATCATATAGGGAGTCACACCTGCTGCCAGCACCCTCCGCATTGTTCATCCCCTTGGGGAATCCACGTTCCCCCCACCCCCCCCCATCAGCTCCATCATATAGGGAGTCACACCTGCTGCCAGCACCCTCCGCATTGTTCATCCCCTTGGGGAATCCACGTCCCCCATCAGCTCCATCATATAGGGAGTCACACCTGCTGCCAGCACCCTCTGCACTGTTCATCCCCTTGGGGAATCCACGCCCCCCCTCCATCAGCTCCATCATATAGGGAGTCACACCTGCTGCCAGCACCCTCTGCATTGTTCGTCCCCTTGGGGAATCCACGCCCCCCATCAGCTCCATCATATAGGGAGTCACACCTGCTGTCAACACCCTCTGCACTGTTCGTCCCCTTGGGGAATCCACGTCCCCCCCCCCCCCCCCCCCAATCAGCTCCATCATATAGGGAGTCACACCTGCTGATAACAGCTGACATGTCTCCGTTCTCAGCTCTGCCACAGTTTCCTCTACCGCTCCCCGGGGTAGGTTGTTGGTGGTCACTTCACTACAGGGGACTACTACTGAGGACTGTAACCTGCTGATGGAGGTCTCCCACACCTCCCACGCGTTCTCTTCCTCCTGTACCTCTCTGATCAGCTGAACAAAAGATGGAGGGGGGCGCGTCTTACGAGACTGTCGGAGACCCCAAGCAGTCAGGTCCTAAGACTGGGCCCCTGGCTATCTGGTCCACTTTTAACTGACCCACCTCAGCTACCTGAATGATCCCTCTGCGCTGCAAGCAATTTAGCTGCCTGTCTAGCTGAAAAATAAAAGCAGAAAGCTTCTCCCCTTTCTCCTGACGTATGTTCTGACACCCCACCATGAGCTCCATTGGGCTTCCTGTCAGGCCAAAAGCTTTATCCAGTGCTCGCATGTAATTGACAACTATCGCTATGGGATACCGCAACCTGGTGGCTGTCAACATCAGCAGCCTGCCCAGTCAAACTCTCAACTTTACATCATCAGAGCACTGCCACTCATCTAACCACTGAGAAGTCTGCTCCACCCAAGCCTCATAGTCCTCTTCCCTTTTAGGGTTGGGCATTATTCCAGAGAACAGGCAGAGCCTACCATAGCTGGGACTTTGAACCTGATTTTTCCATTTATTTGCCAGAGAAGTAAGGGCGGATACTAACAACATCCCTCTCATTGGATAGCCCCACATTCCAAAACCCCGTTATCTCTAGTCATAACCTAAACATTGCTGCTACATAGCAGTGACACCTTACAGTGCATTACACTTGCAAGTGGAACAAGTGCTACATCTTCCCCTACACCACCTCCCTCACTACCATTCAGGGCCCCAAACAGTCCTACCAGGTGAAGCGACACTTCACCTGTGAGTCTGTTGGGGTCATCTACTGTATCTGGTGCTCTCGGTGTGGCCTCCTGTATGTTGGTGAGACCCAACGTAGATTGAGAGGCCACTTCGCCGAGCACCTACACTCTGTCCGGCGGAAAAAGTAGGATCTCCTAGTGGCCACCCATTTTAATTCCACTTCCCATTCTGACATGTACATCCATGGCCTCCTCTGCTGTCGTGATGAGGCTGCACTCGGGTTCGTGGAACGGCATCTTATAATCAGTCTGGGTAGCTTCCATTCGGATGGCATGAGCATAGATTTCTCTAGCTTCCAGTAATACCCCTTCCAGTTATCGCCCCCCCCCCCATTCCCCATCCCCTTTTCTCTCTCTAACTTTATCTCGTTACCTGCCCATCACCCTTCTTTGGTGCTCCTCCCCTTTTTCTTTTCCTGTGGCCTTCTGTCCTCTCCTATCAGATACCCCCTTTCTCCAGCCCTATATCTCTTTCACCTATCACATGTTTCTCCCTTAACTCTGACTCATCTTTTTTCCTCCAGTGCTACTGAAGGGTCTCGGCCTGAAATGCCCACTGTACACTTTTCCATAGATGCTGGCTGGCCTGCTGAATTCCTCCAGGGTTCTGTGTGTGTTGCTGGGATTTCCAGCGTCTACAGATTTTCTCTTGTTTGTGACTCTTGTTAATTGATCACTGTAAATTGTCCTGTGATTAGGCTAGGGTTAAATAGGTGGAAGGCTGTGCAGTGTGGCTCATTGGACCAGAAGGGCCTGAACTGCTGTGTATTTATAAATTATGTTGATATGTTCCAGAACATCATGGTTCTCTCCTCTAAACTCACGAGTTTACATGTACCTTTCCATGTATTAACTGAAGACCCTGTGCAGTCAGTGGCTCTGCACTCAGACTACCACACTTATCCTCCTTGTGTATGCTGCCACATATAATCTGCATAGCTCCAGTCATTGACTGTTGTGTCTTAAAACTATGCTGATTGGTGGATTCTGCTTTTCATTGCATTTTCTGATTTGTGGGAAGATTTGTTCTAGATATCTTAACCATATAACAATATGACAATTACAGCACTTCCTATGTGGCATCTTGCCTATTACCGTTAGCATGTAATTAAGCAGAATCAGACCCCAGGTGCATGCCTGGTACATCTACTGGGCTCTGTTGTCATTGGCGATTAACTAGGCTCTGAAAACTCTCACTTGTTCTTCAATTGCACTTACTTTACAAGGAGAAAAGCCTGGCCTCTGTCACCAAATTGTCCTAAAGTTTGAACAAAGAAATACAGAAGCTGACTAGTTGGATACAGATGTTGGCCAGTTGGAGACCTTGTGGATATTCAATTCCTTATTAGGATAATCAATCATGAATTGCACTAATATAATACAGGTATTAATAGCCACTAGAATCTACACATTAAAGGCTAATCCTAATTTTGAAGTAGTAAAGTAACTGTCCAATAGTAACATGCGCAAAATGCTGGGAGAACTCAACAGGCCATGTAGCATCTATGGAAAAGAGTAAACAGTCAATATTTTGGCCAAGACCCTTCATCAGGACTGGAAAAAAAGATAGTTCAATAGTAACTGTCTTCATTTGCATCTTTATTTCCGTATATTAAATGGTCCCCTGCTGTGCATAGGGAAGCAATGCTCTTCAAAGAGCTTTCTAGACTGTGATGGCTGCAGATTATCCGTAAACTGTCCTTGCCTGCACATTATCTTAACCCTTGCCTTGTCAGACTAACTCACTAAAGTGGGACTGCTTAAAATCGCACACATCCATGGCGAACTCTGTGATTCCCAGTGAAACACCCTACTTACATGTAAGCTGCACAAACTATAAAGGAATATGTGTACAAACTGAAATCATTTTAGTATCATTAGACCTTATAATGTCATTTCCATCTCAAGTACCAGCCTTTTCAGAGTTTTGATCTCATCATCATTATGTGCCATGTGGCATGACATGGGTGATCATGGTCTCCTGACCATGATTGTTCTTGGCAGATTTCTACAGGAGTGGTTTTCCATTGCCGCCTTCTGGGCAGTGTTTGCAAAGCCTGGGCTTGTGATATGCACCACTTTCTCATGGCATCTGCACCTTGCCCAAGGGTGACCTGCAGGCTAGTGGAAGTAAGGGGTGCATTTCACCTCCTTTGAGACATACCTCCACACTGTTATAGCTGCCCCAATTAGCCTTAATAACCTTTCTTCAAGGTTGAGGAGTCTGGGCATTGGCCATGGTTGCCTTTCCCTTTTGTTGTCAGGGTCTCTCTTTCCCATGTACAGTTGCATGCAAAAGTTTGGGCACCCCTGCTCAAAATTTCTGCTACTGTAAATAGCTAAGCGAGTAAAAGATGACCTGATTTCCAAAAGGCATAAAGTTAAAGATGACACATTCCTTTAATATTTTAAGCAAGAATACTTTTATTTCCATCTTTTACAGTTTGAAACTAACAAAAAAGGAAAAGGGCCCAAAGCAAAAGTTTGGGCACCCTGCATGGTCAGTACTTAGTAACACCCCCTTTGGCAAGTATCGGAGCTTGTAAACGCTTTCTGTAGCCAGCTAAGAGTCTTTCAATTCTTGTTTGGGGGATTTTTGCCCATTCTTCCTTGCAAAAGGCTTCTAGTTCTGTGAGATTCTTGGGCCATCTTGCATGCACTGCTCTTTTGAGGTCTATCCGCATATTTTCGATGATGTTTAGGTTGGGGGACTCTGAGGGCCATGGCAAAACCTTCAGCTTGCGCCTCTTGAGGTTTTGGATTTTGAGGTGTGTTTAGGATCATTATCCTGTTGTAGAAGCCATCCTCTTTTCATCTTCAGTTTTTTTTAAACAGACGGTGTGATGTTCGCTTCCAGAATTTGCTGGTATTTAATTGAATTCATTCTTCCCTCTACCAGTGAAATGTTCCCCATGCCACTGGCTGCAACACAAGCCCAAAGCCTGATCGATCCATCCCCATGCTTAACAGTTGGAGAGGTGTTCTTTTCATGAAATTCTGCACCCTTTTTTCTCCAAACATACCTTTGCTTATTGTGGCCAAAAAGTTCTATTTTAATTTCATCAGTCCACAGGACTTGTTTCCAAAATGCATCAGGCTTGTTTAGATGTTCCTTTGCAAACTTCTGATGCTGAATTTCATGGTGAGGACGCAGGAAAGGTTTTCCACTGATGACTCTTCCATGAAGGTCATATTTGGGCAGGTGTCACTGCACAGTAGAACAGTGCACCACCACTCCAGAGTCTGCTAAATCTTCCTGCAGGTCTTTTGCAGTCAAACGGGGGTTTTGATTTGCCTTTCTAGCAATCCTACGAGCAGTTCTCTCGGAAAGTTTTCTTGGTCTTCCAGACCTCAACTTGACCTCCACCATTCCTGTTAACTGCAGTTTCTTAATTACAAACTAAGGAAACGGCTACCTGAAAGCACTTTGCTATCTTCTTATAGCCTTCTCCTGCTTTGTGGGCATCATTTATTTTAATTTTCAGAGTGCTAGGCAACTGCTTAGAGGAGCCCATGGCTGCTGATTGTTGGGACAAGGTTTGAGGAGTCAGGGTATTTATAAAGCTTTGAAATTTGTATCTGCTGGCCTTTCCTAACGATGACTGTGAACAAGCCATAGCCCTAACAAGCTAATTAAGGTCTGAGACCTTGGTAAAAGTTATCTGAGAGCTCAAATCTCTTGGGGTGCCCAAACATTTGCATGGCGCTCCTTTCCTTTTTTTTTCACTCTTAAAATTGTACAAAACAAAAGTAATACACTAATCTTGCTTAAAATGTTGAAAAGAATGTTTCATCTTTAACTTTATGATTTCTGGAGATCAGTTCATCGTCTACTCACTTAACTATTCACAGTAACAGAAATTTTGACCAGGCATGCCCAAACTTTTGCATGCCACTGTATATAGATGTTAGATATTTACCTTGAGCCACTGTGTGTGCTCTGAACTATATATGCATTTAAGGAGCCAAGGGCTCTTTGTGTCCCAATCATGTTAGCATCTTGTTCTCCAAAGCGGGCTTGCTCTGGGTGAAAACTGAGGACTCACCATGGGACCTTGAACCTCTTTGTCTGCTCGCAAATGTACTGTGACTGTGTACAGGACACTTCTGCAAATTTGGATGCAGCAATGTAAGGGTTGGTAGAATTAGTTGCTGAAATGCATTGTGAATGTTTGTTGTATTTGTGTTAATTTGCTCCAATGTCTTAGGGTCTTAATAATTAAAGGTATAGTTTTTGTTCAAATAATCCCAAGTTACCTTACCAGTGAAGGTTTTCTCCTTGGTTTAGGGGGCAGGGGAAGAAACGTGAGTCACAAATTTTTCAACTTACAAAGAAGGACTACTGCGTGGAGTAATTTGGGTATTAAATTATTCATGAACCCTATCTCTGAAGTGGAGACCTGAAATGATTTACAAAATTGTGTCCGACCATGCACGAATTAAACCAAAAGCACTCTTAGGATGTAGAATTCTGTGCTGTGTTTTAGGTCAAAAATATGTAATTTGTTTTGTCAATCACTGCAACTCATTTATTCTCTAGAATAAATGTTGATCAAGAAGGCATATTTTAAAAAGTTTAGAAAAGTGATAAACCACGTTACATTAAACGTCAGTACAGTTACAAGCCCCTCAGACTACAATGGGTGCGCCAAAGACAATGCAGAATGAATGTAATTATCTGCAAGTGATCCATATCTTTACATTCCTTGCTTATCTGTGTGTCTTAAACTGCCTTTTAAATGCCATTATTGTATCTGCTTCCACTCTCCCGGCAGTCCATTCCAGACAAGTTTTTTTTTAAAAACTTGTCCTGCACGTCTTTAATCTTCCTCCCCTCTCACCTTAAATTGACATTTTTACTCTATCTATGCTTCTCAATCTTTCTACTAGGAGTCACCTCCGCATCTGGTGCTTCACAGTTTTGAGTATTCGCTGATCTTAATCTAATCTTTGCACAGTATCCATCTTTTATAAGACATGGGGACAGAATTAGGCCATTTGGCCATTGAGTCTGTTCTGCCATCCCACCATGGTTGATTTATTATTCCTTAAACCCATTCTCCTCGTAACCTTTGATGCCCTGACTAATCAGGAACTATTGACCTCTGCTTTAACTATACTATGTCATTGGGTACTAAATCCTGGTGAATTCTGTAAGTGGTATTTTCCAGGACACTTACTCTATTGGATTAATGTTTGCTTATTACATTTAATGTTCAGACAATATATTGTTCATTAGACAATATTCCCACTGCAGCAACTCCAGATAATTCTGCCAGATGGAACACAGGGCTTTGACCTGTAGCTCAGAAATGGTCACTGCTGTTTTAATAATAGCCTCTTTTCTTGTTTCTCCTAGACACCAGCACAGCCACCAGCCCTACACAAACAAAACGAAGGAAATCCAAATAAAATCTCTCAATTGTAAACCTGTGAAAGTGTAAATGTTTGTGAATTTAAATAATTTTTCCAAGCTACTTTTCTATCATGAAATTGTGTATAGAGTACTGTTTTAATATTTGTCCCACTGAAATGTGACTTGAAAGAATTTTTTGAATCCTGAATCTGTTTAAACAAGGTCGTACAGCCAGTAAAATCCCCCACTGGAACATAACTGTACTGGTAATTTTTGCAAAGATAAAGTTGTCAGATTTTGTCACTGTCACCAACCTTGGTAAAATATAGTATGTTATTTTTAATTTGATATTTACTGTTAAATTGTGTTAAGTCTTAAATACTGTATGTGAATATTTGTATAAGGGTGTAATAAAGCCCATCCCCACTGGATGTTGAGTGTGAAGCAGAATCCCTTACCAGCAAGTTAGTTCACTCTATTTATATAGTCACATACCTTTTGAAATGGGGAAAATATTCTCTATCCATTCTTTGAGTGTTAAAATGGAGTCTGGTCCCACCAATAGCTGTTGATGTCTCTAGTGCCAGTGGCAAACAGACTTTCAAAGTATGGAGTAGATGAGATCCCTCTACAGACTGCTGTTGAGTACGGCTCACAAAAAATACTAAACAGCGGAGGGCAGTTGTAATAATTTTAATTATGTTGGTAATTTGCTTACACTCTTCACCCCAGTCTATTTTACACTAATAAGATTTTGTACAGATGTGTAGTTTGCCCCACTTGTATCAATAACATTAAATGTTCAAATGAAAATTAGTTGCAAATCTTGGTTATAGCCATTTGTTATATTTGGCAACCCAGTTCTTGGCCAGGCAGGTACTTCAGATTGCAATCGTGTAAAGGGTGTTTGTTTTTCTCCCAGTGAAATTGTAGGAAATGTGATTTGCAGATTACAACAGAAAAACACTTCTCTGCTAATTGGGTGATCTTAAAGTCAGCACCCCTTTCCTATTTTACTCTGTTTGGACATGCTCAATGATGGGACCTGAGATAGGGAATTTTAAATGCTTACAGCCATCTAGGGAAAGAAACATTCCAATTCCAATCTAGTTGATATCTTCCTTATGAGACTGGGATTTAGAGCCTTGGGATATCCAAATTTCACAACATATTACAGTATTTGATTCCTACCAGGGAAAGCAATTTCTCTCATCCATACCATCAAGACTTGTGCATCTTTCAGTGAGATCACCTTCCAACCTTCCCAGCTGTGTATCTGTTAATTGCTGCCTCTATTATAGAATGAATCTAGTATACCTTGAGTCTTCTCTATTTCAAATACCTCCTGAAAATAAGTCTAGTCCAAACTATATTGCTTTTTAACCACAAACTCAACATTGCTCTACATAACTACTTCATGAAACCTCTACTTTTGTTCTCAAACCAGTTTGAGATACAGGCCAACATATTGGTACCTTCATTGCTTGCTTGTTTTTGTACAGTGACTTAGTGACTCAGGTATGAGGTGGACCATCTGCAGACCTTTCAAACTTTTCAACCTTTCACTATTCAAAATTGCTATTTTGTTTTTCCTCCATCCAAATAGATAAACTGGCACTTTATGCAGTCTGTTTCCCACATCCTTGCCTATCTACTCCAAATGGGATCTGACCAATGATCTTACAAAGCCTTGTTAGTGGTAAGCTAATAAGATGTTAAATAGTCAATAAGACCTCTGGCTGGCCGAGGGAGGAGTGTTACCTCTACTAAGTATTAAAGGCAATTGTAACTTTAGTACTTAATTTTGTTTTGAATTGAGAGAGATAGCATAATAACAGATTCTAACTAGACCAGAGAGCCTGCCACATCCAAATAATCAATTAACCAGTTGCTGTTACACTAATCACTACACTAGTCGGTGTCTGTCCACTAAAGCCTTTTGGAAGGAGAAATTTTTATTTTTCTATGTTTAAAGATTTAGACAATTACTAAACACATTAAGGACACAATGCAATAGTTTTTGGAAAAAGTGATATTTTATATATGAAAATAATGAAATTCCCACAGTCAGTAAGTGGCTATAATAACAAGCACTACTGCAACATCCATAATCCAGTTACATTTCACACTTCCAATATTTAGAAACAGTTTGAAAACAGTTGAGACAAAAAAAAAACACACACACACAAGCTGCCCTTTGTTTTGCATAGGACTTTACTTTTGCAATTCAAATGTCAATTTCTGTTCATGTATACACATCTTGAAT
Source organism: Hypanus sabinus (assembly GCF_030144855.1). Classification (NCBI taxonomy): domain Eukaryota; kingdom Metazoa; phylum Chordata; class Chondrichthyes; order Myliobatiformes; family Dasyatidae; genus Hypanus; species Hypanus sabinus. The sequence goes on from NC_082714.1 coordinate 154,727,307, forward strand.
TAAAATCCCCTCCCCTCACTTCAGCCCCAGAATGGAAGGCACGTACACAAATCAATACATGGGAGGTAAACTTGCTGAACACAAGCTGTATAACTAATTTTTTTAGTACATTTATTTTATTAAATGGCTGCATATACTGACAATACTGCATCCAAAGATGTTTGACGTCGAGATCTCTGCCATCAACCCTGGTGCCCACACTGCTGCGGCCAGATCACATTGTGTGCAACAATCCACCGTTCGCACACTTCCCTGCAGAAATGAAACCGTTTCGGTGTGGATGTGTTTCTTTTCGTTAAGAGTCACTGGCCAACAGTATTGTCAATGAATGCCCACAACATAATAGATGACACATTCAGATTGCAGTTAGAACAAGGACCCAGACACTATGCTAACTAAAATTATGTAGTTTCTCAGCAGTACACAATTAATAATAGAACCACAAAATTTAAAAGACAGAACACTCTAGTATTGTGTTTTATTCTAAGATTTGTAGTATGGCATTTTAGTGCTAATTAGATGTGCATGATGCAGTATCTAATGTTTAAATATTATACATCAGAAAACAAAATGAAAAATATCCAGAAAAATTTAGAAAATTAAGGTGATACTGGAAATAAAACTAAAGAGGGATTACTATTGAGAGCTCATCCAGAGGCACATATGAGCAAAGATCTAATGCAGGGGTCCCCAACCTTTTATATGCCATAGAGCATAGGTGTCAAACTCAAGGCCCGCGGGCCTTATCCAGCCCGGCGTACAATTGTAACCCGCCCGTGAGATCATTTTAGATAGATCTATTATTTTAATTATTAATGGCCCGGCGATATGAAGCCTATGATTGTAAGTTAATTCCAATCATAAAAATAATGCTTGCTCAGCAGTCTTGAAGTGAAACACTTTGTAGTTATAGCAGAGACTGAGACACATGAGAACAGGCTGAAAAAACGGAGGCAATGAAAGCTGCGTTCGCACGCGCCCGACTGATCCGGCCCGCGACCTAAAATGATTTTGACACCCCTGCCATAGAGCATTACTATTACACAACCCCAGGTTGAGAAACCCCTGATCTAATGGATTAATTAGCCTGTTTCAACCTTGTAACATTCTCCTTTTGAAATTTCACTACTGAAATCCAAAGTTGCTTCTTTTGCATTGAGGATTTTACATTTCAAAGCCACAGCTTGGTGAAAGGGGAAAAGAGCAGAAATGCCATTTTTTAAAGTATTAGCTCCACCTACCCCTATAAAAGTATTGCTTTAAGTTCAGGTAATATAGATATATATAAACTTCAAGCAATGCACAGAGGACTGAGTGTTGAACATCAACCCTTACACTAGACAGAAATTAACTGCTTCTTAAGTACAAAACAGCACGGCGTAGGCCCTTCCGGCCCTTATAGCCAGCAATCCAACTTTCTAAACATTATCCTAATCACAGGATAATTTACAATGATCAATTACCCTGCTAACCAGCATGTCTTTGGACTGTGGGAGGAAACGCACATCATGGGGAGAACGTACAAACTCCTCACAGGTGGCGCCGGCATTGAACTCCCAACGCCCTGAGCTGTAATACTACTGTGGTGTCCCTAAATCAGACAATTTCAATCTTGATCACATTCAAGGACTTGTAATTAAAGATATGTTCCTCTCAAATAGACCAAGCAATTGCGGTTTAGAAGTTTGTCACAGACCAAGTGAACTAAAGCTTAACAATGCAAAACAATGATCTTGAAAGGTGGAGATTCATCTGTCGAGGTTTCCAACCAAGTTCATCACCTCATTGTGATAGACTGGATACAATAACTTAGCACTGACAGAAAATTATTAGTTAATGAAGCCGCTGCTTTATCCAAACAGTAGCGATCTTCATCCTGAGAGAAAAGTTACTATTACTCCACATTAACCACCCGAAATCCATGATGAATAGGAGCCCAAAAACAAAAGATTATGTACATTAGCCTCATGTTTCTTATTTATATGGATATTAATTTAAATTAACAAACACACTGCATTGTGGAGTATTGTCCCTGAGAGAGCCTGTGCTGTGTAGTTTAGCATGAAAAACTGTAGCTCACAAAACACATTTATCCTTAAATAAATTATTCAGAAACATACATCTGTAAAACACTCTCATCCCAGTCACTGACAAGTAATTCTATTTCAGAGCACTGATCTCAACAGCAGCACAGCAGAAACTTCAAAACCTTTAGTTGTTGTAATCAAGAAATAATACTGTCCACAAACTCACATGTTTTCTGTTACAAAATAAAATTGTATTATTCTATCAGTTCAGCACCACACTTGGATAGATCCATAGTCAGACTGTAGTATAAGGACTTTCTTTTATAACAAGGCATTCAGTACAAGTTAGTAGGTAGATACGAATTGCTCTTGAAAGCCCCAGTTACACCAGTAGAGAGAGGTTCAGTGCACTGAGTATTTAATCAAAGCATCTCAAACACACCACATTTATCATTGGAGTCAGAAGCATACCACCGGCACCCCACAAGCATTGTTCATTCAAAACTGGAGAAAGTTCATCTTTAAGGGGAAGCAATTAAAAAGCTAAACATTCTTAGCATCGCTGACAAGCTGGAGATTGGGATGGAGGCATCCAAAACTAGCACGAATAGACTGCAAAACCAAAGGGGCCCAAGAAGATTTGACAATGGAAGCTATCATCCACAAAATGAACAGAATTATTCCAAATGCACAGTGGTTTTCTCAGCACCTTGAATGCAAAGGTCACAGTACATAATGGAACCCTTTGTTAGATCTCAGTAGCATATTTTTTTTTGGTTCATTTCAGAGTTCCAGCATTCATGTACACAATCTGCATTGCATGTTACTTTTGTTTGGTAGTATTCATTCTGATACACTATTTCTGGGCTGTACTTTCCTGAGGCTACATCCCATTAAATGCAGCTAGTTTAAATAATGGGTGATCTCACTACAACACACACAAAATGCTGGTGGAACTCAGCAGTTCAGGCAGCATCTATGGAGAGGAATAAACAGCTGACATTTTGGGCCGAGACCCTTCATCAGGATTGGATCTTGGTCAGATCTATTACGCAAAGGGAACTTGATCTGGTGAGGAAAAGTCCAGAGTAATCTGTAAACTTATTGACAATTCTTTACAGTGATATCAATTTAAACACAGAACAGTACAGCAGAGGAACAGGCCTTTTGTGCTGAACCAATTAAAATCAGTAATCAAATGGCCAACTGAACTAATCCCTTCTGCCTATACAATGTCCACGTCCCTCCATTTCCCTCACATTCATGTGCCTGTCTACAGAGCATAAAACAGTACAGCACAGGAACAGGCCCCTTGGAAGCATCTTCCCCTCAGTGAAATGGATTCAAGCAGAAAATAGTCAACTAACTTGAGCTCCAACCCTGGTCGGGCTAAGTTAACCCAATATAGCTGTCTGACTGCAGGCTGGAATAGGCAAGGGTGGTAGAAGGTTCACTAATTCTCCCGTTGGCACATCAGCATTTCAGTTTGAATGAAGCAAAGCCAAGCACTGGGTTCTACTAGCTTAATTAGGAAGGAAAACAAATGGGCAAGCTCATTTGAATGTTCTTAAAAACAAAAGGTGAACTAAGCAGAAAGACAAGAGAAGGTCCCATATGATGTGTCCTTGTTGGAGTATGGACCAACTTTTTTTTTTATTTTGAACGAGCTACCTCAGAACAAAAAAGGCCAGCTAAAATGAAAACCGTGCGGCGGTGAGGTGCACAGTTTGCCCAAGGTTTATTGTTAATGCCATCTGACTGACCCAAACTGCCCGGATTCCTGAAGTGGTTTAGTAGTTGTATTGGCGCCGGGGTGGCTGGTACACAAAGTTGCCGTGGAGTTTGGTCCGGCGATGGCGGCTCTCCCTCGCTAGGTTCTGCCTCTGGATCCGGTTGCGACTCAGCTGGCGTTTCTCAAACCGCTGTTTCGCCCGTTGGATGAAGAGGACCTGATTTGCCTTTTCCAAGATGCCCGTTCGCCCTAGCACTGCCGCAGGAGCCGGGGGTGCCCAGCGTTCCACCCTAGTCTGAGCTGTTGTTCTACAAAAGGGAGCAAGAAGCCAAGTTTCATGAATCAGACTTCTAACACATTATTGTATCCACACTATTGTTTCCCTGTCAACATGCCGCATGTCTGTTGCATACTTAACCTGGAAATGAAGCACAATAGAGTACAACCTCACTGTCCAGGGAAGCAATAGAGGCAACCTCATTAAATATACTTAAGACACAGTTATATTTTGTCTTGCATGGCAGAAGAATTGAGGGTTATGGGGAAAAGGCAAGCAGCTGGAACAGAGTCCATGGCCAGACCAGTCATGATCTTATTGAATAGTGGAACAGGCATGATGGGCCCAATAGCCTACCCATGCCTACTGATCTTCTAAAAGAGTCTGCCACATGTCTGCTTTTTTTTAAAATTTGATTTTTGATGACTGTTCAGTTCAGGTCAGAACTGAAGGAGTGCAGAAACTTCTATTTACTTAACGAGATACAGTGTGGGATAGGCCCTTCTAGATATATCCCAGCAACCCCTAATCACGAGACCATTTACAATGACCAATTAACTTTATACATATTACACCTTTGGAATGTGGGAGGAAACCGGAGCACCCGGAGAAAACCCATGCATAGTACAGACTCCTCGCAGATGACATCAGAATTGAACTCTGATGATCCGAGCTGTTGAAGGGACACGGGGCAACTGGGAGGAGGAGGGTAAGGAACTGAAGTTTGAAAGCAAGGATGACGTGTTACTTATCAGTAGGCCGCCGTCAACAAGTGACCAGAGGTCCAAATTCAGAATTAGAACAAAAACTGTGGAGTTGGGATCATATTGTCTCGTCTACAAGATAACAACAGCACTGTAACAAATCTTTGCTATTAAATTGGAAGAAAGCAGAGTAAAGCTCCAATAAATCCGTTATGTGACAGTTCGGCATCTGGCTGCCTCATTAGTCCAGAGTTCGAAAAGCTCCAATTACTGGGTTGCTTCCATTCCCTTGAAGCTGACAGCGCTCATCGTTTCCTGTTCGCCCCCTTTAAACTCACCCAATTCACAGGAAACAATTATACTGCTATATCACTTGTACAAAACTATGTGGGGCTCACTCCGAATATCAGGAAAACCTGCGCATCAGGCGCGGTAGCATAGAGGGATTGAATTCCCGCTGTGTCTGTAAGGAAGTTGTGACTGTGTGGCTTTCCTCTGAGGCTCTGGTTTCCTCCCACGTTCCAAAGGCGTGCAGGTTAGGGTTCGTAAGTTGTGGCCATGCGGAAGTACTTGCGGGCACCCCCTGCACATAGACAGACAGTGTTGGTCATCGATGCAAAATGGCGCAAATCACTGTTACGTGTCAATGTACCTGTGACAAATAAAGCTCATCTTTTTAAGAATGAACTTTGCATTATGTACATTGAAACACAGTGAAATGTGTAGACCAATACAGACAGGACTCTGCTGGGACAGTGCGCAAGTACTCGAGCAGGCCCACAGCTTACTAACCCTAACCTGTACATCTCTGGGAATGTGGGAGGAAGCTCATACAAGCACAGGGAGAACATGCAAACTTCTTACAGAACAGAGCCCTGACTGGTGATCACTTGCACTGCAGTAGCGTTAACTATCCGCTCTGTCACCATGCCAATGACAAGGGTGAAGAGTATCGGAGCGTTACTGTGTATTTAATCACCCTGAAAGGGGTGATTTAGTTAGTGTACGAGGAGGATAGGGGGTTTTCCATCTCATCGAACCCCCTCCCACCACACGCCCTCACGCTAAAGCCCCAGACAGTTCTTACCCAATGTTGATCTCGCTGACCTCCTCCAGGGTACTGGTGTTGATGTTGCTGTCGGCATAAACAGACATGCTCGGGTGCTCAATGAGCAGATTTTCCAAGGGGCTACTCTCCACCTGGATATCATCCTGGCCTTCTGCAGTAAAACAGGGGGGAGGGGTGACAAACCAACTCTCTTCCAACGTGCCGGCCGAAGACCGGGCAGGACTGGAGTCACTGCCGCGAGAAAGAGACTCAAGAGAAGAAGGGGCCAGTGGAGGAGGGGTGTCGTCAGGCACGGTAGAGTTTGCCTTCACTTCTTCGCTTGAGGGGGTAATGCAAGCATCTGGATTCACAACTTGCAGGTACGGGTAGGAGGGGCATAGTGTCATCCAATGGTGGGCATGGTGGTCGTAACAAGTTGGTGCGAGAGAATCAAAAGAATTTGGTTGAAAGGGTTTGAAGGGAAAATTAGGGAGAGGGTGAAAAAAAAATAAAAAGACTGATTAGTCATTTTACCCCATAATGACAGGTCCAGCATTCCTTTTTAAAGTCCATTAAGAGCAAACGGCTCAAGAATAATTTGCTCCAAAGGACAACTCCCTTTTGCACACACAAGAGATTCCGCAAATGTTGGAAATCCAGAGTAACACATACAAAATGCCGGAGGAATCCAGCAAGCTATGTGGTGCCTGTAGAGAGAAATAAATAGACAATGTTTTGGGCGAGACTCTTTTCGGGACTGGAAAGGAAGGGGGTGGTGGGGGGGGGTTGCTGGTGGGAAGGAAGGTAACAAGCTAAAATGTGATTGGTGAAAAGCCAGGTGAGGGGGGCTGAAGTAAGAAGCTGAAAAGTGATAGGTGGATAGGTGATAGGTAGGTTCCCTTTTGAGGAGAGAAGAAATAACATCTCATGCAAACTACACCGGGCAGAGAACTGGTGCACACGTTATCTGGGGTGACTTTCTCCAGCCCAACTTTCCATTACTAATGGCAAGATATCACCTCCTAAAAGTTTAAAACACCATTACGATAAACACAAACTGCACTCTCTTTGCAGGGAGTGGTTTCACCTCCAGCTAAAGGCAAACTTAGGAATCAAAAGAAATTCGTAGAATTATCCTGAAGAGTATTTCTCTGATAATTAATGTGTGTTGCTCTCTGAAGTAGGGCACTTCAAAGCCACAGCAACTACGGTGATGTTAACTGCTAAAGGTAATTGTGTGCAGCTTCAGAGTTAATCGCCGTTACACTCAAATATAAGGACGAAATACAGGTCAAGCTGTAAAGCAAATTTCATGCCATCAGGTTCAGCCAATTCCAAAGCAACACACACAAAACACTGGAGGAACTCAGCAAGTCAGGCAGCATCTACAGAAATTAACAAACGGTCAGTATTTTGGGAGAGACCCTTTATCACGTCCTGATGAAGGGTCTCAGTCTGAAACATCGACTGTTTATTCTTTTCCGTAGTCCTGATGAAGGGTCTTGGCTTGATTGTCAACTGTTTATTCCCATCCACAGATCCCGTCTGACTTGTCAAGTTCCTCCAGCATTTTGTTTGTGTTGCTCAGTCAATCCTAAATAATGCAACTTCTACATTTACAAGTGACCATGCAAAGTACAGGAAATTTATTATCAAAGTGTGCATATGTCACCATAAAAACCCTGTGATTCATTTTCCTGAAGGTATTGTGGGGGGGGGGGGGGGGAATACAATACAATTTATGAAAAACTACACACAAAGACTGACGAATAACCAATGTGCAAAAGACAAACAGTGCAAGTACAAAGGATAATGCTAAGAACTAGTTGTAAAGTCCTTGAAAGTAAGCCTGTCTGTTGTAGAATCAGTTCAGAGTTGTGGTGATTGAAATTATCCACACTGGCTCAGGAGCTTCCTGACTGCTCCCAAATCTGGTGGTGTGGGACCCAAGGTTCCTGTAACTAACTCCTTCCTGATTGAAGTGGCGAGAAGAGAGCATGGTCTGGATGGTGGGTGAACTGCACTGGATTGATTGCAAGAATGCGACCGTTTGATCGCACTGGGAATTAACTGGGCCTCCTACGTGTGGAGGGATCTCACTCTCCCTCTTCTGGGTGCGGGCTTTTGCGTGAGCACGTTTCCTTTCCCTGAGCCCAGTTCGTCGCTCCCACACTGTTGCCTAGCAGGCACTGCTTTACTAACGTGACTCAGTGTAGACGTTTAATCCGACTACTCTGCTGTTGTCCTTGCACCACACTTACATAACAGTGGGGGTCTTTGATGATGGATGCTGCTTTTAATGTGGTATATATGGATAGTCGAGGAACTCCCGCTGAGGGAGTCAGAGGGAGAAGTAATTTCTCCAGTGCAGTTGCTCTAACATTAAACCAGGGTGACAAGGAGGCCAAGGACAGCCTTACAGAGTTCTATAAACGAGAGACATCAATAAGCTGAATGGTCACCATCTTTTCCACAGGGTACAGGAGTCCAAAACTAGAGGGCACATGTTTAAATTAGGAGATAACAGAGCTAAAGAAACCCAAAGGGCATCTTTTTCCACACAGAGGATGGTGAGTATATGGATTGAGCTATGAAGCAGTAGAGGTGGGTACAACTATAACATTTAAAGGACATTTAGATAGTCACATACAGGGAAGGTTTAGAGTAATATAGACCAAATGCAGGCAAAAGGAACAGCTCAGGTGGACAACTTGGTTGGCATGGATGAGTTGGGTGCAGCTCTGGGACTGTTGATTACGTGTACAATTTAGAAACAACCAGACAATGGAAATGCAAGGACCTGCCCTTCACTTTGCTCCTGTTTCTTGGGCATAACTATAACAGGGGTTCCCAACTTCTTTAAGCTATGGAGCTTTACCATCAACTGACGGGTCCATGGACCCCAAGGTGGGAACCCTTGCTCTTGACGATAACAGGTCTCCAGCAAGCTCTGCAATCATTGGCCTCCCCAGATATCTTCGACAACTGTTATGTAGAACACTCAAGGTCATAGACTGAAATGAGTTGGGTTCACTGACCCCCCCCCCTCCCTTACTGTTCAGTTGAACTCAATGGAAACTTAAGTGGAGAGGTAAAGGAACTCCAAATAAGTTAAAAGTAAAGAAGTGCTTAAAAACCAACAAGGTTACTGTGACATTCTACACCCTAGCCTCACACATCTCATTACTTCTTGGCTTCAATATAAAATATTATCAGCTGTTATTCCAGAGAGCAGATGACCTCGCCATGAATCTAGGGCGGGTTGAATGGACATTATCAAGACCAGAAGACGTAGGAGCATAATCAGGCCATTCAGCCCATCGAGTCTGCTGTGCCACTTCATCATGGCTGATCCATTCCCCTCGCAACCCTATTCTCCTGCCTTTTCCCCATAACCTTTCATACCCTTACTAACCAAGAACCCATCAACCTCTGCTTTAAATATACCCCATGACGGCTTCCACAGCTGCCTCTGGCAATGAATTCCACAGATTCACCACTCTGGCCACAGAAATTCCTCCTCACCTCCGTTCTAATGGAGGTCTCTCTATTCTGAGGGTGTGCCCTCTAGTTCTGGACTCCCCAACCATCTAGGATTAGTGTGACCAATGAACAGAAGATTTTTTTTGTGAAATTTTAAAAGATTTTATGGGAAATAAAATCTACAAAATGTTTATTTGCTTTAATGGTTTATTTAATAATTAAAGTTCATCTGAAAGGAAGTATTTAATAAATCAGTTAAAGCACAAGAGACAGTCAAGATGGAGGAACCCTATCAAATGGGTATTCATTTGGAGATACCTACCTCAGTGGGTTCATTCACCTCCAAAGATTTCAACTCCCTGAGCAGAGATTTAGCAGCAGAAACTTTACTCTGAGTAAGCACATTTAGAAATTAAATATTTTAGAAACAGAACAGTACAAGCCCTTTTGGTCCATGATGATTTTAACCCGCTTCAACATCAACTAAATCCTTTCCTCCCTCAAACACACATGGCAAAAGTAAAGTGGAGGGCTATCTAAGCAGTCTTAAATAAGACCATGATACCTTAAGATATAGGTGCATATTTGGCCATTTGGCCCATTAAGTCTGTTCCCCAATGTATCTGCCTCTACCTCCAACTGTTGACATTTTGGGTACAAAACCTGCAACACGATGGGTTGAGTGAATGAAGGCTTTTCTCTTAGGAGGGACTGGGGAATAGAGCTAATTTGATAGAGATGTTCAAGATGATAAGAGGCACAGAGTGGACAGCCAGCGCTCTCTCCCCAGGGTAAAATGGCTACTACAAAAGGGGTAACTACAAGGTGTTTGGAGACAAGTATCGGAGGTAGGTTTTCCTCATACAGCATGGCAAATGCGTGGAATGCACTGCCAAGGGTGGGTAGAGGCAGACACATTAGGGGCATTCATGGGACTACATTTCATCAGGACAAGATCCTGACCCACTAGGCCCATCTCTCCAAACTCCAGCATGTGCAGTCTCTCGTGTTTCCAATTTACCGTTGCGTAGGGCTGGCTAGGATAAGAGGAGGAGAAACTTCAAACAGCGGATGGTGAATTCTCTCCTCAAGGCATGAGGAGACTCCATCATTGCATTCACTCAAAGTAACAGACAGATTCTTTGAAGGAATAAGGTACAGCCCAAGACAGAAAAATCTGTTATGTCCAGGTTGGTAAGTCAATGCCACCAAAGAATGAGGGAGGGGTTCCCATTGAAACCTGCCGAATATTGAAATCCCTAGATACAGAGGATGTGGAGAGGATACTTCCTATATGGCAGAGTCTAGGGCCAGAGGGCACAGCTTCAGAAAACAGGACAAGAGATGAGGAAGAATTTCTTTTGCCAGAGAAGATGAATCTGTAGAGGGCCAGGTCACTGGGGATATTTGAAGTGAGGGTTGATAGGTTCTTGATTCGTAAGGGTGCCAAAGATTATGGAAAAGAAGCAGGAGAATGGTGTGAGGGGGATACTAAATCAGCCATGATGGAATGGCAGAACAGAATTGACGGACCAAATGGCCTGATTCTGCTTCTACGTCTTATGGTCTGATAAGATTGATGTAAATGAGTACTTAATGTTATTTCTAAATTAACACCAGAGCAAATTCAAGAAATTTAGGTAGGCAAGCTGGCCCCTTTTCTTATGTTCTTATCTAGCGGCGTATAAGCCCCGAGGTCAAATTACTCTCTGAACCCTTCTCGATATAGTACATCAGGCAGCACTTTCTAACCATTGTCACGTTGTCACAATACTTCCCTCTAGTCACCAGCTCACCAATGTAGCAGCTGACCCAAGGGCTGAACAGGAACACAAATACTAGCATCCTGATAGCAGAATACAGAGATAAAGGAGCAATTAGAAAAGCTCTATAAACAAACAGAGAACTTGAAGGTGCCCATCTGGGACTCGGAATAATTCAGTTCTATTCTGGATCCAATCTTTCACATGACTCTACTACCTACCACCTCACTTGGACCGGAAGAAACAGGACAAAAATTCAGCCTACCAAGCCTGCTCTGCCGAACCATCGTGGCATATTTTTCCGAGTTCAGAGCTGTGATAAGTTATCCAAGCTGATTCAAGAGCCTGATGGTTGTGGGGTAATAGTTGCTCTAAACTTATTATATTTTTTATTAAATTTTTAAAATTACATTAAATGAATAGAATAATAGAATACTGAAAATTAATATTAGCCCTCCCCCTCCCCCTAACCTTTCCCCCCTTAACATCCCTGTCAAAAAAAAAGAAAAAAGGAAAAAAAAGAAAGAAGAAAGAAGGATTGCCTGGATATCGGAGGATCCCCACATGCTCCATGGAGTTCAAAATAACGTCAGTATAGATCTTTATTTTTTTCCCCAATTAACTAATAATTTAATCTTCAAAGGACGTATATATATATTTAATCCTATCTTTTGTAGATAGGAGTGACAAATTTTCAAAAATATATCATTTCTTAAATTATAAGTAATTTTTTCAAGTGGAATGCAGCTAAAAATTTCATTCTTCCAACGATCTATACTTAAGTATGAATCCAATTTCCAAGTAACTGCAATAGCCTTTTTGGCTACTGCCAATGCAATTTTTATAAATTTTTTCTGATATTTATTCAATTTAGGTTTCGGTATTATCCCTTCAATATCGCCTAATAAAAATAATATTGGGCTATGTGGTTAATAATTCAGAAGAACAGAAAGGATTAGATATGCCCTTTACATTAAAAGAGGTTGAAGAAGCTTTAGGATCACTTCAGGGTAATAAGTCTCCAGGAGAAAACTGTTTTCCGCCTGAATTTTATAAAAAATTTAAAGATTTATTAATCCCTCCCTTTATGGAGTTAATATATCAAGCCAAAAGAACACATAAACTTCCACAATCTTTTTCGACAGCGATCCTAATAGTATTGCCAAAAAAAGATAGTTGCTCCAAACTTGGTGGTGTGGGACCTGAGGCTCCTGTACCTCCTACCTGATGGTGGCAGAGAGAAGAGAGCATGACCTGGGTGGTGGGGTCCTTGATGACGGATGCTGCTTTCTTGTGGCAGCGTTCCATGTAAATGTGGTCAGTGGTGGGGTGGGCTTTGCCTGTGATGGATTGGGCCGTGTCCATCACTGTATGTAGACTTTTCCATTCCTGGGCATTGGTATTTCCACAAGAGGCCATGATGCAACCAGTCAGGATACTCTTCACCGTGCCTCCAGAGAAGTTTGTCAAAGTTTTCAGTGACATGCTGAATCTACACGAATTTCTAAGGAAGCAGGGGTGCTGATGTGCCTCCTTTCTGATGGCACGTGCACGCTGCTCCCAGGACAGATCCTCTGGTCCAATAATGCCACGGGCACATGGGAGAGAAGTGATTGCAATCCAGCAGCAAAACAGAGTGATGGATGGCGCGATCTCCCAGGTCACTGGTCAACTGGTGACCTCCCGTGCACCAGTAAGGGGTGAAAGGTTACTGAGAGTCATCAGGGCTGCAGAGACGAGACTACAATCAGTTCCACAATTGAATGGCACAGTAGCTTTGAGCACAGGAGCAATGACCTCTCGCCAATTTGTAGCCAGGCTCATATTGAACAGCTGGCGGGTTCAGGAAGTTCCACGAAACCGGTCAGGTATTGAAAGGTCTAGATACAGTGGGGGTTCCCTATTGTGGGGGAGTTTCAGACCAGAGGATACATCCTCAGAACTTTAGAACAAAGATGAGGAGACTTTTTTTTAGCCAGATGGTAGTGGAGGCCAAGTCAGAGGGTATACTTAAAGCAGAGGTTAATAGGTTCTTAGTTAGTAAGGGTGTCAAAGGTTACAGGGAAAAGACAGGAGAATGTAGTTGAGGGGGTTAGTAAATCAGCCAAGACAGAATGGTGGAGCAGACTCGATGGGCCAGGTAGCCCAATTCTGCTCCTATATCTTTTGATTATTACCTTTTTCTGAACCCTCCTCATTCCAGATTATCAGCAGCTATTTTACTTGCAGCCATTTCAAACAGTTCATAGGCTGCAGCTGAGAGAGAGAGAGGGGGACTTGTTCTCGGGCCCTGCAGGAATCAGCAGCACTTCCACTGCACACCTGTAGGGGGCAGATGTTCACCATAACCCAATGACCAAGGAGATCCAATACTGGCTTTTGGCAGCAGTAAACCCCTTCGTTAAAAGATAACATTTAATCTGCGTTTAGAGGGAAAAATATTTACTTTATTTATTCAGAGATGCAGCATAGAATAGGCCCTTCTGACCTAATGATCCACTCGCCCTGCAGCCCACTTATTTAACCCTAGCCTAATCACAGCTTAGAATGATTAATGTCTTTGGGCTGTGGGAGGAAACTGGAGCACCTGGAGGAAACCCACACATTCACGGAGGGAGTGCAAACTCCTTCGGCGCCAGATTTCAACTCCAAACTCTGGAACGTGGAAAAGGGAATCAGTGGGACTGAATATCTGCATCCAGAGGGGTTGGCATATATATCACCTCCTCCTGGGTCTGTGTCTCCATCCCTTTCTCCTATTGTCCACTCTCCTCTCCTATCAGATTCCTTCTTCTCCAGCCATTTATCTTTCTAACTCACCTGACTTTCCAGGGAGCCTCCTTCCCCTACCCTCACTTTTTTTATTTTGGCATCTTCCCCCTTCCTTCTCATTCCTGAAGAAGGGTCTCGGCCTGAAAGATCGACTGCCTATTCATTTCTACAAATGCTGCCTGGCCTGCCTCTTTCCTCCACATGTTGTGTGTTTTACTCTAGTTCCCGCATCCGTGCACTTTCTCACATTTAAATAGTGTTGGGCCAAATGGTCAGCTCTGCACAATATTTTGTACACAATATCCCTTCTAGCTACAAGCAGCTGGAACAAGTGACTAGATCTAGTGCCATTGCTTGCAAAGTAAGAGCCCAAGGGACAGTGCAGTCTGTTACAAACAGTTCATTCTAAAGCACAAGACCAGGAAGGAAACAGCTGGAGAATTAGTCATCAGAACAGCAAGGTAAAGGGGTACATTTCCCATGGGCAGATTTCACCCTCGGGGACAACTGGATTATTTAGAGATACAGCGTGGTCAGGCTCTTTTGTCCCTGCAGCCCAGCCTAACCACAGGACAATTTCCAACAATCAATTGAACTTCTAACTAGTATTCTTCGGACTGTGGGAAGACACCCGTGCACACACAGGGAAGGAACGCACGTGCTCGCTTATAGAGGATGCTGGAATTGAACTCGAAACACTTAACGCCCCGCTATGCTGCCATGGTGCCGGGAGGGGAAGGGTGAGGTGGGATAAAGTATTATTCCTTCTGTGACACTGTTAACACGGGGCAGACCCACTGGGGCGAAGCACATGCAAGTTTAAGTTGTATTCAACCATCCACATGTATGCAGCCAAATGAAACAGTGTTCCTCTGGGGCCAAGGTACAAAACATAGCACCAACAGTCACACACAGCACAAGGCCCATATTATTACAATACATGTAAAACATAGTCACACAAAAAAAGGCCAAGTCTGAGTGTCGTGAGCTACAGCTTGACAAATTCCAAACGCAATCCAAAGCACTGTGTATTGACAGACCAGTATTTAGATCATTCCCACCAACAAGCAGTCATGAACATACTGCCATGAGTACCCATTCAGAGCAGGCACCTTCCCATCACATTAAACCAGGGCGTGAGACCAGCTCCCAGTATATTCACTTTCAGTTCTCTTTTTTTAAAAACACAGAAAATTGATGCGACAGAGCTTTACATCCCAATGCTTGTGCAAGGTCTTTGGTGAGGAGCCATGTTTTTCCTGAAGATATCCCAGTTTCTGCCTCTTCCTTCAGGACAATCCATAAAGCCTAACTCTCCAACCAAACTCATCCTTGTTGACCAAGACGACCCCTTAAGCTACCCTCATTCACACTTTTGACCCATATTCTCCTAAAGCAGGGGTTTGGTATTGGTCCATGGCATTAAAAAAAAGTTGGAAACCCCTGCCCTACATCTTTCCTATGTACCTGTCCAAATGTCCTCTAAATATCATTATAGTACCCACCTCTGCTCTTCCCCTAGATGGGGAGGACTCAAGAGTTAGATTAAGCAACACCACAGGTTTCTACTGAACATTACCCTTCAAGAAGATGAGTTTCTACTTGTAGAGCACCAAACTTCACAACCTTTCTCACTCTTACTGTTTCCACATACCCTACTGAGGAAAAGATGGGTAATCAAAGAAGTCATCAAAAAATCACACAGCATCTTGGTGTCAAGGATTTTTTGGAAGTTTGGATTTGATTTGGACTTGGATATATTTGTGGTGATAACAAGTGATTTTTGTGCTTTATTACATCATAAGATATAGGAGCAGAATTAGGCCATTTTATTATATAAGGAGTAAATGAGAGATGAGAGTGGATATAACTGGAAAGAGACACAGGAGAGGTAGTAATGGTGGACAGGGAAAGAACAGATGTATCTATGTAACAGTTTCTTCCACCAAGCCATCAGATTCCTCAATACCCAGAGCCTGGACTGACACCAACTTACTGCCCTCTACTGTGCGTATTGTCTTGTTTATTATTTATTGTAATGCCTGCACTGTTTTGTGCACTTTATGCAGTCCTGGGTAGGTCTGTAGTCTAGTATAGCTTTCTCTGTGTTGTTTTTTTATGTAGTTCAGTCTAGTTTTTGTACTGTGTCATGTAACACCATGGTCCTGAAAAATGTCTCGTTTTTACTGTGTACTGTACCAGCAGTTATGGTCGAAATGACAATAAAAAGTGACTTGACTTGTATCTAATAAACATTTTGTGTCTGTCATCACAAGCAGTGTGCCAGGAATTTGAGATTGTCGGGGGGCAGCAGTTGCTATTACTAAGGGAAGGTACTTGGGAAGCTGGAAGATCTGAAGGTAAATGAGTCACCTGGATGAGGTGGACCACACCCCAGGGTTCTGAAAGAGTTAGCTGAAGAGATTGTAATCTTTCAAGAATCACTAGATTCTGAAATAGTTGCAGAGGACTGGAAAATTGCAAATGGTAGTCCACTCTAAGAAGAGAGAGAGGCAGAATTGGAGTCCATTATTAAGGATGAGGCTTTAAGGCACTTGGATGCACATGATACAATACGCCAAAGTCAGGATAGACAAAGGAGAGTCAGGGGATGTTGTTTACATGGATTTTCAGAAGCCCTTTGATAAAGTTTTGCACAAGAGGCCCATGGATTTACAGGAAAGACTCTAGCATGGATAAAAGTTTGGCTGATGGGCAAAGAATGTGAAGAAAGGGGGCCCTTTCTGGTTGGCTGCCGGTGACTAGTGGTTTTCAGCAGGGGCCGGTGTTGGAGCCGCTTCTATTCACAATATATATCAATGATTTGGACAATGGAATTGATGGCTTTTTGGCCAAGTTTGCAGACAATACGAAGATAGGTGGAGGGACAGGTAGTGTTGAGGAAGCAGAAAGTCTGCAGAAGGAATTGGGCAGATTGAAAGAACGGACAAAGAAATAGCAGATGGAATATAGCGTAGGGAAGTGCATGGTCACGCATTTTGGTAGAAGGAATAAAGAATGTATTTAAAACAGAGATTGAAAAGTTCTTGGGTAGTCAGGATATCAAAGGTTACAGGGAAAAGGCAGGAGAATGGGGATGAGAGGGAAAAGTAATCAGCCATGATGGAATGGAGCAACAGAATCGATGGGCTGAGTGGCCTAATTCTGCTCCTATGTTGTATCGTCTTATGAGCACGTCACCGTGAACTATCCCAAGATTCATTTTCTTGCAGGCATTCACAGTTGAACAAAGAAATACAACAAAGTCTATGAACAACTACGCAACGACTTAGAAGCAACCAATGTGCAAAAAAAAACTCTGCAAATACAACAAATAATAACAAACAATAAGTAAATAAATAACATTGAGAATATGGCTTGTTAAAGCCTTGAAAGTAAGTCCGTTGGCTGAGGAATCGGTTCAGCGTTGAGGTGAGTGAAGTTATCAACACTGGTTCAGGAGCCGGTGGTAACTGTTCCTGAAGCTGGTGGTTCATTTAAAAAAAAATTCCCAGAATTCAAAGAATGATTCTGAAAACGAACTGTACTCCTAGCCACTGAGATTACATGCTTCAAACTCACCTGGAAAGTCAACAATTAGCCAGCCATCGTCCTCCTTCTCGGTCAATTTGGGATCAGGAGCCAGTGTGCAGACATCTTTAGAGTCCGCATAGAAGAAGCTGGTGAATCGGTGGAACATGGCAGTCTGATCGTGGGGCGGCTCACAGGCAGGCAACCAATCTTCGGGGGACTGGCAGGAGGCTGGTGGGCGAGCAGCACAAGGAGATCCCTCAGACGGCGGGCAGAGCTCAGAGGCCTGTCATAAGGTGACCACTTGGTTCAGTTGAAAAGAAGGCCTAGAACAAGAGGGCAAAAACAGTAAAACTTTTACCCAAGACAAATAACTAACAAATGCCTTTCTTCCCATATGACAAAGCAGCTGAATTGGGCCATTTGGCCCATCGAGTTCTGCTCTGCTGTTCCATCATTATTATCCCCCTCAGCCCCATTCTCCCCATAACCTTCGATACCATTTCTAATCAAGAACCTATCAAACTCTACTTTTAATATACCCAATTACCTGAATCTACATCTATCTGTGGCAATGAATTTCACGGACTCACAACCTTCTGAAGGAATGTTCTTGCATACAGTGGCTATACCCTCTGGTCCTAGACTCCCCCACGATACTCCGTATCGACTCTATTTGGGGTTTTCAGTATTCGATGAGATCCTGCTCCTCAGTTTTCTAAACTCTAATGAGTACAGTCCCAGAGCCATCAAACGCAGCTCATATGTTAACCCTTCCATTCCAGGGGTCATTCTTCTGAACCACCAATGGATGATCTCCAACATCAGCACAGCCTTCATGCGATAAGGGGCACCAAAACAGCTCTCAATACTCCAAGTGCAGTCTTACCAATACCTTGTAAAATCTCAAAACCAACACTCCTGCAAACCATTGAAGACAACAGGATACTAGTATTAAATAGATCAGGGGTGGGCAAACTTTTTGATTTGAGGGCCACAAAGGGTTCTAAAATTTGACAGGGGGGCCGGACCAGGAGCAGATGGACGGACTGTTTTGGTAATACACCTCATAAGAGAAGATAAAATATCATGGGATATGTAGAAAACATGTGCTTTAATTTCAATTGAAAATGAACAAATGCATTACAACAAAATATCTGTCTTTGAAGTCCCATGGTATTTAGCTATTTATTGAAATGACTTTTAAGACACTGAAAATTAAATGAATAAAATACAGCTTTTTTAATAGTAACAGTTATTATTTTAAAACACTGAAAATTCTGTTATCCTTCAAGATATTATCATCATCACTCTCCTCCTGACTGTCTTTATTTCAAAAACGGTAGGAGATGCAGGTCTACTTGTCCTGCTCCTTCTTATTCAATTGTCCCCTGTGCCAAAACTCAACGACGACTAGCCAGTATGCGGAGCGCGTTATTTGATCTGGAGCGCATTTTTTTATTTTGAGAACGTACGTGCACCTGCGCACTACACGTCCATCACTTAACAGAAATGACATGTAACATGTAAGGCTTATTGAAAAAAATATTTTCAAATGCATCTTTTACATAACACAACAAAGAAACTTATTTTTAATTTCAGTGGGAACAGTGTTGTAGGTCTCCCTTTTTAGCCAGCGCATCAAAGTCTGGATTTAGTTTTGTTGTGGCGATTTTCAGGATGGATCTGAGGTGTTGGTCAGTTAACTTGGATCTGTGGCTGGCTTTGTTGATGTTCATGACGCTGAACGCCTGTTCACACAAATAGGTCGAGCCGAACAAAGAGTAAAGCGCAAATGTGGAGTAATACGCTGTACCTCAACAAAGGTCAATGTGTAGCGGTGTGCTACACGCAGCGCTAAAATTACGACATGGAGTCGGTAACTGCAGTCGAAGAAAAAAACTTTATTCGAAATCCCCAGCCTCACTTTTAAGCCTCCCTCAACCTGCCCCCCCGTGGCGCAGAGGCTCCAAAGCTCTGTGCTCGCAAATCCCCGCAGGCTATCTCCCTTAGCCGGAACGCTGGCTAATTGTGAGCCGGTTCGGATGTGCCAGGAAATGGGTCGCCACAAATGTATATAGAGTGCGTCATCTATTGGGAAAACGCCAGAATTGCGGGGGAAAAACGTTAACAAGGTTTATTAATATAATTTCATCAAGTTCTGCGGGTCGGATTAAAAAGCTTAACGGGCCGCATATGGCCCGCGGGCCTTAGTTTGCCCATGCCTGAAATAGAGGGACTCAATATGCCATCTACTGGAACTCCACTTAAACCTTAAATGGCCGCACACTCCGGGGACAATTTCAAGTGTGATAACGATCAGCAAACACCATCTCCGGTTGGTTGTATTCCTGCAGATTTCATCGCATGCTTCCCTTCCGTTGGCTGCGATTCGAGTGCACTGGAATGCAAGAAGCTGCAGGGAATAGACAACTCTGTCCAATACACCGTGGGCACATCCCTCCCAACCATCGGTCATATCTACAGCAGCTTCCAAAGACCTTCCATAAGGGAAGTGATTGAATAGGTTAGGACTTTATTCCTTGGAACATAAGAGAGTTGAGAGAGATATAGAAAATTCTGAGGGGTATACATAGGGCAAGTGCAAACAGACTTTTTCCCACTGAGGTTCTGTGAGACTACGGGTCACCGGTTAAGGATGAAGGATGAAAAGTTTAAGGGGGAACATGAAGGGAAACTTCTTCACTCAGAGGCTGCTGAGAGTGTGAAACGAGCTGCCAGCACAAGTAGTACACGAGAGCTTAATTTCAATGTTTAGAGAAGTTTGGATAAGTACATGATGGGAGAGGTATGGAGGGCTATGGTCCCGGTGCAGATTGAAGTGAGTCGGCAGTCTAAATGGTTTGGCATGGACTAGATGGGCCAAAGGGCCTTTTACTGTTGTACTTTTCCGGGACTCTATCCCCCACCATCTGGTCCAGGCACAGCTACCATCAGGCAGAAGGTAGAGAAGCCTGAACACCACGAGGAGCAGCAGCTATGGAGGGGAATAAACAGCCAGTGTTTCAGGCAGAGACCCTTCATCAGATCAGGCTCAAAATATCAACTGGTTATTCCCCTCCATAGATGCAGAGATCCTCCAGCATTTTGTGCTTTGCTGAAGATTCCTAGCTTCTGTTACAGAAACCTGGCGTTCCAACACCACCAGGCACAGGAATAGCATCAGGTTTAATACCACCAGCATATGTTGCTAAATTTGCTGTCTTGTAGCAGCAGTACTTCGCGATGCATAATAATAAAATAAATTGCATACACAAATGCCAATATACAAGTACCCATGACTGTGACTGGATTTCAGCTGTAATAGTCCTGAATGGGAAAATTTGATGATTCCCATCGGAACTGCATGCAAACTTCGCCAATTAATTCTGTCTTCTTGAAGAACTACTTGCCCTCAATCAATCCAGTTCCTGAACCAACCAACAAGTTCCTAATCACTACAGATTAGCAACACTACAAACACTTCACACTAAAAGTGACTTTTATTTTGTGTTCCAAGAATTATGTACAACATATGACTGATTCATGCTTTTCCTGTGAGTGTTGTGTGTCTGATATGATGTAGAGTTATAAAATCAGGAAAGTACAGCACAGAGACAGTCCTTTTGGCCCATCTAATTTGTGCCAAACCACTTGGACTGCTTTCCCATCAACCTGCCTCCATCACCCGACCATCCACGTATCTACCCAAACTTCATTTAAACGTTGAAATCAAGTTTGCACGCATCATTTGTACTGGCAGTTTGTTCCACACACTCACCACTCTGAGTGAAGTTTCCCCCTCATGTTCCCCTTAAACTTTTCACCCTTCACCCTTAACCCATGACCTCTGGTTGTAGTCCCACCCAACCTCAGTGGAAAAAGCCTGCTTGCATTTACTGCCTATACCCTCAGTTTTGTACACCTCTATCACATCTCCTCTCAACCTTCTGCCTTCTGAGGAATGAAGTCCTAACATATTCAAACTTTCCTTTTCACTCAAGTGTATCAGTCCCGGCAATGCCCTAGTAAACGTGCTCGAGATGCTGCTGCAAGCAAGATTTTCACTGCACAAGTGCGGATAAGCTGGACTTTGACTTTTATCCACATCCTTCCCAGACTAATCCAAAAACAGTCTCTTCAGAATAAAATCAGAAAATAACAGACAGAAACAGAGTCAAAGGTGAGGGCCAGAGACCCCCCATCAGCAGCAATCCCTCTAACCCTGTAGATTTTATTAACTGAAGAGTATAAAATACAGCACAAAGAAAATCTTCCACATTTTTGTAAACTTTTAAATTTAGATAGTATTGGCATTCAGCGGGTCAGTGATTTATTAACAATGAGCTACCAAGTTCCATTCTGTGTTTATTGTTACACTTTGTAACAGTGTTATACCTTGAAACACTGACAATATAAGTACATTGAAGCTCTAAAACGGTTCAAAGTAAAGGTTGTGGTACATTTATTATTTAGAACATTTATGGATTATGTTCATTTACACAATTAATTGCACGCTATTTGACAATTATGAGCATGATTTCAAAATTATATTAACATTGTAGAAAAGAAAGTCCCAGCTGCGTAGTAACAAAGGCTATGTGCGCGGGAGCATTTCAGTTACCGCGAGGCCGTGCAGCAGCGCAGCTTGAAGCGAACAGTGCTTGCCAGATAGATCCTTGATTGAAAATGATAATTCCATTTTTCACACAAAGTACACTGCAGATGCTGTGGTCAAATCAACACGTACAACAAGCTGGAGGAACTCAGCAGGTCCGACAGCATCCGTGAAAATGAGCAGTCAACATTTCTGTCCGAGACCCTTCATCAGGACTGAAGGAGGAGGGGGCCGGGGCCCGATAAAGATGGTGGGGGGAGGGTGGGAAGGAGAAGGCTGGTAGGTGTCAGGTGAAAAACCAATCAGAGGAAAGATCAAGGGGTGGAGGAGGGGAAGCAGGGAGGGGGTATTCCATTTCTCTCTCCACGAAAGCTGCCCAACCTGCTGAGTGTTTCCAGTACGTGTTTCATTTCACTTTTCCAATAATTGCTGAATGGTTTTTGATTTTCAGTGCATATTATTATCCGATTAAGCCTTTTCTCTTAACAGATTTCCAAAACTGTTACAATGTGTTTGGTAAAACTACGCTCCATTCAATGCTGGCAATTTTTCCAAATTTGTTTGATGTATCGAGATTCCAGGACAAGAGTTTACAACCTTGACAGTGAGCCGTCACGGTTAATCACCCTACCAATACTCACTTTGACTAACAGCCACAGGCGAGATGCCAGTAAGCCAGGTTCCAGATCCTTGAAAACAAAGAATAGAATTAGGAGATCTCCATTGGGCATTTGTACCATTCTGATCTTCAGCTCTGTGACACTTCCCAAATGCCCCATTTCTCTTTAATCCACTCCTTGAATATCCTTCCAAGGACTCACCAACATTTGCAGGGAAAATGTTCATTTCTGTACTGAGTCGCACACCTGATATTGGGGGCTATGAATTAATTTATATATTGAGGTAACTATAGCCTAATCAGTGGACAATTTACAACGAGCAATCAGCCTACTGACCTTTGGGCTGTGGGAGGAAACTGGAGGAAACCTGCACGGTTATAGGCAGCTGTGGGAATTGAATCTCAGCTGCCTGTGTTGAACTAACCACTACACCTCTATACCGCCCCATGGTAGTGTAGTGATTAGCACATCTTACAATGCCGGCTGCAGAATCAGACAGGGTTCAATTCCCATCACTGCTCGTAATTCTTCCTGTGAGTGTATGGGTTTCCTCCCACATTGCAATGACGTATGGTTAGGGTTCAGAGTCAATTTGTTATCAGAGAATGCACACTTCACCATATACTACCATGACATTTGTGGGCTTTCAGAGCAGAACAGAGAAATATAATAGAATCAATGAAAAACTACAAAGTCTCGCAAACAACCAATGTGCAAAGACAACAAATTGTGCACACAAGTAGATAAATCACACTGAGAACATGAGTTGTAGAGTTCTTGACAGCGAGTCCATAGATTGTGGAATTAGTTCAAAGTTGAGGTGAGTGAGGTTCTCCACGCTGGTTCGGGGTAGTACCTGAACCTGGTGGTGTGGGTCCTGAGGCTCCTGTAACTCCTTCCCCACGGCAGCAGTGAGAGGAGAGCATGGCCTGAACGGTGGGGGTTCTTGGCGAGTTGTGGGCACGCTATGTTCACACTTGTGAGCTGCCCAGCACAACACTCGATGCATGTGACACTTTCCACTGCATGTTTTGACATTTGTGACAATAACACAATCTTTATCTCTAGCCCTTTTTTCCTGGGCCGGAACAATTCAGCAGGAGCCAATGTTATCCCCCATTAAGCACCCTTAGAAATTTGAACAATTAGATCAAAGACAGACACAATATGTAAACTTAGAATGGTGGAAATAGTCCCCAGATCCACACATGCTGCTGGAGGGTGCAAGCAGAGTGAAACCACCATTCGCTGGAACAGAGTCAAGGCCGACACTGCACTTGATGAACTGGCTATCTCAGTAATTGATCTGGTGATGTTATTGCCATACTGCCTTTATCAAGTATATTCTTAGATGTGGTAACAACCCTTACACTGTATACAACAGGCTAAATACACAAGTGAAGCAGTTACTCTTCATTAGCAGTGAAAGCCAACATACCATTGAAAGTTCAAAGTAAAAACATGTCGCCCTATTCATTTCCTTGTGGGCATTCTCAATAAATCTATAATAGAATCAATGAAAGACCCCACCAACTGGACTACACCATTACAAAGAAAGCACACATATGCCTCTCCTTCCTTAAGAGTTGCAGAAATTCAGCATGACATCTAAAACTTCAACAAACTTCTATAGATGTGTGGTGGAGAGTGCATTGACTGGCTGCATCAGACGCTGGCAGTGCAGAACAGGTATTCAAAAGAAAATAAACTGTGCAAATACAAGAACAAAAATACTAATAAATCAATAAGCAATGAACACCAAGAACATGAGATGGAGGCTTGAAAGTGAGTCCATGGGTTGTGGGAACAATTCAATGATGGAGCAGTGGAAGTTGAGTGAAGTTCTCTCTTTTGGTTCAAGAGCCTGATGGTTGAGGGGTAGTAACTTCCCCTGAACCTGGCAATGTGAATCCTGAGGCTCCTTGTAACTTCTTCCTGGTGGCAATTGTGAGAAGAGAACATATCCTGGGTGGTAGGGGTCTTTAATGCTGTGTTCCTGCAACAATTCACAAAGATGTGCTCAATGGTGGGAGCGACTTTGATGGGGGAGTGCTTTACCTGTGATGGACTGGGCGGTATCCACTATTTTTTGCAGGATTTATTGTTCAAGGGCATTGGTGTTTCCAGACCAGGTTGTGATGCAGCCAGTCAATATTCTCTCCACCACACATCTATAGAAGTTTGTCAGACTTTTGGATGGCATGCTAAACATTCACAAACTCTTAAGTAGAGGCGCTGTCATGCCTTCTTCACAATTGGACTTGCATGCTGAGCCCAAGACAGGTCCTCTGAAGTGATAATACCAAGGAATTTAAAGTTGCTGACCCTCTCCACCTCTGATCCCCCAATGAAGGCTGGCTCATGGACCAGATGTTGTTGTCAACTCAAACTGACTAGAGTCTGCAAGTGAGGAAATTGAGGACCTAATTGCACAAGGAGGTTTTGAGGCAAAGGCTTATTGATTAGTTTTGAAGGGATGATGGTATTAAATGCCGAGCTGAAGTCGATAAAGAACATCCTGATGTATGTACCTTTGCTGTCCAGATGTTCCACGGTGGAGTGAAGAGCTGATGAGATGGCATCTGCTGTGGACCTGTTGTGATGGTAGGCAAATTGGAGCAGATCCAAGTCACTTCTCAGGCAGGAGCTGATCGGTTTCATCACCGAACTGTCAAAACATCTCACTGTGGATGCAAGTGCTATTGGATGATAATCATTGAGGTAGGCTACCAAGTGCTTCATAGGCACTGGACTGCATTGAAACCTGCTTGAAGTAGGTGGATACTGAAGTGAGAGGTTAAAGATCTCGGTGAAGACTCCAGCTGGTTGATCAGCATAGGTTCTTCATACTTGGCCAGGGACCTAGTATCTGCATTGCTTTCCATGGGTTCACCCTCCTGAAGGTTGCTCACATCCCTGAATCCGTGCCTAACCCGAGTGCTAACGTCAGGCGACTGGACAGCAGGGACACACAGATCATGCAGAACACCTAGCCACACCTCAGAGTTGTACAGCGCAGAAACAGGACCCTCGGCTCACCAGTCTCCTGCTACCTATACTGATCCCAAGCTGCCTGCGTTTCCCTCCATGCCTTGTCTATTCAAGTGCCTGTTTAAGCGTCGTGACGGTATTACTGGATTTCATCACCTCCTCTAGCAGCACACTCCAGAGACCACAGAACGTTTCATTAAATTCAAAATCCAAAGCCTGAACACATTCCCGTGGGATGCAGGTTTTACGTCATTAAACAGCACAGGCCCTCGGTAAATCGTGCCAAAAGGACCTTTAACCTGCTGTAACATCAATCTAACCTTTTCCTCCCATATAGGCACATCGATGACAAAAATAGTGGGCTATCCATCCAGGAGTTTCTCAAATGTATCACCAACACTAGCATCTTGCTCCACGTATCCACCACTGAAAAAAAACCCAACTTGGCTCTGATATCCACAACCTCCACCCCCCACCCCCGATATTTTCCTCCAACCAATTTAAAATTATTCTCTAATCATCTTAAAATGCCCTCTCACATTAGCCGTTTCCACCCTGGGCAAAAGTCTCTGGCTATCCACTTGCTCTATTCCTCTCATCTTCGACACCTCGATTAAGTCACCTCTCATCCTCTTTTGCTCCACACGGAAAAGCCCTAGCTTGCTCGACCTCTTAAAATCTTTCCCCTCAGATCCTGCTTCCTTGAATCTTGAACTAATGGCCTCGTGTCTTTGATACCCCTACCAGAAGGAAAGAAAATGAATAATCTACCCTGTCCATCAGGTCCCACCTCAGATCCCATCACTCCAGGAAAAACAAGGTAACGATGGATGTTTTGGATGCAGCAATGGTACCAAAGTTGCAATTGGCCTTTATAGGGTCATAGAGCACCACTGTACAGAAGCCGGCCCTTTGGCCCATCTAGCCAATGCCGGCCTGGTTTCCTGCCTAGTCTGTCTACCTGCACCCAGACCATAAACCTCCATTCCATTCTCATCCTTGTGCCTATCCCAACTTTTCCTCTGGCTCTCATTGTTTAAAACTCAGGGTTTCTATTTCTCTGCCAAAGAAGATGATCTCACCTATTCCAAGTCATATTGCATCAGCCACATCCCCACCCATTCACATCCCCCTCAAGCCCCTCTTCATCCCCTCCCTTAACAAACACCCCCCATCCCAACTTTGTATCATTCTGGAGAGGAGGAGCAATGAGGAACTAAGGACAAAATTCTATTGAGCACAGAATGTCATTTTGAGGATGCACAAGACAGGATGAGGCCTAATTTGGAGTATTGTGTGCACTTTTGGTCACCTACCTACAGGAAAGATGTAAATAACGTTGAAAGAGTACAGAGAAAATTTTCAAGGATGTTTCCAGGACTGGAGAACCTGAGTTATAAGGAAAGATTGAGTAAGATAGGACTTTATTCCTTAGAACATAGAAGATTGAGAGGAGACTTTATAGAGGTATACAAAATTAAGTTGGGTATAGAGTAAATGCAATCAGGCTTCTTCCACTGTGGTTGGGTGGGACTATAACTAGAGGTCATGGGTTAAGGGTGAAAGGTAAAAAGTTGAAATCTCTTAAAAGGTGAAAAGCCACCAGTGCAAGTGGTGCATGCAAGCTCGATTTCAACTTTTAAGAGAAGTTTGGATAGGTACATGGATGGTAGGGGTATGGCCCAGGTGCAGGTTGATGGGAATAGGCAGTTTAAGTGGCCTGGCATGGAGTAGATGGGCTGAGGGGCCTGTTTTGGTGCTGTATTTCTCCAAGAACGCTAATGGCACCTAATGGGTTAAAAGTGTTCCAGTTTATAAATAGTGCTATCATTCGAAGCTTATTTTGGCTTTATTAGACACGACAGAGCATCGGATTCTGACAGCAGTGAAGACATCAAGACTTCAACCGCAACACATGGAATTTGGTCATTAAAGTCAATCATAGCATCACTGCAGCCTTACAAAACAACACGTTCTGTCAGAACTGCAAGCTTCCAGGAGGCACTCAGTCTACCAGCTACTGTGCATGCTTCCTTTCCACACTATAACTCAGAAATGTTGCCTTACTTGAGGTCTGTTCCAGAACCAAACTTAGCTCACTCCCAAGAGAAAATTTAAAAGGGGCAGGATGAAGAAGAACCTTCCGGAATTAGAAGTTTACCCGTGGTTTCTCCACTAACATTTTAAAGTCATTAAAATAATATCTTAAAGTGAGGAGACACATCACCTGCGAGTCTGGCTAGGTCATCTATGGTGCAATCTCCTCTACCTCGGGGATTGCTTCGCTGAGCTCCATCTGCCACAAAAGGTGGGATTTCCCAGTGGACAACAATTTTAATTCAGCTTCCCCTTCCCACTCTGACAGGCCAGTCCATGGCCTCCTCTACTGCCATGATGAGGCCACTCTCAAGCTGGAGGAGAAGCACCTCATTGTCTGGATAGGCAATGAATCTCAATACATTCCCCTTCTCTCCTTTTCCATTGCCCATTCTGGCTCCCCTCCTACCCTTTTCCTTTCCCTCAGCTGCCCATCACAACCCTCTGGTGCTCCTCCTCCTTCTGATTCTCACAAGGTCCACTCTCTCCTTGCCCATCAGATTACCCCTTCTTCAGCCCTTTACCTCTTCCACCTACCCCCTCCCAGCTTCTTACATCATCCTGCTCCTCACCAATCCCCAGCCAGCTTGTACGCCTTCCCTCTCTTCCCCAACAACTTGTTCCAGCTTCCTTTCGCATCCTTAGAGGTCTCATCCAAGAAAGAACTGTTTATTCCGCTCCATCCAGACTCCCGGAGATCCTCCATCATTCTGTGTGTTGCTCCAGCAGGCTCCCTTACCTTTCCGGAGTCATAGGTGTCCAGCGCCTGCTCCGCTTTGCCCAGTGAGTAGGGAATAAAGAGCAGCACCGTCAACAAATCCCACTGTGGGACTGCTGAGAATAACGGGGGTCCGGCATCAGTCTGGAGGCATCAGTGGAGGCCAAGCACTCAAGCAAAGGGAAGTCAGCTCCTGCATCACAGTAACACTGGGGTAACAAAGAATGAAGGCAAAACCCTATATACTTGGGCTTTAAACATTTTTAAAAGAAACCCATGATAGTCAAGTACACTCACCCTCACCTCCAAACAAGAAGCTCCTTAAAGTTTTTTTTTAAATTACAATTAAAGCTCACATTGATAGCATATTTTCTGTTTTTGGCAATCTATTTGCCTTTTAAAATCTTAAGGTCCTGGAAAACAATTCTTCTCCCAAGTCTCTTGCAGACTGCATCAGGTTTTCCTCCAGGATTTCCCTGTATTTTGCTGCGTTCCATTTTACCCTCTGCCTTCACAAGCCTTCCAGGGCTGCTGCGGTGAAGCATCTCCACAGCTTGATGCAGCCACCACCGTGCTTCATGGTAGGAATACAGTTTTTGATGAGCGGTTTTTGGCTTACATCGAACGTGATAGAAACATAGAAAACCTACAGCACAATACAGGCCCTTTGGCCCACAAAGCTGTGCCGAACATGTCCTTACCTTAGAACTACCTAGGCTTATCCATAGCCCTCTATTTTCCTAAGCTCCATGTACCTATCCAGGAGATTCTTAAAAGACCCTATTGTTTCCGCCTCCACCACAATTGTCGGCAGCCCATTCCACGCACTCACCACTCTTTGAGTAAAAACTCTTACCCCTGATATCTCCTCTGTACCTATTCCCAAGCACCTTAAAACTGTGCCCCTCTTGTGCTAGCCATTTCAGCCCTGAGGAAAAGCCTCTGACTATCAACAATGCCTCTCATTATCTTATACACCTCTAGAGGAAATTACGACACATTTGGATAGCAGTAGAAGGATCAGTCAGAGTCAGCATGGATTTATGAAGGGAAAATCATGCTTGACTAATCTTCTGGACTTTTTTGAGGATGTAACAATGAAAATGGACAAGAGAGAGCCAGTGGGTGTAGTGTACCTGGACTTCCAGAAAGTTTTTGATAAAGTCCCACATAGGATATTAGTGGGCAAAATTAGGGCACATGGTATTGGGGGCAGAGTACTGACATGGATTGAAAATTGGCTGGCTGACAGGAAACAAAGAGTAGCGATTAATGGGTCCCTTTCGGAATGGCAGGCTGTGACCAGTGGGGTACCGCAAGGTTCGGATGCTGGGACCGTAGCTGTTTACAATATACATTAATGATTTAGATGAAGGGATTAAAAGTAACATTAGCAAATTTGCTGATGACACAAAGCTGGGTGGCACTGTGAAATGTCAGGAGGATGGTATGAGAATACAGGGTTACTTGGACAGGTTGGGTGAGTGGGCAAATTATATGGCAGATGCAGTTTAATGTGGATAAATGTGAGGTTATCCACTTTGGTGGCAAGAACAGGAAGGCAGATTACTTTCTAAATGGAGTCAAGTTAGGAAAAGGGGAAGTACGAGATCTAGATGTTCTTGTACACCAGTCAATGAAAGCAAGCATGCAGATACAGCAGGCAGTGAAGAAAGCTAATGGCATGCTGGCCTTTATAACAAGAGGAATTGAGCATAGGAGTAAAGAGGTCCTTCTGCAGCTGTACAGGGACCTGGTGAAACCCCACCTGGAGTACTGTGTGCAGATTTGGTCTCCAAATTTGAGGAAGGACATTCTTGCTATTGAGGGAGTGCAGTGTAGATTAACAAGGTTAATTGCCAGAAAGGCGGGACTGTCATATGTTGAAAGATTGGAGCGACTGGGCTTGTATACACTGGAATTTAGAAGGATGAGAGGAGATCTGATTGAAACATATAAGATTATTAAGGGATTGGACACGCTGGAGGCAGGAAGCATGTTCCCGCTGATGGGTGAGTCCAGAACTAGAGGCCACAGTTTAAGAATAAGGGGTAGGCCATTTAGAACAGAGATGCGGAAAAACTTTTTCACCCGAGAGTGGTGGACATGTGGAATGCTCTGCCCCAGAAGGCAGCGGAGACCAAGTTTCTGGATACATTCAAGAGAGAGTTAGATAGAGCTCATATAGATAGCGGGGTCAAGGGATATGGGGAGAGGGCAGGAACGGGGTACTGATTGTGTATGATCAGCCATGATCACAGTGAATGGCAGTGCTGGCTAGAAGGGCCAAATGGCCTACTCTTGCACCTACTGTCTATTGTCTATCAGGTCACCTCTCATCCTCCGTTGCTCCAAGGAGAAAATGCTGAATTCACTCATGCATAAGGCATGCTCCCCAATCCAGGCAAAGTCCTTATAAATCTCCTCTGCACCCTTTCTATGGTTTCCACATCCTTTCTGTAGTGAGGCGACCAGAATTGCGCACAGTATTCCAAGTGGGTTCTGACCAGAGTCCAAGATAGCTACAATATTACTTCGTGGCTCTTAAACTCAATCCCAAAGTTGATGAAGGCCAACACACTGTATGCCTTAACCGCACAGTCAACCTGCGCAGCAGCTTTGAGTGTCCTATGGACTCAGATCCCAAGATCTCTCTGATCCTCCATTAATGCTATATTCTGCCATCATGTTTGACCGACCAAAATGAAAACTTCACACTTATCTGGGTTGAACCCCATCTGTCACTTCTCAGCCCAATTTTTCATCCTATCAATGTCCCGTTGTAACCTCTGACAGCCCTCCACACTGTCCACAACACCTCCAACCTTTGAGTCATCAGCAGGATTACTAATCCATCCCTCCACTCCCTCATCCAGGTCATTTATAAAAATCACGGAGAAGGGGCCCCAGAACAGACCAGAGGCACACCACTGGTCACTGACCTCCATGCAGAATATGAACCGTCTATAACCACTCTTTGCCTTCTGTGGGCAAGCCAGTTCTGGATCCACAAAGCAATGTCCCCTTGGATCCCATGTCTCCTTACTTTCTCAATAAGACTTGCATGGGGTACCTTATCAAAGGCCTTGCTGAAATCCATATACACTACATCTACAGCTCTACCCTCAATGTGTTTAGTCACATCCTCAAAAAAATTTCAGTCAGGCTCGTAAGGCACAACCTGCCTTTGACAAAGCTATGCTGACTATTCCTAATCATATTATGCCTCTCCAAATGATCATAAATCCTAACTCTCAGGATCTTCTCCATCAACTTACCAACCACTGAAGTAAGACTCACTGGTCAAAAATCTCCTGGGCTATCTCTACTCCCTTTCTTGAAAAAGGGAACAACATCCGTAACCTTCCAATCCTTCGGAACCTCTCCCATCCTCATTGATGATGCAAAGATCTTCGCCAGAGGCTCAGCAATCTCCTCCCTGGCTTCCCACAGTAGCCTGGAGTACATCCTGTCCAGTCCCAGTGACTTATCCAACTCGATGCTTTCCAAAACCTCCAGCACATCCTCTTCCTTAATATCTACATGTTCAAGCTTTTCATTCTGCTGCAAGTCATTCCCTACAATCCCCAAGATTCTTTTCATGGTGAATACTGAAGTAATGTATTCACTAAGTACCTCTGCTATCTCCTCTAGTCCCATACACACTTTTCCACTGTCGCACTTGATTGGTCCTATTCTCTCACATCTCATCCTCTTGCTCTTCACATACTTGTAGAATGCCTTGGGGTTTTCCTTCATCCTGTCCGCCAAGGCTTTCTCTTGGCTCCTTCTGGCTCTCCTAATCTCATTCTTAAACTCCTTCCTGCTAGCCTTATAATCTTCTAGATCTCTATCATTACCTAGTTTTTTTTGAACCTTTCGTAAGCTCTTTTTTTCTTCTTGACTAGATTTACAGCAGCCTTTGTACACCACGGTTCCTGTACTCTACCATCCTTTCCCTGTCTCATTGGAACGTACCAATGCAGAACTCCATGCAAACATCCCCTGAATATTTGCCACATTTCTTCCATTTATTTCCCTGAAAACATTTGTTCCCAATTTATGCTCCCAAGTTCCTGCCTGATAGTCTCATATTTCCCCTTACTCCAATTAAAAGTTTCCCCCACTTGTCTGTTCCTATCCCTCTTCAATGCTGTGGTAAAAGAGAGAGTGATTACAATTTTATCTCCAAAATGTTCTCCCACTGAGAGATCTGACACCTGACCAGGTTCATTTCCCAATACCAGATCAAGTACAGCCTCTCCTCTTGTAGGCTTATTTATATATTGTGTCAAGAAATCTTCCTGAACGCACCTAACAAACTCCACCCCATCTAAGCCCCTCACTCTAGGGAGATGCCAATCAATATTTGGGAAATTAAAATCTCCCACAACAACCGTGTAATTATTACACCTTTCCAGAATCTGTCTCCCTATCTATTCCTCAATGTCCCTGTTACTATTGAGTGATCTATAAAAACCCAGTAGAGTTATTGACCCCTTCCCAGTCTTAACTTCCACCCACAGAGACTCAGTAGACAATCTCTCCATGTCTTCCTCATTTTCTGCAGCCAAGACAATATCCCTGATCAACAGTGCCACACCCCCACCTCTTTTGCCTTCTCCCTGTCTTTTCTGAAAGATCTAAAGCCTGGCACTTGAAGTGGCCAACTCCTGCGACGCTGCTGGTGCCAAACTGTATCGGTCTCTGTCGTTCCTCGGGATTCAGCAGCTGTGTGGAGAGGGGGAGCCTGCTGTTTGGGTAAGAGCTTGTTCTCCTTATCACACTGGCTTGTGCATCATGTAGGCAGTTAAGAAACAATATCCATGGCCCACCCCCACCAACAGAGCACTTCAAAATCAGGAAAAACTGAAGCACATAGCAGGTCAAAGCAAGTAGAACTAAGGGAACTGGAATTGTTTTACTAATGTCACATGTAACGAGACGCAGTGAAACGCTTATCGTGCAGACTGTTCATACAGATCCGATCATTACACAGTGCAGTGAGCTAGAACAAGGTAAACCAGTAACAACGCAGAATGAAGTGTAAAAGCTAGAGAGAAAGTGCAAGTGAACAGCAAGCCGCAAGACCATAATGAGGCAAACGGTGAGGTCAAGAGTCCTTTTTTAAAAAAAAGTCTTATAACAGCCGGTAGAAGCCGTCCTTGAGCGTGGTGACATGATTAATGGGAAACGGGAGGAGAGTGAATGTCCAGGGTAGGCGAGGTCTTTGATTACTTTGATTGCCTGACTGAGACAGAAAGATAGAGGGGAGAAATATATAATGTGAGGAGACAACTTAAATAAGGGGTCAGTGGGGCTGAAGAGAAATCCAAGATGGTGGTGAAAAACACTCAGCAATTGTTAGAATAAAGAATTACATAAAAGTTAGAAGTATTTGGAATAAAGTTTGTGCGCAGATTCAGAAATACCAGCATGTATTTGCATTGTAAATTGTACATGAGTGAGGGGAGAACAGTTCGTGGCGACCCACTTTCTGCGCAGGTGAACCGGCTCACAAATAGCCAGCGCGCAGGGGGAGACTTTGGTAATGCACCTCTGATGTCATTTCCGCCTGGAGAGAGCGGGCGCTAGGGATTAAATGCCAGCGCCGCGAAGTTTGAATGAACTAGTCTCCAAACGACTTACCGTGTCGTTATTTCAGCGCTGTGTGTAGCACATCGCTACATTGGTGACCCCGACAGTCCAAACGGGATTTGGACCAAAGATGACCAACTCTTCATCTGTTCACGCAGTTTCGCTACAACTGCCGACTTTCTGGACGCTGCGACCACGCGGGTGGTTTAGCCAAGCAGAAGCCCAGTTCCAGATTCGGCAGATATCCTCTGATTCCACGCGTTACTACCACATGGTGAGTGCCCTTGACTGGGAGCACATGTGTAGCATATCGCTACAAGGTTACATTTACAATGCAAATCTAACCTCTTCCTCCTACATCGCCCCCCATTTTATAGAACATGAAATAAGCATCTACCTATGATTATACCTGCTGTTGCAAAGTTATATCTTCTGACTAAGTTATAGTCAGAATTACAATGCAGGATAATGAAATGATTATGTCTCAAGAGGAAGGTAGATGTTGAAATCCCAAAGGAAACAGGCTGAAGAGAAATGAAATCCATCAAGTCCTTGGTTTTGACTGAAGTGCTCACATAACATCAGCAGATTGATGAGTGTGGAGTCAGGCCGAAACTGACTGAATATCATCTGTGCGCCTGACAGGATACCCACAGTACTGCACAGCCGAGAAGGCAGCATCAAAACCTGGCCAATGTAAGAAGTGGTTAATTATGCAGACCCAACTTCCAGTAATTTCTCTCCCTTCTCTATTTTCCATTCCCCATTCTGTCTTGTTTCTTACCCGTTTCTCTTCTCACCTGCCCATTACCTCCCACCCTTTCTCCCATGATCAACTTTCATCTCCTCTCAGATTCCTCCTCCTTCAGCACATCAGCTCTTGCACCCATCACCTCCCAGCTTCTTACTTCCCCCTCCCCCAGTTTCACCTATCCCCTGCCATCTTGTACTCCTAACTACCCTTCTCCCCCGCTCCAGTCCCGATGAAGGGTCTTGTCCCAAAATGTTGACTGTTTATCCCCCTCCATAGATGCTGCCCACTGAGATCCTGCAGCACTGTGTGTGTGTGCAGTCTGTGGGTGCCAAGTGTGCACCGGGTCAGAATTTAATAGTTCACCCTACTTCCAGCTTTGTGTCATTGTCTGTTCATTGCCACTTGTTGAGAGAGCATCTCCAAAATTCATCTGTGTACCAGGAACCCAAAGAGGTCATTGATAATAGATCCAATGAGGAATTTTGGAAAAACATTTTAACGAGGGAATGATCGGCATGTGGAATTCATTATTAAACCGAATAGTTGTGGCAAAGAGCATTCAACGGAAAGCCTGATGAGTGGGGATAAAGAAACTGCAGAGGACAAGTGATTCTGCAGATGCTGGAATAATGCCTGCCTTACCCACACAGACAACTCCTTGGCTTTCAGGTAGGGTCCCATCTATGGGGAAAGTGCAGATAATTCTGAATCAAAGCTGGTTCTGCAGAAGTGCCAATAGATTAAAGCATTCAGCCTGCTCCTCTCCGTTTACAGTACATGCAAAAGTCTTAAGTACATATACAGCTCGGATGCCCACTTTTGCACAGTACTGTATTTGTCAGCATGGTCAGAGAGCGAGTTTGTAAATCTGGGAGCAAACAATTTTGGGACTGGCGAGGGTGGAGTGCACAGGAGGGGTGTGGGACAGGTGGCAGAGAAGGAATGCCAGGGCCAGGGGTGGCGTGGGTACAGACGCACCCAGACCCAGCCTCAAGTCATTAGGAAAGATCACTTGATTCCAAACAATTGGTTTCTTAATCATTACAGAATGCCTCTGGTTCTTCCCACTCGCTTCCTCTTTTCCCAACAAGACCCCTTTCCCTGCTCTATTCCCACTATGCCCACAGTAGAGACATATCAGAATCAGGTTTAACAGCACTCACATATGTCATGAATTTTTTTTTTGCAGAAGCAGTACAAAAATTATATAAATAATTTTATATACATAAAATTACAACAGCACCATGCAAAAGTCTTGGGCACCCTAAGCTATATCCTGTATATATGCCCTAGTCTTTTGCACAGTCCCATACATACCAACTTGTCCTACTAGCATTCATAAACAATGCTCAATATGCTGGAGGAACTTAGGTCAGGCAACATCTTTGGAGGGAAATGAACAGTTAACAATTCAACCCGAGACTTCATCAGTCCTCATGTAGCTCAGGATTTCTTTTATTCCGTGAGGGGCTTTCACAATCGGAACCACATGAGGCATATGGTATTCAAATACAGATCGGTCATCTAACTGGTAGAACACACACAAAATGCTGGAGAGATTCAGCAAGTCAGGCAGCATCTATGGATGTTTTGGGCTAAGACCCTTATGAGTGTTGATGAAGGGTCTCAATCCAAAACACTGACTATTTGTTTCCGTCCATACACACTCCCCGACCTTGGAGTTCTTCCAGTATTTACTGTACATTGCTTGGGATTTCCAGTACCTGCAAAATCTCATACTTTGGATTATGTTTTTAAAACATTTGATCTTTTTATTTCAGATTTCGAGCTTCCAGAGTATTTTGCTTTTGAATCCTCTCACTGCTGTTGTGAGATTACTCAACGCGAGTCAGCCACCATGTTTCCCACAGCAATGGTGTAAGCTGGTCGAGCTCTTGCCACAGTTCCAGGGAGCAAAGTTCAGTCCTGACCTCTGGCACTAGGTGGAGTTGTTCAGCAAGACTGTGGACTCTGAGGACTTTGAGGTTCATATTGCACGTGTTCCAACCAGGATTCTGGTTACTGTTTTCTTTGCGGTTCGATCAGGATGAATGATGCGGACTGGGTGGACGCCCCTGAACTGATGGTGGCACGGCCGTGAACTGAACGCAGCTGAATATTACTAGACTCCTGGTTTGATGCTTGGTATGGGGTGCTCTCCTGTTTTGGTCATTTACACAATTTGTTCTTTTTTTTAAAATAAGAATATTGGGTGTTTGATGTATTCTTTGAATGGGTTCCATGGAGTTTGTTTTGTAGGTGCCTGCAGAAGGATGAATTTCAGTCTTGCATTCTGTATACATACTTTGATAATAAATGTACTTTGAATCTTTGAAATGTGTTTAAGTTAGCATTTTACTAACCATTGGAAACTCCAAATAACAAAGACACAGAGGCTATTTACTGTATGTTATACAATGGAATGTTTCACCACAGGCTGTTTCAAGACTCCAAACAAAATCACTCATTATAATTGGTACTTTGTCTTTCCATACAGAGTTTCACATGCTACTAAATCTGATTAACAAAGCTAATTCGTTCCAGGAGAAAGAGGGAGGCTGGATCTGTAGGAATAATTCAAGTGGCTCCATGGTGACTTAACAAACAGTCACAGGGAGAGTTCCAGATCCTGCACAGAAGCTTTGAATTAGAAGATGGTGTTAATTGAAGTCATCTTCTGCAAAGAGGGAGAAGGAAGCAACATATTTACAAAATCTTTTTTATATTCACCTTGATATAGCTTCTTCCTGCTGCTTTTGATTATCTCAGCTTTCACACAAAGGTGGGAAACTCGGGTCACAACACTGCTTTCAAAGGCAGAGATACCATTTACATTTACTACAAGACACAGCAGGGGTTGGCTGCAGGAACGCAAAATGTTGCTCCTCTTTCCTCTCAGCCCCCACCACCTCTCTCTGACGCTCCCTTTCGGCAGCAAAAAAATTTAAATCTTGCTGTAATATCAAAGGATCTGGCGAGACTAAAGGTGCTCACGCCACTCTGTGTGGTGGCCTGAAGCTGGTGCATCGCTGGGTGGGCAGGGTGGAGATGTGGCTCTACCAAAGGAGGTAGACAGCACTCCTTCCCTCCGCTAGCCTGCGGGTCATCGTTGGGTAAGGTGTGGCGCCTGCTTAAGAGTCTCCCCACCCGCCCAATCAGCGTCAATGAAACCATGGGAAGTGGTGGGTGGTCTATGAGCAGCTGGTGCATAATCACAAGATATAGGAGCAGAATTTGCCATTTGGCCCATCAAGTTTGCTCCACAATTTCATCATGACTGATCCGACTTTCCTGTCCACCCTAATCCCCTACTATCTTCCCCGTATCCCTTCATGCCTGACAAATCAAGGATCTCTGCCTTAATACACATGAAGACTTGGCCTCCACAGCTGCCCATTGCAAAGAACTCCCCAGACTCACCAGCCTATCTGGCTAAAGAAATTCCTCATCTCAGTACTAAAAGAACACTCCTCTAAATTCTGAGGCTGCTTCCTCCGGTCCTAGACTCTCCCATCAGAGGAAACCTCTCCACATCCACCATCAACACTCGATAGGTCGCCCCGCATTCTGAGTTCCAGTGAGTACAGACCCAGAGCCATCCATCACTCTTCAAAGCCATTTAATCCTGGAATCAGTTTGCAAAACTTCCTTTGAACCCTCTCAAGTGTCAGCACATCCTTTCTAAGACAAAGGGCCCAAACCTGCTCACAATACTCCAAGAGAGGCCTCTCCAGTGCTTTATAACATCTCAATATCGCACTCTTGCTTTTATATATCTTAGTGCTGTTGACATGAATGCTAACATTGCTTTTGCCTTCCTCACCACAGACTCAACCAGCAAATTAACCTTCTGGGAATCCAACACTAGGTCTCCCGAGTCCCACTGCACTCAGATTTTTGAATTTACTTTTCATTTTGAAGATAGCCAACCTTTCATTTCTACAAAAGTGCATGACCAGTTCCGATTTGAGATGTTTGAAAGGCAAGAAATCCTACTAAGAACATTACTTACTACTAAAAACATTACTTATACCATCAAAGTTGTGGTGAACTATTGCTGCAGACAGTGAGGAGGCGAGGCTGGTTTGGGGAATGAGCCATGCTGGGGCATTGTGGGATGCAATGTGTTCAAGATGGAGTCGGTATCGATGCAGAGATGGAGTGAGCAATTTGGAGAGTCAATACGGGAGAGTTTCGATGTCCGCCCACCTAATCTAGGTGAGAGGTCGGCTCACTCCAAGTGCCGAGCCAATTTGGAGAGATCGAGAACATCTTCGAGCTGCGTGGCCCAAGCGTATCGTGGTACCAGGGTCCGGGTCCTAGAGCAAAGCACTACCCAGTGCTTGGACAATTTAAATGCTGCCACAGATAGACAGGAAGCTTGAAGGCCAAGCTGATTTTAGTCACTGTCCTGTCAATGTTCACTCTTTCTCCATTGTGATGAGACCAAATGATCCAGCTCTTGTGCATTTTTGCCCACTGGTGTAACGGATTGGGATCGAGGCTTGGGCCTACTCTGGGAGTGGGTCCAGGGTCTCAGTCTGATCCATCCGGAATGCTGTTGGCTTTTCTATTGTTTGCAGGAGTTTGAGTATTTTTTTTCCTCTTTCTCTGCACAGTGGTTTTTGGGCTTTTTTTTAAAAAAAACTGGATTCCTTGGGGTTTCTTGCTTTGTGGCTGCCTGTAAGACAAATCTCAACGTGTACAATTTACAAATTTTGATAAATATATTTTGAATCTTGAATACACTTCCTGACACTGTATTCCATCTGCCACTTCTTTGCCCATTCTCCTAACATGTCTGAGTCCTTCTGTAACACACCTACTTCCTATTAAGTCCTGGTTACACAACCACTGATGCCAGGCAGATAAATCACTAATGAGTATTGGCAATAGCTGGCATCACACCTGCCTTGTAAAGACACCGCCCAAGAGAAGGCAAGGCAACAAAAATTTGCCAAGAGCAATTATGATCCTGGGAAAAACCATGTCATATGACGCAGCACTTAAGCCAATGCATTATTGATGGAGCTACTACCATCAGGTAGGAAGCACAAGGGCCTTAGGTCCCACACCACCATGTTTGGGAACACTTATTAACCTTCAACCCTCCTGGTGTGGGTAATTTCACTCACCCCAAGCACTGAACTGACTCACTTTCAAGGACTCTACAACTCGCTTTCAGTATTTACCTCAGACCACCCCATCTCGCACTTATCATTTCACAGTCAAAGTCACTTCAAGGTTTGACATGTTGTGCATTCAGAGATGCTCTTCTGCACACCACTGTTGTAACACCTTGTTGAGTTACTGTTTCCCTCCTGTCAGCTTGAACCAGTCTGGCCATTCTCCTCTGACCTCTCCCATTAACAAGGCATTTTTGCCCCCTGAACTGCCACTCCTAGGATTTTTTTTTAATTTTTATTTCATTTTCTGTAAAATCGATTCTGTTGTGAGTAAAAATCCCAGAAGATCAGCAGTTTCTGTGATACTCAAACCAGCCCATCTGGCACCATGGTCAAAGCCACTTAGATCACCTTTCTTCCCCTTTCTGATGTTTGGTTTAAACAAATAAACCTCCTGACCATGTTTGCATGCTTCATGCATTGTTGCTGCTCATTAGGTATTTGGATTTACAACTTATACAAGTCTACCTAATAAAATGGCCAGTGTACATTGTCTTCAAAGCCTCTTCTCCTGCAACAACCTCTACTGTTTCCTGATACACTATCAACATTTGAAAGCAAGCAGGGGTTGTAACTATTAAGTGCTTAAAAAATACTGAGATAAAGAGTCCAAAATAACTCAGTACATTGAAGAGAATTCAGACATCAGTCCCAAGGTAATCCTCTTAAATCTCAGCCAACATCAAGTCTGCTGATACTGTCCTCCCAAGATTTTTTTTTTAAATACTTCTTTGAAAGGTTAGGATCCCATTACCCCAACTTCTCTCATTGGTTACACAAGTGTTCTTAAAATTATTCCACATCTCCTCCACTCTAGCCAGCAAACCTTTCGATTATCTCCCTTCAGCAGTGGTGTGCAAGAGGATTAGGAATTACCTTGGTTACCTGATCTTCTTACCAATTTAAGTATTGTTTTGTGTTATACTATTCCTCAAGAGGTTATTATTCATGAATCAAGCATTTAAGGTTATAATCAACCCAACATGTAATGGAAGTCAAAAGCACAAAGAATTTCTATATTAGACATACACAAGGGTGACACGGTAGCGTAGCAGTTAATGCAACACTTTAGAGACAACTAAGATCCGTGTTCAATTCTGTTGCTGTCTCCAAGGTGACAAGGTACATTTAATATCACAGTATACAACCTGAAATTCGTCCACTTCACAGATATCCATGAAACAAAAAACCCAAAACCCTGAAGCCCCCCCCATCATTTTGCACAAGCACCAACACCCCCCGCACCACCCACCACACAAGCAAAAGCACCAAAAGTCCATCAAATCTACAGTCCACAAATCAGCAGCTTGCATCTCAAACATGCTCCCACTCTCCAGTGGGAGGGGAGAGAGGTCACCCCTGCAACGAGAGTGGAGACCACCAACTCGCTGTTCCAATGTTACAATCTTCTGCACCGAGGACTGACAGGCTGTCTCTCCATCGAAAGAGAAAGTGTGCTGAGACAGTATTGGGAGTATAAAAATATTATGGAGTATAAAACTTGTATTACTTGCTCTGTAACCAAAACTATGTAGTCAGTTTGCTAAGCATGTACCCAAGATGAAATGCTAGGACTGTAGAAGACAATGATGTGTTAATATCTGTTAATGAGAGGTAGCTAAGACTTGCTATTTGCTATGCATGTATCCAATTGAATGTAGAAGACAATGGTGTGGTAATGAGAGGTAGCCAAGAGATGTTTTGCTTTGAACTTGTTTGCTGTGTAACCAAAACTATGTAGTCAGCCTTGATGTAGATTATGTAGTTTGAACTTGATATTTGCTATGCATGTATCCAATTGACTGTAGAAGACAATGGTGTGTTGATAAGAGGTAGCTGAGAGATGTAGATTAGAACATGATTAAGTCAATAGGTAGAAACAATAGTGGCAGATGTACTTGTGATATGCACCTATAGACCGATTAAACCAGGAGATCGCTATAAGGATTGGTGGGCAATCAGCAACTAGCTCACTGACTGTCTCAGCTTTGATTTGCAAATTAAAGTTTAACCCTTCTTGAAGCATCTTCTGCGTTTCCTGGTCATTTGTGAGGCACGAGAAACCACGACAACTGTGGGTTTCCTCCAGTTTCATCCCACATACCCTAAGGTGTACGGTTAGGGTTATGAGGTGTGGGGATACTGTGTTTGTGGCAACTCTTGCAGGCCGGCCACAGCACAAACCTTACTAACTTTATCCGAAGCAAACAACTCATTTCACTGTGTCGTTTCAAAGTATGTGACAAATAAAGCCAAACCTGCTTTCAAATGTTATAGGTTAGCTGCCCTTTGAAGAATTTCTGTGAATATTAAGTTATTTTTTTGAAAAACGCAAAGAGTTAAGAAATAACTCCTACACTGATCCAATCTCACACTTCGATTCAACTGCAGAAGTTAAATGTTCTGCTTTCAAGTTTTTATTCCCAATGGCAACAGAACCTTGAATGAATTGACAACTACATTTCACTGGTTGTCCCTCCCACTTTGTCAATTCTCCACACCAACCCTTCACCTAAAGTTGGGTAGTCAACACATTGTCTGAGATGCAAGAGATTATCTGGGAATAAGCGGATTGGAGGAATTGTGCAACAAGAAGGTTGCACGAATTCTCAAGTAACAGGAGGGAAGACCTGATAGAGGAGGAAACCACAGGCCCAATCCTCATTGAAGGATCAGCAACTTAAAATTCACTGGTGTTATTATTCAGAGGACCAGTCCTGGGCTCAGCACACAAGTGCAATTATGAATAAAGAACAGCACCTCTACTTCCTCAGGAGCTTTGGCATGACAAGTCTTATTATTCTACTCTGGGTTTATTGAGTATGCCTGCAATAAAATGAATCTCAGGTTTGTACATGGTGATACATGTACATTGATACTAAATTTACTTTGAACTATTAAATTATGACAGGTATAGATAATTGTAATCTTTTCCCCAGGGTCAAAAATGTCTAATACTAGAGGGCAAGTTTATCAGGAGAGAGGGGACAAGTTTATGAGATGACCAAGGCAAAGTTTTTTGAAAATACAGAGCGTGGTAAGCGCCTGAACTACACTGTCAGGGGTGGTGGTGGAGGCAAAAACGATATGGGTGTTTAAGAGATTTAAATAAGTACATGTATGTACAGAGAATGGAAGGATATGGACATTGTGTTCACAAATGCAACTAATTTAGTCAAGTACTACTTTAATTAGTTTGACAGCTTTATGGACTGGAACAACACACACAAGTCGGACAGCATCTATGGAGTGGAACTGTTTCAGG
Organism: Hypanus sabinus; assembly: GCF_030144855.1. Taxonomy (NCBI): domain Eukaryota; kingdom Metazoa; phylum Chordata; class Chondrichthyes; order Myliobatiformes; family Dasyatidae; genus Hypanus; species Hypanus sabinus. Next base: position 154,770,491 of record NC_082714.1, read on the forward strand.
TCAAGATCCTCTCGGAACTGGATAGGAAAGGGAGAAGAGGCCAGACTCGCTTTCAATTACACAGCCACACACAGGAACTCATCAAGTCACGCAGCATCTATGGAGAGGAATAAGCACTTGTTTCAAACTGAGACTCATCAGGACAATGGGCTGAAGGGCCTTTTCCTATACATGCCGTACTACGTCCTCCGTGAACCAAACTAAACCCTAGACATTTGTATTTGATTTTGCTGCTGTCACCCATTATCTGGGCAATTTACTGCACCATCTGCCATTCTCCTTCATAATGTACTGCTCTTGACAAATCCCAGAGTGCTGGGCCTGCACCCAACAATGCTGGAGAATGGAGTAAGTGAGGATTTCAGCAGGTTTTAAAACAAGGCAAACAGGATGTCAACAGTGCAAAACATTAAAGCAGGTTAGGCCGTCTCCAATTTCCAGACTATTTATGTTTGCCGGGCTTTGATTAGTCTTGTCAGGATTAGAGCACAGTGCGTGCATGCATACACACAGTGCCTTCACCTGATGTGAAGGCTTTAGCAAAATATAGCATTCCTGCAATTAAACTGACAGTGTAACACAACAGCAGACAGACAGGCTGGACATGCTTGTAGGGTTAATAACTGGAAAACCATCAGAGTCATACAACACCGAAACAAGCCCTTCAGCCCAAACGGTCAGTGCTGCCCACAATGAACACTGAAGCTCGTGTCATTTGCTCACATTTCAAAGTACGCACAATTAAGCTCAGTTTATTGTCATACAACCATACACGTGTATATGGCCAAATGAAACAAAGTTCCTCAGGACACAGTACATATACAACCTTGAGAATCATTGTGCATTGAAATCTTTAAGGAGCGATGCCTCAGAAAGGAGGCATCCATTGCGGACCCTCATCACTCAGGTCATGCCCTCTTCTCATTGCTACCGACAGGAAGGTGGTACAGGAGCCCGAAGGCACACACTCAAAAATTCACAAAGAGCTTCTTGTCCTCTGCCATCTGATTCCTATATAGACATTGAGCCCATGAACACCGCATTTAAAAAAGTATATTTGTTTTGCACTATTTTTTATCTATTTAATATTCACACTTACTGTAATTGATTTACTTATTTTTCATTCTGTATAATGTACTGCATTGTACTGCTGTGAAGTCAACAAATTTCACAACATGCTAGTGATAATGAACCTGATTTTGATTCATTGCAACACAAAAAATAGCTGGAGGAACTCAACAAGTCAGGCAGCATCTATAGAGAGAAATAAACAGTCAACTTTTCGGTTTGAGACCTTTTAATCAAAATCACTGTGGATTTAGAGCAGGGGGTTTGACCTCTCACTTCAGAGTATTGGCCCATGGCATAAAAATGTTGGGAACCCTGATTTAGCCCACATCTCCCTAAACCTCTCCTATCCAATTATCTGTACAGATGTCTTTTAAATGTTAATATACAAACCTGAACCATTTACTCTCGATGGAAAAAGTTGCTTCTTAAGTTGCTATTAAATCTCTCCCTCTTCACCTTGTGCTTCTGAGTTCTAGATTCCCCAACCCTTGGGAAAAGACAGTACTCGTTCACCCAATCTATGCCCCTCATAATTTGGATGATGTCCGATCACTGTTTCAATTCAAATTGTTTAGATTTAGGATCCTTTAAAATTAGAGAATGTATATAGTATACAACCTGAAATTCATACTCTTCACAAGACACCCACAAGAGACCCCATAGAATGAATGATGGAACAGTGAAGCCTTGAACCACCAAGAGAATACTTATGGTTCACCAAATCACAGCAACCACAGTCTAATGGGACAACTGATCCACCTTTAACAAAATACACCATTCTGTGGTACATGAAGGACAGATGCAAGTTCACACACTCAGCAGATGATGAAAGATCCAAGTCATGTTACATGATGCTCTGAGCCACTGCGACTTGCAAGCGGTTGCATCATTTGGAACTGCACAGCTACAAATAGTTCAGGTATTCCACCCAGCAGCAGGGATCGACCCACACATACTTCGTTCCAATGCAATAGGCAAAGTTATTGCAATGACTCATTTTTTAAAAAATACTTCAAATGTGACATCACTAATTACAGCTAAATAATGAGTAGTCAAAATATGCACTGAAAATAGGTTAATTAGACTACAATATGAAAATCATTTGTTTCATGGAACAAGGATCGTTATAGTAACAACTCAAGGAACCACATCAATCTCTAGCACCCATATAAGCCCACAAGGTTATTATCCCTCTCAGCCGCACTCTTCTGCCTTTTCTCTGTAAACTTTGATGCCCTTACTAATCAAGAATCTATCGATCTCTGCTCAAAATAAATTCAATGTTGCCTCCACAGCCATCCATGGCAACGAATTCCACAGATTCACCACCATCTGGCCAAAGGAATTCCTCCTCATCTCTGTTCCAAAGGGATATCCTTCTATTCTGAGGCTGTGCCCTCTGGTCCTAGACTCCCCCATTATAGGACCATCCTCTCCACATCTGCTATCTAACCCTTGCAATATTTGACACGTTTCCAGCCAAGGTGGGGAAGTTCAACTTGTATAGTCACAGTCAGAAACCCAACTCCCTTTCACAGTCTAATCTACTTCATCTGAAACTACAGTAAATTAGAATTCAAGAAAATATTCATGACTTTTTATTTTGAGAACAATTGCCATAAAGTTAGCTGTGTCCCAACCAGTTGCAGGGCACAGCCTCAGAGAAGAAGCACATCCCTTTTTAAACGGAGATGAGGAAGAATTTCTTTGGTCAGACCATAGCAAATTCATTGCCACAGCAGAAGTTGAAAAGTTCTTGAGTAGTAAGGGTACTAAAGGTTACGGAAGAATGCGGTTATGAGGGATATTAAATTAGCCATGGAATGGTGGAGCAGACTCAATTGACTGAATGGCCTAATTCTTCTCTTATCATATGGTCTTATAATTTTTTGTAATTCAATAAATTGTCTACTTTTATTTTTTAAAAAGAAAAAGCAGTTGCCACATCAGCTGGATCCCAACCAATTCCAGCTGCAGGACACAACCTCAATGGTGGAGCAGATGCGATGAACTTTTTAAAAGCTATTTATTAATGCTTTTTGGGAGGGTGATTTTAGATGCATATCATATTTATACTGAGTTAAATACTCTATGTAATTAGTTTTGCTACAATAAGCGTATGGGACACTAGAAAAATGTTGAATTTCCCCTTGGGGATGAATAAAGTATCTATCTATCTATCAATTTTGCTCCCATGCCTGATGATCAAACCTGTTCAATCTTGATCTATGGAGATGGCATGTTTGTTTATTGAGAAACAGCACGGGAATACAGCCCTTTGAACCACGCCATCCAGAATTCCCCCAAAACTGGGAAAGGCTATCATCCAGAACCTCTCTGCCTCTGTAATGGCCCTCTTGTCCTGGTGGCCGCTGTACACCGGATGCTCCCCAAGGTCATTCAGGGGGTGGATGAAGGACACCACATAAGCTGGAAAGCAGCAGCCATACCAGCTCGTGGGGAGCCACGGGTGGGCGCGGTGGCCGCAGATCGAGTGGGTCCCGTTCAGGGTCCAGGGAGCTCCCAGCTTAGCGGCATCATCGGCAATGGTCACTGGGGCACCCGGGTACCAGTTTCGCTGACAGTTGCTGTGACCAATGGAAAAGTTAGAAGTGTGCGCATTGCGGAGTCTGCGCCAACATTTGTTAGGTATACTCAGTGGCTGAGGAATAACTCAGAGGGTGGGAACTCGGGTGGAGGAGGTCTTTTTGTAAGTAGTCTTCCCCCTGCAATGCTCCTTCCACAGGGCATATAGGCTGGGGGTGGGGATGCCACCTATCTGGTTACAATCCACCTCGCACGCAGCAATTCCGTGTACAGCTGCCTGCGTGTTTATCTGAGAGGGACAGTGTCTAGGGCCCTTGTCTCGGTCTTGCGGACCTGCGTAGGTGCCCCCCTCTGCATATATTCTAATCCCTCCAGGAGGGTGATGACATCCCGTACGGTCCTACCGCTGGCTGGTGCCATGAGGGGCACGATTACCGACTTCAGATCGGGGTGTGCGGTAGTGACCAAGTATCCCGCTAGGGCACCGGTCACTCGTGTTTTCAAGGAAGTTATGGTCGCAGGCACCTTGATAGATGCCGTTGACCAGTGCCCATTCCCTGATAACCCGGGTGCCCTCACTGACTGTACCCCATTGCGGGCGCCCGTGCAGATCCCGCTCCAGAAGTGTGGGATAGCGAGCTCGTACCGCGGTCATACCCGATCCCACAGGGTTGTGCCGTCGCGGATTTCTGCTTGTGGCGCCCACAGCGCATTGTTTATGCTCTGCTGGTCAGAGAGGCTTCCCAGGGCACTTGCCTCCTGATGGGAGAGGCTGAGGTTGGGGCCCCCCTCGTCCCACAGCCGGGGCAGCCAGGCTGCGGGGTGCTCACCTGGTCGTTGGCAGTAGCGATCCGCCAACTGGGTCAGCTCCTTGGGGGAGAAGTCCCGGGTCTCCGAATGACTAGGGGAAGGTCTGGCCGTCTCCCCCTCGTTCCCTTCCTCCCTGCGGTGAACCTGGGACCACGTGGTGACGGGTCGGGTATGTTGGAGCTCGGGGGAGAAGGGTGGTTGTGGGACCTTGGTTCCTCGGGCACCCCCTCGTCCCCATCCCTCAGCCATGCATCCAGCTTGTCGCCACACTGGACTGAGGCTCGAATCTTTAATGGGTCCGGCTGCCAGCCAGACCGACGGGCTGCCCTGGCCTGCTGAAGTTTTATGAGGCAACAGGCAAGTTCAGTTCCCCGAACTTCAAGGTCATTGACTCGGGCCTGGGCAGCCTGTGCTGCTTCCTTCAGCGTGCAACAACACTGACTGAGATCTTCAATTTCCCTGTCCTTCCGACCACACACGTGCTGCGGGTGATCAGTAATTCTAACCTGGCGTCTCAGCAGGGACGCAAACAACCAGAAGGCACCCCTTCGACTCCCCTTGGCTTTGGGGAACCCTGATTCTTTCAGGAGGGAGACCACATGATGGCCCAGCTTCTCTCCACAGGGCTCTAACTGCTCAGACCAGTCACTGGTTTTCCGTGGTCTGCCAGCATGCTGGCCAGACTCTCAAATCCCTCCCTTTCATCAGCCCACCCGGGGATCTTATCCTGGGAGCCTGCACTGGCTTTCTTCCCCTTATTCCAGAACACTATACCCTGTGCTTGTGTTCAGCCTAAACCTATGAGACCCAGCTCTGCAGCACCAAATGTTGTGATGGAAAATAACTGATTCTTTGAGTCTCAACAGTAGAGGCCTGGACACACTCAGTTTTAATAATAAGGAATTTATTTACAAGGGGAAGTCAGGTCAACACAAGCAACTACAATACAGAGGAAGCGGTGTGGGGACAGGGTACAGTTACACAAAGAACGAGGGAAAAGCACTACAACAGCTATCCCCCTTGACCTTGGGTAGTGCGGCTCCCTTCCCAGGACAAACGATAGACCTTCCCAAACACAAATCAATGCACTTACCTCCAATGAGGTGGTCTGCAAGAGATGGCTAGCCAAGGGCAAGTCTCACATCTTAGAGCATGGGGCTGGGCGAGATAATCCAATTAAGGTGACCAATAATTTAGGTGTGCATTGATTAGTTGGGAGGGACCAAATGTTGATTGGCATGTGGTGTGTCCTCCGACCAGCCAGGTGGCAGTGCATCTGTCACGTGGCCAGTATCTCTAGATACAGCCTGCCTCTACCACCACCCCTGCCAGGGCATTCTACACACCCACCACTATGTAAAAAGAACTTGTCTCTATACTTTCCTCCCATCACCTTAAAATCATGCCCCTCATATTAGCCATTTCTGCCCTGGGTAAAAGTCTCTGCCTATCCACTCAATCTATTCCTCTCATCTTGTACACCAGGTTGAGTGAGCTAGAGAGAAGCCCTAGCTCACCCAATCTCTCCTCATATGAGATGTTCTGACTCAGACAACATCCTGGTAGATCTCCTCTGCACCCTCTCTAAAGCTTCCAAGTACTCTTTTTTTTCGGATTTGTGGCATCTGCAGGTTCACCCCACCACATGACTTTTATCCAATCAGGATTACAATACGAATCCAAGGCGGCATATTGTGCACTGGTTAGTGCAATCTTACAGCACCAGTTGTCTGTAACAAGTTTGTACGTGTTTCCCGTAACCATGGAGGTTTTCTCCAGCTGCTCTGGTCTCCTCCCACGTTCCAAAGTTGTACGAGTTAGTGGGTTAATTAGTGACACGCATGCAAGTGGGTGGCCAGATAATGCACTGCATCTCTAAAGGATATTGTGTCTTATAATTATTATAAAAAGGATGGTAGGGCACTTTGGATGCAAAGCCTGTGGCTGACCTACAAGATCGCACACAATTCAGGAAAAGACAAACATTGTGTTCCACTTCACAGCCTGAAACTCCACGAGCCCATTCACACTGAAGAATACCACCGCCACTCAAGACACAAAACCCAATGCAATAGATTCCAGTAGGTGCCGAAGCAAATATCCTAGTGGGTGTTTGATTCAGGAAAAAAAGTGAAGCAATAACGTGGCTCGAGTTATTCAACACGGCACTCAAAGTGCCAAGTTGCAGAACTATACAGTGGTAAACACGCAGCTGGCAATTGAATCTACAAATCTGAAGACACAGACATGCCAAATGCCCATAACAATACTTGTTAGGAAGATTGTTGAAGTACATCTCCAAAAGGTGATGCTTCAAAAGGGTGGCACCCATCATTAAGGACCCAATCACCCAGGACATGTCCTTTACTCATCACTACCAAAGAGGTGGCACCTGCCTGCCCGACACACACACACACACACACACACACACACACACACACACACAGAGGGAACGACTTCCCCTCCGCCATCAGATTTCTGAATGGACAATGAGCTATTTTTGCTCATTCGTTTAATTTACTACAAATTATATATTACATATACATACATATATATATATAGTAATTTATAGCTCTGTACTGCCACAAAACAACACATTTCATGACAGGTCGAGGTATGGACAGAACCACAACTCAGGATTCAGGATCCTCAAGATTCAACTTTGTTTATTGCCATTCTTCAACACAGCTGTAAAGGAGAAAAAAACCGATCCCTACTCTGGATCAAATGCAACATAAAGAACCACAAACATAAAACACTATAAAAATAAAACACAATGTACCAGTGACGGAGAACGGCCGGATTTACATAAGATTAACTTGTAGACACAGACCGATTGCAAGCACAATTAGGGAATGCTAGGTGCAGGAGTAGTACTGTACCTGAACACAAGGCGACTGACAGGAATTGATGAAGTGGCACTCAGCAAGAGGAACTTCTAGATAGCATATCGGAACACGACTATCAGTTTACGTGGGAAGTGTAAGAGTGAGGCGGCAGTGCATGGTGGTGGTGGGGGGGGGGATGGTGTTGCAATGTGCTGAGGGGCTCAAACACGCACAAAATGCTGGAGGAACTCAGCGGGTCGGGCAGCATCTATGGGGAGGGTTCGATGTTTTGGGCTGAGACCCTTCTTCAGGACGGGGGAGGAGTGGTTTTCCTGGGTGCAGTGGTGTGGGGGTTGTTGATCAGCCTCAATGCATTACTGATGAAGCCCGAGCCGAGCCCACATTCCAGAGTCTCACGGGTTAGTAGGTTAATTGGCCTCATGGGTGTAATTGGGGAGAGCGGGCTCGCTGGGCCGGAAGGGCTTCTTACCGCGCCGGAGCTAAAATAAAATAATGTTACAACAGGACTAGATTTAGTCACTAGACATACAAACAATTTGAAGAATCTTGGGGCAGGGGAGGGAGAGAGAACAATTCAATTCGTTTAATGCTCATGTTCAGCGGACCAATTAACACCTCAGGTCACGCATCCCCTTTCTTACACACGTTATTCAGAGAAAAATTCATTAACGGCGAGTACCAGAACGGATCAACACATCAGGTATAGCCACTGCGGAAGGCAAAATCCACAATCTTTAACTGTGTAAATGTCTGAATACTTCACTCAAAAGCATCTCCGAATAGCACGCTATAGTCAGTTTTTTTAAAAAAATCACCATGGGAAGCGCGGGGAAAGGGAAAACAGTTCAATTTGATTCAATGGAGGAATATCGACGAGAAGGCATTTAAAATTTTCTTAATTTAAAACTTCGCACATAATTGCAGAAAACTTTCAAAAACTGACACTCAGCTGACATCATCCCAGACTGTATGAACTACAAGGACATTTACCCTCTGCGTCTTGAAAGGAGATGCACCTATCTCTATTGAATCGTTACTCCAAACCCGGCCAAATAGATACAAGGCGATTCCAAACCGGGTTTACAGAAACCACAGAAAGAGGAGTCGGCTCCTTTAAGGAGGATTACGTCATTGTGCGGCTGTGTTTTTATGTTAATAACCTTCACGTCACCTTAATGACTAATCCCAACTAGCCAATACCGGCAAAAATCAGCTGTTTAACAATAGAACAACAATCCAGGCTTGAAGCAAACGGGAAAAAATAATATAAATATTTAGATCCGGGGAGAAAAGGGTTCTGGATTGTGGTCTTCACATTACTGCTTCCCAATTTAATCTCAACACGAATAAATATAACTAGTACAGTTAATCCGCTTCCGAGTTACACAGTCCATAGGGGATAGTAGTTATTTATATTATTTGGGAACAAGGTCACACTTTGAAGTACATCAATGCATCAAAAAACATTTCAAATGAATATACTGAGCTAGTGGGAAAACGAGCTATTTATATAGCGAACGGAGACAGTTCTCTTGCTTAGTCGGAGAAAGAGGATGGGGGTCAAGCAACGACAATCATACTAAGTAGGATACTGTGACTACGAAATATTTTATACATGATCTCAGGTAGAAATAAAATCCTAGCACAAATTAGTACACCAAAAAAAGTGAAAATCTCCAAAGCCGCACAAATTATGAAATACCTCTCACCAGCCGCATCCTCAAGTGGCACAAAGCGGTTACACAAGTAGTTACAATGAGAGAGAGAGTAAAACAACTGACCTTACACACACAAGGAAATATGTCACAATACCAGGGGTGAGGGGGTTTTGAGGGGTGGGGGTTAATTCCAAGTAAGGCTTACCTGCCTTCTTCTAGTTGCCAAGTATCTGCAGACTGCACCATGAAAAAACACACGGCAAACAACAAAAAGAACAAGACACAACAACAACAAAAAAAAAACACCTCGCCGGCAGTTGAAGTGAGGTAGAACTATGTAATTCAACAGAAAGAAGTGCAGCCAGCTGGTTTAATTTAGGGGGGAGAGAGGAGGAATGGTGTTCTTCTTGGAAGAAAGGCTCCCCCAGCCACTCTGCTCCGCCATCTGTTATTTCACCCCCACCCCGGCCCGTCCCACGGAGTGTATCAGATTTTAGAATGTTACTGAACAGCTGATCGGCCTCCGCCAGACCATCGGGGAGGGGGGGGGCAGGCCACTTTGTGACGCAATCCCTACCTCCCCGCCAATCAGCGGCGTCCGCTCCCCTCCCACGTGACCCGGCGCAGGCCGATTTGTTTTCCAGCCGAGGCAGATCGAGGCGTACGGTCAGATATGATGTCATTTCTGATGGAAATACATTTCAGAGGCAGCATCAAATAATTGCAGATATTTTTTAAAAAAAAATATGCCTCCCTTTCGCGTCTAGAAAGAGGGGTTGCTAGGCTGCAGAGAGAACGTCACGGAGTTGGAAGTCCTTGGTGTCCGCGCCAGTACTTACGTGCGGGGAGTGAAGACTGGTTTGCTCACAGACTACTTGAGTTACGGTGTAGTTGTAAAGAGTACCAGCATGATAGGTGATGCCAATGATAAATCACTTCATCTCCGCTGCGTTTTCAGTTTTAGGCGTACTGGCGATGCCTCAGTGGTCGTAGGGCACCTTGGCGTAAAGTCTATTTGAATCCAACACAACACTGGGATACAGATGTTGTACAATGCCACTTAACTCTGAACACTCTTCCAAAGCATGGAATTCTTTCCATTATCATTCCGAATTCCCACTGAAAATACGTTTCCTTAGCCTTGGATCAGCAGGTTGCCGAAATGTGACCTTTCGGGAAATACTTTAAGCAACAACCCGCGCCGCCCAGCAACCCACCGATTTAACCCTAGTCTAATCACGGGGCAATTCACAATGACCAGTTAACCTACTAACCAGTACGTCTGTGAACGGTTTTCTCCCACAGTCCAAAGCCGGTGGGTATAAGGCTAAGGTTAACTAGGTGCGTTGCTGGGCGGCGCGGCTTGTTACATACTATATCTCTAAATAAAATTAATAATAATTATGCAATGCATCACAATGGTCTTTGCGAAACTAGAAACGGATTTAACTGATCCTATACACCTTTGGTTTGGTTGCATAGGCTGTCTCTGGATTGAAGCTGTATCAATTACAGGTTGAAGACAAAATCTGGTAGCATTGCTGAATGCAATCACCATAAAACACAGAAGCAGAATTAGGTAATTTGACCCATCAATTCTGCTCTCGTGTTCATTAACCCCCTCAACCCCATTCCCCTGCTTACCGATCAAGAACGCGTCAACCTCTGCTTTGAGTACACTCTTTGACTTGCCTTACACAGCCATCTGTGGCAATGAATTCCACAGATTCACCACCCTCTGGCTAAAGAAATTCCTCCTCACCTCTGTTCTAAGGGCCCATCCTTCTATTCTGAGGCTGTACTCGCTGGTCCCCCACTGTACAAAATTATCCTCTCCACGTCCACTCAGTAAGGCTTTCAATATCCCCCTCCCCCCCCCCATTCTTCTAATCTCCAGGGCATACAAGCCCAGAGCCATCGAACACTCGTGTTAACCCTTTCGGTCCTGTACCATCAGCGCAGGAATGTGTCACTGATTGAACTATATACTATGGAAGACAAATTCCCAAAAAAAGAAGCACTAAAATTACAATGCAAGGATAAGTTATTTATTAAGACAATGTACCCATTAATTAATGAGTCCTGCTGAAGAGTTTTGGCCCAAAATGCCCATTGTACTATTTTTCCATAGATGCTGCCTGGCTTGCTGAGTTCCTCCAGCATTTTGAGCGTGTTGCTTGGATTTCCAGCATCAGCAGGTTTTCTCTTGTTAGTCCCCGTTAATTGTATCTGCTTCTGGATCCTTGTCCCAAACCTAAAGTTTTGAGCTATTTCTAATGGTTCTGGATTAAAGTAATATTCCAGTTGCCATACATCATTAAACAAAGCATTATTCACCTCATCATGGCTGACCCAATTTCAAAGTTCAAAATACGTTTATAATTAATTTATATCTTATATAACTTTGAGATTTGTTTCCTTGCAAGGAGCCACAAAACAGAGAAACCCAAAAGACCGACAAGCACCCAGTCTGCAGAGACAGAGAGAAAAAAACAAATTGTGCAAACAAAAATGTAAGCAAATAGCACTTAGACCAAACATGAGTCCTGAGACACGAACCCAGAGCAGGCCACAGCTTTAGCCTCCGTTCAGTGCACAGCAGAGTAAATGTCGGACATGAAGCTTGGAACAGTCGGAACAAACCACGGCCTCAGCTCAGTGTGGAGCGGCAAGCAGAACCTTCCTGACCATTGCCCGTGGTCCCAAAATCCATCTCGTCCAGCGAGTAAAACATCCAAGTATCAGGTCATTCCTCACTCTAAGACCTGGCCCCTGTCGCATTGATAAACTCTGGGCCTGAGTGTTGCTTTTATATTCTTGATTTGGGCTCTAGTGACACTATGGTGTTATATTTTATCCTCCAGGATACTGTGCGTTTTCATTTCATTTATATACAAGCTTAATGGTTCTCAAGCTTAATCATACATGCTAGAACTCCTAACATAGCCAGTCATGTCATAGTATTGCCATCACCAAAAGCCAGTCTGAAGTTCTCCTAAGCGATTGTCTATTGGTTGCTCCTCAAGGGGCTGAAGAGGCTGATCTGGCATCCACATACACTGGTGCAGTGTGCGCAAGGGTAAATGTTGGCTGTGGCTTGTGGAGTGGTCTTTTGATGGTCAGTCTCTCCATTCTCAGCCACCGCTTGTTCTCTGTGGCACAGCAGAGGTCACTCTCATGTAGTGAGGTTCCCTCTTGAACAGGTTTCCTCCAGGTGTATCTATTGAGTGCAAAGTCCTCCCAGTTTTTAGATGTCATGTTGAAATGTTTCCTTTGCCCAGTCATGTAGCCCACTGTCTCACTTAGTCAACAGTGAAATGACTAAAGTTGATCACTCTGAAAACCCAGTGATAGATGAACATCACTGCCCTGGCGAAGAGTCTTGGCCCGAAATGGCCACTGCTTATTCTTCTCCGAGACCTGATCTGCTGAGTTCCACCAGCATTTTGTGTGTTACTCATCACCACTGTCTCCTGTTACTGTGACTTCATATCATAAGACAACTCCATCATGGACGGTCCCAAGCCCAGCTGCAAAGGAAGGAGGGTTGGGCATGGGGCTAGCAATCCCATCCTGTTTAAACCCAGAGACGCATTACTGACTGGTATGGGGGTGAGGGTAGCTACTGGACAGAATCAAAATAAGCTGCAGAGAGTTGTAAACTTAGTCAGCTACATCATGGGCACTAGCCTCTGTAGTATCCAGGACATCTTCAAGGAGCGATGCTTCAAAAAGGCAGCGTCCATCATTAAGGATCCCACTACCCAGGTCGTGCCTTGTTCTTTTGTTAACATCAGGGACGAGGTACAGGAGCCTGAAGACGCACACTCAGTGATTCAGGAACAGCTTCTTCCACTCTGCCATCCGATTTCTGAATGGACATTGAACCCATGGACACTACCTCACTGTTCTTTTTATTTCTAGTTTTGCATTACTTATTTCTTAACTGCTCTATACACACACGCACGCACACACACATATATATATAATATATAAGGGATATATAGACAAGGGATTCATCAATGTTGTTCAACAAGTCCTTCAACTTCCTCATCGCTGATTAGAAATGTCCTCACAATGTATTAAGATGCAGCATTTCAATCAAAAAGAGGTTTATTTACAAAAGAATGCCCTTATTTACATGCTCTTAGAGTTTGCTAAAAGGGAATCTCTGTGAAACAGTACCATTGTATGAGAAGAAGGCAAACCATGAGACTCAGCTACCCAATAGGATCACAATGTAAACATACACACATAGCGACAGAAAACAGATGATTCCACGTTTAAAGAAATATTATATTCTGAAATTTTTTTTGCAGGAGACTGCTACATTGGTGCTCTATGTTCAGTAGGCTTTGTGTCATGGGAAGATGTCATACAGCATTTCCATTTTTATTAGAAAATGGAGTGGAATGACATTTCAGATTGAGGCATTTCATCAATTCCTCATGAAATGTCTTGGCCCAAAACATTCATTTCTATTGATGCCGCCTAGCTTATGGGACAGATTCTATTCAAAGTTCAAGGCAAATTGATTATAAAACTACATACGTGTCACCATAGACAACACTGAGATTTGTTTTCTTGTGGGCATACTCAATAAACCTAATAACTGTAATAGGATCAATGAAGAACTGCACAAACAGGGTAGGCAACCAGTGTGCAAATACAAAAATAAATAAAATAAAATTAATAATAATAATGACATAGACAGAAATAAGTCCATAGATTGTGCGAACTGATCAGTGATGGGGCAAATGAAGTTGAGTGAGGTTATCCCCTCTGGTTCAGGAGCCTGATGGTTGAGGGGTATTAACTGTTCCTGGACCTGGTGGTGTGGGCCCTGAGGCCCCTGTACCTTCTTTCTCCATGGCAGCAGTGAGAAGAGAGCGTGAGCTGAGTGGTGGGGTTTCTGATGATGGATGCTGTTTACCGCGACTGTGCTCTATGTGGATGTGCTCAGTGGTGGGGAGGGCTTTACCCGTGATGGATTGGGCCGTGTCCACTATTTTATGTAGGATTTTCCACTCAAGGGCATTGGTGTTTCCATAACAGACTGTGGTACAACCAGTCAATATACTCTCCACTACACATCTATGGAAGTTAATCAAAGTTATAAATGTCGAATCTTCGCAAAGTCCTAAGAAAGTAGAGGCACTTCATGCTTTCTTTGCAATTGCGCTTCAGTGCTGGGCCCAGGACAGGTCTTCCAAAATGATAACACCGAGGAATTTAAAGTTGCTCACCCTCTCCACCTCTGATCTTCCAATGAGGACTGGCTCATGGACCTCGGCTTTTCTCCTCCTGAAGTCCATATCAGCTCTTTAGTTCTGCTGACACTGAGTGAGAGGTTGTTGTTGAGGCACCATTCAGCCAGATCTTTAACCTCTCCCTCCCTCCTATATGCTGATTCATCACCGCCTTTGATTCAGTCAACATTAGTGGTATCATCAGCAAACTTTGCTATGGCATTCGAGCTGTGCTTAGCCACACAGTCATAAGTGTAAAGGGAGTAGAACAGAGGGGGAAGCACATCGTCTTGTGGTACACCTGTGCTGATGGAGATTGTGGAGATGTTGTTGCCAATCTGAACTGACTGGAGTCTGTAAGTGAGGAAATTGAGGATCAAATTGTACAAGGAATTATTGAGGCAAAGGTCTTGACCTTATTGATTCATTTTGAAGGGCTGATAGTATTGAATACTGAGCTGTGGTCAATAAAGATCATCCTGATGCATCTTTGCTGTCCAGATGTTCCAGAGTTGAGTGAGGGGCCAATGAGATGACATCTGCTGTGGACCTGTTGTGCTGGTAGACAAATTGAAGCGGATCCAAGTCACTTCTCTGGCAGGAGTTGATATGTTTCATCAGCAGCCTTTCAAAACACTTCATCACTGTGGATATAAGTGCTCCTAGATGATAGTCATTGAAACAGATCACCATGTTCTTCTTGGGCACTGGTACTATTGAAGTCTGCTTGAAACAAGGTACATTAGACTGTCAAAGTGAGAGGTTAAAGATCTCATTGAACACTGCTGCCATTTGATCAGCACAGGTCTTTAGTACTGGGCCAGGTACCCCATCGGGGCTGGATGCTTACTGTGGGTTCTCTCTCCTGAAGGATGGTCTCATGTTGGCCTCGGAAACTGAAATCACAGTATCATCCAGGCCTGAGGGAGTTTGTGTTGATTCCTCCATGTTTTGACGTCAAACAAGCATAAAAAGCTTTGCGCTGATCTGGAAGTGAAGCCCTGTTGTTACCTATGTCACTTGTTTCACTTTATAAGAAGTAATAACATTCAAGCCCTGCCACAGCAGTCGAGCATCCATCATTGAATCAAGTTTAGTCCAGAACTGCCACCTTGCCTGTGAGATGGCTTTCCAGAGATCACACCTGCACCTCTTGCAACTTCCTTGGTCACCAGACCTGAATGTCTCTGATGTGGCTTCTTGTAGATTGTGGATCTCATGGTTCATCCAGGGCTTCTGGTTGGGGAAGACCCTGTGCGGACACACTCATCCACAGCTGTTTTAGTGAAGTCCATAACAACTATGATGTATTTATTCAGATCTACAGATGTGTCCTTCAACACGGCACAGTACGCTGACTCGAAGCAATCCCGTAGCCACTCCTCAGCCTCCTGCGACCACCTCTTTGTTGTCCTAATCCTTGGAGCCTTACTCTATACAGGCAGGAGAAGAACAGCCAAATGATCAGATTTTCCAAACAGCGCTCTGGGCATGGAACGGTAGGCATTCCTTATCTTACTATAGCCGTGATCTAGTATGCTGGGACCTCAGGTGCAACAGGTTATATACACTGATGGTGATTGGGCAGGGATTTCTTCAAACAATCTGACTGAAATCCCCAACATTCTTATCGACTGGAGAAAATAAAAACTTGACAATTCAGGCCAAGACCCTTCAACAAGTTCTGATACTGCATATATTTCATGTGTTCAAATATAACACCTTCAGTCCTCTGTTCTTTGCCCTTTTCAAATTCTCCCCCAACGTTAAACTTCAATTCATCCCACTGATTGCAACTTCGCTCTATCATCTGCCTGTCCTCCCTCACAGTCTCACTACTTGTTTATCAACTGCCCCATCCTCTGCCAAATTAGTTTAAATCCTCCTCCTCAAGTTCAAGTGTAACCCACCCTCTCCAGTTATTCCTTCTCCAGCAGAAATCCCAGTGATCCAGAAATCTGAACCTGCAACAGTTCCTCAGCAACACATTCATCTGCCAAATTATCTTACTTTTACCCTTACTAGTGCATGATATAGACAGCAATCCAGAGATTACTAGCAACACACACAAAATGCTGGAGGAACTCAGCAGGCCAGGCAGCACCTATGCTGAAGTACAGCTGATGTTCCGGGCCGAAACCCTTTGGCAGGACTGACTGTACTTTTTTCCATTGATGCTGCCTGACCTGCTGAGTTCCTCTGGCATTTTGTGTGTATTGCCTGGATTTCCAGCATCTGCAGATTTTCTCTTGCCAGAGATTTGCAGGTCCCGTTTTTCAGCTATCTACCTAACTCCCTGTATTCTCTCTCCAGGACCTCCTCTCTTTTTCTACCTATGTCATTGTGTACCAATATGTATCACGACTTCCGGCTGTTCACCTCCCATTTAGAAACGCTATGCAATATTCATCTAACTATCCTGATGTCACTATGTATTCCACAAGCTGTCTGGATGACACCCAAAACAAAAGCACAAGGGATTCTGCAGATGCTGGAAATGGACAAACATACACAAAATGCTGGAAGAGCTCAGCATGTCAGGCAGCGTCTATGAAGGGGAATGAGAAGACCACTTTATGGGCCGAGACACTGCATCAGGACTGGAAAGTCAAGTCGTTTATTGTCATTTAAATATATTCATGTATATAATGTATATAACCGTATAATGTATATAGAAATAAGACAATGTTTTTCCAAACCAGGGTGCAAAGCGCAGTAGTACACATAACACACAATAACTTATGAAGGTAAGGGTATAATCTACAGATCAATCACATGTAACTAACAAACCAAAGTGCATTAATATTAACACAAGTGTATCTGCAGACGCTGGAAATAAATAAAATAAAAAACACAAAATGCTGGCAGAACTCAGCAGGCCAGACAGCATCTATGGGAGGAGGTAGTGACGACGTTTCGGGCCAAAACCCTTCATCAGGAGTGAGGTAACTTGAGATGGTCAAGGGGGGATAAGGAGTGGGGGGAAGGAAGCCTATCACTTCCCAGCTCTCTACTTCATCCCTCCCCCCACCTCTTCTCCCCCTCGACCATCCCATGTTACTTCACTCCTGATGAAGGGTCTCGGCCCGAAACGTCGTCACTACCTCCTCCCATAGATGCTGCCTGGCCTGCTGAGTTCTGCCAGCATTTTGTGTTTTTTATTGCATTAATATTAAACTTTGTAAGGTATGGAACAGATTAACCAATGACACTTTGAATGCAATGCAGACAGGAGTTCAGAAGCCAAATGGCCTGAGGGAAGAAACTGTTTCTCATCCTGACCATTCTTGTTTTTATGCAAGAATAGGAAGGGGGGGGGGAAAGCCAGAATAAGAAGGTGAAGGGTAACAAAATACCTTCTCTCGTTCTCAGTACATCTCTCCTCTACTGCCCGTTATGCCACTGGCAGCTGTGAAGGCTCTCCATGTCTGGCTGTGCTCAGTGCTTCCTTCATTGTGTCGACTGCTCAGTTTTCATACTGTCAGTCATGAAAGCCCTGGGTGGAGACTCAGGAATTCTGTCGCACTCAGATGTAGAAGGATTCTTCATTGCTATTTCAATTTTGTTTTACCAGCCAGGGTTGTCAGCCCTGATCTGAAGCCCCAAACCTGGAGGACCGGTGGACCAGTCTTAGTCTGGCCTCTACCCTTTGACCTGTTTGGCATGGGTGACCCTACCAAGCACCAAAGTGTAAAGCCCTGACTGCAGCCAACATAGCTCACTGGGACATTGAAGCACGCAAGTCTCCAAACCACGAGAAGGACGTTGCCCTCTTGGAGGTTTTCAGTATATAAGACAATATAAACCAATACCAGTACTTTTGAACTTCCCTTATTTGATTCTACCTTTTATTTCTTGCACACCCCAAGATCATGCTACTAAACAAAAATAGCGTCAATATACTTACTCCCTGTGGCCACTTTTTTGGGAACTTCCTAAGTTATGATCATGGTCTTCTGATGCTGTAGCCCATCCATTTCTAAGTTCAACAAGATGTATGTTCAGAGATGCCCCTCTGCAGACCTTTGTTGTCACATGTGTGGTTTTGAGTTATTGTCAAAAGGCCTTCCTGTCAGCTTGGACCAGTCTGGCTATTCTCCTCTGACCTCTCCCCTCAACAAGGCATTTTTGCCCACAGACCTACTGCTCACTGGATGTTTTGTTTCGTTTTTCGCACAATACTCTGTGAACTCTAGAGCAGTGGTTCCCAACCTGGGGTCCACCTACCCCTTGGTTAATAGTAGAGGTCCATGGCATAAAAAGGATCGTAATCTCTAGAGACCATTGTGAGTGAAAATCCAAGGAGATCAGCAGCTTCTGAGATACTCAAACCACCCTGTCTGGCACCAGCGATCATTCCATGGTCAAAGTCACTTAGGTCACACTTCCCCCCCATTCTGATGTTTGGTCTGAACAACAACTGAACCCCTTGGCCCTGTCAGCATGCTTTGATGCATTGAGTAGCTGCTACACGATTGGCTGATTAGATTTTTGCATTTACGAGCAGGTGTAAAGGGTGTACCTAATAAAGTGGCCACTAAGTGTTTTTTTTCCCAATCTGTGCTACTGATTCTCTCCTGTGTCCATTCTTAAATGAGCAATTAGGAAGCATTCCAGGGTACCTTTGTCATCAGGAGAATCGAAACCATCTGCTGCCTGCACTGCTGGTCCTTGTACCATTCTTGTATCTGACAATTAGATTGACATTGTCATCCATCAATCTCTAATTAACAAAATAGTAATTCTAAATAGGTGCTTTTGAGGAATGTTTTTTGTTCCAGTCTTGATAAAGGCATTGAAGAATCTCTTGAATATCATAGTCGGTACAATTGTTTGTCTTATCTGCTGTTGCATTTCTTCTTTTTGACTTAAGCATGTGTTCTAAATTGGCTAGGTAATCTTCATCTGCTGTATCTTTCAAATTACAATTGAGACCTCTTACAAGTACTTCTTCTGTACTTGACAATAGTCTATTGGACAATCCAACCATCGTCAACCACCTGAGCAGCACACACACAATGCTGGAGGAACTCAGCAGGCCAGGCAGCGTCTATGAAAAGGAGTAAACAGTCGACGTTTCGAGCTGAGACCCTTCATGAGTCCCGACGAAGGGTCTCACCCAAAGCATTGAATGTTTACTTTTTCAATAGATGCTGTCTGGCGCGTGGCCTAGTGGATAAGGCATCGGTGTAGTGACCTGAAGGTCACTGGTTCAAGCCTCAGCTGAGGCAGCGTGTTGTGTCCTTGAGCAAGGCACTTTGCTCTGCGATGACACCGGTGCCAAGCTGCTTGGGTCCTAGTGCCCTTCCCTTGGACAACATCGGTGACGTGGAGAGGGGAAGGCTTGCAGCTTGGGCAACTGCCGGTCTCCCATACAACCCTGCTCAGGTCTGAACCCTGGAAACCTTCCAAGGCGCAAATCCATGGTCTCACAAGACTCACGGATGCCTATATTAAACTATATATCGTCTGGCTTGCTGAGTTCCTCCAGCATCTGCAGATTTTCTTGCTTTTATACACATTTCCCGAGTTATTTCCAAAATAGGTATGGACATGAAAATTCTCATTAAAACAACCAGAAGTATCAAATCCAAAAATCACACAATATGTAAGTGATCAGTTTAACACCTTTGGTGTACATCAGTCACGAAACAGCTCAAACAAACTGACAGATTAGCCTTTATTCAAACGAAATGACCAGCTAATCTGTTTTACCGAGCATATTATCCTTCCTGATCACCATACATTATTTGATAAATTTATCATATAATTCTTTAACAATGCTCATGTAGCGTACACACAAAATGCTGGAGGAACTCAGCCCCTCAAGCAGCAACTATGGAAAAAACATCAAAGTAAATTTATTGTAAAATTACAAACATGTCACCATATGGAACCCTGAGATCTATTTTTATGTAGGCATAAGCATTAAATCTATAGAATAATAACCATAGCAGAATCAATGACAGACCGCTGCATTTGGATGTTCAACCAAGGTGCCTAAGACAACAAACTGCAGATACAAAACGAAAGAAATAATAATAAATAATGAGGGGTAAATGCGAGCAGGTTATTTCCTCTGAGGTTGGGTGGGGCAACAACTAAAAGTCATGGGTTAAGGGTGAAAGGTTTAAGAGGAACATGAGGGGAAACTTCTTCACTCAGAAGGTTGTGAGAGTGTGGAAGAAGCTGCCAGCGTGAATGGTGCATGATTTCAACAGTTTAGAAGTTTGGATAAGTACATGGATGGTAGGGATATGGTCTCTGTGCAGGTCATTGATCTGAAGAGCCTGTTTCTGTGTTGTGCTTTTCTACGACTACATGAAAATAAACAATAAATATCGAGAACACCAGAGGAAGAGACTTTGAAAGAGTCCATTTGTAGTGAGAACATTTCAATGATGAAGTTGAGTGAAGTTATCCCCTCTGGTTCAGGAGCCTGATGGTTGAGGGGTAGTAAGTGTTTCTAAACCTGGTGGTGTGAATCCTGAGGCTCCTTTGTCTTCTTCCTGATGGCAACAGTGAGAAAAGAGCATGCCCTAGAACAGGGGTCGGCAACGTTTACCACTGAAAGAGCCAATATGGACCCATTTCCCACAGAAAAGAAAACACTGGGAGCCACAAAATGAAATAACACTGCATACAACGGGTTTTTTTTTGCCTTTATGCTATGTATAAACAAACTATAATGTGTTGCATTTATGAAATTGATGAACTCCTGCAGAGAAAACGAAATTACATTTCTGCATGCAACAAAAATATTTTGAACTCCGAAAAAAAAGACGTTGGGTTGAAGGTTACTCCATAGGTAGCCTACCTTGGATCGAAGAATTAAAAGAAAGCGCGCACTGGCGGGTGTCAGGCATTGGCAGTTGTGATGTATATTAATAGCGATAAAAAACACGTTGTAGCGGTGTGCTACACGCAGCGCTAAAATAAAGACTGCAGTCAAAGGTAACTTTATTCGAACTAAACAGCCTTGCTTTAAAGCCTCCCTCAACCCACCCCCCCGTGGGCGCGGATGCTCCAAAAGACACGTACTCACAAACCCCCGTAGGCTATCTCCCTTAGTCGGAACGGTGGCTAATTGTGAGCCGGTTCGGATGTGTCTCCGCAAAGTTTTCAGATTGTACAAGATCACCATAATCTTCAAATTTCGAATTACATTTCAAAAGCTAACAAACCACGGGGAGCCGCATCACAGAGATCAAAGAGCCGCATGTGGCTCTGGAGCCGCAGGTTGCCGACCTCTGCCCTAGAAGGTGGGGCCTCTGATGATGGACACAGAGGAATAAAGAGTCAATTTTTCGGCCTCGACCTGGAATCAGGACCAGCGTCTCAGCCCAAAATGTGTACTGTTAATTCCCAAACATGAGGAAATCTGCAGATGCTGGAAATTCAAACAACAACACACACAAAATGCTGGTGGAACACAGCAGGCCAGGCAGCATCTATAGGAGAAGCGCTGTCGACGTTTTGGGCTGAGACCCTTCGTCAGGACTAACTGAAAGCAGAGATACTAAGAGATTTGAACGTAGTGGGGGCACGTCGGCAGCGCTTCTCCCTATAGACGCTGCCTGACCTGTTGAGTTCCTCCAGCATTTTGTGTGTGTGCACCATCTGTCAGGGCCCTTAGTATTATCAAGGCTCCCACCCGTCCATCCAACATCCTTTTTGACTTTCTACCATCAGGCAGGAGACTCCAATGGTTAAAAACAAGAACGGTCAGGATGAGAAGCACTTTCTTCCCCCAGGCCATTCGGCTTCTAGCTGCATTGTATTCAAAGTGTCACTGGCTAATTGTTCCGTACCTTCCAATATTTAATATTAATGCACTTTAATTTGTTCTTTATGTGTGATTCATCTGTAGATTTTATCCTTACCTTCATAAACTATCGTGTGTTATGTGTACTACTGTGCTTTACACCCTGATTCAGAGAAACATTACCTCATTTCTGTACATGGTCATATACGTTTTTTTATACAGATATATAGTTAAATGACAATAAATTTGACTTGTGTGTTACTCTGGATCTCCAGTATCTGCAGAATCTCTGGTGTCAACAATACCCAGCTTAGTAAATTAATTTGTTTGGTCCCTACCTTATCCAGTTACAACTGACACTGCTTCAGTCATAGACGTTTGGATTCAGCCTCACTCATTTCCAAGATTCAAGATTCAAGCTTGTTTAATGTCATTTCCACTGCACACCTGCAAAGGGGAACAAAATACTGGTTACTCCGGATCTGATGCAACACCTAAACAACACAATAAGATTAAAAGACATAATAAATATATAAATACATATGAAGCTTATATGTGTAATTCTTGCTTCAGCTAGTGGGAATGATAGCCCTCCCCCCACCCCAGCCCGGCCAAACTTAAGAAATCTCGTTTAGGAGGATGCTGCGTGATGTGTCCCCTGTTACAAATCAGGACCATGAAATAACAAACAGTACACAATATGCAATAGAACTTTATCATTCTTAATTTGACTATGTGGTTAGTAAAGAAAAAGGGCCCATCCGCATGAAACAGTCTATCGTGCAGCATTGGAGCTCACTGATAAGGCCGTTCGTCCACCCTCGACTTCATCCGATTGTTGCTGACCTTCGGAACCTCATTCCAAGTCCACTCTGTCTGAGGTCTACCAACTCTGTCCGTTTGCGTCTTCTCTCCTCATCTCTCTCCCACAAGAGACCGCGAACTCCCGGCTCCCAGACACACAAGAAAGAACAACATCCTGTTCATTGGCTAACATGCCCCGTTACCTCTAGTCATAGCCCAAACATTGCTGATACAGAGAAACCATTACCTCAGCAGTGGAACATTACAGAGAAGCCATTACATTAGCAGTGAAACCCTACAGCGCGTTACGTACGCATCGATCGGTTGTATGTCCATGAAGAGACGTTAGGCACAGGAGTGTCTCTGCATAAAGTGACTTTGATAGGAAATGACAAAGTAGTGGTGGTGGGGATGTGCAGGGGTGAGTTAGTGGTGGGACTGTAATTTCTTGAGTCTAGCGTGGATGCTATGTAGGGGGACAAACAGTCCATGAGCAGGGTGGGGGGGGGGTCCTTGCTGATGGATTGGCCGGTACCGGTGATGCGTGGGGCAGTTTTGACTACCCGTTCTGCAGGCTTCCTGTCCACGACACTGGTTTCCATACCATGCAGCGTGTTAGGATGCTCTCTGTGGAAGGACATTGAGTATTGGTGATCAAAGTCCAGCTCCCTTCAGCCTCCTCAGAAAGTAGAGGCATTGTTGAGCCTTCCCGACTGTATAGAATGTATACTGGGAACATCAGGGATATGTGCACACCCAGGATCACATATACAGACAGACATACTTTATTGATCCCGAGGGAAATTGGGTTTTGTTACAGTTGCACCGACCAAGAATAGCGTAGAAATATAGCAAAATAAAACCAAAAATAATTAAATGATAATAAGTAAATTATGTCAAGTGGGAATAAGTCCAGGACCAGCCTATTGGCTCAGGGTGTCTGACACTCCGAGGGAGGAGTTGTAAAGTTTGATGGCCACAGGCAGGAATGACTTCCTATGACGCTCAGTGTTGCATCTCGGTGGAATGAGTCTCTGGCTGAACGTACTCCTGTGCCTAACCAGTACATCATGGAGTGGATGGGAGACATTGTCCAAGATGGCATGCAACTTGGACAGCATCCTCTTTACAGACACCACCGTCAGAGAGTCCAGTTCCACTCTCACAACATCATTGGCCTTACGAATGTGTTTGTTGATTCTGTTGGTGTCTGCTACCCTCAGCCTGCTGCCCCAGCACACAACAGCAAACATGATAGCACTGGCCACCACAGACTTGTAGAACATCCTCAGCATCATCCGGCAGATGTTAAAGGACCTCAGGAAGTGAAATACGTCATAAGCACCAACAACCATCACAAGCTAAGATGTGCTGGGTACAGCCTGCTAGTGCTTTACACATTTTGATGGATACATAGCATGTCACAATCCCAGAGAAGGGAGAAGACTCATTGTTTCCTTTGCATAAGCCCCTTCACTGAGATTCAGGAAATATATTGTCCTTTTCCTCGATGTCAGAGAAAATAAATCTCCTTCAGTGCCCAGTGCAACCTAGTGTGCCTCTCTCAGTAAATGTTAATTCCTAGGAATAGCCTAGATAAGTATCCATAGAAAATTCCTTGAGGAACTTCTGGGAATACTAGTCCATAATTCATTGAAAGTGACGACACAGGTTGATAGGGTCGTGAAGAAAGCTTTTGGCCCATTGGCCTTCATAAACCAAAGTGTTGAGTACAGGAGATGGGATGTTGTATTAGACACTGGTGAGGTCTGATTTGGAGTATTGTGTGCAGTTTTGGTCATCTACCTACAGGAAAGATGGAAGTAAGGTTGAAAGAGTACAGAGAAAACCTATAAGGATGTTGTAACTACTGGAGGACCTGAGTCCTAAGGGAAGATTGAACAGGTTGGGATTTTATTCCTTGGAATATAGAAGATTGAGGGGAGATTTGATAAGAGATATACACAATTATGAGGGACATAGGTAGAATAAACGAAGCAGACTTTTTCCACTGAGGTTGGGTGGAACAACAACTAGACTTCACGGTGTAAGGGTGAAAGGAGAAAAATTTAAGGGGAACAGGAAGGGGAACTTCTTCACTCAGAGGATCGTGAATGTGTGGAACGAGCTGCTAGTGTAAGTGGTGCATGTGGGCTCGATTTCTAGATTTAAGAGAAGAATGGATGAATAAATGGATGGCAACGGTCCCGATTCAGGTTGAAGGGACTAGACAGTTTATATGGTTCAGCATGGACTAGATGGGCTGAAGGACCTGTTTCGGTGCTGTACTTCCTGCTGACCCTATGATTCTAACTTCCTTATCAACTCCCAAGGAAGCCAAGGAAACCATGGCTACTAACACATAATGCACCACAAGACACAAAATGACTCTCTTCCCCACTGACCCATTACTCTTAGGCAGATGTTTCAACACTCAAGCAAAAAAAAACATGCTTGAATATTTTCTTTTATTCTTGATTTGTTTCTGGTGTTTTTAGCGCTTGGTAAACTTGGGTCTTCTTAGTTGTGAATAATACTTCTGACTTCAAATTTCTGACTCTGTATTCAGCAACAATAGCAAAAGATGTACAACAAAGTTGTATTAATGTAACTAATAACCATGAAGTCATCACCATCACACCCTTGACCAGTCCAATTCACATGTAAGTGGGGTCCGTCACTTCCCTGTGTGTGCTTTGTCTATTTATTTGTATTTCGAGATACAACACGGTGACAAGCCCTTTCAGCCCAACGAGCCTGCGCTGCCCAATTACACTCATGTGACCAGT
Source organism: Hypanus sabinus (assembly GCF_030144855.1). Taxonomy (NCBI): domain Eukaryota; kingdom Metazoa; phylum Chordata; class Chondrichthyes; order Myliobatiformes; family Dasyatidae; genus Hypanus; species Hypanus sabinus. Next base: position 154,796,033 of record NC_082714.1, read on the forward strand.
TAACCTCTGCACTTGGATTGTAGGAGGAGAATGGAGCACCCTGAGGAAACCCACACAGTTCTGGAGAGAACGTGCAAGCTCCTTACAGACAGCGGCGGAACTAAACCTGTTTCAATTGGGCTGTAATAGTGTTACGCTAACACTATACCACCATGCCACCCAAAGGTGTCAATCCTGTTGGACCTCACATACCTAAAAACAAACCCCAAATTCTCCTACCACCCATCAGCTTATAGCACTCAGTAAACCTACAGTAAGTGCCATACAAAAGTACGTACATACAGCCAGGGAGCCGAAGACTTTTGCACAGCACTGTAGCAATATTATGTACTGCACTGTACTGCTGTTTCAGAAAAAACAATCACAACATATGTGAGTGATGATAAACCTGATTCTGATAGGTGTCTCTATTGTGGCCAAGGAGTGGGAATGGGAGAGCGAGGGGAATCATGGTTGGGAAAGGGGAAGGGAGAGGGGAAGGGGCAGGAAGCACCAGAGGGACATTCTGTAATGATCAATAAACTAATTGTTTGGAATCAAATGGCCTTGCCCGGTGTTTCAGGGCTGGGTGCTTCTGCACTTGTGCCACCACCCCCCCGATCCTCAGCACTCCTTCTCTGCCACCTGTCCCACACCCCTCCCACGGCACTCCACCCTCGAGATTCCCAACCTCCTTTGCTCCTTTGCTCTCTGCTCCGTGTTGATAAATTCAGTACCGTGGAAAAGTCATAGGCACCCTAGCTGTATATATGTGTTTAAGACTTTTGCACAGTACTGCACTGAAACAGCACGTCTTTCGGACACCCAGAGGAGACTGCTGACAGGAAACCGGAACAACAATCTGCAGGAGGAGCTCAGCTGGTCGGGCAGCGGCCTCAGTGGGGAGGGGGCGGACTGTCAACACTTCAGGTCAGAGGTCAGAATGCAGCATCTGGGTTTCATCTTTGGGAGGTGGGAGGAAACAGGCATTCCAAGGAGGTGGTCAGAATGAGCATGCGCCCATCTCACACAGCATAGCAGGTCAGGATCGAACACAGCTCCCTGGGGCTGTCTGATAGCAACATGATCCTCCAGACCACAATGCAACTGCTCGTGGTCATAACAAACTGTGTGTCAGATTGGTGAATGTAGGGTAATGCCTTCACACACTGATATTCACTGCAAGGGCAGAAACTAATTGGTGAAAATGTAGAATTGGCTGAGTAAATCTTTGTGAACATTTTTAATCTTTTTATCAGTAAAAAAATCAAAAACTGGTAATACAAATCAAAATATATTGACAGAAAATGTATGTTGGCAGCTAATTTTTAAAGGATTGTGAAGGTGATACCGTGCTACCGACGTGGAATTTCCGGTGCTTTACGATCGTGTGGATGTTGCCAGCAGGATTAGGATTTAGCTTAACCTAACGCTGAGAGTGGTGGGTGCATGGAACACACTGCCGGGGGTGGTGGAGGAGGCAGATACATTAAGGGCACTTAAGAAACTCTTAGATAGGCACACGAATGATAAAAAATAGAGGGTTATGTGGAAGGGAAGACAGGCTGTTTCAGGTCTTTCAACATCAGAGACCTTCGCCCAGACAACCCTGGTGTCTGAGTGGCATTCTGCCACAGATCCCTCCTCCTGATCCACGACCGTTTGGAGTCTCACATTGATGGCTGTGTGGTATTCCAGTTCTGGGCTCCCGAGATGCCCATCCGACTGCAGGCTGGGCAGAGGCATTGACCAGCAAAACCCCCTGCAGCCCACCTCAATGGGCCTACAATGTGCCCACCACCCCTTGCTGCAGCACTCCTCCACCAAGTCTTGGTACTTTGTCTGGGGAGTGGGCTGAAGGGCCCATGACATGCCATATTGTTCTATGTCTGTGTTCTACATTCCCAACTCACCCCATCTTCCTGCCACTTTAACAATGATGGAGTTCCTCTTGCCCTAACCTACCACCCCATGAGCCTCCACATCCAACATATCAATCTCCGCAACTTCCACCATCTCCAAAGATATCCTACCACTCCAAACGTATCTTTCTCTCCCACTACTCTCCGCTATCCACAGGGATCGCTCCTTCATGATTCCCTTGCGCATTCGTCCCTCCCTGCAGCAGCCAAAGTGCTACCCTGCCCATTCACCTCCATTCGTTCCTTACAGCTGAGGCAACATTTCCCCTGCGGATCTGCCGGGGTCGTCTATTGTGTCCGGTGCTCCTGGTGCAGCTTCCGCTACACTGGCAGGACCTGTCGTAAATCGGGGTACCGCTTCGTTGGGCACCTTCGCTCCATCCACCAAAAGTGGAACTTCCCTGGTGGGCAAATATTTTAATTCTGAGTCCCATGCCTATTCCAACATGTCGGTTCCTGTCCTCTCGTGCCACGATGAGGCCACCCTCAGGGTGGAGGAGCAACATCTTATATTCCATCTGTGTTGTGTCTAATTTGATGGCATGATTATCGATTTCTCCCTCCAGATAAAAAATATTTCCCTCCCCCTCCCCTCTTCCTCTATTCCCACTCTAGCCTCTTACCTCTTCTCACCTGATTATCACTTCCCCTTGGGTCCCCTCCTCCTTCTCCTTCTCCTATGGTTCACCCTGGTCTCCTATCAGATTCCTTCCTCTCCAGCACTTTGCCTTTCCCACCCACTGGCTTCCCCTATTAGCTTCCAGCTGTCCTCCTGCCCCTCCCCCCACCTTTTTATTCTGACGTCTTCCCTCTTCCTTTCCAGTCCTGAAGAAAGATCCCGGCCCAAAACACTGACTGTTTATTAATTTCCATAGATGCTCCCTGACCTGAGTTCCTCCAGCATTTGGTGTGTTGCTCTCTATATTCAATGTTCCCTATTGTGAAATGCACAGTTCAGTTCATGATCACCTAAATTTCCTAACTTTGTAAAAATGGTTTCCTGTTTCAAAAAAGTCAGTAACCAGGAAGTCACTCAATCCTAGCAACAAGCCACCATTAATCATGCTTACCTAATAATTCCTCACAATCTCTGATAAACTGGTCTTTCAGGTTGTCAAAACAAAGTGAGGTAGGGTAACTGAAAGTTCTGAAGTTTCCATGGAGTCATAGAGGGGTACAGCACGAAAGCTGGGCCCTTCAGTTCACTGAGTCCGCACCAAATACAAACCATCTACTTACACTAAGGCAAATCCCACTGCTGCCTGTAAAGAGTTTGCACATTCTCCCTGAGACTGCATGGGCTTGCTCCAGTATCCTCTCACATCCAGTGAACAGCAGTACTGTGGGCCAAAATGTCTTGAAGAGAGGTCAAGCGGGGAATGGCCAGACTGGTTCAAGCTGACGGGAAGGTGACAGCAACTCAAATAACCAGGTGTAACAACAGCAGTGTGCAGAAGAGCATCTCTGAACGCACTACACGTCAGACTTTGAAGGGGATGGGCTACAGCAGCTGAAAACCGTGAACAGTCACTCAGTAGCCACTATGTACAGGAGGCACAGGAGGAAGTGGCCACTGAGTGCAAATCAGAATCAATTAATATTTTGATGATCAAAATAAACTTCATTCATAATTTTTAAAATATTTACAAGACTAAGCCAGCAATACATTTTTATTCTGACATTCATAGGCAATGCTTTCAGTAGTGTTCGATTACATTCCTTAAAACCAATAAGACAGCTGCCCCTCACATGGCCCCCTGGGGGGGTACACTACTACAATCATCAAGGGGCTTCCTCATCCATCCCGCCCCTCCCTCTCCAGTAGCGGAAGAAGCCTTTTCTGTGGTCCCTTCCCACTGAGGATCAATAAAGTTAAATTGTCAAGGAATAGAAAAGCACGTAAGTCAACGAGGAAACGGTGATAGTGATTTGGCAGCCGCTTTGTTCCTCTTGTTTCAGGACGTATCAAAGAAATGGCTCAAAATGATGACAACTGTTGATGAGATGAGAAATGAAAGGCAGCATTCTAAAACAAAGAACAGAAATATTAAGACCAAAGGAAAACCTGATCTGGATGAGATGCGTGCAGGCTTTTTCTATCACTCAGTAGGACAGGTAGTTGAGGGACTGCTACACAAACTAAACATTCATTAGAAAAGATCCTGCAGCCCTTAATTGGTGAACAACTTACATGGTTACTGCTAGTTGGTGGAGTGGAATATCTCTGGGGAGTGCAGTCTGAAATCCCAACTGAACATGAAGAGGAAGAACAGACATTGAGCAATATCCAATAAAATCTGAAACTATTATATTGCTTCAAAAACATACATCTTGCTTCACCAACCTCATTAAATTATTCGAAGTCAAAGTCAAATTAAATTTATTTTCAAAGTACATATACGTATGTTCAAAGTACGGACAGTATGGATACTTTATACAACCTTGAGATTTGTCTCCTTACGGGCAGCTACAAAACAAAGAAACCCAATAGAACCCACTTAAAGAAAACCATCTAACACCCAATGTGTAAAGAGAAAGAAAAAAAGAAATCATGCAAACAACAAAAGGAAGCAAAAAGCGTTTAGAAAAAAAGTGAGTCCATAGACGCAAAGCCTGGGGCAGCCAGAGCAGGCCCACAGACTCAGCATCGGTACAGCACAAAGTAGCGAGCAGAACTGGTCCAATCCTTGCCCCTGATCCCAATACCTTTCCTTTTCAATCCATCAGGCCCAGCATTTAAATCATTCAAAACATCGGGTGGTTCCTCACTCTGAGTCCTGGGCTCTATCGCATCAATACGCTCTGGGTCTGGATACTGCTCATAAGTTTCAGCCCGTACCTGACCTTCTGAATCAGCCTGATGCTCAGATCAATCAAACCTCGCTTTCATTTTAGGTGGACAGGCCTCGAATCTGCCTCTTCTCTGCTCGCCCCGATTTTACCTCAAATCTGCCTCTCTTCCACTCGCCCTGACTATGCCTCGAATTTGCCTCTTTTCTGCTCGCTCTGACTTTGCCTCAGCCTCGCCTTGGCTTCACCTGGAACGTTCCTCAACCTCACCTCGACTTCAATGTGCCTTGACCTCGCTCCAACTTTGCCTTGCACCTGCACAATGCTTGCAGATGCTTACAGGAAAACAAAGAAACTCAACAGAATTTATGGAGAACTGTACAGAAATGAAGATGGACACACTACTAATGCACAAAAGAAGACAATTTGTGCAAATAGAAAAAATGAAATGCTGAGTAGAGGGCAGGTGCAGGTGATGGACGTTGGTATGAGCAGCTGGTGCATATCACAAGTCCTGGTTATGTGACCACTGACGCCAGGCAATCTCTGAAGAGCATTCTTCAGGGCCTGTTGAGAGACGATCTTGGTGGGCTTGGAGGTCTGGACTATGTACATGCATATTCTGCATCATCTTATTTTTAGTAATATTCTATACAAGACCATAAGATAGAGGAGCAGAATTAGGCCATTTGGCCCATCGAGTCTTCTCCGTCATTTCATCATGGCTGATCCAATTTTCCTCTCAGCTCCAATCTCCTTCTCCCCGTAACCTTTCTATCCTTGACCAATCAAGAAACTATCCGCCTCTCCCTGAAATATACATAAAGACTTGGCCTCCATAGCTCTCTGTGGCAAAGAATTCCACAAATTCACCTCTCTCTGGCTAAAATTCCTCCTCATCTCTGTTCTAAAACAATGCCCCTCTATTCTGAGGCTGTGTCCTCTGGTCTTAGATTCTCCCACCATAGGAAACATCCTCTCCAAGTCTACTCTATCAAGGCCTTTCACCATTTGATAGGTTTCAACAAGGTCACCCTCATTCTAGCAAATTTTAGTGGGTACAGTCCCAGAGCCATCAAATGCTCTTCAAATGACAAGCTATTCAATCCTGGAATCATTTTCGGGAACCTCCTTTGAACCCTCTCCAGTTTAAGCACATCCTTTCTAAGATGACGGGCCCAAACCAGCTCACAATGCTCTGTGAGGCCTCACTAGTGCTTTAAAAAGTTTCAACATTACATCTTTGCTTTTATATTCTAGTCCTCTTGAAATGAACGCTAACATTGCATTTGCCTTCCTCACCACAGACTCAACCTGCAAATTGACCTTTAGGGAATCCTGCACAAAGACTCCTAAGTCCCTTTGCACCTCAGTTTTTTTTTAATTTTCTCTCCATTTAGAAAATAGTCCTTTTATTTCTTCTACCAAAGTGCATGACCATACACTTCCCAACACTGCATGCCATCTGCCATTTCTTTGTCCAGTCTCCTAATCTGTCTAAGTCCTTCATAGCCACTCTACTTCCTCAAAACTACTGCCCCTCCATCTACCTTCATATCATCTGCAAACTTTGCAACAAAACCATCAATCGACCTATAACATAAAAAGAATCAATCTCAACACAGATGTTGGTGGAGCACCACTAGTCACAGGCAACCAGTCAGAAAAAGCTCCCTTCATTCCCAGTCTTTGCCTCCTGCCAATCAGCCACTGCTTTATCCATGCTAGAATCTTTCCTGTAATACCATGGACTTGTAGCTTATTAAGCAGCCTCATGTGTGGAACCTTGTCAAAGCCCTTCTTAAAATACAAGTATACAACATCAACCGATTCTCCTTTGTCTATTTCTTGTTATTTCTTCAGAGAATTCCAACAGATTTGTTAGGCAAGATTTTCTGTTGAGGAAACCATGCCACTACGGCCTACACATACAAAATACTGCAGGAACTCAGCAGGCCAGGCAGCATCTATGGAAAAAAATACAGTCAACATTTTGGACCGAAACCCTTCGGCAGGACTGGAGAAAAAAAGCTGAGGAGTAGATTTGAAAAGTGGGGGGAGGGGAGAGAGAAACTCCAGGGGTAGGTGAAACCTGGAGGGGGAGGGATGAAGCAAAGAGATAGGAAGTAGATTGGTGAAAGAGACAGAAGGCCATGGAAGAAAGAAGAAAGGGGGTGGGGGGAGGAGCACCAGAGGGAGGCGATGGGCAGGCGAGGAGGTAACATTAGAGAGGGACAAGGGAATGGGAAATGGTGAAGGGATGGGGGGCATTACTGGAAGTTTGAGAAATCGATGTTCATGCAATCAGGTTGCAGGCTACCCAAATGGAATACAAGGTGTTGTTCCTCCATCCTAAGTGTGGCTTTATCCCGACAGTGGAGGAGGCCATGGATGGACATGTCGGAATGGGAATGGGAAGTGGAATTAAAAATGGGTGGCCTCTGGGTGATCCTGCATGTTCTGGCAGACAGAGCGTAGGTGCTCCTCGAAGCGGTCTCCCAATCTACATCAGGTCTCACTGATATACAGGAGGCCACTCTCGGAGCACTAAATACAGGATATGTCCCCAACACACTCACAGGTGAAGTGTCGCCTCACTTGGAAGGACAATTGGGGACCACGAATGGTAATGAGGGAGGAGGTGTAGGGGCGGGTGTAGCACTTGTTCCACTTGCAAGGATAAGTGCCTGGAGGGAGTGTGGTGAACTACATATACCTGTCTGGACACGCCCCCTGCTGACTGCTCCTGTGGCTCCTCCCACAGACCCCTGTATAAAGGCGATCAAGGCCTGAGCCTGGCCTCTCAGTCTCCAGGATGTAGTATGGTGGTCACTCACTGCTTGTTCCTTCTTCCAGTCAATAAAAGCCGATATCTCGCCTTTACGTCTCAGAGAGAGTTATTGATGGTACATCAGGGAGATCAGTGGGGAGGGAGGAATGGACGAGGGAGTCGCATAGGGAGCAGTCTCTGTGGAAAGCAGAAAGTGGGGGAAGGGAAGATGTGCTTGGTGGTGGGATCCAGTTGGAAATGGTGAAAGTAAGCGACAAACAGGCAGACATAGCTGGGACCTGTGTGAGTGCCCAAGGCTACCCCTTTGTTTGAAGGAAGTGGGAGGATCCTAAGGGGGAATTATTTAGAGTGAATACAAGTTCCGTTAGATGGAGCAGAGTGGTGGTGGAGGGAAACTGGTTGGGCCTGGTGTCCAGAAATAAATGGAGAGCTTTGAGGGCTTTCTGGTGGGGATAGAGCTGCCCACTTTCTGTTTTCCTCAGGGATCACTCCCTACAGACTCTCTTGTCCATTTGTCCCTCCCTGCTGATCTCCCTCCCGGAACTTATCCTTGCAAGCGGAACAAGTGTTACACCTGCCTCCACACTTTCTCCCTTACTACAATTTAGGGCCCCAATCAGTCCTTCCAGGTGAGGCAACACTTCACCTGTGAGTGTATTGGGGTCATCTACTGTGCTTGGTGCTCCCAGTATGGCCTCTTGTATATTGGTGAGACCCGACGTAGATTGGGAGATCACTTCGCCGAGCACCTACGCTCTGTCTGACAGAACAAGCAGGATCTCCCAATGGCCACCCATTTTTAATTCCACTTCACATTTCCTTTCCAATATGTCCATCCATAGCCTCCTCCACTATCAGGATAAAGCCAAACCTACGTTAGAGGTACAACACCTTGTATTCAACCTGATGGCATGAACATCAATTTCTCAAAGTGTCACCCTCCCACCCCTTCACCATTTCCCCTCCCCTTGTCCCTTTCTTATGTTATCTCTTTTTCCATGACCTTCTGTCTCATTCACCAATCAACTTCCTAGCTCTTTGCTTCATCCCTCCCCTTCAAGTTTCACCCATCGCCTGGAGTTTCTCTATCTTTCAGATCTACTCCTCAGCATTTTTTCTCCAGTCCTGCTAAAGGGTTTCAGCCCAAACCTTCGCTGTACTTTTTTACATAGATGCTGCTTGACCTGCTGAGTTCCTCAAGCATTTTGTGTGTGTCGCTTGGATTTCCAGCATCTACAGATTTTCTCTTGTTTCTGACTTTGGCCTATTTCATCACGTGCCTCCAAGTACCCTGAGACCTCATCCTTTTTTTTGTAACTTATTTTTTTTATTGAAGTCTATCATCAAACAAACATTTCCATAAGATGTATTTCAGACATTGTACACATATAATTGACTCCAACATCTTCCCAACCACTGAGATAAGGCAAACTGGTCTATAGTTTTCTTTCTTCTGCCTTTCTCCCTTACTGAAAAGTAAAGTGACATTTTCAATTTTCCAGTCTCCAAAAACCATTCCAGAATCTAGTGATTCTTGAAAGATCATTCTTAATGCCTCCACAATCTCTTCAGCCACCTCTTTCAGTACCCTGGAGTGTACACCATCAGGACCAGGTCATTTATCTACTTCCAGACCTTTCAATTTTACCAAGAACCTTCTCTCTAGTTATGATAACTTCATATACGTCATGACCCCTGAACTTCCACCATATTGTTAGTGTCTGCCACAGTGTAGACTGATACAAAATACGTATTCCAACCATCCTCATCCCTCATTACTACCTCTCCAGCATAATTTTCCAGCAGTCCGATATCCAGTCTCACCTCTCTTTTACACTTGATATGTCTGAAGAAATTTTTGCTATCCTTTTTGGCTAGCTTACTTCCGTATTCCATTTTTACCTTCTTAATCGCTTTTTTAATTGCCCTCTGTTGGTTTTTAAAAGCTTCCCAATCCTCTAATTTCCCACTAATCTTTGTCCTATTATCTACCCTCTCTGGCTTTTATTTTGGCTTTGACTTGTCTCATTAGCCATGGTTGTGTCATCTTTCCATTAGAATAGTTCTTTCTCTTTGTGATGTATATATCCTGTGCCTTCAGGATAACTTCCAGAAATTCCAGACATTGCTACTCTACCATCATCTCTGACGATCTTCTTTTCCAATCAATTCTGGCCAACTCCTCTCTCATGCTTCTGTAATTCCCTGTACTCCACTGTAATATTGATACATCTGACTTTAGCTTCTCCTTCTCAAATTTCAGGCTGAATTTGAACACATTATGATCACTTTTCCCTCAGGGTTCTCCTGCTTTAAGCTCTCTAGTTAATTCTGGTTCATCGCACAACATCCAATCCTGCATAGCTGATCCTCTAGTGGGCTCATTCACGAGCTGCTCTAAAAAAATCATCTCATAGTCACATTAGAAATTCCCCTCCTGTGATCCATCACCAATCTGATTTTCCCAATCTACTTGCCTATTGAAGTCCTCCATGACTATTGTAACATGGCCCTTTTGGTAGGCATTTTCTATCTCCTGTTGTAGTTTGTAGGCCACATCCTTGCTACTGTTTGGGCGTCTGTATACTACCTTTATCCTTGCAGCTCCTTAGCTCTATGCACAATGATTCAACCCCTTCTGACCTTATGTCTCCTCTTTCTAATGACTTGATTTAATTTTTTACCAACAGCACAATGCCACCCCCTCTGCCTTCCTGCCTGTCCTTTCGATACAATGTGCATCCCTGGACGTTAAGCTTACAACTATAACTTTTCAGCCATGATTTCGTGATGCCTATGACATCATACCTGCCAATCTGCAACTGTAATGCAAGTTCATTTAGCTTACTCCGAATGCTGCACGCATTCAGATACAACACTTTCGGTCCTGTATTCACCCTTTTCAATTTTGTCACACATAGAGACATAGAAAACCTACAGCACAATACAGGACCTTCGGCCCACAAAGCTGTGCCGAACATGTCCTTACCTTCAGAAATTACCTAGGCTTACCCATAACCCTCTATTTTTCTGAGATCCATGTACCCATCCAGGAGTCTCTTAAAAGACCCTAACATATCCGTCTCCCCCACCGTCACCGGCAGCCCATTCCACACACTCACCACTCTGCGTAAAAACTTACCCCTGACATTTCCTCTGTACCTACTCCCCAGCACCTTAAACCTGTGTCCTCTCATGCTAGTCATTTCAGCCCTGGGAAAAAGCCTTTGACTATCCACATGATCAATGCCTCTCATCGTCTTATACACCTCTATCAGGTCACCTCTCATCCTCCGTCGCTCCACGGAAAAAAGGTCAAGTTCACTCAACCTATTCTCAAAAGGCATGCTCCCCAATCCAGGCAACATCCTTGTAAATCTCCTCTGCACCCTTTCTATGGTTTCCACATCCTTCCTGTAGTGAGGCGACCAGAACTGAGCACAGTATTCCAAGTGAGGTCAGACCAGGGTCCTGTATAGCTGCAATATTATTTCTCAGCTACTAACTCAATCCCACGATTGATGAAGGCCAGTGAACTGTACGCTTTCTTAACCACAGAGTCAACCTGCACAGCAGCTTTGAGTGTCCTACGGACTCGGACCCCAAGATCCCTCTGATCCTCCACACTGCCAAGAGTATTACCACTAAAACTATATTTTGCCATCATATTTGACCTACCAAAATGAACCAACTCACACTTATCTAGGTTGAACTCCATCTGCCACTTCTCAGCCCAGTTTTTCATCCTGATGATGTCCTGTTGTAACCTCTAACAGCCCTCCACACTGTCCACAACACTTCCAACCTTTGTGTCATCAACAAACTTACTAATCCATCCCTCCACTTCCTCATCCAGGTCATTTATAAAATTCCCAGAACAGATCCCTAAGGCATACCACTAGTCACTGGCCTCCATGCGGAATATGACCTGTCTACAACCACTCTTTGCCTTCTGTAGGCAAGCCAGTTCTGGATCCGCAAAGCAATGTCCCCTTGGATCCTATGTCTCCTTACTTTCTCAATAAGCCTTGCATGGGGTACCTTATCAAATGCCTTGCTGAAATCCATATACACTACATCTACTGCTCTTCCTTCATCAATGTGATTAGTCACATCCTCAAAAAATTCAATCTGGCTCGTAAGGCACAACCTGCCTTTGACAAAGCCATGCTGACTATTCCTAATCGTATTATGCCTCTCCAAATATTCATAAATCCTGCCTCTCGGGATCTTTTCCATCAATTTACCAATCACTGAAGTAGGAATCTCTGGTCTATAATTTCCTGGGCTATCTCTACTCCCTTTCTTGAATAAGGGAACAATATCCACAACCCTCCAATCCTCCGGAACTTCTCCCATCCCCATTGATGGTGCAAAGATCATCGCCAGAGGCTCAGTAATCTCCTCCCTCGCATCCCACAGTAGCCTGGAGTACATCTCGTCCAGTCATGGTGACTTATCCAACTTGATGCTTTCCAAAAGCTCCAGCACATCCTCTTTCTTAATATCTAAATGCTTAATCTTTTTAGTCTGCTGTAAGTCATCCCTAAAATTGCCAAGATCCTTTTCCGTAGTGAATACTGAAGAAAAGTATTCATTAAGTACCTCTGCTATCTCCTCCGGTTCCATACACACTTTTACACTGTCGCACTTGATTGGTCATATTCTCTCATATCTTAACCTCTTGCTCTTCACATACTTGTAGAATGCCTTGGGGTATGATCAACCTTTTGATTCCTAACTTTGTCTGAGGTCTTAACAATGTCTGCCTCCACAACCTCTCCACTAACTGTTCTGGCACTCTGGTTCCCATCCCCCTGCAACTCTAGTTTAAACCCCATTATGAAGCATTAACAAATATTCCAACTGGGATATTAGTCCCCCTCCACTTCAGGTGTAAACTGTTCCTTCTATACCAGTCCCAACTTTTCTGGAAGAAGACCAATGATTCAAAATCCTTCTGCCCTCCCTCCTACACCAACTCCTTAGCCACATATTAAACTGTATAATCTACCTAGTTCTGGTCTCAATAGCACGTAGCATGGGTAGCAAACTTGAGATCACAACCTTAGCACCTAACTCCCTGAACTTCCTATGCAGAGCCTTGTCATTCCTCCGGCCCATGACATTGATACCTACATGGACCACAACTTCTGGCTGTTCACCCTCCCACTTGGGAATTTTGAGAACTCAAGGACTGAGCCTCAAAGCCATGGTGTCATCTAGCGGGTGTCAAAGAGTGTTGACATATGATCTCAGCGGGCTGGTGGGGGATGTCTGGACTATATTCATGCAATTTCTGTGTCACTGTATTTTATTGATACACTTATGGGTTTGTTGACTTGTACGTGTGAAGACTGGGCATCAAGCCGCAGTGTTTCGGAGCAATGGGGCATCAGTACTCTTATTCCGTGAATGTGTCCCTGTGTACGACTGCTAGTAATGTGCTTTAACACCTTGAATCCATAGTATCACTGTCTTGTTTGACTGCATTGATGAATATTCATATATGGTTGAATAACAATTAAACTTTAATTGAATTAAATATTGACAATGGCTGTGGTCACCTGTTTTGTGAAGACACTGACCCAGGAGAAGGCAAAGGCAAACCACTTCTGCACAAAAATTTACCGAGAACAATCATGGTCGTGAGATGGTGATGATACTCTGTGTAGACTTGCTCAGTGGTGAGAGGTCTTTTCCTCTGCTGGACTGGGCTGTACCCACCACTCTCCATTCCAGAAAACAAGAGGAATCTGATAGAACAGCGGAAGCAAGGGTTATGTGTGCAAGAATCATTGAAAGTAGCTGGGATCTCAGGAGTCAGAGGCATCATTCATGAAAGTTATGCTAATTATAGCCTCCTTTTAGATCTGAGAAAATATGAGATGCAATAAAAGAGTGCAAAATTATGACTTTGTTTTTCTCTATTATTATGTATGCTTTGTATGGCCATCGCAAAGACAAGAAATTTCACAACATATGCCTTTGATATTGAACCTGATTCTGACTAAAAACATAGAAACATAGAAAATCTACAGCTCAATACCGGCCCTTTGGCCCACAATGCTGTGCTGAACATGTACTTACCTTAGAAACTACCTTACCCATTGCCCTCTATTTTTCTAAGCTCTATGTACCTATCCAAAAGGCTCTTAAAAGACCCTATCGTATCCGTCTCCACCATTGTCGCCAGCAACCCATTCCACACTTACACCACTCTCTGTGTAAAAAACTTATCTCTGACATCTCCTCGGTATCTACTCCCCAGCACAAAACTGTGCCCTCTCATGTTAGCCATTTTAGCCCTGGGAAAAGCCTCTGACTATCCACAGGATCAATGCCTCTCATCATCTTATACACCTCTATCAGGTCACCTCTCATCCTCCGTCGCTCCAAGAAGAAAAGGCCAAGTTCACTCAACCTATTCTCATAAGGCATGTTCCCCAATCCAGGCAACATCCTTGTAAATCTCCTCTGCTCCCTTTCTATAGTTTCCACATCCTTCCTGTACTGAGGTGACCAGAACTGAGCACAGTACTCCAAGTGGGGTCTGACCAGGGTCCTATATAGCTGTAACATTACTTCTCAGCTCTTAAACCCAATCCCATGATTGATGAAGGCCAATGCACTGTATGCTTTCTTAACCACACAGTCAACCTGCACAGCAGCTTTGAGTGTCCTGTGGACTTGGATCCCAAGATCTCTCTGATCCGCCACACTGTCAAGTCTTACCATTAGTACTATATTCTGCCATCATATTTGACCTACCAAAATGAACCACTTCACACTTATCTGGGTTGAACTCCATCTGCCACTTCTCAGCCCAGCTTTGCATCCTATCTATGTCCCGCTGTAACCTCTGACAGCCCTCCACACTAGCGACAGCACCCACAACCTTTGTGTCGTCAAGAGAAGTTTCTAAGAGAAGTTGTTCCAATTAGCAAATGGTTGAAGGATCAAGGGGCAGCTATTTTAAATTTTGAGCACAAGCTACACAGAGGATGTCAGATTACATCTTTACTCAGAATAGTTCTTGTCTGAGATTCAATGGCTGTAGGTCTAGTGGGAACAGAATCACCCAGGGTCTTCAAAGGGGAAGTGGATGGGCACTTGGCACGAAAACATAATGCACCAGTCTGAAGGATGGGGGTAGCAGGAGAGAGATTAACTGAATGAGAGAGAGAGAAACAAGGAGACAGGGAGGGAGGCAGAATATGGAGGGGAGGAGAGAGAGGGGGTGAAAGAGAGGGAATGAGGAGGGAGGGGAAGAGGAAGGAAAGAAAGAGAGAGATGGAAGGAGGGAGAGAGAGGAGGAAAGAGTTATAGAGAGGGGGTGAGAGGGAGGGAGTGGGGGGGAGGGAGGGAGAGGGAGAGGGAGAGGGGGAGAGAGAGAGAGAGAGAGAGAGAGAGAGAGAGAGAGAGAGAGAGAGAGAGAGAGATTGAGATTTTGTCCAACATTCCAACTTTTCCTCAAATCTCCAACAAGGGCTTGAACACCACAGATCCTCTCTCTGAATCACCAAATGATGCTCTTCACTGATCCTGCCCACCATCCCCTCTTCTCCTGTTCATTCCTCTCCCCACCTAACTTCCTCTGTACGTAGAAGGTCTGCTCCAAGCACACGACAAGTTGAGCCCAGTACAAGGTGCAGTATCATAACTTTCCCTTTCAGTGTTTGACTTCCGCAGCTCAAACCAAGTCCTGATGAAGAGTCTCAGCCCGAAACGTTGAGTGTTTACTCTTTTCCACGGATGCTGCCTGACCTGCTGAGTTCCTCCAGCATTTTGTGTGTGTTGCTTTGGATTTCCTACATCCGCAGATTTTCTCATGTTTGTAATACCTTGTCATTCATGATAACTGTGCGATATCAAGTGGTCCAAGCTGTGCATTTTTCACTTGGCGTAAAAGTCCAGTTTGAAGCCAGGTTCCTTGAAAGTGGAGGGGTAAATAGCAGGAACACGGGCAGTAGGGAGGAAGTGGGGAAGTCAACCAATGGGGCATCATCTCATGGAGCCTCCTTAAACACATTGAACCTGAGAGAAATGATTCTTAAGGAGTCCATTTAGAATGTGCTGACACAGAAAGAACGTGCAAAGCAACTTGCAGGGCAACGTATAAACCAATTTGCAAAATCAGGATGAAACAATAGCTTGCTGATTAAAGAAGCGATACAGGTAACGGGAAGACATGCTTAACGATTGAACAATAACGGTGTTAATGCGCTGAGGCTGATAAGTGGGCCAAAGGGTAGTCACATTTGTAATTTTGTAATGAGATTAAGGAAGAATGTCTGCACCTCACATGGGTGCAACTCACAAAATTGTAAACAACTAGGGTATAAAAAAACTGTGCAAAGTGTAATTCGGCACTCAATCTAGCAGGAGCTGGTTGGGTCCGACTCTGCAGACTCGAAAAATAAAGTTTACCGTTCTGCAAATTGCTGAGACTCAGTGTGTTTCTGACAACGTGGGGGCTCGTCCGGGATCCACACTCCGGCCGCGGTGGACACGAGGAAGGACATCGGAGACGGTGCACCCCGCCGAGTTTGGCGGTCCCTGACTCCTTGCTCGTCGCTCCAGCGCGGCTTGAGCGAGTGATATCCGGACAGCGCAGAGCGGTAAACGGGGAGAAGGGGACAGTACCTGGTACTGGAAGTCCCCAGGACGCACCGGGTAAGTGCCTACTATTATAGTAGAAAGGTGCGGGAATAAGTAAGGACGGAGAAGACCGGGATCGCTACCCGGGGGTCCTCCTGATTAAGTAAGAGCGGAATAAGATGGGAGGGGGTGGCTCTAAAAAGAAAGAGGAAACGGAGAGACCGGGACCATACCCGGGGGTTCCTCCTGATAGCCCCCTCGGTAGAATGTTTGAGAATTGGGGATGTGGAAGACTAAAAGGGAAACAAAAGAAAAAAATGATACAGTACTGTTTAATTTGGTCGAAACAGCCGATAGAAAAACCTGCGGTCTGGTGGCCGCGGCTTTGGGCTCCCTGGCCAGGAGTAACAACAAAGAGTTTTAAATTGGGCATTAAAGGGGAGCGGAAGTGGGACCCACTCGATCATTTACCCCCTCCCTATGTCCAGCCTTCTGCGCCCCTTGCGGGAGCAGAGGGAGAACGTGAAGAAAGTGAAAAAACAGAAGAAATAGACCCGGAGAGGGAAGAGAGGGATGTTAGGGAAAAAGCAAAAGCAAGGATCGAAACAAGGAGTGTGACAGGAGCAGATAAGAAAAAGAAAGACGAATTAAAAAAGGAAGAGGTACAGCTGTGTCCCCTTCGAGAGGTTCCAATGGGAGGAGAACGGGGAGGAACAGGATTTGTAAACGTCCCTTTGACAAGTACCGAAGTACGAGGATTTAAGAAAGATATGAAAACTTTATTAGAAGATCCAATGGGACTGGCAGAACAGTTGGATCAATTCTTAGGACCTAATGTTTACACTTGGGAAGAAATGCATGCGATTATGGGAACGCTATTTTCTGCACAAGAGAGGCAAATGATACGACAAGCTGCAATATCAATTTGGGGAAGGGAACAGCCGAATGAGTTACCGGGGGACCGGAAATTTCCAGTAAACGACCCACAGTGGGACAAACAAGCAGAAGAGAGAAGACGGCGATATCCCATTGCCATGGAAGGGAGGAGGGGATTACAACCTGTAATTGAGACATTAGTATCAGATGGACTCCTGGAAGAATGTATGTCACCCTTTAATACCCCCATCCTACCGGTCCGAAAGCCCGACGGCACGTATCGAATGGTTCAAGATCTGAGAGGCTTAAATGCGGTAGTCCAAACACGATACCCGGTAGTGCCTAACCCCTATACATTAATGAGCAAAATACCTCCTGAACATGAATGGTTCAGTGTGATAGATCTAAAAGATGCCTTTTGGAGTTGCCCGTTGGAGGAAGGTAGCCGAGATATGTTCGCATTTGAATGGGAAAATCCCTTCACTGGGCGGAAGAAGCAACTCCGGTGGACCGTCTTGCCCCAAGGGTTCACGGAGTCCCCAAACCTATTCGAACAGGTACTGGAGCAAGTATTGGCTGGATTCCATTGTACCGGAAAGAACCAACTATTACAGTATGTCGATGACCTACTACTATCGGGACCAGCAGAGGAGGTAGTGCGAGACGATACTATAAGACTCCTGAATTACCTAGGAGAAAAAGGATTGCGGGTGTCCAAGAAGAAACTGCAATTTGTCGAGAAGGAAATAACATATCTCGGACACAGAGTCAGTAAAGGGCACCGCCAAATAACCCCAGAAAGAATAGCGGGAATAACTAAAATACCGCTTCCCAGGACAAAGAAGGAAATAAGACAATTTCTGGGCTTAGTGGGCTATTGCCGGATTTGGATAGAGAATTATACCCCCCTGGTGAAGTTTATGTACGACAAATTGGCAAAGGAAGACCGGGGAATAATCAGCTGGACCGAAGAAGAAGAACAGAAGTTCAGGAAAATAAAAGGGCAACTAATTCGGGCCCCGGTATTAACACTGCCAGCACTGGAAAAGCCCTTTCAGCTGTATGCAACAAACAATGAAGGAACTGCGTTAGGAGTACTAACCCAAGAAAAAGGAGGAAAGCGGCAACCTGTGGCCTTTTTATCAAAAATGTTAGACCCGGTATCCCGGGGATGGCCGAAGTGCATACAAGCCGTAGCGGCAGCAGCCGTACTAGTAGAAGAAGCACGGAAATTAACCTTTGGGGGAAGAATGACGGTGTATACCCAGCACTCCGTTAGCACCCTCTTAGCCCAAAAAGCTCAGCGGTGGTTGACGGACTCTCGCATACTGAAATACGAAACCATTCTGATGGTCGGGGATGATGTAAGCTTTGAAAGGAACAATAGTTGTAACCCGGCACAGTTCTTATACATGGAATCAACAGGGGAGCCCGACAAACATCAGAAGGCGAGTGGAAGACCCCCGACGGACGGCAAGTACTGAATAAGGAAGTAACTCGTCATATACTGCAACAACTACACCAACAAAGCCATTGGGGAGTGCAAGCTATGTGCGACACTATCCTAAGGGACTATGTTTGTAAAGGGATATTCACACTAGCTCAACAGGAGGTGTGGGGCTGTTACACCTGCCAAAAGGTAAACAAGAAAATGATGCGTGCCACCCATAAGGGGGGACAAACACTAGCCGACCGACCGTCCCATCGGATCCAAATAGACTTTACGGAACTACCACAAGTTCAGAGATGGAAGTACCTGTTAGTAATTGTGGATCACTTCACTCGGTGGGTGGAAGCATTCCCAACCACTAAAGCGGACGCCCCTACAGTGGCACGGATCCTATTAGAAAATATAGTCCCGAGATATGGAATAATGGGGTCTATTGATTCAGATAGGGGAACACACTTTGCCTCAAAAACACACCAGCTAATCTGTGACGCCTTAGGAATCCAGTGGAAGCTGCACACCCCCTGGCACCCTCAGAGCTCAGAAAGAGTTGAGAGGATGAACAGCACTTTGAAGACGCAATTGACAAAACTGATGATGGAAACCAAGCTACCCTGGACCAAGTGTCTACCCCTGGCCCTACTAAGAATCCGCACGGCTCCTCGAAAAGATATAGGAGTATCCCCTTATGAAATGTTGTTTGGCCTTCCATATTGGAACAAGGTGGAGGGCTATCCTTCCCTGCAAGGGGGAGATGTCTTTGTAAGGGACTATTTACAGGCACTGTCTCGTTCTTTTGCAGAATTGCGCAGGAAGGGGTTACTCGCACAAACCCCACCTCTGGACTTCGCACTCCACCGAACTCAGCCCGGTGACTGGGTCCTGATTAAGACTTGGAAGCCAGAGAAGTTACAGCCGCAGTGGGAAGGCCCATTCCAGGTGCTACTGACCACCGAAGCCGCAGTAAGGACAAAAGAAAAAGGGTGGACCCACGCCGCGAGAATCAAGGGACCCGTAAAGCCCGAAGAAGGTGCAGAATGGACTTGCGTCCAGGGAGAAGACCCGATGGTGCTAAAGCTCAAAAGACGGACAGAATGAACTTTGGGACTGTAATGTATATACTGCTATTGTTGAGAAGCGCTGAAGGGGGATGTGATAAGTGCAGGACGACGGTAAGGGTGGGCATGACGGTTTTTCCAGGGTCCTTTGTATCACACTCGCATGTAAACGAGAAATGTTATGACTACAACAAAAAGGAGGAGTATGTGGAAAGTTTAATCTAACCAACTGCTGCTTAAAGATAGATGACAACGGAAAGGTGGTTCAAAAAATATCAGATAAAATAAGGAAACTGGCCCACGTGCCGGTACAGACCTGGAAGCCGCTGGGGTATTGGGACTGGCTGGACGGATGGTTGAAAGGAGGCTGGTGGCGAACCGCTTTAGGGGTTATAGGAGGGGGATTGATGGTCCTCCTTCTGCTACCATGTCTGATCCCCTGCTTGCGGGAGCTAGTAGCTAGGGTGGCAAGACAAGTCATGCAACCAGGGGCCCCAGCTGATCCTGTTCAGGTACTCCTACAAAGGGAAATAGAGCTAGAGGAAGAAGCCTATGTAAACCCGTGGCAAAAGCCCAACTGATAGCACATTCTAAAAAGAAAAAGGGTGGATTGAGAGAAATGATTCTTAAGGAGTCCATTTAGAATGTGCTGACACAGAAAGAACGTGCAAAGCAACTTGCAGGGCAACGTATAAACCAATTTGCAAAATCAGGATGAAACAATAGCTTGCTGATTAAAGAAGCGATACAGGTAACGGGAAGACATGCTTAACGATTGAACAATAACGGTGTTAATGCGCTGAGGCTGATAAGTGGGCCAAAGGGTAGTCACATTTGTAATTTTGTAATGAGATTAAGGAAGAATGTCTGCACCTCACATGGGTGCAACTCACAAAATTGTAAACAACTAGGGTATAAAAAAACTGTGCAAAGTGTAATTCGGCACTCAATCTAGCAGGAGCTGGTTGGGTCCGACTCTGCAGACTCGAAAAATAAAGTTTACCGTTCTGCAAATTGCTGAGACTCAGTGTGTTTCTGACAGAACCAAACTTCAACTCAGTTTAATTTTCAGCCCAAAGGTTGGCTTCAGTTTCCAAATCGGGCCGTGTGGAAATCGGGTGTCAGTTCTCAGTAACATAAACAATACGTGACTAATTTAGTCACTGTAAGGTCATAAGCTTAAATTCAGAACCGGACTGAGAGGCTACATTATTAGGTACACCTGTATATCCGTCCATCAATGCAAATATCTGGCCAAACATCAGAATGGGGAAGAAGTGTGATCTACGTGCCTTTAACCGTGGAATGATTGTAGGTTGCTGCCAGACAGGGTGGCTTGAGTATCTCAGAAACTCTTGACTTCCTGGGATTTTCACACACATCTGCCTCTCAGATTTACAGAGAACGGTGGTGTGAAAAACAAAAAAAAACATGCAGTGAGAGGCAGTTCTGTGGGTGAAAACATTTTGCTAATGAGAGAGGTCGGAGGAGAGTGGTTCAAACTGACAAGAAGGCAACAGTAGCTCAAATAACCGCATGTTACAACAGTGGTGTGCAGAAGAGTATCTCTGAATGTGCAACACGTCAAACCTTGAAGTGGATGGGCTACAGCAGCAGGAGACCATGAACATGAACGTACAGTGCACTCACTGTATTTAGTCACTGTAAGGTCATAAGTTTACTTTTGGAGCTATTCTGGGTTGTCACCTTTTCTGGTGCTGCCTCAGCTTGTTAGACACTTCTTATCGGCTTTCATATGAGTTGTAGGATGGTGTGTCTGGATTTTTCTCAGTAAAATTTCCAAAGAGCATCCCATCATCAAAATGCTTGTGCCTTTGCTCGTGTTTCCTTTAAAGGAGAGCCACAGGGGAGTGGATTAACACAATGTCCTTCCAACACACTATTTCAACAGCTACAGTACTGAATCCCTTGGCAACCAGAGCTTTAAACCAACCCAAGCAGACAGATTGGATGGGATTAGAGCTCTCATGACTGCAGAAACATCAGGGATGTACAGAGTGGCTAACATAACTTGAGTATTCTTTACTTCATAATGTAAAGCTAGTTACAATGATACCCTAATGTGGTTTCCTCAACCACCTACCTTCCCCCTCATCTATCACCTTCCAGTTTGTATTCCTTCTCCTCCCCCCTCCCACTTTTTTATTCTGGCTTCTTCCCCCTTCCTTTCCAGCATGATAAAAGGTCTTGGCCTGAACCGTTGACTGTTTATTCCTTTACATAGATGCTACCAGACCTGCTAAACTCCTCCTGTATATGTGTGTGTAATTCCGAATTTCCAACATCTGCAGAATCTCTTGTGTTTAAGCTGCACAACAAAGATTTTGCTTCCTGAATACTTTTTGGGTGTAACTTATGGATTTTGTGCAGCTGATCATGAAAATTGCTATGAAATTTCCCTATCACGCACTATTTTTAAAAAATCATCTGTATTTGACTTTTCAATTAATAATTCAAGTCAATTAAAATGTAGCTCACAATGTGAGCTGAAAAGATTTCTGTCTTGTCCAGGCATGCCTGGGCATGCTCAGGCAGGGTGTTGTGAGTGGCAGAACAGGTTTTAGAAAAGCTATAAATTTCTGTGAAGGATTTTTATACTTGAGACAGATGTTTCCTAGAATAACTGAAGGCTTTTTTGTTGATCCACAGATCAAACAGGTCATCAATGACAGGCAATTTGAAGAACTTCTAGTGGGACCGAAGAAAATCGCATGGAAGGCAATCAAGGATGTTGCTGAAAATTTTCCTGTCAGCTACAGAACACCAAACTGCAGCTGGTTGACAACGTGCTTCAAGCATACAAAACCATGAAGTGCAACATGTCACTAAAGGTTCATTTTCTGCATTCCCATTCAGACTGCTTCCCTGCAAATCTTGGTGCTGTCATGGTGAAGGGTTTCACCAGGACATTTTGGTCATGAGAAACAGTATCAGGGCAACTGGAATCCATCAATGCTGGCTGATTATTGTTGGACACTAAAGCAAGAAGCTGCAGACCCTGAGTACAAATGAAAATTATCAACAAAACAGTTTTAGCTTAGTTGAACGATTGCAAAGTGTCAGCACCGCTATGCAAGTCAATGCATTATATTCAATAATTCTTCTTCAATGCAATATATTTCTTGTTTCTTCAAATTCCTATGTGATACAAGCAGTCTGAAATTATATTTGTGCTCAGCTTCAAGTGGTCTATCATAAACAAATTAAAAATTCTGAGGAAGCAACACTTCCGAAAAAAAATTGTTGTCCAGAGTAATTGTCATTCCTAATGTGCTGAGTCATATATCACAGGATGAGGTTACTAGACCCTTTGGGACTTGTTCTACCCAATAGGTTCCACTGTACTTCTCTTTGAAAGGAACTGCGAAAAGTCCACCAGACCCGTTACATCACTCAATGAGATCATGGCAGGTCTCCATCCAACCTACTTTAGGGTTATAGAGTCATTGAGCTCTACAGCACAGAAACAGACCCTTCAGCCCATCTAGTGCATGTTGAACTATTATTCTGCCTACTCCCATCGAGTTGCACCCAGACCAGAGCCCTCCATATCCCTTGATCCATGTACTTATGCAAACTTCTCTTAAGTGGTGCAATCAATGCCACATCCACCACACCTGCTGGCAGCTCGTTCCACACTCGCACCATCTTCTGAGAGAAGTCCCATTTGCTTCATTTAAATGAACAATTTACCGTTAACCTGGTATAGACAACATTCATTCTCTCAATGTCATTGGCTTAGATTTAAGTTTCCAGTTGTCAAGTGATCCGAGGTACTGTGAAAAGCTTGGCTTGCATAGTGTTCATACAGGTCAAATCATTACACAGAATAAAGTGTAAAAGCTACAGAGAAAGAGCACTGATGAGGTCATAATGAGGTAGATTGTGAGGTCAAAGGTCCACTTGATTGTGCTGGGGGACCATTCAATAGTCTTATAAAAGCAGGGTAGAAGCTCTCTTTGAGCCCAGTGGTATGTACTTTCAGGCTTTTGTATCTTCTGCCTGATAGGAGGGGGAAAAGAGAGGTGGGCGGAGTCTTTGATAATGCTGGCTACTTTCCTGAAGTACCAGGAAGTCCATGGAGGGGAGCCTGATTTTCATGGAATAAGAGCAAAGTGCCCATCAACAAGTAGGTGGAGGGGGTGGGTGACATTCCAAGTTGTCACCCAGGCAACTTATTGAATGATAGCCTGGATCCATTATCAGCAATCCAAAAATCAACATGTCTCCCTAAGTTTCAGGTGGCAGAGTGGTGCACCTGCCTCACCAGGAGCTGTCTGTGCAGATTTTGCACGTTCTCCCTTTTACCGCGTGGGCTTCCTCAGAGCGCACCGGTTTCCACGCACACCACAAAGGCGTACCAGTCAGTAGGCTCATTGTCTATTGTAAATTGCAGTCGAGGTGAGTCGGGGAATAAAATGAGATCCACGTAAGACGAGAGGAGATGGGTGGGCAGTCAGTATAGACTCGACGCCAGTTTCCTTGCCATTTTTCTCTATAACTCTTTCCTAGTGTAAAGTAACTTCTTTCAAAAGGTAGTAGTGTGATTTTAAGCATTTATGTAAACACTTGCTGAGATGAGTTTTCTTTGCCATATGTACATCAAAACATCAAAATATATAATGACTAATCATCATCATCATGTGCCATGTCATATGACGTGGGCGATTATGGTCTTTCCATAACCGTGATTGTTCTTGGCAAATTTTTTCACAGAAGTGGTTTGCCACTGCCTTCTTCTGGGCAGTGTCTTTACCAGATGGGTGACCCCAGCCATTATCAATACTCTTCAGAGATTGTCTGCCTGGCATCAGTGGTCGCATAACCAGGACTTGTGATGTACACCGGCTGCTCATACGACCTTCCACCACCTGCTCCCCATGGCTTCATGTGACCCTGATCAGTGGCGGGGGTGGTGGCTAAGCAGGTGCTACACCTTGCCTACAGGTAACCTGCAGGTTAGCGGAGGGAAAGAGCGCCTGACACCTCCTTTGGTAGAGACCTATCTCCGCCCTGCCACCCTTTTGGACTGGTACAGTCTGTACACGTGCTGGAAGCAACGCACTTGTGTTGCCATGATTCCGATGCTAATACAGCCTGCTGACAACTCACTAACCCAAACTCTAACTATCCATGTGCCTTCGGAATGTGGGAAGAAACCGGAGCACCTGGAGAAAATCCACGCAGTGATGGGGAGAACATACAAATTGCTTATAGTAGCAATAGGAATTGAACCTGGATTGATGATCGCTGCAGAGCGATTTTGCTAACCACTAAGCTACCATGCTGTCATGCGAAACGTCTGGCTTTCACAACTAATTGAAGTTAAGGAGCTAGGGTCTGTGGATGTGAGGTGTGGATTCAGCCAATGTCTTCTTGGACGATGGAACGCAAGGCTGCTTCTGTTTCCCACTACCTTGGAGGAACAAACGGAATTACTCCTGTCTGCTGGCAAATTAAACTGTGGCTCAGTTTTAGAATCTGTCAGTTATTTTTGAGGGCTCTGCCACAGCTGTTGATGAACTATGTGATATTTGCCCCATGAATGTTTCACCAAAGACAGCTCCTAGAACCTGTCAGAGTCAGTGGCACCCCTCATTGTGGGAAGGAGCTAGTGAGGCAGCTCCAATAAAGCATAGCCTCACCTTAGAGTCACAGAGTAATAGAAAAGTACAGGACAGAAACAGGCCTTTTGGTCCAACTAGTCCATCTAGTCATTTAAACTGCCTAGTCCCATCAACCTGCACCCAGCCCCCAGCCCTCCAGAATCAGGTTAATTATCACCAGCTTGTCTCAGCCTGGGCACACGTCCCTCAGCATCAGCGGCTCCACAGTGGAGAGAGTGGAAAACATCAAGTTCCTTGGGGTGCAGATCTCAGACAATCTCACCTGGTCCAGGAACCCCACTGGGATTGTGAAACAGGTCCAGCAGAGATTGCACTTTTTGAGGAAGCTTAAACAAGCATCACTCTCCACTAACATCTTAACTACATTCTACAGAGGAGTGGTTGAGAGTGTGCTGACCTTTTGCATCACAACCTGATACTCCAGCTGCAGTGCTGCCGACAAAAAAGCCTTGCAGAGGGTGGTTAGGGGAGCAGAGAAGGTTATTGAGGTCTCCCTACCTTCTGTCCAAGACCTCTTTCAGAGTCGATGCCTCCAGAAGACATGGTACATCATTAAAGACCCCTCACACCCTCTCCATGAACTGTTTGTTCTTCTGCCATCAGGTAAACATTACAGGAGCATCAAAACTAAAACCACAAGGAAACTAAACAGCCTCCTCCCACAGGCAGTCAGACTACTAAATAGCTGCTCTACCTGACTCTGCTTTGGACACTTTTAACTTGCACTGGACACTTATGACTTGTTTTTAACTGACATGTGGCTGTTGTGTTTTACTATTTATTGTTATATTTATTATTTAGTGTTGCGCTTGTTATGTTACGATTGCACTGCTCCTGGGAAACGCTGTCTCATTCTGCCCTGCAAAGCTGATGTACGGTTAGAATGACAATGAAGTTTTTGAATCTTTGTATTGTGGAATTTGTTAACTTAGTAGCAGCAGTTCAATACCTCTGTTTATGTCTATCCAGTTTCCCCTCAATCATTTACATCCTACAGCAGGGTTTCTCAACCGGGGTTCCGCAAGAGACCATAATTTTAAAAAAATCAACTTTGTGTGATGCTAGCGCTCACAGTGGTGGGCCACGACTGAGCAGCCCCATTAGCAATCTCAGCTCAGTATGGCAGTGTGCAGCTAGATCGCGTATATTTGGTTGAGTCCATTCTCAGTTTTTGACGCATGATAGGGGAAGCCGTTGATAATTGGTGAGTGTGTATTGCACAGGAGGACAGTAGGCTGATGAGGAGCATGAAGTGTGTTATCCAAGCATTGAATGGACTTGCCCAACTTGGGTTGTGACGTCATCCTCTCCCTCCTGAATTACCTCCCCAACTTCCCCTTACATGCCACTGACTGTCTTATAGGAGCAAACAAATTGCCAGTGTCATAGAAAATTGGAGAGAAATATTCATTCTAAAGACCGTCCAGTGTGGTGATTTTTGAAGAAGAGGTGTGAGAAAGAAGAGGAGGATTCTAGGACAATTCTGATAAGGTTAATAATGAAGAATTACAATCTTTTGAGTAATCTCACTGCACCAGTGAAAGAATGGACATAAAGAAAGTCTGTCTTTACAATGAAAGCTACTTATCAAAGGGGTTTTACATGGACTGATGATCTAAGTTGTCCTATTCCATTGTACCTAGTCCTTGGCAATCAATTTACAAATGTAGCAATGGCTCCAGCAGAACTGAAAAGACGCTTAACTACAAATCACAGACATATAACACGTAAAAGTGCTGATTACTTTAAATGACTATTGGAATCTCAAATCATACAGATTAAAGACTGTGACTTTATTTTTGAAAATAAAGTCACAGTCAGTAAAAGAACTCAGGAAGCAAGCTATTTAGGAGTTCTAAGACCAGTTCACTTGAGAGTGTTTAAAAAACTGTGTGAAAACCTGGACAAAGAGCGCACCAATCTCCTGCTACATTATGGTGAACTACATATACCTGTCTGGACATGCCCTCCCTGCTGACTGCTCCTGTGGCTCCGCCCACGGACCCCGGTATAAAGGCGATTGGAGGCACTGCTCCCCCCTCAGTCTCCAGGATGTTGTGTGGTGGTCAGTTGCTGCTTGTTCTTTCTTCCAGCCAATAAAAGCCTATATCTCGCCTCACGTCTCCGAGAGTTATTGATGGCGCATCATACATAGAGAAATCCGATGATTTAACAGAGGAAGAGTCCTCAACAGGGTACTTGAGCCAAGAGGGAATCGTAGGAGTACTTGCAAGAAAATAGTAGGCCAAATTTTGCTGAGTGCTTTGAAGATGAAGAATGGCTGCAGAAACTATCCTACTTCACAGACATTTTTCATCACATGTACCATTTGAACAAGGGTCTGCAAATCCCTGGAGAAAGAGTTTTGACTTCAAGTGACAAGATTCTTGGATTTAAAATGAAACAGTCTTTGGAAAAAATCATGTTGAAAAAGGAAATCTTGAAATATTCCCACTGTTACTTGGGTTTGAGAGTGAGAAAGGATATCAGAAAGTCTTAAGTCTTATTGAAAACCACCCAGAAGAACTGGAGAACAAAATTGAACAGTACTTTTCCTCCCTTTTGACACAAGTGTATGACTTGGTGAGGATCCCTTTCTCTGAAGCTTCTGCTCAGCTTGAGAACTTGACTTTGAGAGAAGAGGAAGAACTTTGTGAGCTGCACTCTGACCGTGCACTCAAGATGAGATTTACTCACCTGCCTTGGATAAGTTCTGGCCTTCTGTGAAAAAAAGAGCATCCTGGCATTCGTAGCAAAACAATAAACATTTTGCTGCAGTTTTCAACTTCCTACATGTGTGAGTGAGCATTTTCTTGTTTAACAAGTATCATGAACAAAGATAGAAATCAACTAATTTCAGTTGAAGGTGAAATCCGTATGTGCTTATCTCAAGTTCAACTCAGAATTGAGAAACATATTTTGTTTGCCTTATGAGTTTTTAAAATTGATGAAACAGAAAGAAAGAGATTAATTTCAAGAAAGGTAAGCTAAGCTTAACTATCTGTATTTTTTTTCAAGAAAGGTTAGCTAAAAATTCATTCTCTACTCAAAAGAGCATTGACAATTATTTTTGGATTATTATATCTACAGCTTACTGAAAACATTAATGTACCATGAGCTGTAGATAAAATAATTTTTATGCAGGGGTTTCCTGAGACCTGAAAACTATTTCACGGATTCCTCCAGAGCAAAAAGGTTGAAAAAAGGCTATTTTAGAGCCTAAAGTTCAACCTTCCCTTGTAACTCAGGTCCTCCAGTCCCGGCAACATCCTTGTAAATTTTCTCTGTACTCTTTCAATCTTTCAGAATATGCTGCAACATTCCCCTAAACTGAAGGTACCCTGAAGAGGTGTAAAACAGTAGCCTTATTTAGAGGAGCTGAGGGTCTCCGAACTTGCAATAGATCAGAATGAGAACCCAGTTTATTATATTGTCTTATACAACATGAAATTTATTGTTTTGCAACAGACAGAAAAAGAGATGAAGTAAGATAAAGTCCTGAAGAAGGTTCTTGGCTCAAAACACTGACTGCTTACTCTTTTTCATAGATGCTGCCTGACCTGCTGAGATCTTCCAGCACTTTGTGTGTGTTGCTTAAGATAAAGATTAACTTTATTAGTCATTTTTATGTACATTGGAAACAATAGTCTGTAACTTCCCTTTCAGAGCTGAGCTTTTGAACTGCCTGCATGACCTGGCATTTTTGCAGTGTTAAGTCTTGACAGTGCAGTATGGGTGCAGCACAGTGGACCGGAGAGTGTGGAACGAGACAATGTAGGGCCACTGCTGCAACAGACTTGGAGGAGGATTGATGTGACACGGAGGTGAGGTAGAGTCAAGGCAGAGCCCAAGAGCGAGGAAAGACCCAAGGTTTGATTGACGTAAGTGCTGGGTCGAATTGGGAAGGTCTGCCGGAGGTCGAATCGAGGTGGCGGGATCTGGGCCCCAGAGCACATTGAGGTGACAGAGCCTGGGTCTGAGAGCGAGGAACAGCCCGATGTGAGGTCAATGGAAACTCTGGGCCACATTGAAAAGGTCAGGGAGATGGGTCCAGAGGCGGGGGGGGGGGGGGTGGTGGTTGAGCTCACTGCTCCATGATATTTACTCAGTTCTGAGGCTGTAGCTTCATGTCTGAGGATGGACTCTCTTTTGTATACCTCAGTTCTGACTATTTGCTTACTTATATTGTTCGCACAATTTGTTTTTTTCCCTCTCTGAACACTGGGTGCTTGATGGCTGATTCTTTTATGAGTTCTTCAGTGTTTCTTTCTTCTCTGGCCACCTGTTAAGGAAACAAATCTCAAGGTTGTATAATGTACACATACTTTAATAACTAATGTAATTTGAATTTTGAGCTTTGAACATACAGCAAAATGCATTATTTGCATCCATTCAAATTGGCAAGGAGGTGCTGAGTCTGGGCCAGAAGTGCCACCGTGGTCCCAGAGCCAATATAACCATATAACAATCACAGCACGGAAACAGGCCATCTCGGCCCTCCTAGTCCGTGCCGAACTCTTAATCTCACCTAGTCCCACCTAATATAACCATATAACAATCACAGCACGGAAACAGGCCATCTCGGCCCTCCTAGTCCGTGCCGAACTCTTAATCTCACCTAGTCCCACCTAATATAACCATATAACAATATCACACAGACACAACTGTCTAACCCAAACTGTACGTCTTAGGGATGTGGGAAAAAACTGGAGTGCGCAGAGGAAGCCTACACGATCACGGGGGCAGTGCACAAACTCCTTACAGACTGCGGCGGGAATCAAGCCCCAATCAGTGATCGCTGGCGCTGTTACAGCGTTACGGTAAATGCTACACTACCATACCGCCTACAAATAGTTCAGGAAAGGAGGACAGTGAGGGAGTGTTCATGGACCATTCAAAAATCTGATGGCGTTAGGACAAGAACTGTTAGAATGGGAAACAGCTTCTTCCCCAGGCTGTGAGCCGACAGAACTCCCCGCCACCGCCCAGGTCTCAACCTGAATGAAACGCCAGTAGCGTTACACATTTTACTTTTTACCTTGTGATGTAAATGCACCTTATTATTTGTTAATTTATTTGTGGTAACATTACTTTGTGCATTGTGTGTGTCAGATGTACTGTGTTGTGCACCTTGGCCTAGAGGGACATTGTTTTGTTTGGTGGTATGTATGCAGTTGAGTACCAATAATTTTGAACTTGATTTGCTATGAGGAGCACTTTGTTCCTACGATGTGACTCTTAGAGGTGCTGATAGGTGTGACACTGTCCCCAGTATCAAAGCTCAGATATTAATGGAATAACAGATCTGTAAACGGCTTTTGCTCCTATCCCTCTAGCTACAAGACGGTACCTCTTGAAAGGCTGACAAGCGCTACAGTATATTTATACTCCATTCAGATTAAATTCAGCTGCATTATCCATCATCCGTTTAGTATAAATAGAAATCTTCCATGTTTAAGCAGAATCTTCTTGATACATAATGTTGTTTTGTCAAGGGAGAGCCAACATCAGTTGAAATGGAATGTATTTTTTATGCATTTTGCTGGTGAAATGTATTGTCGTGTAAATGAAACAGAGTTGCCAACCTCAACCATCTCCATAAGACATAGGAGCAGAATAAGGCCATTCAGCCCATTCAATCATGGCTGATTTATTTTCCCTCTCAACACCATTTTCCTCCCATCTCTCCATAACACTCTTACTAATTAATTACTTATCAACCTCTGCTGGAAATATTTCCAATGACTTCATACCATAAAATGTAAGAGCAGAATTGGGCCATTCAGCCCATTGAGTCTGCTCCGCCATTCAATCTTGGATGATTTATTTTCCCTCTGGACACTATCCTCCTCCCTTTTCCCCATAATATTTGACAGCCTTATTAACTAATTGCCTATCAACTTCTGCTGGTTGCTTACAGTTGTTATAGACGGCGGGACAGGGGGTTGGAGGCAGTGGAGACAAGCTCCCACTACCTACTTAATGCTCCCAATGGCGTGCATCTCAAATAGCCTCTGATAACCACAACCAGCTCCTGACCTTCATGTGTGGCTTAATAACTAAGCCGGGTGGAACTGCATCTACTGACAGGAGAAGGGCCAAAGGTGAGTTATTGCTGCCTTAAGACCAATTGCTTCAGGCAGATGGGGCCTGTCAGCCGTGGTTGGCAGCTCATCGAGGAGAAGGTAAACTCTGTTCTCAATCCTGCACTGTTTTGTGGGTATACCTACTCACTGGGAAGGCTTTGGGAGCAAACCCCGAAGGAAAAACCCAGAGTTGGCGCCCCTAAGACAGTCCTACACTGAGTTCAACGCTGACTGGCAACTCCTGTGATGTTGCTGGTGCCAAGCTGTATCGGTCTCTGCTGTTCATCAACTGCGTGGAGAAAGGGAGCCTGCAGCGTGGGCAACCGCTTGCTCTCCATATCGTACTGCCCTGGCTTGCATATCGCCCACAGCTAGATCGCAACATCCATGGCTGATGCTGACCAATGGATGTTTTGAACCTCTGTTTTAAATATGTCCAGCAACTTGGCCTCCAAGGGCATCTGTGACAATGAACTCCACAGATTCACCGCTTTCTAGCTGAAGAAATTCCTCCTCATCTCCGTTTGAAAAGGACATCCTTGTACTCTGAGGCTGTGCCCTCTGCTCCTGAACTCTGCCACTACAGGAAACGCCCTCTTCACATCCGCTCTATCTCAGCCTTTCATTCTCTTTTCCATGCGGTTTTTTTCAAGTCATTAAGAGGATGTGAGCATCTCTTGCAAGGCCAACATGTAAAATTTGTCAGCAGCTTCCACTAAGGACATGGCCATTTAGCTTCCATCTTCAGCAATTGCAATCCTGGTTGTAGAGACAGGCCCTTTGGCCCATCTAGTCCATGCCAAAACATTTAAACTGCCTACTCCCATCGATCTACACCGGGACCATAGCCCTCCATTACACCTACCATCCATGTACCTACCCAAACTTCTCTTAACCTTTGAAATCTAGCTCGCATGCACCACTTGGTCTGGCAGCTCATTCCACACTCTCATGACCCTCTGAGTGAAGAAGCTTCCCCTCATGTTCCCCTTAAACTTCTCACCTTTCACCCTAACCCATGATCTCTAGTTGTGGTCCGACACTAACCCAGGGCACAGAGATCCAGGGTTTAGACCCAGCACCACAGAGGGAATTGCAACTCGAAAAGCCAGTAAAGACATCAAAAAAACACCAGATATTGTTACAAGATCATTGCCAATCTGGTAACCAAAGAGAGTCAATGGCCAAACCTCTCTCCTTCTTGACATTTGGTTGCTAAGACCCTAAGCTCTAGAACTCCTTCACTGCACCCTTCCACTTCTCCCTCCTTCTTGTATTTTAAGCATTTCAACCAGGCTTTGGACCAGCTGCCCAATCTCTCTTTAAGTCAGAAGTCCAACCCTTTTTATGCCATGGATCCCTACCAGTAACCAAGGGATCCATGGAACCCCCTGCTTTAAGTAGATCTGTTAAATTTTGCCCCTGTCAGATGCTGTCAATTGCCTGAAATTTGTATTGGGCAATTGCTGCAAAGATGGTTCGTACACACTACACAGATCTTTCTCGGCTTGTAGACACAAAATATTTCCGGCTGCAGACCAATAATATTGAGTTGAACTTGACAATATTTTTGCTCTTGTCATACATTTAGAAAATGTCAGCTTTTGAGCGTGGCACCATGCCATGGATCAGTCAGAGGGCAAAAGGACCAGATGGCTAATGGAAAGAGGCAACTAATGCGTGGGTGCTGGAGTAATCTCAGGCAGCTAACAAAGATATTATTCATGAACATGACAAAGGCTTAGGTTTAAAATCGTCAATAAATTTCAGTAAATTTGAGGCAACCAACATCAAATAAATAAAAATAACAATTTAATAATTTGAAGATGTAAAAAAGATTTAAAGCACCCATTGGATTTCAGTGGAGAAAAACTTAGAACGGAATGGTTCCAGGATGAAGCAACTTGCTTCCTTGTTCCCTTGAACCAAAATATCTTTCAAAGCCTGCTGTTGCTATGGTGACACTGCCCATTTAAGGTGTCCATTTAAAAATAACAATTCACATTCCAAACTTGTTCTGTTTACAAGAATGCATGTTTAAGGTTTGGGATCAAGGACTAAGAATTTCTGTGTTTTAGATGGCATTCTTCCCAAGATAGTTCCCCAAATGGGTTTGAAATGTAGCATGTCTATTTACTAATAAGGATTTAAAAAAAAAATTCTGGCTCAGATGAAAAGGTACGACCTCAACCCAATTCTAAAACAGGAAATTTCTGGACAATATTTTAATTAAGAAATTGTACCGAAGTATAGCTGATATACAGAGAGGCCACATTACTAGGCACATCCTGTACCTCATAAAGTGGCCACTGAGTGTATGTTCATGGTCTTCTGCTGCTGTAGCCCGTCCATTTCAAGGTTTGATGTGTTGAGCATTCAGAGATGCTCCTCTGCACACCACTGTTGTTACGTGTGGTTATTTGAGTTACAGTCGCCTTCCCGTCAGCTTGAACTAGTTTGGTTGTTCTCCTCTCTCATTAACAAAGCATCTTCTCCCACAGAACTGCCACTCATTGGGTGTTTTTTTTTTGGTTTCTCACACCATTCTCTGTAAACTCTAGAGGCTATTGTGCGTGAAAACCCCAGGCTGTCAGCGGTTTCTGAGACACTCAATCCACCCCGCCTGTCACCAGCCAACAATCATTCCCCATTCTGAAGCTTAGTCTGAACAATTGAAACTCTTGACCATGTCGGCATGCTTATACGCACTGAGCGGCTGCCACGTGATTGGCTGATAAGATATATGCATTAATGAGGTGGTAGAGAGGTGTACCTTATAAAGTGGCCATGCGTATGCTCTCATATGCATGGTAATAATGAAGTAAGCTTTGAACACTCTGATGTTATTTGGCTCCATCCTGTGAACCACTCCGTTCATGATATGGGAGCAGTGCTGTAGTGTCGCGGTTCATGCAGTGCTATTAAGGCTCGGGGCCTTCTGGAGCTTGGGGTTCAATTCTGGTACCGTTCTGTAAGGAGTCTCTGTATATCTGTCGTGGTTTCTTGTGCCCCACAATCGACCAGGAGACGCAGAAGATTCTTCAAGAAGGGTTAAACTTTAATTTGCAAATCAAAGCTGAGACAGTCATTGAGCTAGTTGCTGATTGCCCACCAATCCTTGTACATAGCATTTTTTATAGCAATCTCCTGGTTTAGTTGCATTAGCACCTATCACCAGTACATCAGCTCCCTACTTCCTACTATTGTTTCTACCCATTAACTTAATCATGTTCTAAATTACTTTTTGGGCCACCTGTTACCTCATCCCTGTCCACAGTTATCTCTCAGTTAGCCTCTCATTAACACACCATCATCTTATTTGGCTACATTCTTAAGTCACTGATGTGTTCAATAGTACAGAGACAATACAGAGATTTCATTCTCCTACTAAATTGGATACATGCATAGCAAATACTAAGCTGACTACATAGTTTTGGTTACACAGCAAACAATGCAACTTTATACTCCAATATATCTTCCCTGTGGAATGTGTGGGTTTTCTCCTGGATCCCTGGTGTCCTCCACAGTCCAAAGACACAGCAGTTAGAATAATTAGTCATTGTAAGTTGTCCCGTGATTAGGTTAGGGTTAAATCAGAGATTTTGGGGTTTGCCGGGCAGCATGGCTCGAAGGGCTGGAAGGCCCGATTCTGTTCTGTATCTCTAAATTTAAAAAATAACACTCCAGGCAACCTGGGCGCAACCTAGTGGGGGGGGGGGTGGGGGGGCAGGACAATGGATTATTACTGTCAGATGTACCAAAGTACAATGAGTGTCGCGAACCCTGTGGGCCTCTGTGGCGTGCTAATTGTTGTCTTAATGAGAGTCGTTAAACCTTTGTGCTTTCTTATTAATCTTGTCACGTTAATTGTGAGTGGCACAGGTTTCCCACATTCTATGACTATTTCTGAGTCATTGTGTTTGCAGAGAATGACTTGTCTTGCAATGCTGCTAGGTTGTGCCTCCAATGTTCTGTTGGTATTCCTATGTCTGAACTTTTGTTTCCATCTCTTCACGAGGAGTCTGCAGTTCCTCTGAACCTGGGTGATTCGCTGCCTGTGCACGCCATGACAGAGTCTGCTGTTCCTCCAGTCCAGCTAGCAGCCACCGTGACCACACATTAGTTTGTTGGCACCAAAAGCACGATAACACTCGTAGCCTGCCCCCTGCACTCAGACTGTTGGTCACTGACAAAAATCAAAACATTTCACAATATGTTTCAAAGTCCACGTGACAAATAAAGTTTCTTTACCACAACTCCAAGAAAGTTCATACTGGATGCTGTACAATCGGCTGGTGAGGTATGTGGAATATTGAATTCGGTTCTGACCCTCTGCTACAGGACTGGTGCCATTAAGCGCTGGAAAAATGCAGAGGGTATTTACAAAGATGTTACTGTGATTCAAGGGACTGAGGGACAAGATTTAAACAGTACTTGGGCAGGTAGATGGATAGGAAGGTTTAGATCGGGAGTTCTGAACCTTTGGGCCTCACCAGTGCTTTATAAAGCCTTAACATGACACCTTTAGGCCATGGACCAATGCATTAAGTAAGGGGTCAGTGGATCCCAGGTTGGGAACCCCCGGAAACTGAACCAGTCACAGTGAGAAAGTACGGACTCCTTATAGAGGAACGTATAGGAACAAAACACAGACAAGTGGGACTAGGTTAGATGCTCAGCATGGACTCGTCAGGCTGAAGGTCTGTTTCTGTGCTGAAAAACTCGAAGGCTAGGTGCAGACACACCAACTGATCAGTCTCAGGACATCCTGGGAAGCTGATCTGTAGGCACACTCCCTAACTCCCATCTCTCCTGGATGGAGATGTTTCTGAAGAGGAACATCTTCAACTACAACCACATTGGCCAACAGACAGTCCAAAACATACTTAAAGTCCCAAAGTTGCAGCAAGGCAAGAGTCCTTTTATCAAAATAAACGTTATTTACAACAAAAAAATATTTATTTAAAGAAACAAAGTTCAAAGCTCAAAGTAAATTTATTATCAAAATACATATACAGTAGGTCACCATGTACAACCCTGAGGTTCATTTTCTTGAGGGCATGCTCAATAAATCCATAATTAAATAATAACCATAATAGAATCAATGAAAGACCCACCAACTGGGCCCTCAACCAGCCTGCAAAGGACAACAAACTGTGCAAATACAAAAATATAGGAAAAAAAGAAATAATAATAATAATAAATAAACAATACATATCGAGAACATGAGATGAAAAGTCCTTGAATGTGAGTCTATAGGTTGTGGGATACAGCTTAAAACAGGCCCTTCCAGTCCAATGAGTTGCAACACCCTGCAACCCACTGATTTAACACTAGGCTAATCACAGGATAATTAACCTACCTCTTTGGACTGGGGGAGAAAACTGGGGAAAAGACAGGGAGAATGCACAAACTCCTTAATGATGACATCAGAATTGAACTCTGAACTCTGATGCTCCAAGCTAGAATAGCGTTGTGCTAACCATTACGTTACCTTTATTTATTACTGTTTACAAGAATAAACCATCTCTTGCCTTTTCACTCTTATATTCACAGTCATTGCTTTCAGTGCCCTTTTATAACATTCCACAAAACCAATAGTACTGTTGCCACTAGCCTGAGAATATCTTCAGATTCTGGAAATCCAAAGCAACACACACAAAATGCTGGAGGAACTCAGCAGGCCAGGCAGCATCGATGGAAAAGAGTAAACAATCAATGTTTCAGGCTGAGACCATTCATCAGGACTGGAAAGGAAGGGGAGAAGTCAAAATAAGAAGGTGCAACTGTTGCCACTCACATGGCCCCCTCGGCTGATACATGATGATAATAACTGAGGGGCTTCCTGACTGAACCCCACCTCTCCTTCTCCAGTAGCGGAAGAACCCTACACTGTGGTGTCCCCCGCCCCCCCCCCCCACCCCCGAGCCCTTGTGGTGGCTGCACCAAGCGTCAGTGCATTCCTTCAGCCTTGAATGCGCCAGTTGGCACCGTTCTTCCACAGACACCTCGATGTGTTGGCAGACCAAAAGGTTTCAGTCAGCAAAGCAAGGGTTAAGATAATGTCCAGGCAAGACTGGTTTACAGACAGTGTGCAGTCAACTCAGGCCAGAAAGGTCTTTGAAAAGCACAGA
The DNA here is from genome assembly GCF_030144855.1 of Hypanus sabinus. Taxonomy (NCBI): domain Eukaryota; kingdom Metazoa; phylum Chordata; class Chondrichthyes; order Myliobatiformes; family Dasyatidae; genus Hypanus; species Hypanus sabinus. Next base: position 154,833,365 of record NC_082714.1, read on the forward strand.
TTCCCTTTGCACAGCAGGGGGCCGGAGCCATTTGGCATACCAAGACTAGATATAAAGATGCAGCCAAGGATGACATTTTCCATTGTTCAGTTACTTTACTCATTCTAAAGTATTATTGGCCTTTATAATACTTTATAAAAGTTTTGAACAGCTTATTAGAACTTTTCAGGTTAAGGACAGATGGAAGACCTTGACTGCCCACGTCATACAACAGGGCACATAATGATGAGGATGATTGGCCTTTAACACATAGATTCTATTGGCTATTAACACCTGTATTATTGTAGTGTGATTGGTGGTTGATTATTCAAACGAGAAAGTTCACCATCCACAAGGCTACCAATTGGTTAATATCTGTATCCAACTTGTCAATTTCTGTATAAAAATGGCATTTCTTTCTTCATATTTCCTAACAGTTTGGTGTCAGGGATCAGGCTGTTCTCCTTGAGCACTTGTAAATAATGTGTGATTGAGCAACAAGTGTGAGTTTTCAGAGTCCAGTTAATCACCGATGACAAGGAGAGTAGGAAATGTACTGTAAACCAAATTGGCCTCTGCCAGATCACATCATTTTGCAAATCATCTCATCACCAGAACCATCCAGAAAGCATCAGGAGGCAGGCTGGTGATGGTGGGAAGGATCTCTCTTTGTGGTCATGCAGACATGCTCTGAGGATTAGTACCATCCTGAGAAGCTCTGAACTCTGTAATGGGGAGAAGTCTGACAGCTACCTCCCACTGCCCTGTCAATGAATCAAGGCTGATTTATAATCCCCCTCGACCCCATTCTCCTGTCTTTTCCCCATAATATTTGCCCTTACTAATCACGAACCTATCAATCTTTGTTTAAATATACTCAAAGATGTGGCCTCAACAGCCATATATGGTAACAAATTCCACAGATTCACCACCCTCAGGCTAAAGAAATTCTTCCTCAGCCCTCTTCTAAAATGACAACCTTCTATTCTGAGGCTGTGTCCTCTGGTCCTAGACTCCTCACTATAGGAAACACCTCTCCACATCCATCTTTCTAGGCTTTTCAATATTGGATAGGTTTCAATAAGATCCCTCTTCATTCTTCCAAACTCCAGCAAGTACAGGCCCAAAGCCGTTAAATGCGCCTTATGCATTAACCCTTTCATTCCCAGGGTCATTCTCATGAACTACCTCTGGACCTTCTCATACGCCAGCAAATCCTTTCTTAGATAAGGGGTCCAAACCTGCTCACAATACTCCAAGTGAGGCCTCACCAGTGCTCTATAAAGTCTCAACATGACACCTTTGCTCTTATATTCTAGTCCTCCTGAAATGAATGCTCACATTACATTTGCCTTCCTTAAGGAAGTTAACCTTTAGGGAATCCTGCAGGAAGATTCCCACGTCTCTGAATCCTGAATTTTCTCCCCATTCAGAAAATACTCTATTTGTAATGTAGGCACCTCTGTGGGTTCCTGGACGCAGGTGCAGTAACTCCTCTGATTAAATTTTTTTTCAGTTTGCCCTTATGCATACAGGCATATACATATGATTATAAACATAAGAGATTCTGCAGACGTTGGAAATCCGGAGCAAAATATTGGGTGAACTCAGCACATCAGGCTGCATCTGTGGAGAGGAAGAAATAGGTGACGTTCGGGGTGCAAACTGTTTATTCGTTTTTATAGATGCTGCCTGATCTGCTTAGTATTATTTATTTAATGGTTCAATGGTTCCATTTTATATCAGAGAATGTATACAGTATACAACCTGAAATGTGTACTCTTCACAGACATCCGCAAAGCAGAAAAAAACCTTAAAGAATGAATGACATAAAAAACATAGGAATTCCTCCCATGCACAGGTAGCATCAACTCTCCCTCCCCCCCCACTTATTCTAGCATAAAGCATCATCATTCCCACTACTCACTGTGCCAACAACAGCAAAGCTCCACAAAGAGACCATGGTCTACACTCCATCAAAAACTACTGTCCATCCCAACAATTCGACATCAATCAACTGAGAGCTGTAGGTTCATCCTGAAAGACTTATTCCTCAGTCATACTCTGTGCTTTAAGGACACCTTCCCTTTTGCCGTCAGATTTCAGAACAGTGAAGGGAGAGACAGATATCACTCCTTCCACAGTGAGAGGGGAGACAAACAGTTGCTGCTTCGATGTTACCGTCACAATCTGTAGTGTTGCTTTTTATTTCATTCCCCAACTCAAGAATCATCAGCTAACTCTCACTCAGCATCGGGCGTTATTACCTGTGAGCAGAGGTCTTTGACAGCCGCTCTCATTGTCCCAGTGTCCAGCTCCCTGGGACGCTTCAGTTCGTGACACCCGCGAGGATTCACGTCCACAGAGCCACGCAAGGCCGGACCTCGAAGGCGCCCGTCTTCAGACCACACCTAGAGATGTCGAAAACACGGCCGATCGCCGAGTTCCAAGAACGGGAACACACCACTGTAGATCATAGACTCCAACAAGACCACAGCTGCCTTGAAAAGGAAAAGAGACATTTACTTATTATTTACTTATTTACATATTTATTTATTATTATATGTCTTGTTTTGTATTTGCACATTGTTTTTTTTGTCAGTCTTGTGTGTAGTTTTTCATTGAATCTATTGCATTTCTTTGCTCTACTGTGAATGCCTGCAAGAAAATGAATCTCAGGGTTGTATATGGTGACATATATGTACTTTGATAATAAATTTATTTTGAACTTTGAGTTCCTCCAGCACTTTGTGTGTTTTACATATGATTAAATCAATCAAATTCTGGCTTCACATTTATTTACATCCACTGTGCTGCTTCCCTGTTTAAAACACAAGTCAGACGTGTTTAACAACATTTAAAGATTTGCAAATTAACTGGGAGTCAAATGCTCTTCACCATTCATATCTGCAGGTGCTGCATATTTTGGAATATGGAGACTCAACAGATGTTGATGCAATGTCCACCTCTGGGCCCCACTGAAAGTGCCACTTCCTGTCTCTCTTCAGTCACATTTTCAGTTGGGCAAAACTTCCTGAACAATTGTCCTGAGCCCTCCCCACCACTGAGCACATGTACAAGGAGCCCAGCTACAAGAAAGCAGCATCCATCATCAAGAACACCCACCATCCAGGCCATGCTCTCTTCTCATTGCTGCCATTGGAAATGAGGTTCTGGAGCCTTAGTTTCCACACCACCGGGAACAGTTATTACCCCTCAACTATCAGGTTGCTGAACCAGTGTAGATAATTTCCCTCATCTCAACACTGAACTGATTCCACAACTTATGGACAACAGAAAATCTGTAGATGCTGGAAATCTGAGCAACACACCCAAAAGGCCGGAGGAACTCAGCAGGCCAGGCAGCATCTATGAAAAGAGTACAGTCCGAAACGTCAACTGTACTTTTTTTCCCATGGACGCTGCCTGGCCTGCTGAGTTCCTCCAGCATTTTGTGTGTGTTGCCCACAACTTGTGAATTCACTTTCAGGGACTCTTCATCTCATGTTCTTGATATTTATTGCTTATTTGTTGTTATTATTATTATTTCTTTCTTTTTGTATTTGACCAGTTTGTTGTCTTTTGCACTCCGGTTGCCTGCCCTGTTGGTGTGGTCTCTCATTGATTTCATTATGGTTATTAGATTTTTTTGAGAATGCCTGCAATAAAATGAATCTCAGGGTTGTTTATGCCCACACATATGGACTTTGAACTTTGGACTTTTAGCTTGGAACCACTATTACTGCAGGAGTTGTCTTGTTGTGACACATAACATCGATCCTTAGCTCAAAAGAAAATCTGTGATGGTTGATGTTTCACCTTGAGGTCTCTCTACGGAACATCGAATCACAGGTTTCAAAGTTCAAAGTGAAATTTTATTCTCTCTCTCTCTCTCTCTCTCTCTCTCTCACCCCCCCCCCCCACTGTATACAACCCTGAAATTCATTTTCTTGCAGGCATACTTAACAAATCTCTAGAATAATAACTATATTAGGATAAATGAAAGACTGCCCAACTAGGCTGTTCAACCAGATTGCAGAAAAAAACAAACTGTGTAAATGCAAAAAGAAGAAACAATAATATAAAGAAATAGGCAATAAATATTGAGAACATGAGATGAAGAGTCCTTGAAAGTGAGTCCATTGGCTGTGGGAACAGTTCACTGATGGGACAAGAGCCTTTGGTTCAAGAGCCTGATGGTTGAGGGGTAGTAACTATGCCTGAACCTGGTGATGTGAACCCTAAGGCTCCTGTGTCTTCTTCCTGATGGCAGCAGTGAGTGTAGAGTGTGTCCTGCCGGTGGGAATCCCTGATGATGGATGCTGCTTTCCTATGATGGTGTTTCATGTAGATGTGCTCAATGGGTGGGGAGAGTTTTACCTGTGATGGACTGGACCATATCCACTACTTTTTGCAGGATTTTCCATTCAAGGGCATTGGTGTTTCCATACCAGGCTGTATTCTCTCAACTACACATCTATATAAGTTTGTCAAGTATTAGATGCCATGCCAAACCTGCAGAAACTCCTAAGGAAGTCGAGGCACTACTGTGCTTTCTACGTAATTACAAAGGTCCGGTTAACATTACTTAGCGCATTGTCTATGGATGTAAAATGAAAATACTCTTGTAAATTTTTTTTATGAATGAAGTTCATTTTGATAAAAAAGGCTGCACACTCACTGGCTAGTTCTTCCAGTCTTTGTCTATGTTGAGCTATAGGAGAACATGCATTCATTTTTACCGTGGCCAAATGCAATGAATCAATTTTCCCATGGCGGTTCGATTCACAGTCTCTCCCCCCCCCCCCCATGCAAGAAGAAAAAACAATCACATAATGCAACAAAACCCCCCACACTCAGAAAAACAAACCATGCAATCTGCAAGAATATTAAACCCCAACCACTCCCCCGCACAGAAAAACTTACAAATCACACCAAATTAAATCGCAACAAGAAAGAACGGATGAAAACACAGAATATAAAAGACCCCAGAATATAAATCTGAAGACCCCAGTCCAATCCATAAATTCACAGTCCCTTAGACAGAAATACCTGTGTTCAAATGTGCCCATCTACTTCAACTATATACATTTACTCTCTTCAATATCCTAAGCAAACATGTTCTTACCTAGGAAAGAATGAACTTGCAATACAAAGAGTGCGACAACGTTCACTAGACTGGGTTTAGGAGAGGCAGATTTTCCACATGAGGAGAGAGTGATTAGACACTATGTTGTCACTGGACTTAAAATCATCAATTCTGGTCACATAAATGCAAATTTTTATAAAACAAACATTTGCCTTTTAACCAACACCTCTGGAACACAGCGTCTATTTACCAGCTTAACTATCTATGTGATGAGGCAATTTAAAGTCACACATTGTTCACTGTGAGAGTCTACTAAGATGAAACTTTTTAAGGTTATCTTTATTTCTCACACGTCCATTGAAGCACACAGTGAAATGCGTTGTTTGCGTCATTGACCAACACAGTCGGAGGATTGCGCTGGGGGCAGCCTGCAAGTCTTGCCACAATTCTGGCTCCAACGTAGCACGTCCACAATCCACTAACCTTAACCCTTATGTCTTTGGAACGTGCAGGAAACTGGAGCATCTGGAGAAAGTCCACACAGTTATGGGAAGAACATACCAGCTCCTCACAGACAGTGGCAGGAATCGAACCCACCACTAGCGCTGTAAAGCGTTTGTGTTAACCGCTATGCTGCCTCCGTTTTGGGTCCCAATTGGAAGCTCAAGCAAGAGCAGAGCCATGGAATTCTCTATTCCTGCGTACTTCCAGCCTTTAGCAATTCGATCAGGGGTTCCCAACCTGAGGTCCATGGACCCCTCTGATAATGGTAGGGGTCCATGGTATAAAAAAGGTTGGGAGCCCCTGCTTTGGATGAAGCCAACTAGAAAGTATAAGCACTTCCACAAGAAGTGTGTAGCAAAGGTCTTCCTGACACCAGAGATTCTGCAGAAGCTGGAAATCCGGAGCAACACACACAAAATGCTGGAGGAACTCAGCAGCTCAGGCAACACCTCCGAGGGAAATAAATAGTTAACATTTTGGGCCGAGCCCCTTCATCAGAGCTGGAAAGGAAGGTGGAGGGTAACTTCAATAAAAAATAAATTACGAAAAAAAAGGTGGAGGGTGGGGATGAGGACAAACTGGCAGATGGTAAGCGAACGCAGATAAGGGGGGAGGTGGGATGAGGTAAGAAGCTGGGAAGTGATAGGTGGAATAAGTAAATTTATTCAGGTACAACGTGGAATAGGGCCTTCCAGCCCTTTGAGCCATGACACTCAGCAAGCCCCCAATTTAATCATAGCCTAATCACTGGACAACTCACAATAACCAATTAACCAGCCAACCCATACATCTTTGGACTGTGGGAGGAAACTGGAGCACCCAGAGGAAACTCACGTGGTCACGGCGAAAACGTACGAACTCCTTACAGAGAGTGGTGGGAATTGAACCCGGATCACCTGCACTGTAAAGCATTGTGCTATGGAATCTGATAGGAGAGGACAGTGGACTATGAAATAAAGGGGGGGGGAAAGTCTTTGTGAAATGTCAATGGTAATTTGGTAGATAGAAGCCGTGCTCAGCTGGTGGGGCTCTTGTCTGTCAAAGTCTAGCGGACTCAAGCACAAGTCCAGATTGATGATCCAGTGCGGAGTTGAAGTCAGGCCTCTAGGCACCGCAATTGTGTAGCAGTTAGTGCAAAGGTATTACAGCGCTGGGTGTCGGAGTTCGGAGTTCAATTCCTGTGCTGTCTGTAAGGAGTTCTCCCCTTAATTGTGCGGTGCTCTGGTTTCCTCCCACATTCCAAAGACGTACGGGTTAGTAGGTTAACTGGACATTGTAAATTGTCCTGTGACTAGGCTAGTGTAAAATAGGTGGGCTGCTGGGCGGATCAACTCATTGGGCCAGAAGGGCCCGTTCCACACTCTCTCTCTAAATCAGGGGTCCATGGGCCCCTTGGTTAATGGTAAGGCTCCATGCTATAAAAAAGGTTGGGAATCCCTGTTCTAAATAAAATAATTAAAGTACTAAATCAAAAAAAGATGCAATGGTTCTGTTTTGAAGCAAACGCAAGGATTCTTCAATGGTAGTTTATCAACATCAATTAAAAAATTAAGCTTACTGGCTATTAATATATTGATTAGTAGATGCTGCTCGACCTGCAGGTTATTGTTTGCTAATTGGTAAGCTAGTAATTGGCTGCCTAGTCTAGCTGGGCAGTAGGAAAATTAGAAACGAGTTAATAGGCTTGTGAGAGAATATGTTCAAGGAAAATAAGTGGGGGAACGGATTGATTGGGTTGTTCAGGGGGCAAGCATAGACTGAATGTAATAAGGAAATATGAGCTGCCATGGCACTTTCTTTCATGGGTAGCTGTCAATTTTTGCTTGCTAGTATTCCCTTGAAACTTGGTCTGATTTACAATGTCAAAGATGCTAAATATATCAGTGAATCAGAATCAGCTTTAAAATCACCAGAATATGTCATGAAATTTGTTGCTTTGCAGCAAAAATACATATTATTATAATACATAATAATAAACTATAAATTACAATAAAAGTATATACTAAAACATTTTAATTAATTAAGTACTGCAAAAAAAGAGAGGGGGGAAAGTAGTGAGGCAGTGTTCATGGGTTCAATGTCCACTCAAAAATCGGATGGCAGAGGGGCAGAAGCTGTTCCTGAATCGTTGAGTGTGTGCCTTCAGGCTCCTGTAACTCCTCCCTGATGAAAGCAATGAGAAAAGGGCATGTCCTGGGTGATGGGGGTCTTAAATAATGGATGCCGCCTTTCTGAGGCATCGCTCCTTAAAGATGATTCTCAAGGTTGTATACGTACTGTGCCCTGAGGAACTTTTTCATTTGGCTGCGTACGTGTGTGAGGCATTGCCTTTTGAAGGTGTCCTCGATTCTGGGAGGCCAGTGCCCATGATGGAGCTGTCAGAGTTAACAACTTGCTGCAGCTTTTTTCCGATCCTGTGCAATGGCCATTCCGGACCAGACAGTGATGTGACTGATTAGAATACCCTCCACTGCTATAAAATCACTATTGAACCACTACATCTTCTACATCAACCTGGAGCCCACAGACACCTTTCCATTTATTTCAAAAGGCAGGAAATAAGTGTTGATAAGGACAAAACTGAATTCAATGTCCAAAAGAACAAAAAGGGAGAGTCTGCAATGTGGGCTTTTGTTTGCTCTGTTCCACAGGTATCAGCTTGCACCATGCATGTGTATGCTCTAATCTACCGCCTGACTCTTTTAGTCTTGCCATGGTGATAATTTGCTTCGATCTTTATGTTCTGACTTTCATTAACAGTCCACACCCTTTGGGATAAATTCTTACTATAGATTTTTTTATTAGTTTTTTTTTAATACATTTTACAAATTAAAAAAACCCCAAATCAAAATGAGGAACATTAATACAGTGCAAAATTAAGCATACAATGACAATATGATACAAAGAAAGAGAATTTAAAAAAAACACCTAAATTGAAGACAAGTAAACTTAGTGTCCTCCCCAAGCCCCACAACACAAAAAAAAACTCCAGACCAACCACAACACAGAGAATATAAATCAGGACAATCACACTCCCAGACTGTGAATACACTTAGCAACAGAGGATAATAATGCCTACTACCAAAAAAAAGAAGAAAAAAAAAGGGAGCTGAAAGCAAGGGACCGAAAAAAAAACCCTAGTCAAGAGGAAGGTTATGAAAGTACTCGATAAAAGGTCCCCAGTCCTTATGGAACTTTAAATCCGAATTAAGAACTGAATAATGAATTTTTTCGAGGTCCAAGCAGGCCATGATGTCGTTAAGCCATTGAGCATGAGTGGGCGGAGCAACATCTCTCCATCTGAGGAGGATCAAGCGTCTAGCCAGGAGAGGGGCAAAGGATAATATTCAGCATTTGGTCGGACTCAGACGTAAATCTGTCTCGCCCCAGAAACCGAACAAAGCAATTAAGGGGTTTGGTTCTAGGTGCTGATTCAGAATATATGATAACGTAGTGAAGACATCTTTCCAAAATTGGGATAAATTCTATTACTTCAAATAAACACTAATTTATTGTCTGCATTAGCCGTTGATCTGTGCTGCCTTTCGCTGGTGCTTGAAGCATCATGGACTTATTCTGCTTCTATTTCTTCTATTGTTCACCCTGCTTCTCCATTGCACAGTAAAACTCCAATAATCTGGTGCACATGAGTGGTGTTGGACTTGCAGAAATCTCAACACCCTTTTAAATCACTCTTTTTAATATTAAAATACAAAGCAGCTCTGCGGTTTGCATGGCATCAGCGGAGCCTCCAACTTGATGGCATGAATATCTGTTTCTCCTTCCAGTATAACATGTTTTCCCTCTCCCTCTCCTCTTCTTCTATTCCCCACTCTGGCCTCTCAATTGCCTAGCACCTCCCCCTATGTCCACTCCTCTTTCCCTTTCTCCTCTGGTCCACCCTCCTCTCCTATCATAGTCCTTCCTCTCCAGCCCTTTCTCTTTCTCACCCACCTGGCTTCATCTAACCCCTTCCAGCTATCCGACTTCTCCTCCCCCACCCCTACCTTTTCATTCTTGCGTATTCCTCCTTCCGTTTCAGCCCTGAAGACGAGCCTGGCCCAGAACATTGACTGCTTATTAATTTCCATGGATACTGCCTGGTCTGCCGAGTTCCTCCTGCATTTTGTGCACGTTGCTTTGGATTTCCAGCAGACCTTCTCGCGTAGAAAATACAAAAGCCTAACAGCACATACCACCAGCTTCCATCCCTTTGTTAACAACTCTGGAACAAACCTCTTGAGGACTCTTGGCATCACAGTCTACCTCGTTATGACCTTGTTGACCCTTCCACCCCTCAAAGTGCTTCGGGCAGAAACCTTGCCACCTCTTTTGCATTTTACTCTGTTTTTCACTAGGCCAAGTTGCTAGCTCCACCATCGGCCCAGCACAGGTGGAAAGCACGCAAGGAGCTGGCCAGTTTTGAACCTGAGACCACTCGCCTCAAAGTCCGGTGTGGATGCCACTGCACCAGTAGCCGCTTACAGAGATAATCTTTTACCTTATTCTACCTCAATGCACTTTGACTGTATCCTGGTACGTGTGACAATAAGAAACCAATACTACTACCCTGTGTGTTCTGCATCTGCTCTGTCAACCACCTCCAAGTCATCCTCGACTTTGAGGAATTGCCACAGAAGAAGAAATGACATGAACATTAGCAGATGGTAGAAGAAATAAATGTTTTCCTTCGCACCTTTAATGGAAGTGGGATCACTAACAGAGACTTGGAACAATGTCGATGATTGTGCTCACACAGCGGTTCTGATAATACGGTAACGGTAGCATAGCCATCAGCCCATCGCCACTGCAGCTCGATTCAATTCCAGTGCCTTCTGCAAGGAGTTTGCACATCCTCCCCGTGAACGCATGGATTTCTTCTGGGTGCTCCAGTTTCCTCCCACAATTGAAAGATGTACAGGTTAGTAGGTTAATTGGTTATGGTGAATTGTCCTATGTTAAATAGGTGGGTTGGTAGGCAGCTTGGCTCATTAGGCCAGAGTGGCCAGTTCTGCACTTTAATCGCTAATAAATAAATAAATAAATAAATAAATAGATAGATAGATAAATATTCAATCAATCAATAAATACACGATTAAATAAATATGCTGCCTAATTTCTCGACATGCACTCAGTGGCCACTTTATTCAGTACAGGAATGGAACCTGGTTGGTCTTCTGCTGCTGTTCGTCTACATATCACTGTTGCAACATGTGTTATTTGGTTATTTGTTGCTTTGCTGTCAGCTTGAACCAGTCTGGCCATTCTCCTCTGACCTCTCTCATTAACAAGGCGTTTTCGCCCACAGAGCTGCAGCTCACTGGATGTTTTATTTTGCTTTTTTTGCACCATTCTCTGTAAACTCTAGAGACTGTTGTCCATGAAAATCCCAGGAGTTCAGCAGATCCTCAAACCACCCTGTCTGGCACCAACAAACATTCCACAGTCAAATGTTTACATTAATGAGCAGGTGTACTGGTGTACCTAAAAAAAACATGGTCACCTAGTGTAGGTTTTCTCTGGGATATGAATGACGAACTGTAAGTATAGTCCACATATTCATTTGTTAGAAGCTGCAGGCAACTGTTCTTGATGCCAGCTGGAATATTGCCAGGCTATGAAGAGTACATTCAAGTTAACAAAACATTGATACCCATTTTGTGAATCCTACCTAGAGACATGCCATAAGACCATTACACCATTACCATTACAAAATCAGGCCATTTGGCCCATCAGATCTGCTCTGCTGATTCATTATCCCTCTCAACCCCATTCTCCTGCCTTCTCCCTGTACCCTTGATGCTCTTACTAATCAAAAACCTTCTCTTCAGATGTACACAAGGACTTGGCCTCCACAGATTCACCACTCCCTGGCTAAAGGGACTCCTCATCCCTGTGCTAAAGTACATGCACGTATTCTGTGGCTTTGCCCTCTCATCAACTTCCCTCATTGTAGACTGTTCTCTTCATGTCCACTCTAAATAGGCCTTTCAATATTTGCTAGGTTTTAATGAAATTCCCACCCATTCTTCTAAACTCCAACAAGTACAGGCCCAGAGCCATCAAATGTTCCTTTCTTTCCCAAACTTCCGACATGACTATGTCCCAAACCATCTACTCGAGGCACTGCAGCATCTTGCTACGGATTCCTCAGCTCACCCCTCAAACCCCTGATGTCTACAATGTAGAATGTACAAGGGAATGGCACCACGTACCATTCTGAGTCACTCACTCTTCACTTGGAAGTCTGGGCCACCACTTCAGAACTATCATTGCTAAATCATGAAACTCCTTTGCCAAAGGCATCAAAAAATTACCTTCAATGGAAAGATTGTAGTAATTTGAGAAGCTGACACACCATCACCTCCTCAGGAGCAATTTGGGATGGGCACTAAATATTGGTCTTGGCACTGACATCCACGTCCTTCGTATAGTTGAAAAATAGAAACAGTATCTATGGACAAAAATAGACTCTGGCAAATATTTATGATGGACAAATATCTACGCCAGAAAGTAGAGTATCTACTTGAAACAGGCCAATAGGTAGGATTGAACCTTCACTTGAGTCACTGGCAGCTGGAGCAGAGAGGGATTACTAATGAGGTTTTCTTCACACTTTTCATCTTTGTGTCTCTGCCTGATTCATACAATCTACATGCCCTTCCACAAACCACGCCACTTCATTTCATCTTGGAATTACTGGATCACGGAAGTTTATTCTGCAGGATGTGGCCATTCTGCCCATCATGCCTCTGCCTGCCAAAAACAGAGCCTGAGATTAATAAGCAGAAAATGCTGGAGGTACTCAGCAGGTCAGGTCTCTGGAGAGGAGTGAACAGTCAACATTTGGTGCCAAGATACTTCATCAGAACTTGGTCTGAAATGTCAACTCTTCATTGCTTGAGCTGCTGAGCTCCTCCAGTATTTTGTGTTTGTTCCTCTGGATTCCCAGCGTCTGCAGAATCTCTTCTGTTCCTGTGTTTAATTCCAGTTTCTATTTCCCAGTCCACAGTCCTGCAGACAAATGCTTTTCAAGTGCTCACGCAGGTACTTGTGAAACAGTGAGAGCTTTTGCCTCCACTGCCGTTCAGACTTTCAAACCTCTGCTAACCTAAGCAGGAGAATATTTTTTCCTCCACACTTCTTTCCTTCTTTTCTGGTTTCCTAGGCATTGAACTCTCTCCTAAGTAAAATCATTGCCGTTATGTGCCATGTTGCACGACGTGGGCAATCATGTTCTTTGACCGTGACTGTTCTTGGCAAATTTTTCTACAGAAGTGGTTTGCACTGCCTTCTTCTGGACAGTGTCTTTACAAGATGGATGAACCCAGCCGTTTTCAGTACTCTTCAGGGATTGTCTGTCTGACATCAGAGGTCACATAACCAGGACTTGTGATAAGCACCGGCTGCTCAAGTGACCATGCACGGTGACCCTGATCAGGGGTGGAGGGGGCTAAGCGGGTGCTGCACCTTGCCCAAGAGTAACCTGCAGGCTAGCAGAGGGAAGGAACACCTTAGATATCCTTTGGTAGAGATGTATCTCCACCCCACCACCCTCTAAGTAAAAATAGTTCCCTCTTGTTCAGTCTGCCCCAGCCTCTGATAACTTGGAGGTTCTAGAAGGCAACTGAGATGGATTTTGTGCTCACAGGTTGTATCTTCCCACGACACCTTCCTCATTGGTTTTCATTAGTCGGGGTCTGAGTTAAAGAGCCGTGAATTAATGTTGCAGCTCTATAAAACCCTGGTTAAAGTATGCTTGGAGTACTGTGTCCAGTTCTGGTCAATTCAACACAGAAAAGGCGTGGAAGCTTTAGAGAGGGTGTGGAGGAGACTTACCCTGATTCTGCCTGGATTAGAGAGCATGTCTTATCGGGAAAGCTTGAGCAAGCTAGGGCTTTTCTCTTTGGAGTGAAGAAGGGTGTTCAAGATGATAAGAGGCATAGATTGAGTGGACAGCCAAAGAATTTTCCCAGGGTGGAAACGGCTAATACGAGGGGGTATATTCTTAAGGAGATTGAAGGAAAGTCAGAGATACACCATAAGTGGTGAGTGCATGGTGGTGATAGAGACTGATGCATTATGGTCATTAATGAAGATCTTAGATCTTCATTAGATGAGAGAAAAATGGAGGGCTAGGTATGAACTTGGCTTCGAGAAAATTGTTTTCTCTGGAACATCAGAGGCTTAGGGGAGACCTGACAGATGTTTGATGTTTGTCTCTGAATGCCTTTTATGTTCTTTCTTTGTTACATGGCTATCTGGAGAAGACGAATATCAGAGTTGTATATGGACACATACTTTGAGAATAAATTAACCTTTGACCTTTAAAATAATGAGAGGCATTTGGGGCCAAGTCTTTTCCCCAGGGTAGAATTGTCAAATATCAGAGGACATGTATTTAAGGTGAGAGGGAGGAAAGTTTAAAGGAGATAGAGCTTAAAGTTTAAGGACTTATTAGGGACTTTTAAGAGACTCTTGGATAGGCACATGGATGATAGAAAAATGGAGGGCTATGTGGGAGGTAAGCGTTAGATAGATCTTAAAGGGTCAGCACAACATCGTGGGCCAAAGGGCCTGTACAGTGCTGTAATGATCTGTGACTCTGGAATCACCTTGCACATCAAAATAGCAGTCACCTCATCTCGAGTAACCAGGCCATCAGGAGCCAGACCAAGCTGATTCTTTTCCGAGCTCAGCTCTTGGCATTCAATCAGCCCCAAGTGTTGATAGTTCCATTTGGATAAGCAACACTGTAATTTCTGTTGCTTCTATTTAAAGCAGTTTTCCCATCAAAACAGACTCTCAAATCTTCAAGCTGCTGTGAGCAGCTAATTATAGTCGAGACACTTTGAGGGGTTTTTGTCTCATTTATTCAATTCATTCATGGGTTTTGAGTGTGATTGGCTGGGACAGAATCAGACACTGGATAGGGTGCCTCTCCAGAGTGGTTAACAGTTAACCATGTTGCTGGGTCTAGGATTGTATACAGAATGGCTAAAAATAGCAATCATCAGTCAGTTATTAAGATGACTTCAAATTATAGAGACCATTTCCCTCTCGGCTTTACTTAGCCCACTTATTTATTTTTTGTATTTCTTTTTGTAAGATAGTATTTTTAATGCATTGCACTGTACTGCTGCCACAAAACAACAAATTTCTCAACAGATTCAAGATTCAAGATCCATTTATTATCGAAGAATGTATAGGTTACACAACTTTGAGATTTGCTTGCTGACAGGTAGCCACAAAGAGGGAAACCTGAAAGAACCCAATTTAAAGAAAAAAGAATAAAAATTAAAAATAAAAGAACGCTCAATGTGCAAGAGAATAAAAACCATGCAAACAGTTGAAGCCAACAGCATTCAGAACCAAAACGGAGTCCTCAGATCTGCACCCCGGAACAGCCTGGAGTAGGCCCAAAGCCTCCCTTATCAGTTCATCATGTTAGCAGGCACAGAGCACAGCAGCCGAGGCAGCCTCCATAGCCTCAGCGCCATGGAGATGACCATTGTGGAGAACATATGTCAGTGATAATAAACCTGATTTGGATTCTAATTCACCACCCTGGACATGCCCCCCTTCTTGTTACTAGCACCAGGGAGGAGGTACAGGAGCTTAAAAATCCACATTCGGTGTTCCAGGAAGAGCTTCTTCCCCTCTGTCATCAGATTTCTGAGTGGTCCATGAACCCCTGAACACTACCTCATCATTCCTCTTTTGCACGATTTATTTATTTTTTTGTAATTTCCTATGTCTTGCTGCCACAATACAATAAATTTCACAGTTTACTGTATGTCTGTGATAATAAACATTATTCTGATTTGATTCACATTCAGTAACAAAATAACATGTCAAACACAAGAAAATTCTGCAGATGCTGGAAATCCAGAGCAACACACACAAAAATCAGATTCAGATTCAGTTTATTGTCATTTAGAAACCACAAATGCAATGCAGTTAAAAAATGAGACAACGTTCCTCCAGAATGATATCAACAAAGCACATGACAAAACAGACTACACCAGAAAATCCACATGACATTTGGCAATCCCCAATCCCGAGTCCTGAGAGGCTGCTGCGTATTAATATCACGCTTCCATCTTAGCTCATTCCCCGGAAAGGAGCTCCAAACCCACCAGACAAACAAGACCAAAAACCTAAAGCTACAAGACCTACACAAAACCACATAGTTACAACAGTGCAAACAATAGCATAATTGATAAAAAAACAGACCACGGGCACGGTAAAAATAGTCCAAAGATGTTAAAAGACTATAAGTTCGAAAGAAACCACCACACAGGAGGATGCAGGAGGTAGTCAGCAGGTCAGGCAGCAACTCTGGAAAAGAGTAAAGACTTAACGTTTCAGGCCGAGACCTTTCACCAGGGTTGGAAAGGAAGGGGCAAGCAGTCAGGGTAAGAAGGTGGTGGGGGGGGGGGGAAGTAGTACAAGGTGGCAGGTGATAGGTGAAAGTAGGAGAGGGGGGGGTGAAGTAAAGAGCTGGGAACCTGATTGGTGAAGGAGGTACAGGGTTGGAGAAGGGGTAATCTGATAGGAGAGCGCAGGAGATCATGGAAGAAAGGGGAGGGGGAGGAGCTCCAGAGGGAGCTGATGGGCAGGTAAGGAGATAAGGTGTGAGAGGGAAATGGGGATGGAGAATTGTGAAGGGGCGGGGACAATTACTGGAAGTTCGGGAAAATAATATGTTCCTGTTTATGTATTCTTATTGTAATTTATAGTAATTTTTATGCGTGGCACTGAACTGCTGCCACAAAACAGCACTCCATGATGTATGACTGTTGTAATAAACCTGATTCTGATTCGATGCTTGGATTTCAACAGCTGGTTGTGGTTAACACAAGGAGTTGTGCAGATGACAGCTGCCTGTTTTACTAGGACTATAAGAATAACACCAGCAAGGTAGAATATCCCTTTCACAGTGGGGGAAAAAAGGGATGTTGTCAAACCTAGTCACCACAGCAGCTGTGGGAAGTGGTTGCAAGCTATGTTTCGAAGAAGGAAATGGAAGGAGTGAGGTAATGAGGTTGACAAAGGGTGGTCCAGAGCTGAACAACTTGGCAGCTGAAGCTCAGCCTCCAATTTGTTCCTCTGCTTTTCACAGCACTGATTTCAGGCACTTTCTCACAGTGAAACCAGTGTGCAGGGTGGGACGAGTCATCACCATTATGTGCCGTGTCGAATGACATCACCATAATGTGCCGTGTCATATGACATCATCATTATGTGCCGTGCCGTATGACATGGGTGATCACAGTCTTTGACCATGATTGTTCTTGTCAAATTTTTCTACAGAAGTGGTTTGCCATTGCCTTCTTCTGGGCAGAGTCTTTACAAGATGGGTGACCCCAGCCATTATCAATACTCTTCAGAGATTGTCTGCCTGGTGTCAGTGGTCGCATAACCAGGACTTGTGATATGCACCAGCTGCTCATATGACCATCCACCACCATAGCTTCACATGACCCTGATCGGTAGGCTAAGCAGGTGCTACACCTTGCCCAAAGTTGACCTGCAGGCTAGCGGAGGGAAGGAGAACTTACACTTCCTTTGGTAGAGACGCATCTCCACCCCGCCACCCATGTGGAGTGATTATCAAAGCAAAATATACCAAGTCACTCGCTTACATCACTGATTGCAGATTTAAAAAAAAAATCCAACTACTGCCATTTCAGGACAGATAATGATATAATTGTCATATTTTGGTTTAATGAGTTAATCTCCTCTTATCATTACAGGAGCATAAGGGTGTCATCTTAAATCATTGCCTATAAATAATCTCCAGTCAGTAGTAGATTGCAAACATTTTTGTGGTACTAGATCAGGTTGTACTGACCCAATTACGTCCAGTTTGTTTGACATTAAATTACGGCTGGCTTGTTGATCCGAGTAACAGTAAACATAAACGTGTTGGATTGTGGCGAAAACCCATCTGGTTTAGTGATGTCTTTCAGGGAAGAAAATCTGCCATCCTCACCCAGTTTACCCATGTGTTATTCCACAATAGCTGATCTTCAGTTGCCACGCGTTGATGGCATATGGTTCAAAGTTGTATTTATTATTAGAGTACATATATTTCACCACATACAACCCGGAGATTCTTTTTCCTGTGGGCACATTTATCAAATCTATAGGATGGTAACTATAACAGGATCAATGAAAGATCAACCAGAGTGCAGAAGACAACAAACTGTGCAAACACAAATATAAATAGCAATAAATAACAAGAACATGAGATAATAAGTTGGCAGGAGACCCATGACAAAGTCCGTGGAGATGTGTGCCCAAGGTTTTTCTGGAACACATAGGGAGTGGAGGAGCCTTTCAGGTCAGGTACAGGGTTTCTTGTTCCAGATGCCCACCTCTCATGCCCACACGTACTGCCAAACCTCTTTCCTCACTCCGGGCCACCAATACCTCCTCTTGATAAACTCAAGGGCCCAGGCAATCTCTGGGTGTGTGGTCATTCTTGACGAACGTCCCCATTGGAGTACCTGGGAGTGAGCAGAACATAGGACGGACAGCCAACCTGGAAGACCGTTCTTGGGAATCTCCCCTTGTGCTTGGGCCCTGCAACAAGGGCGTCGATTCCCCAACAAATTGGCACTACCACCTTGACTTGGGGCCTAATGATGGTTGGCTGCTCTTCTCGTTCTGGTTCGACAAACCGACGGGACAAGGCATCTGTCTTCTGGTTCTTTAACCCCAGTCGATGGGTCAGGATGACATTAAAGCGGTTAAAGAACAAAGACCACTTGCCTGCCTGGAATTCACCCTCGGTCTCCTGAATATAAGCCAGGTTCTTGTGGTCTGTGCAAATGATAAGAGTGTTCTTGACCCCCTCCAGCCAGTGACGTCATTCCTCGAAGGCTAACTTAACTGCAAGAAGCTTCCGATTCCCGATGTCATAGTTCCTCTCTGCCGGGGATAGCTGCCTGCAGGAGAATACACATGGGTGTAGTTTATTGTCTGAAGGTGTCCGTTGAGATAACATTGCACCTACTCCAACTTCCGAGGTGTCCACCTCCACGATGAATGGAAGATCCGGGTTAGGTGCAACCAAAGTGGGAGTTGTCGAGGACTGCTGTTTGGGCTCTGCAAAAGCAGCCTCCACTTCAGTCATTCCAGACAAATGGACCCGTGGATTTTTGGTGAATGCCATCAGCAGAGCTGCCACCAGGCTGAAGTTCCCGATGAACTTCCGGTAAAAGTTAGCAAACCCCAGGAATCGCTGGACTTGTTTGATATTGGATGGAGGTGGCCAGTGTCTGACTGCCTGGGTCTTGGTAGGGTCTGTCTTGAGATTGCCACCAGAGATGATGAAACCCAAAAACGAAACTGTTATTACGTGAAACTCTGACTTCTCCAACTTGACATAAAGTCCCTGGTCTAGAAGCCTCTTTGTAGTGTCGCGATGTGAGTGACATGCCCCTCCATGGACTTTGAGACGGTTAGGATATCATCCAGGTAGACAAAGCCATGCTTATGGAGAGTACCCCAGAGCACATCGTTTATAAAGGCTTGGAAAACGGCAGGAGCGTTTGCAAGACAGAAGGGTGTAACCAGTGACTCCTATTGCCGTGTCGGTGCATTGAATGCTGTCCTCCACTCATTACAAGGACCAGGTTGTAGGCAATCCAGAGGTCTAATTTTATGAATATCCTCACCCATTGGAGCATCTCGAAATTCATATTCTTAAGTGGAAGGGGTGGTGATTATCGGTCATTATGCTATAATCAATGCATGGCTGCAGGCTCCCATATTTCTCTTGTACGAAGAAGAAACCTGCACTGGCCGGTGAGTTGGAGGGCCAACTGTAGCCTGTGGCAAGAGCTTCCTTTACATTAACTCCTTCATGGTGCTACCCTCTGGGCCTGAGAGCGCAGACAAACAACCCCGCAGAGGACAAGTACTGGCCGGCGGGTCTGTGGCATAGAGGTAGGGTTGGTGCAGTGGAATAGCAGAGGTTTTCCCTTGCTGAAGACCTCATCTAAGCCCTTGTAAACCAGTTCGGGTGTTGTTATCTCCTCCGGACCTTCCTTTCAGAAAGATGCCTGAGACTTAGAAACATAGAAAACCTACAGCACAATACAGGCCCTCCGGCCCACAAAGTTGTGCCGAACATGTCCCTACCTTAGAAATTACTAGGCTTACCTATAGCCCTCTATTTTACTAAGCTCCATGTACCTATCCAAAAGCCTCTTAACAGACCCTATCATAACTGCCTCCACCACCGTTGCTGGCAGCCCATTCCATGCACTCACCACTCTCTGAGTAAAAAACTTACTCCTGACATCTCCTTTGTACCTACTGCCCAGCACCTTAAACCTGTGTCCTCTTGTGGTAACAATTTCAGCCCTGGGAAATAGCCTCTGACTATCCACACGATCAATGCCTCTCATCATCTTATGCACCTCTATCAGGTCACCTCTCAACCTCCGTCACTCCAAGGAGAAAAGGCCGAGTTCACTCAACCTATTCTCATAAGGCATGCTCCCTAATCCAGGTAACATCCTTGTAAATCTCCTCTGCACCCTTTCTATGGCTTCCACATCCTTCCTGTATCACCCCTGCCACTTCTTTGGTGACAGGGGTGATTCAACAGGCTTTGGAGTCTATGAGCTCACGAAGTTCATCTGTGGAAACAGTGGCCAAATCAGAGTCTATCTCCCTGTCAGTATCCACAGGCAATGGCAGTGAGAATTACAGAGGGTTCTTGCATCTCTAGGGACAGGCTTCAAGGACAGCATAAGGAAATTTTTCCCTTCCTTGACACCTAGTTCCCTTCAGCTTAGCAGAAGGTCTTCCAGACTGTTTGGGAATCTCCTTGGTCTTCTCTCCTGAACTAGAAACCCCCTCTCTAGTTCCTGTGGGATCCTACCTACGCTATGTCAGGAACTGACCGGAACTGACTTGTCTGCTCTTGAGGACTGGACCAGGCCTCAGGTTCCTCGGCATTGAAGCCTGCCTCCTTATAGGTTGCTGATCACTGTCAGAACACCATGTCGTAAACAAAGCCTCTTACAATGACTTGACCTAGCAATGACTTTTTTTCCCTCTCCAGTCCATGATTACCCGATGATCAGGGGTATGAGTGGAGAGTTAATAATGTAGAAACTAATGTCTTCCACACGATCCCCTATCCTCTCTGCAATTCCACAGTCTTCCCGGAACCTAGTGGCTGGCTGTCCAAGACATTTGTGGGCAACGACTGGCACAACTCTCTCAGCGGTATGTCAGACCAACGGGTGGTTTCTAAATCCAGAAAATTACCCCCTGCCCCCAAGTCCACAGAAGCCATCACCTGCCTCAGGTTCATACCCCAGGTAAACTCCACC
Source organism: Hypanus sabinus (assembly GCF_030144855.1). Classification (NCBI taxonomy): domain Eukaryota; kingdom Metazoa; phylum Chordata; class Chondrichthyes; order Myliobatiformes; family Dasyatidae; genus Hypanus; species Hypanus sabinus. Next base: position 154,854,296 of record NC_082714.1, read on the forward strand.
TTTAGCACAAAACCAGAATCCGTGGGACTGGGCGTAGAGACTGTTCCTGTCACAGTCCTCCCGACGCTGGATGGTCTTAGCAGTTCCCCAGGAGGCTGAAGCTTTGGATATTCCTGCTTCCCCACTGTAAAAACAGCAACCTTGACATTGACGCCGGGATCTCTCACTTGCGTAGATTCTAGCGCGGCTGACCTCCATGGGTTCGACTGGATCTCGAGCAGGCAATGGGCAGGTTTTGGCCCAAGATTAGGGACTGGAACTGTGATGTGTAGGGACCAGGCTCAGACGACCTCCTAAAGTGGTCCCACTTTTACTCTGCCAGATGATTATCGAGAAGAATGGATTGGTTGAGTACAGTCTACAACATGTGGTCTAAGGCTTTGCTGATTTCAGTGGAGTGATGGAGCTCCTTTTTCATAACGGCCACAAATTCCTCCAAATCAAGCAAATCTCCGACCTGCGTTCCAATGTGCGATGGCCCAGGCCAGGGCTCTTCCAGTCAGAAGAGAGATAATGAAGGCCATCTTTCTGCACTCTGAATGGAACTGGGACGGCTGGAGTTCAAAAAACGAATGAACACTGGATGAGGAAGCCCCAGCAAGAGCCCAGGTCACTGTCGAATCTCTCCAGGGTTGGAACATGGACTGGCTCCACAGAGCGACCAACAGCCTCATCTGAACAACCTTGGCTTTCCTCCTGCAATAGTTGGCGACCTGGAGGGGATTTATCTCCAGGCTCTGTCCTGAAATTTTCTCGCTGTGGCTGGCCACAACTGACGAAAGGCTCCAATACCCTGCTGGGTCCATGTTGGTTCAATCTACTGTGACAAGAGTCCTTGGACCCAAATGCTGGAGTCTCCTTGGCAAGGATCGAGACATGGTTTCAAACTGGATTAAGAACGGAGCACAAAACAAACGCTAGGTGAAATCACCAGTAAGGCTTACAATTGAGCACCGAACAACAGTTCAGGGGATCCTTAAGTACTCAATTTTTGAACCATGATTACTGATTAGCAGCACAGTCCTGAACTCTGAAGGGGGCCACATCAGCTATACCTCAGGGAGTTTGAGCGTCTAAATCCCAGAAGGTTGCTCAGTTAGGGGCGTCTCATAACAGAGGTGCTGATGTGCTTTCTTTGCAATTACATTTATATGATGAGTCCAGGGCAGGTCCTCTGAGATAGTGACACCCAGAAATTTAAAGTTACTGATCCTCTCCACCTCTGATCTTCTGATGAATACTGGCTCATGGACCTCTGGTTTCCATCTGCTTAAGTCTACAATCAACTTCTTGGTCTTGCTGACATTTGGAGTGAGAGGCTGGTGTTATGAGACCACTCAGCCAAATTTTCAATCTCCCTCCTGTATGCTGATTCATCACCAGCTTTGATACAGTCCACAGCAGTGGTGGCATCAGCAAACTTGAATATGGGTGTTAGCGAGTAGAGCAGGGGGCTAAGCACACTTCCCTGCGGTACTCGTGTGCTAATGGAGATTGTGGAGGAGATGTTTTGCCAATCCGAACTGACTAGAGTCCGGAAGTGAGGAAATCCACAATCCAATTGCATAAGAGGGTATTGAGGCCCAGATGTTGGAGTTTACTGATTAGTTTTGTTGAGGATGATGATATTAAATACTGAGCCGTAATGAATAAAGAGCATCCTGATGTATGCATCCTTGCAGCCCAGATGTCCCAGGGTTGTGTGAAGAGCCAATAAGATGGTATCTGCTGTGGACCTGTTGCTCCAGTAGGCAAATCGGAGCAGATCCAAGTCACCACTCATACAGGAGCTGATATCTCAACACCAGCTTCTCAAAACATTCTATCACCGTGGATGTAAGTGCCACCGGGCGATAGTCAAGGAGTGATACACTTCATTAGTTTGGGGATTGCATTCAAGGTCCGCAAGGTAATGTTGCAGCTCTAAAATACCCCAGTTGGACAACACTTGGAACATTGTGTTGAATTCTGGTCCTCTCATTATAGGAAGGACTTGGAAGCCTTAGAGGGTGAGAGGAGATTTTCCTGGAGGCTGCCTGATTGGAGAGGGCAGGCTGACCAAGCTAAGGCTTGTCTCTTAGGAGTGAATGTGGATGAGAGGTGACAGAGGTGTACAAGATGATAAGGAGCATACACAGAGAGGAGAACTGGCTAAGATAAAATTACATAATATTAAAGTAATTGGAGAAAAGTGTAGGGGAGGTGTCACAGGTAGGTTTTTTACACAGAGTATGGTGGATGCATTGAACATACTGCTGGGTGTGGTGGTAGAGGCAGATACATTAGGGACATATAAGAGGCTCTTAAATAGCCATATGAATGAAAGGAAAATGGTGGACTATGTGGGAGGGAAGCTAACCTTGGAGTAGGTTAAAAGATCCGCTCAATATTGTGTACTGTGCTGTATTGTTCTATGTTCTAAGAGATTCAGAAAAATATGTGCAAAACACCGTGTTGAGCAAAATCTCAAGGTCTTCCATCTCTGTCTGTGCTTGGCCATCCCGTCGCACACCGTACAGGATTCTTCATTGCTGTGTCCGTAACAATTTTTTTTTTGGCCATTCAGTGTTTATAGCCCTGAGCTGAATCCCTGAACCTGGAGGACCGGTGGACCACCTCAGACTGGCCTTTACCCTTTGACCTGCTTGACATGCATGACCCTACCAAGAGCCAAAGCACAAGGCCCTAACTCCAAGTAACATAGTTCTCCAGGTTATTGAGGCATGCAAGCCTCCAAATCCAACAACAAGACTGTGGTCCTCTCTTGGAGGTTCTATAGCATGCTGTCCAATTTTATTTAATAAGACAACTTGGAATGTTTCATTCCATCGATATGACTATAAACACACAGTGGCCACTTTATTAGGTATCTCCTGTCAGGTACTTCCACTTTATTTACCTAATAAAGGGGCCACTGAGTGTATCTTCATGGTTTTCTGCTGGTGTAGCAGTGACTAGTGGGGTACCGTAAGGCTCAGTGCTGGGACCCCAGTTGTTTACAATATATATTAATGATTTAGACGAGGGAATTAAATGCAGCATCTCCAAGTTTGCGGATGACACGAAGCTAGACAGCAGTGTTAGCTGTGAGGAGGATGCTAAGAAGATGCAGGGTGACTTGGATAGGTTAGGTAAATTGGGCAAATTCATGGCAGATACAATTTAATGTGGATAAGTGTGAGGTTATCCATTTTGGTTGCAAGAACAGGAAAACAGATTATTATCTGAATGGTGGCTGATTAGGAAAAGGGGAGGTGCAACGAGACCTGGGTGTCATTGAACACCAGTCATTGAAGGTGGGCATGCAGGTACAGCAGGTGGTGAAAAAGGCAAATGGTATGTTGGCATTCATAGCAAAAGGATTTGAGTACAGGAGCAGGGAGGTTCTACTGCAGTTGTACAAGGCCTTGGTGAGACCGCACCTAGAGTGTTGTGTGCAGTTTTGGTCCCCTAATCTGAGGAAAGACATTCTTGTCATAGAGGGAGTACAAAGAAGGTTCACCAGATTGATTCCTGTGATGGCAGGACTTTCTTATGAAGAAAGACTGGATCGACTAGGCTTATACTCAATGGAATTTAGAAGATTGAGGGGGGATCTTATTGAAACGTATAAAATTCTAAAGGGATTGGACAGGCTAGATGCAGGAAGATTGTTTCCGATGTTGGGGAGGTCTGGAATGAGGGGTCACAGTTTAAGGATAAAGGGGAAGCCTTTTAGGACCGAGATGAGGAAAAACTTCTTCACACAGAGAGTGGTGAATCTGTGGAATTCTCTGCCACAGGAAACAGTTGAGGCTGGTTCATTGGCTATATTTAAGAGGAAGTTAGATATGGCCCTTGTGGCTAAAGGGATGAGGAGGTATGGAGAGAAAGTAGGTACAGAGTTCTGAGTTGGATGCTCAGCCATGATCATACTGAATGGCGGTTCAGGCTCGATGGGCTGAATGGCCTACTCCTGCACCTATTTTCTATGTTTCTATTCATTTCAAGTTTTGGCGCATTGTGTTTTCAGAGGTGTCTTCTGCACACCACTGTTGTTACGCATGGTTATTTGAGTAATCGTTGCCTTCATGTCAGCTGGTACCCATTGCCACGTTTGGATACGGCCCAAGTGCAGAGTGAGAGGCACTGAAGCAGGTCGATAGTTCACAGACGTTAATATGAACAGTGTTAAAGGGAAAATAAAACAATAAACGCTAGGCCAAACAGGGCCGTTAACTAAAACTCTCAAAAGGAAAACGAAGCCTACACTGCGGCCGAAAAGAACAACTAAGCATTAAACGAATCCCACTCGTCTTCAGAATCAGTTGACTTGAAAGTCCAATATCTCAGGGAAGGCCGAATGCAAAACAGCAGCGAAGCGTTGCTATGCTCTGTCTACGTCGCGACAAGCACTACGATGACAAGTATGGAGTTAAATACTATCATGTGCGCAATTGCCAAATTCACAAGCGCAATTGCCGTATCTACTGCGCTGCCAAATCCGTGGCTGTGACTGTACCAGTCTGGCCATTCTCCTCTGACCTCTCTCATTAACAAGGCATTGTCGCCCACAGAACCACTGCTCACTGAATTTTTTTTGTTTTTTGCACAGCTCTCTGTAAATTCTAGAGACTGGTGTGCACAAAAATCCCAGGAGATCAGCAGTTTCTGAGATACTCAAACCACCCCATCTGGCACCAACAATCATTCCACAGTCCAAGTCATTTAGATCACATTTCTTCCCCATTCTGATGTTTGGTCTGAATAGCAACTGAACTTTTTGATCATGTCTGCGTGCTTTTATGCATTGAATTGCTGCCACATGATTGGCTGATTAAACATTTGCTTAAACAAACAGGTGTCCAGGTGCACCTAATAATTTAGCAACTGAATGTAAATGCTGAATTGTTGTCACATCTGCTGACAGATCATTCCACGGCTGATCAACTCAAGAAACATAAACAACATTAAACAGGAGATAAGTAACTCAATGCATAAGGGTGATCTTTAGTGAAAAGGACACTTCCCGTCACATGAATTATATCTCTGCTTTTGGATTGGAAACTGTTAGATGCTGTAGCAATGATTTTTTAAAAGGTAATTTTGGATTCCTTTACGGAGGACAAAATCCAGCATTGAGGCGACGTCTAGGAGGCTTGTAGAGTAACAGAATGCTGTAGCATTAAGGCATCCATTACATCTGTTCTGGCTTGCTTAAAATGCCACTGAGTTAGTCCCACATTTCCCCGAGGCTATTTTTCTTTGCACAGTGGGACGGACCTTTAGTGGAGTTTTGACATTGGATCAAAGGCTTCGGTGAACTGGGGCGGGGGTGTCAGCTAATTCACATGTGTGCTGGACCATTCCCCCCCCCCCCCCCCCCCCCCCCCCCCCCCCCCCGGGCCAGCTTGCTTTGCTCAGAAAGACTCATCAGCTCCCCTGAGAGTCCCGGAGTTCGAGTTAGCAGGATGGAATGCAAAACAATTATTCACTCACGAAATTGCCAGAAAAACTTCATCTTGTTACTTCCGGTCAAGATGGCACCAGCAAACAATGATTCCTCGGGCGCCATCTTTCAGATAGCAAATCTTTCCAATTATTTCACTTTTTGTACGCTTTCTGCTTGTTCTTTTTGTCTATTGCAGAATCTGCTGGAGTCCATGATGCACAGGTTTGAATTCTGCTTGAAGGATCCAGGATTATGCTGTGTGGAGAACTGCCCTGTGGAGATTACAGACGGGCGGGGGAGAAGGAAGGGGGTGGGTTTGAAAAGGACCGAGACACAAGCTGACTCAGGGAAAAGATGAAAGACAAGACACAGGGTCATGAATGGCTCCATCTTGAAGCAGTAAGGAAGATTGAAGCATCGAGGTGAATGTGGTAGGGGTCAGTGACGGCTCCCAAAGAGATGGTCATCAGCTGGACCAGCATGTTTGGCTGTGGATCAGCAAAGGTAGGACCTGGGTCTGCAGTCCCTCCTCACAGAAGGACTGAGTTCGTGTAGCTGCTCTCCTCATATGCAGGCGAAAAAATGTTTTCAATATTCTGTGATTCATGTGATTATTGAACTGTGCGTTATATTGGTTTCCTTAAGTTTCCTGTGTTTTCTTTCTTGTGGCTGATGTGTTAATATTTTTGTGTGTGGGGGGTGGGTTAGGGGTTTGGTGCTACTGTCGCTGCTCTAGTCCTCAAGTGAGGAGATCGGGGACTGTTATTGTTGCTGTTATTTTTTCTACAGTGGAGTGGTGGATTTTTGGGGTCTGCGAGTTTTGTTTCTTTTCTGTTTTGTGCTGGGAGGAGGAGATGTCTTTTCTTTCATCAATACCCATGGTCTTTCTGTATTTAATGGCGATCTTGAGAAGACAAGTATCGGTGCTTAGCCCACTGTTCTACTCTCTATATACACATAACTGTGTGGCTAGGCATTGCTCACATACCATCCACAAATTTGCTGATGATACAACCACTGTTGGTAGAATTTCAGGTGGTGACGAGAGGGCGTACAGGAGTGAGATGAGCCAACTAGTGGAATGGCGCCCAGTAACAACCTGGCACTCAATGTCAGTAAGACAAAAGAGCTGATTGTGGACTTCAGGAAAGGTAAGATGATGGAATACATACCAATATTCATAGAGGAGAAAGTGAACAGCTTAAAGTTCCTCAGTGTCAAGATCTCTGAGGATCTAACCTGGTCCCAACATATTGATGTAGTCATAAAGAAGGCAAGACAGCAGCTATACTTTATTAGGAGTTTGAAGAGATTTGGCATGTCAACAAATGCACTCAAATACTTCTACAGTTGTACCATGGAGAACATTCTGACAGGTTGCATCACTACCTGGTATGGAGGGGCTACCAAAAGAAGCTGCAGAAGGTTGCAAATCTAGTCAGCTCCATCTTGGGCACTAGCCTACAAAGTATCCAGGACATCTTTAGGGAACAGTGTCTCAGAAAGGCAGCGTCATTATTAAGGACATCCAGCACCCAGGGCATGCCCTTTTCTCACTGTTACCATTGGTAGGAGGTACAGAAGCCTGAAGGCACACACTCAGCGGTTTAAGAACAGCTTCTTCCCCTCTGCCAGATGATTCCTAAATGGACTTTGAAGCTTTGGATACTGCCTCACTTCTTTTTTAATATACAATATTTCTGTTTTTGCATGTTTTAAAAAATCAATTAAAGACAGGTTAATTGATTAATTTGTTTATTTATTATTATGTTTTATTTTATTTATTATTTTCCTCCCTCTCTCCCTCTCTGCTGGATTATGTATTGAAATTAGAGAAGTCAATGTTCTCTTCTTTTCTAACTTCCGTTAATGTCCCTCCTCCCCTTCTTACCCCATCCCTGACATATTTAGTTGTTTGCCTGTTCTCCATCTCCCTCTGGTGCTCCCCCTCCCCCTCTTCTTTCTCCCGAGGCCTCCCGTCCCATGATCCTTTCCCTTCTCCAGCTCTGTATCACTTTCACCAATCACCTTTCCAGCTCTTAGCTTCATCCACCTCTGGTCTTCTCCTATCATTTCTCATTTCCCCCCTCCCCCCACTACTTTCAAATCTCTTACTATCTGTTCCTTCGAGTTAGTCCTGACGAAGGGTCTCGGCCTGAAACGTCGACAGCGCTTCTGCTTATAGATGCTGCCTGGCCTGCTGTGTTCCACCAGGCATTTTTGTGTGTGTTGTCCAGGTAGACCCATTGTTTCAGCTTGTTGCTGCCTGAACTCATATCTGCATACTTCAACTCTGTTTTATTCCCCCCTAGTTCAGTCCCTCCCTCCTCACATCCGCGACACTTCACGCTCTGGACCTTTTCAATGATCTCAGGTTCCCTGGCCCCCAGCATCTTATTTTCGCTATGGATCTCCAGTCCTACACACCTCTGTCCCCCACCAGGAAGGCCTCAAAGCTTTCTGGACACCAAACTCAACAAGTTCTCCTCCATCTGGTGGAACTTGTCCCTCAATAATTCTCCCTTTGGATCCTCTCACTTCCTTCAAACAAAGGAAGCCACGGGCACTCGCATGGGTCTCAGCTATGTCTGTCTTTTTGTCATGCTTCATGGAATAATCTATGTTCCAAGCCTGCACTGGTGCCTGTCCCCCACTTTTCCTACGCTACATTGCTGCTTCCTACACCCATTGCTGAACTTGTTGACTTCATCCACTTTGCTCCAGACTTCTACCGGCCCTCAAATTTACCTGGTCCTTTCTCTATCTGTCTGTCTCTGGAGACAAATTATCTACTGATGCCTATTATAAACCCACAGATTCTCACAGCTACCTGGACTTTACCTCTTCCTACCCTGTTACTTGTAAAAACACCACCCCTTTTCTCAATTCCTCAATCTCTGCCACATCTGCTCTCAGGATGAGGATTTTCCTACCCGAACGAAGGAGATGTCTTCCTTCTGCATAGAAAGGGGCTCCCCTTCCTCCACCATCAATGCTGCCATCAACCACATCTCTTCCATTTCAGCCACATCTGCTCTCACCACATCCTCCCACCACCCTACCAAGGATAGGGTTCTTCTTATCCTCACCTACCACCACCCCCCCCCCAGCCTCTGCGTTCAGCACAAAACTCTCAGCAACCTTCCCCCCCCCCCCCCCCCCACTTTTTGCTTTCCGCAGGGATAGCTCCCTGTGCAACTCCCTTGTCTATTCATCTGTCTTCACTGATCTCCCTCCTGGCACTTATCCCTGCAAGTGGAACAAGTGCTACACTTGCCCCTACACCTCCTCCCTCACTACCATTCAGGGTCCCAAATAGTCCTTCCAGGTGAGGCAATACTTCACCTGTCTGTCTGCTGGGGTCATTCATCCATTGTATCCAGTGCTCCCGGTGTGGTCTCCTGTATATCGGCGAGACCAAACGTAGATTGGGAAATCGCCTCACGAGCACCTACCAGAAAAGTGGGATCTCCCAATGGCCACCCATTTTAATTCCACTTCCCTTTCCCACTCTGATATGTCTGGCAGTCTCCTTGACTGTCATGATAAGACCGTAATCAGGTTGGAGGGACAGCGCCTTACATTCCATTAGGGTAGCCTCCAACCTGATGGCATGAACATCAATTCCTCTGACTTCCGATGATGGCCTCCCCCACCTCCCCACCACCTTCACCATTCCTCAAACCCTTTTCCCTCACTCATTTGATCTCTTTGCCTTCCCATCACCTCCTCTAATGTCCCCCGCTTTTCTTCTTTCCATGGCCTTCTGTCCTATCCTATCAGATTTCCCCTTCTCCAGCCCTGTATCTTTCACCAATCAATTTCCCAGCTCTTTACTTCACCCTTCCCCCTCCCCGTTTCACCTAGCACCTTGTGTTCCTCCCTTTCCTTTCCCCACATTTTAACTCTACACCTCATCTTTTTCTCTCCAGTCCTGCCGAAGGGTCTCGGCCTGAAACATCGTCTGTACTCTTTTCCATAGATGCTGCCTGGCCTGCTGAGTTCCACCAGCATTTTGTCTGCGTTGCTTGGATTTCCAGCTTCTGCAGATTTGCTTTTGTTTGCAATAAGGCTCAGCTGTGCATTGGTTGGCTTTTGACTAAAGGGGGCGGCACAACACTTTATAGTCCAAGGTTCAATTCCCACTGCTGCCCGTCAGAAGTTTATATATTCTCCCCGTGACTGTGTGAGTTTCCTCCGGGTGCTCCGGTTTCCTCCCACAGTCCAAAGACATATCGGTTGGTAGGTTAATTGGTCGTTGTAAATAGTTAGGCTCAGATTGAATCGTGGATTGCTAGGCAGTAAGGCTCAAAGTGTTGGAAGGGCCTATTCCGCACGGTATCTCAATAAATAAATACGTTTTTAAGTTGTTATAGATTGCTTATCTTGTTGCATACCTATTTTAAATTTTGGCGAAGATCAACTTAAAGAGGCAATCCACTCATTATCAGACCCCATCACACCCACCAGCATTACATCCACATCAACCACTCCTCTCCATAGCCCCTCAGCACCCTTCACCCCCACCTTACACTCACACTCCACACCTCATACCTACAGTGACACAGTTACTGTCCTACTGTGTCTTCTGCTGCTGGCTAGAAGAGTCCCTCTCGCCAAGAGTCATTTTGTCACTTTAACTGCTCATTGTAAGTTGTCCCGTGATAAGGGTAGGAATAAATTGGGGTACTGCTGGGCAGCGTGGCTCAAAGAAAGGGCTTATTCTGCACTGTATCTCTTTTTTGTAATTTTTTTTAATTGAAGTTCATCATCAAACAAACACTTCCATAAGATGTATTCTACACTGTATCTCAACGAAAAAATAAAAGTAAAATAATTTTCTGTTGGAGTCACGTTTACGCAGATACTCCTGCACCTTGGGTCAGTTTAGGCATGTACAATCTGTTTATGTATATAAACTAATCTTATGTACTTACACTTAGTAACTTGTACATTGTTCTTTACAGGATTGGGTGGCGGGGTGGAGATACGCCTCTACCAAAAGAGGTGCAAGACACTTCCTCCCTCCGCTAGCCTGCAGGTCACCCTCCGCAAGGTGTAGCACCTGCTTAGCTCCCAATCAGGGTCACATGAAGTCACGGGAGCAGATGGTGGATGGTCGTATGAGCAGCTGGTGCAAATCACAAATCCTGGTTATGCGACCACTGACACCAGGCAGACAATCTCTGAAGAGTATTGATAATGGCTGGGGTCACCCGTCTTGTAAAGACACTGCCCAGAAGAAGGCAATGGCAAACCACTTCTGTGCAATAATTTGCCAAGAACAATCATGGTCGTGGAAAGATCATGATCACCCATGTCATAAGACACAGCACATGATGATGACGATGATGATTTGTATTTATATTTATTATTTTTTATGTGCATTGGATCCGGAGTAACAATCTTTTTTTTCTCTGCTTTACACTCATGTACCGAAGAATGACAATAAACAATCTTCAATCTTGAACAAGTCCAAAAGTTAGTTGTAAGATTGACAGTAAGAATGGAGAGAAAGGTGCACTCTCTTTCATGCAGTAAGTCTCTGGGACCTGGACACCAATGGCAAGGTTGACAACAGAAATGAATCAAACTAGTATGTTGGAACTCGGCAATACATAACCATAAGCCCATAAGACATAGGAGCAGAATTGGGCCATTTGGCCGATCGAGTCTGTTCCACCATTTCATCATGGGTGATTCTTTTTCTCTTTCAGCTCCAATCTTCTGCTTTGTACCTGTATCCCTTCTTGCCCAGTCCAATCAAAAATCTATCAACACTACATTAAATATACCCAGTGACTTGGCCTCCACTTGTGGCAATGAATTCCACAGATTCACCACTCTCTGGCTGAAAAAAATCCTCCTCTGCTCCCTTATAAAATGGATGTCCCTTCTAAGGCTATATCCCCTGGTCTTAGACTCCCCCACCATAGGAAAGATCCGTTCCAAATCTACTCTATCAAAGCCTTTCAATATTTGATAGGTTTCAATGAGATTTCCCCTCATTCTTCTGAATTCCAGTGAGTTCAGGCCCAGAGCCATCAAACACTTCTCAATAGGGCACTTGCTGGGATTCTACAATGAAGCAGAATGCTGGAAATACCCAGCAGATTAGATAGCTCTTACAGCGTCTAACAAAGGCAAAGCCCTTGTACAGTCGCAGAAAATTGGAAACGTATCTTCTCCATAAAATGAGAGTAGATTTTAAAACACTTTCCGGTACTTAAACATAAGAATCATGATTACTTCAACTTAAATTGGGACACCACAACTCAAAGTCAAAGTTGAGTTTAGTTTCATTCACACAAGTATATATTTGCACAGTCCTTTTGTTCTTGGGCCCTGAGCTCCCAGTGGAGCATAGGCCTTTAATGACCGTCCATCTCCATTGTCCAAAGTTGATGGTCTGGTTGGAGTTCATCAACATTTCTGCAGTCCATTGGATCCACTGTACAGGGGGTTGACCAGTACAGCTTCCCAGAGCCCTGTTGGCCGGCTTTACCCCTTTCAACCTCTCATGATGGCTTGGACTTTGAGAGGCAATGTGTGCACAGTAACACATATAAAATGCTGCAGGAACTCTGCAGGACAGGCAGCATCAATGGAGAGGAATAAAAGGCCAACATTTTGGACCTGATGAAGAGCCTCGGCCTAAAGCATCGACTCTTTATTCCCCTCCATAGATGCTGCCTGCCCTGTTGGGTGCCTCTGGAATTCTGAGTGCGTTGCCCTGGTTTTCCAGCGTCTGCAGAACCTCTTGTGCTTGTAACAATTATGCCCAGGTGCATTGAAAAACTCACTTGCAACAGCTTCACAGGCACATAGCATCATATAAGTAGAATTCACAAGAAAACCATTAACAAATTACAGTATTGTGGTGAACTACATATACCTGTCTGGACACGCCCCTCTGCTGACTGCTCCTATGGTTCCTCCCACAGACCCCTGCATAAAGTTGGAGGCACTGCTCCCCCCTCAGTCTCCAGGATGTTGTGTGGTGGTCTCTTGCTACTAATGGTGGTCTCTTGCAGCTAATAAAAGCCTATCGTTCACCTCCTGCCTCCGAGAGTTATACACAGCGTTTACAAGAGAGAACACAATTGAACATAGAACTTAGAACAGTACAGCACAGTATTCACTCCTTGGCCCATGATGTTGTGCCGATCTTTTAATCTACTCTATTGTGGCGACCCATTTCCTGGCTCATCCGAACCGACTCACAATTAGATAGCCTACGGGGGTTTGCGAGCACAGAGCTTTGGAGCCTCTGCGCCATGGGAGGCAGGTTGAGGGAGGCTTAAAAGTGAGGCTGAAGATTTCGAATAGAGTTTTTTCCTTCGACTGCAGTTACCGACTCCGTGTCGTAATTTTAGCGCTGCGTGTAGCACACCGCTACAATTGGTGACCCCGACAGTCCAAACGATTTTTGGACCAGAAATGACCGACACCACCTCTGTTCATGTGGTTTCGTTGAAACTGCCGGGTTTCTGGACACAGCGCCCGAACCTATGGTTCCAGCAAGCCGAAGCCCAATTCCACGTTCGCCAGATCACCTCAGAAGACACCCGCTACTACTACGTGGTGAGCTCCCTCGACCAGGACACAGCGGCCCAGGTCGCGGAGTTTGTACAGTCGCCCCCAGCAGACGGCAAGTACACGGAATTCAAAGCCCTGCTCCTCAGGACTTTCGGACTCTCACGGCGCGAGCAGGCTGCCCGTTTACTGCACCTGGATGGCTTGGGCGACAGACCTCCATCGGCTTTAATGAATGAGATGTTGTCTCTCGCCGACGGACACACACCCTGCCTCATGTTTGAGCAGGCATTCCTGGAGCAGCTGCCCGAGGACATACGCCTGCTGCTGTCCGACGCGGATTTCAGTGACCCCCGGAAGGTGGCAGCCCGGGTGGACTTGCTGTGGAACGCCAAAAAGGTGAGCGGGGCGTCCATCGCACAGATCTCCCAGCCACGCTCCTGGCAGCAAACCAGTCCAGGCCCGGCCGCAGAGCCTGCCAACCCCCGGCCCAATGAACACTGGTGCTTCTACCACCAGCGGTGGGGCGCAGAAGCCCGCCGTTGTCGCCCGCCCTGCAAGTTCCCGGGAAACGCCAGGGCCAGCCGCCGCTGATGGCTACGGCGGCTGGCCATCGGGATAGCCTCCTGTATGTGTGGGATAGAAGGTCAGGACGCCGGTTTTTGGTCGATACTGGGGCTGAGATCAGTGTTTTACCTCCGACGAGTTATGACACCCGCAGCAGGGCACCGGGTCCCCCTCTGAGGGCCGTGAATGGCAGCACAGTAAGGACCTATGGCACCCGTCAGGTGCAGCTACAGTTTGGCTCCAACCAGTTCACGTGGGACTTCACACTGGCCGCCGTAGCCCAACCGCTTCTGGGTGCGGATTTTTTGCGGGCTCACAGCCTACTGGTCGACCTGCCCAGGAAGAGACTGGTACACGCCGAGACCTTTCAGACGTTCTCCCTGGGTGCAGCCCAGTTGCCAGCCCCTCACCTCGGCTCCATCACGCTGTCCGACAACGACTTCACCAGGGTCCTGGCGGATTTCCCATCGGTTCTGGCACCGCAGTTCACAGCGGCCATGCCAAGGCACGGCGTACAGCACCACATCCCGACCCAGGGACCACCCCTCCACGCCCGCACTCGGTGGCTTCCCCCGGACAAGCTCCGACTGGCGAAGGAGGAGTTCCAAAGGATGGAGGAATTGGGGATCATCGGCGGTCCGACAGCCCATGGGCCTCCCCCCTGCACATGGTGCCCAAAGCGACGGGGGGCTGGAGACCGTGCGGCGACTACCGTAGGCTGAACGAGGCTACCACACCGGACCGCTACCCTGTGCCGCACATTCAGGACTTTGCAGCAAACCTGCACGGCGCACGGATCTTCTCCAAGGTAGACCTCGTCCGAGGGTACCATCAAATCCCGATGCATCCTGACGATGTCCCCAAAACGGCTCTCATCACCCCGTTTGGCCTTTTCGAGTTCCTCCGCATGCCGTTCAGCCTGAAGAATGCCGCACAGACGTTCCAGCGGTTAATGGACGCGGTGGGACGGGACCTGGACTTCGCGTTCATCTATTTGGATGACATCCTCATAGCCAGCAGCAGTCGTCAGGAGCATCTGTCCCACCTCCGTCAACTCTGCGCCCGACTGAGTGAGTACGGTCTTATAATCAACCCCGCCAAATGCCAGTTCGGACTCGATACCATTGACTTCCTGGGCCACAGGATTACTAAAGACGGGGCAACCCCTCTGCCCGCTAAGGTAGATGCGGTCCGCCTTTTTCCCCGACCCACCACGATCAAAGGCCTTCAGGAATTCGTAGGTATGGTCAATTTCTACCACCGCTTCCTCCCTTCAGCTGCCCGGATCATGCGCCCCCTGTTCACCCTGATGTCGGGTCCGAGCAAGGACATTACCTGGGACGAGGAGTCCGCCGCCGCTTTCATTCAAACGAAGGAAGCTTTGGCGAACGCCGCAATGCTAGTACATCCCAGAATGGACGCCCCTACCGCCCTCACAGTGGACACATCTAACACGGCAGTCGGTGGGGTGCTGGAGCAACTCATTGCAGGTCGCTGGCAACCCCTGGCGTTTTTCAGCAAACACCTGTGACCACCCGAGCTCAAATACAGTGCTTTCGACCGGGAACTGCTGGCGCTCTACCTGGCAATCCGGCATTTCAGGTACTTCCTAGAAGGTCGGCCCTTCACCGCGTTCACGGACCACAAACCGCTTACCTTTGCGTTTACGAAAGCGTCCGACCCCTGGTCGTCCCGCCAGCAACGCCACCTGTCCTACACCTCTGAATACACAACGGATGTCCGGCATGTCTCGGGTAAGGACAATGTCGTGGCGGATGCGCTCTCTCGCCCTACCGTTCATGCCCTTTCCCAAGGGGTAGACTTTGAGGCGCTGGCAGAGGCGCAGCGGGCGGATGAGGAGATTCCGAGTTACAGAACCGCAGTCTCCGGTTTGCAGCTCCAGGACCTCCCCGTGGGCCCGGGTGAGAGGACCCTACTCTGTGACGTCGCCACCGGCCAGCCCCGTCCCGTCGTCCCGACAGCCTGACGGCGCCGCGTTTTCGACTCCATTCATAACTTGGCGCATCCCTCCATCCGGACAACTGGCCGGATGGTTTCCAGCAGGTTCGTTTGGCACGGACTCCGCAAACAGGTCAGTGAATGGGCCAAAACGTGCATGCACTGCCAGATGGCCAAGGTGCAGCGGCACACCAAAGCCCCACCGCAGCAGTTCCATCCTGCCCACCGGCATTTCGACCACATTCATGTGGATATTGTGGGCCCCCTGCCAGTGTCGCGCAGAGCGCGGCACCTCCTGACTATTGTGGACCGGTTCACAAGATGGCCAGAGGCGGTCCCGCTCACCGACACCACCTCCGAATCTTGCGCCCGAGCCCTGATCGCCACCTGGATATCTCGCTTTGGTGTACCAGCCCACATTACCTCCGACAGAGGCGCCCAGTTCACCTCCAGCCTGTGGTCAGCTATGGCCAGCCTTTTGGGGACTCAGCTGCACCACACCACTGCCTACCACCCACAGTCGAACGGGCCAGTGGAGCGTTTCCACCATCACCTGAAGTCGGCCCTCATGGCCTGCCTGCGAGGAGCCAACTGGGCGGACGAGCTTCCCTGGGTCCTACTCGGCATCCGCACAGTGCCCAAGGTCGACCTGCACGCCTCGTCGGTCGAGTTGGTATACGGCGAGCCCCTGGTCTTCCCCGGGGAGTTCCTACCAGCCCCAAGGGGGCAAGAGGAAGATCCCGCAGCAGTCCTGGGCAGACTACGCGAGAAGCTCGGTAACCTGGCCCCCATACCCACTTCACAGCACGGGCGGCACCCGATCTGCGTACCCAAAGACCTACAGAACTGTAAGTTTGTGTTTGTATGAAGGGGCGGGCATCGGCCACCGCTGCAGCGGCCATACAAGGGGCTGTTTATGGTGCTCCGGAACAACGGGTCCACGTTCGTGCTGGACGTTGGGGGGAAAGAGGAGGTTTTCACGGTGGACCGCCTCAAACCGGCCCATGTGGACCTGGCACAACCGGCCGAGTTTCCGGCACCTCAGCGCAGAGGCCGACCTCCCAAGCAGGTTCTGGCTCAGACTGTGGACATTGGGGGGTGTATCGCCGGTTCTGGGGGGGGGGGGGGGTTATGTGGCGACACATTTCCTGGCACATCCGAACCGACTCACAATTAGATAGCCTACGGGGGTTTGCGAGCACAGAGCTTTGGAGCCTCTGTGCTACGGGGGGCAGGTTGAGGGAGGCTTAAAAATGAGGCTGAAGATTTCGAATAAAGTTTTTTCCTTCGACTGCAGTTACCGACTCCGTGTCGTAATTTTAGCGCTGCGTGTAGCACACCGCTACACTATGATAAATCTAACCCTTCCTTCCTACATTGCATATAACCCTCCCTTTTTTATAGATCACTGGAATTCAGAAGAATGAGAGGTGACCTCGTTGAAACCTATCAAATGTCGAAGTTTCTCGATATAGTGGATATGGAAGGGATATTCCCTATGCTGGGGGAAGTCTATGAACAGAGGGCACAGCCCCTACCATTACCTATGGCAGTGCATTCCAAATTCAGAATTCAGAATGTTTAACATCTCTGACATGTTGTGAAATTAGTTGTTATGCAGCAGCAGTACATTGCAATACATAATAATAAAAACAATGAAGAAGTATATATATATTTTTTTAAAAAGTTAAATAAGTAATGCAGATAGAGAAAGAAAATTAATGAGGCAGTGCCCATGGGTTCAATGTCCATTCGGTAATCCAATGGCAGCGCAGTTGAAGCTGATCCTGAGTTGTTGAGTGTTTGCCTTCAGGCTCCTGTTTCTCCACCCCAATGAGAGGAGGGTACGTCCAGGGTGATGGGGTTCCTTAATAATGGACACCGCCTTTTTGAGGCTTCACTCCTTGAAGATGTCCTGCATACTGTGGAGGCTAGTGCCCATAATGGAGCTGACTAAGTATACAAATCTCTGCAGCTTATTTTGATCCTGTGCTGTAGCCCCCTCCCCCCACAATACCAGACAGTGATGCAGCCAGTTAGAATTCTCTTCACAGGTACATCTGTGGAAATTTGCATGTGCCACGCCCAAGTTTTAAAAAAATGTCCATTTTAGTACAAAGTGGCCATTGTAATCATAATGTTGCTATACAGTATTGATTAAGGTTGTGCCAGTTCGTTCAAGAACTGATTGGGATCCAGTACACTATCACTAACTAGCACACCTGGAGCTGGGGTTCCCAATGTTTTTTATGGCATCGACCTACACCATTAAGTAAGAGGACTGTGTACCTCAGGCTGGGAACCCCTGATCTAGAGTAACACAAACAAAAGCTGGAGGAACTGAGCAGGTCAGGCAGCAGCAATGGAGAGGAAAAAATAACTGACATTTTGGTTTGAGACCCTTCATCAAGTACATTGTCTAACCAATTGCAGTTATTGGCCGTTGCTATGGAAAATGAAGTTAGTTTTAGTGAAAGTTGTTTTCCAGATAAGTTCCCTTCATGATATTTCAGACATTCATAAACACAAAGAAACAGCCCTGGTTGATTGCCACAGTAAACTTGGCATCCATTTCTGCTTCCATGGGCGAATAGAAGACATATTTTTAAAAAGCAAATGAACAAATGCTGGGATAAACCTCCTGCTTGAGGGTGATTGGGTAGATGCACAGTTGTATAGGAATTAATGACCAATAAGATATAGGAGCACAATTAGGCCATTCAGCCCATCATGTCTGCTCTGTATTCCATCATGGCTGATTTGTTATCCTTCTCAATCCTGTTTTGTGCAAATTCATTCAGAGTGTCACAGTGGAGATAAGGGTGCCACGATACAACTCAAAAATCTTTCATTTTGTTTAGTCATGGAATTCCAGGCACAGTAGCATAGCAGTTAGCATAATACTTTACAAAGCCAATGATCAGGGTTCGATTCCCACCACTGTCTTTAAGTTCTCCCCATGAATGCGCGAGTTTCCTCTGGATGCTCCTGTTTCCTTCCGCATTCCAAAGACGTAATAGAGGCTTAGTGAGTTGTGGGCATGCTACATTGGTGCCGGAAACATGGCGACACTTGCTGTCTGCCCCCAACGCATCCTCAGACTGTGTTGGTTGTTGGCGCAAATGACATATTTTACTCTGTGATTCCGTGTATGTGCTAATCAGGCTGGCACAGTAGCATATTGGTATGTAACACTGTTGTAGCATCAGTGAACTGGGTTTATTTCCCACTGCTGTCTGTAAGGAGTCTGTACGTTTCCCTGTGTGTATGTGAGTTTCCTCCGAGCATGCCAGTTGCCTCCCATATTCCAAAGCAATGTGGGTTCGTAGGTTAACTGGTCACGTGGGTGTAATTAGGCGGCATGGGCTTGTTGGTCTGGAAGAGCCTGTTGCATGCTGTATTTCTAAATAAATACAGTAAATATGTACATAATTCATGACACTGAGTGCCTTCACAGCCCGTTTCAAAAAGAGTTACAAGTTAACCACATGGACTCAGATAAAGGCCAGATTTTCTCCCCTGAAGCACCTTAGGTGGCTGGTCGTTTCATGGCTGCGATTACTGATTCTGCCACTTTAACTCCAGCTTTACTTCCTTGCTTGAATATAATCCTCCAGCTGCCATTTGGGGGGTTTGAGCTCCAGCCTCTAAGCCAACAGCCCAAGCTTTGTTCAGACAAGCAGGTGAATCTCCATTCTGTTGTACTGCTCCACACAGTAAATGGATTGCACATCATATTCTACTTCCGATATTGAATGGACTAGAGTGTGTGTGACATAGGAGCCGGTATGCGACCGAATGTGAATTGCACGACTGTGTTGTGCAACACACGGAGGAGCACGGGTTTTAGCCATGTCACTTACTCTAACATGTTAAATAGAACATAGAACTTGGAACACCACAGCACAGTCCAGGCCCTTCGGCCTACATTGTTGTGCTAACCTTTTAACCTACTCTGAGGTCAATCTAGCCCTTCTCTCTCACGTAGCCCTCCATGTTTCTATCATCCATTTGCCTATTTAAGAGTTTCTTAAATGCCCCAAATGTGCCTCCTCCACTCCTGCTAAGGCATTCCATTCATTCACCACCTTCTGTGAAAAACTTACCTCTGCTTCTTTCCATCTCCCTAAAATGCAGCAAAAATTACGGACGGGGCCAATTGTTATTACTGTTTTGATTTTCCGGATTAAAAAAATCTAAATTCCTTTCTACAAATTTATTTATTGAAATACAATGTGCAACAGGCCTTTCCAGTCCTTTCAGCTGTGCTGCCCAGCAACCCACCTATTTAACGCAACACGCACAACACTCTGGAGGAACTCAGCAGGTTGGGCAGCATCCATGGAAACAAACAGTCAACCTTTCAGGCCGAGACCCTTCGTCAGGACTGTGGAATTTTTCCCAGGGCTGAAATGGCTAGCAGGAGCGGGCACAGTTTTAAGGTGTTTGGAAGCAGGTACAGAGGAGATGTCAGGGGTAAGTTTTTTTATGTAGAGAGTGGTGAGTGTGTGGAATGGGCTGCCGGTGGCGGTGGTTGAGACTGATACGATAGGGTCTTTTAAGAGACTCCTGGATGGATACATGGAGCTTAGAAAAATAGAGGGCTTCCGGTAAGCCTAGGTAGTTCTAAGGTAAGGACATGTTCAGCACAGCTTTGTGGGCCGAAGCGTCTGTATTGTGCTGTAAGTTTTCCATGTTTCTATGTTTCTAATATCACTCTTGGCTGAAAAGAGTTGTACATTCTCCCCGTGACCACGTGGGCTTCTTCCAGGTGCTCCAGTTTACTCCCACGTGCCAAAGATGTACAGGCTAGAAGGTCACAAGGATGTAAACAGGCATGATGAGAATTCTGGGCCAGAGGGGCCTGTCGTCACCCTCCGAAAACTAAAACAAAACTAATTAAGAGTAAAGACAAAATTCTAGATAAATCAGTCACCAAAGAAATATTTGTAACAGCTGCTAATTTACTCTTCAAAGCACTTTTAAAAATTGCCCTTCAAGTGTGCTGGCTAAAAGAAGTAGCAAGGGCAGTGATTAGTAGAAGCAAGAACATATGTCAGGGATAATACTGTATACCCAAGGGATTTGTGGTGGAAAATAGACTGCCAAGGTCCTAAGCTCCCTCCCTACATATCTACCTCTTCTTCCTCTTTTAAAGTCTACCTATCCTAACCTATCCTAAAGTGAATAATGTTAATTTTTGCCTGATAATTCTCCTCTGTGGCATCATGGGATATTTTTGATGGCTGAAAGGCACTATATAAACACAACTCGTTTTTTTTAAATTTCTCTGCCCCCCCCCCAACAGTATGGCATAATTTTAGCCTGTAATTTCCTATTGCATCAGAGTGTAAACAGGATGCAGAAAGAGTTGTGCCGAACACAGGGCAAAAGCCCGATTGCCACTTTTCCACTCTTGTGTGCTTATGTGGTTGGACAGATGGTCAGAATATCTATCCTAAGGCGTATAAACAAAGTCTGGAAATCTCCATCCCTATCCATAAAACCATAAGACACAGGAGGAGAATGAGGCCATTTGGCCCATTGAGTCTGCTACACCATTGCATTGTGGCAGATTTATTATTCATCTCAACCCCACTCTCCTGCCTTTTCCCCATAACCTTTGATACCCTTACTGATGAAGAATCTATTAACCTCCATTTTAAATTTAAAATGATGAGGGGGATAGATCGAGTTGACGCGGATAGGCTTTTTCCATTGAGAGTAGGGGAGATTCAAACAAGAGGACATGAGCTGAGACTTAGGGGGCAAAAGTTTAAGGGTAACATGAGGAGGAATTTCTTTACTCAGAGAGTGGTAGCTGTGTGGACCGAGCTTCCAGTAGAAGTGGTAGAGGCAGGTTCGGTATTGTCATTTAAAGCAAAATTGGATAGGTATATGGACAGGAAAGGAATGGAGGGTTATGGGCTGAGTGCAGGTCGATGGGACTAGGTGAGAGTAAGCTTTCGGCATGGACTAGAAGGGCCGAGATGGCCTGTTTCCGTGCTGTAATTGTTATATGGTTATATAAATATACCCAGTGCCCTGGCTTCCACCGCCATCTGTGGAAATGAAGTCTACAAATTCACCACCCTCTGGCTAAAGAAATTCCTCCTCATCTCAGTTTGAAAAGGATATCTTTCTAATCTAACACTGTGCTCCCTGGTCCTAGATTCCCACACAGTAGGAAACATCCTCTCCACGTCCGCCCTACCTAGGCCTTTCAATATGACTGAACATTGAAGGTTTTGCTTCCTGAATACTTTTGGGTGTACCTTATGGATTTTGGACTGATCATGAAACTCACAGTGAAATTTCCCTATCATGCACCATTTTTTTTTAATAATCACCTATGTTTGTTATTTCAATTCATAGTTCAAGTCAATTAAAATGTTACCTACAATGTGAGCTGAAAAATTTTCTGTCTTGTCCAGGCATGTCTGGGCATGCTTAGGCAGGGTGGATACTGCACGGCAGGTCTGGTTTTAGAAAGGCTATAAAAGCAACACACGCATGCTGTTCTATGACAAACAAGAGAAAATCTGCAGATGCTGGAAATCCGAGCAACACACCCAAAATGTTGGAGGAACTCAGCAGGCCGGGTAGCATTTATGGAAAAAAGCACAGTCGACGCTTTGGCCCAAAATGAGGCCTGGCCTGCTGAGTTCCACCAGCATTTTGTGTGTGTTGCTCCATTCTATGCATTCTGTTTACACTTTTATCGGTTTGCGGTCACTTTTATGTGCATGCTCTACACACGTAGTATATTGAGAGTGAGCAGTTTCAAGTTCTTGGGTGTCAAGATCTCTAAGGATATAACCTGGTGTGTAGTTATAAAGAAGGCAAGACAGCAGTGATACTTCATTAAGAGTTTGAAGAGATTTGGCATGTCAATAAATACACTCAAAAACAGCTATAGTTGTACGTTGGTGAGCATTCTGACAGGCTGCATCACTGTCTGGAATGGAGGGGCTACTGCACAGGACTGAAAGAAGCTGCAGAAGGTTATAAATCTTGTCAGCTCCGTCTTGGGCACTAGCCTACAAAGTACCCAGGACACCTTCAGGGAGCGGTGTCTCAGAAAGGCAGTGTCTGTTATTAAGGACCTCCAGTTCCCAGGCCATGCCCTTTTCTCACTGTTACCATCAGGGAGGAGGTACAGAAGCCTGAAGGCACACACTCAGTGATGCAGGAACAGCTTCTTCCCTCCTGCCATCCGATTCCTAAATGGACTTTGAACCTTTAGACACTGCCACACTCTTTTAATATACAGTATGTTTTTTGCACATTTTTAAAATCTATTCAACATACGTATACTGTAATTGATCTACTTGTTTATTTATGACTATTATTATTTCATTTATTATTTTCTAAATTTTATTTATTTTTTTCTCTCTGCTAGATTATGTATTGCAGTGAACTGTTGCTGCTAAGTTAACAAATTTTATGTCACATGCCAGTGATAATAAACCTGATTCTGATTCTGATTGTGTTTATTTATTATAATAAAGTAATTGTATTTTCAGGAGTATTTGTGATTGTAAAACATCTCACCAATATTGCAACAGCTGAGATATTTTCTGTTATATTTGTGGTGAGCACACGTTTAAATCTCAAAGATGGAGCATGACTCCTCTTATTAAGAAAGCCCACGAGCTTTACTTTGGGTGTAAAATTGGTGACCAAGACAAAGCCTGAGCTGCTCACACCTGCTGCACTCCCATTGTAACTTCTTCCCTGAAAATCTTGATGCTGTCAGTGACGAGCATGGTGACAAGTTTCGCCAGGACATTGCGGCCATGGAGAAACGGTATCAGGGCAACTGGAATCCATCTGATTACTGTTGGACACTGAAGCGAGAAGCCTCAGACACTGAGTACAAATGAAAACCATCAAAAAAATATTTTTAATTTAGTCGAACTATTGCACAATGTCAGCTCTGACATGCAATTAAACACATTATATTCAATAAAAGTTCATTTCTTATTTCTCCAAATCTGTACATGATACAATTTGCATTCAGCTTCAAATGGTCTATTATACCCATAAGTGAGGAAGTAATACTTCCGACAAAGTTGTTGACCAGTGTATTCGATAGGTTTCAATGAGAATCCTCCTCATTCTCCTGGACTCCAGTGAGTGCAGGCCCAACGCCACCTAATGTCCCTTCATACACCCCTGCAGTTCGTGTACCATCCCAACCATTCAATAGACAACGCTGTTGCTATCACCCTCCAACTGGCCCTAACCCACCTGGACAAAAAAGACACATATGTTTGGATGCTGTTCATAGACTTCAGTTCAGCTCAGCATTCAACACTATCATCCCTCAGAAACTGATTGGAAAGCTGAGCCTACTGGGCCTGAACACCTCCCTCTGCAATTGGATCCTAGACTTCCTGACTGGGAGACCTCGGTCAGTCTGGATTGGGAGCAGCATCTCCAACACCATCGCACTGAGCATAGGGGCTCCCCAGGGCTGTGTGCTCAGTCCACTGCTGTTCACTCTGCTGACCCACGACTGTGCTGCAACACACAGCTCGAACCATATCATCAAGTTCACCGATGACACGACTGTGTTGGGTCTCATCAGCAAGAACGATGAGTCAGCTTACAGAGAGGAGGTGCAGTGGCTAACAGACTGGTGCAGAGCCATGAACAAAACAAAAGAGATGGTTGTTGACTTCAGGAGGGCACAGAGCGACCACTCTCTGCTGAATATCGACGGCTTCTCGGTAGAGATCATTAAGAGCACCAAACTTCTTGGTGTTCACCTGGTGAAGAATCTCACCTGGTCCCTCAAAACCAGCTCCATAGCAAAGAAAGCCCAGCAACTTATCTACTTTCTGCGAAGGCTGAGGAAAGTCCATCTCCCACCCCCCCCCCCCCCCATCCTCATCACATTCTACAGGGGTTGTATTGAGAGCATCCTGAGCAGCTGCATCACTGCCTGGTTCGGAAGTTACACCATCCCGGATCGCAAGACCCTGCAGCGGATAGTGAGGTCAGCTGAGAAGATCATCGGGGTCTCTTTTCCCGCCTTTACAGACATTTACACTACACGCTGCATCGGCAAAGCAAACAGCATTATGAAGGACCCCATGCACCCCTCATACAAACTCTTCTCCCTCCTGCCATCTGGGAAAAGGCACCGAAGCATTTCGGCTCTTACGACCAGACTACGTAACAGTTTCTTCCCCAAGCCATCAGACTCCTCAATACCCAGAGCCTGGACTGACGCCAACTTACTGCCCTCTACTGTGCCTATTGTCTTGTTTATTATTTATTGTAATGCCTGCACTGTTTTGTGCACCTTATGCAGTCCTAGGTCTGTAGTCTAGTGTAGTTTTTTTTTGTCTGTGTTGTTTTTACGTAGTTCAGTGTAGTTTTTGTACTGTTTCATGTAGCACCATGGTCCTGAAAAACGTTGTCTCATTTTTACTGTGTACAGTACCAGCAGCTACTGTCAAAATGGCAATAAAAAGTGACTTGACTTGTCTTGAAATTCTGAAACACAAGAAATATGTGAGCATTGACTTGCAGGTATCAGTGTGACTAGGGGTCCCCCTGCTGGGTTAGGTTCAAGAAGGCAGTGTGAAGCTGCAGTACTGGCAAAACGTCACATCGTTTAAAGCAGCATGAGAGGAGGTTTCTTCCTTGAATAGATATGTATTTACTAAAGGAGGTGTAAGGTGCTCCTTCCCTCCGCTAGCCTGCAAGTCACCCTTAGGCAAGATGTAGCACCTACTTAGCCGCTCGATCAGGGTCATCTGAAGTCATGGGAGCAGGTGGTGGATGGTCGTAGGAGCAGCTGGTGCAGATCACAAATCCTGGTGATGTGACCACTGACACCAGGCAGACAATCTCTGAAGAGTATTGATAATGGCTGGGGTCACCCATCTTGTAAAGACACTGCTCAGAAGAAGGCAATGGCAAACCACTTCTGTAGAATTTGCCAAGAACAATCATGGTCTTGGATAGAGAAAAGAATCTGAAGAGCTTCAGATTAAAGACAGATGGAAGACCATGATTACCCACATCATATGACACCACACTTAATTCTGATGATAATGATGAGAGACTTGTAATCATAGACCCATACAACAAGGAACGGGCACTTTACAGGAGGTACAGAAGCCCTCGGTCCCACTGTGGAATTCATTGCCACAGATGGGTGTGGAGTCCAAGTCACTGGGTATATCAAAGTGAGGGTTGATAGTTTATTGATTAGGAAGGATGTTAAGGATTATAAGGAGAAGGCAGGGGAATGGGGTTGAGAGAGATAGCGAATGCATTGGCGTTTCCATACCAGGATGTGACGCAGCCAGTCAATGTACTCTCTTTGAAAAGTTTTGATACATGAGTAGTGGAGAGAATATTGACAGGCTGCATTACAGCCCGATATGGAAAGACCAATGCCCTTTAAGGGAAAAAGCTGCAAAAAGTTATGGATATGGGCCAGCCTGTCACAGGTAAAGCTATCCCCTCATTGAGCGCATCTGCACAGAGCGTTGTCGCAGGAAAGCAGCATCCATCATCAGGAACCCCCACCACCCAGGTCATGCTCTCTTCTCTCTGCTGCATCAGGAAGAAGGTACAAGGAGCCTCGCACCACCAGGTTCTGATCAGTTATTACCCATCAAATATCAGGCTCTTGAACCAAATGGGATAACTACACTTAACGTCACTTACCCCATAACTGAACTGTCCCCACAACTTATCAAATTACTTTCAGGGACTCTTCATCTCATGTTCTCGCTATTTATTGCTTATTTATTTATTTATTACTATTATTTCTTATCAGTGTCAAAATGATTGTTTCGACGTGTCTAGTGTGGGAGTGTAGTAGGTAGTGCTTGTCGCTCTCACTTTCAGCTGGCTCTGTCCTCTGGCTGGCTGTCTTGCGAAAAGGAGAACTGAATGAATTGAATTGAATTGACTTTATTACTTACATCCTTCATATACACGAGGAGTAAAAGTCTTTGCATTACGTCTCCTTCTAAACGTGCAATGTGCAACTTATTGTAATTTATAAGTAGTATGTACAACAGGGCAGTCAATATAACATAGAAATACAGTTGTATCAGCATGAATTAATCAGTCTGATGGCCTGGTGGAAGAAGCTGTCCCGGAGCCTGTTGGTCCTGGCTTTTATGCTGTGGTACCATTTCCCGGATGGTAGAGTTTCTCCCTGCCAGTACATAGCCTCTCCAACAGCAAGCCTCATGTAGTGCCTCCTTGCCTGCGACACACAGAAGCTGAACTCCTTTTGGACTCAGGCTGAACTGCAGAGGACGGGGAGGAGGTCCAGCCCCTGCACACATAGCACGCAGGCCCACCGGCATGTGGACGCGCCCTGGTGCTCGTGAACCAGATCCCCAGCTGTGGTGAATAGTCCCGCTGGCTTGTGGGCAGCCTTGGGAGAGACGAAGGCTACGGGAGTAAACCCAAACAGAAAATCCGGAGTGGAGCCCCTAAGGCGGCTGGTTGTCATTGAACGTCCTTCCGGCAGCTCCTGCAGCAAAGCTGGTGAGAAACGTATTGCTTCATAAGCTTTCCTTTGGACCACACTGGTGAGGCCGAGAGGGAGATCTTGACAACTGAGCATCTCAAGATCTCCATACCCTCCGCCCAGGCTTGTGATGGTGATCATCATCACCCATTGTCCTTCGAGACAGGCAGACACCAAACACCGCCAACCATTATTTCATTTTGTACTTGCACAGTTTATCTTTTGTACACTAGCTGAACCCCCAAGTTGGTGTTGTCTTTCATTGATTCTGTTAAGATTATTATTCTGTTGTGGATTTATTGAGTATGCCTGCAAGAAAATGAATCTCAGGGTTGCATATGGTGATGTATATGTACTTTGATGATAAATTTACTTTGAAGTTTGAAGTCAGCTCTGACCAAATGGTAGAGTAGACTTCGTGGGCTGAATACCTAATTCTGCTCCTATGTCTTAAAGTCTTACGGTCTGTGTAGACATCCACGGGAAAACGGTGTGTAGTTCTGGTCACCACACTAGGGAGAGGATGTGATTGCAGTGGTTCAAAGTTGAAAGTTCAACCTCCAAGCAAAAATTATTATCAGAGTACATACATGTCACCACATACAGCCCTAAGATTCTTGTTCCTGCAGGTGTACTTAGCAAATCACTGTAAACAGGATCAAAGAACAAGAAAATGCAAATACAAATAAATAGCAATAAATAACGAGAGCATGAAACAAAAAGATGAAGAGTCCTTAAAGTGACAAAATTGGTCATGGGAACACCAGAAATAGAATGAGTGTAGTTATCCTCTTTTGTTCAAGGGCCTGATGATCGAAGGGTAGTAGCTGTTTTTGAATCTGATGGTTTGAGTCCTGAGACACTTGTACCTTCGACCTGATGGCAGCAGCAAGAAAAGTTCATAGCCTGGGTGGTGAGGATCTTTGATGGCGGATGCTGCTTTTCTACAGCAACATTTCATTCAGATGTGCTCAATGGTTGGAAGGGTTTTACCCATGATGTACTGGGCTGAATCTACTATCTTTTGTAGGATTTTCCATTCAAAGGCACTGGTGTTCCCATACCAAGCTGTAATTCAGCCAATCAATACACTCCGCACTACACATCTGTAGAAGTTTGTCAGGTTTTTTGATGACATGACGAATTTCCGCAGACTCCTAGACACTAGACACAAGAATACTACAGCACAGTACAGGCCCTTCAGCCCTCGATGTTGTGCTGACTCCTAAGGAAGAAGAGGCACTGCTGTGCATTCTTTACAATTATATTTACACGATGTGTCTAGGACAGGTTCTCTGAGATAGTGATGCCCAGGAATTTAAAGTTACTTACCCTCTCCACCTCTGATTTTCTGATGATTACTGGCTCATGGATCTCTGCTTTCCCTCTCCTGAAGTCAACAATCAGTTCCTTGGTCTTACTGACACTGAGTGAGAGGTTGTTGTTGTCACATCACTCAGGCAAATTTTCCATCTCCCTCCTGAATGCTGACTTATCAGCACCTTTAATATGGCCCACCACAGTGGTGTCATCAGCTGTACCGGATGTTGTCAGATCTGGAGCTATTCAGCTATGTGGAGAGGTTGTGTAGTCTGAGTTGTTTTCCTTGGAGTGAAGGAGGCTGAGAGATTGAGATTGAGATGAAGGAGATAGTAGGCAGTTTAAATGGTTCAGCACAGACGAGATTGGCCGAAAGGCCAGTTTCTGTGCTGTACTTTTCACCGACTCTACGACTGTACAACAAAGTTTCCCATAATTCATAAACACAAGAGATTCTGCAGATGCTGAAATCTTGATCAACACACATACAATTCTGGAGTAAATCAGCAGGTCAGGCAACATCTTTGGAGGGGAAGGTTCCTGCAGCATTTTGAGAGTGTACAGCCACATATATCGGCTGTTTTACAAAATATATTCATTTGGTCAATTGTAGTAGTCCATGGCATAAAATAGATTGGGAATCCCTGCTCCCAAGAATAAATAAGAGGTTTAATATTTTAGAGACTGCAGATGCTGGACTATGGAGGAATAAGCAGTCCCCTGGAAGAACTCAGCGAGTCGAGAAACGTCTGCGAAGGGGGAGGACGGAACGAAACTCCAGTGCCTTTGAGGTCTTTGAAGCCCCAATGGTTTGCAGCACAGAGGAACTACACTTCCCAGTGACTATTGCGCGCTGACGTCATTTCCGCTGCGCTCTCCGCTCCCAACCGGGGCAGGTGGTTGGGACAATGGTAGCTTCCTTGGTGCTGCTGGTGGCCGTGGCGATCACCGTCAGGGCTGTGCTGTTCCGCTCTTCGCTGGCGGGGTTCATCTCGGAGCGAGTGGAGGTGGTGTCGCCCCTGAACTCCTGGAAGCGAGGTATTTGTTGTAGCTGTGGCGGGAGTGGTGGTGGCGGGCCGGCTCCATGACGGTCCTCCCAGTGGGCCAGAGACACAGGAGATACCGCAGGCGCTGGAAATCTGACCTAGCACATAGACACAGGATGTGCTGGAGAAACTCAGCAGGTCAGGCAGCATCTAGGAAAGGAAATGCTCGGTCAACATTTCGGGCGAAAACCCTTTATTAAATGATGGTGAACTCAGCAGGTTAGGCAGCATCTATACAGGAGGGCATCTCATATTCCATCTTAGTCGTCGTAGAGTGCTTCAGCTCAGAAGCGGGCCCTTCGGCCCATCTAGTCTATGCAGACCGATCTGCCTAGTACAATCTACATGCAGCCAGACTACGTCCCTTCAGACCCCTCCCATCCATGCACGATTGCAAACTTCTCTTATATACACAATTGAATCTATAAGAATACCACTTGTGCTTGTTCCACACTTGGAGTGAAGAAGCTCCCACTCAGATTCCTCTTAAATATTTTGGCCTGAAATATTACCATTCCCCTCCTTCCACAGTTGTTACTTATCCCACTGAGTTTGTAGAACAATTTGGTACTTCAAAATCCAGAATCTGTAGTCTCTTGTGTCACTTCATTGTGACTCTAGTTTCATTAGCGTGGCCTGCTGGGTTGGAACTAAAGTTGTGAAATTATGGTAAATGTCTACATTTAAGCAGCTATTTATTTATTTATTAAGATACAGTGAGGAATCTCCAGCCCTTCGAACTGCACTGTCCAGCATCCCCTGATTTCATCCTAGCCTAATCACAGAACAATTTACAATGACCAATTAACCTACCAACCAGTATGTCTTTGGACTGTGGGAGGAAATTAGAGCACCCGGAGGAAACCCACGTCGTCAGGGGAGAACGTGCCAATTCCTTACAGGCAATGGGTCAGAATACAGTAATTGCAATTATTTTTATTGTCACATGAACAGAGACATAATATAGAAGTAATTTATTGTCATATACACAAGTACATGTATGCATAAGTGCAATGAAAATCCTGCTGCAGCATCATAGGCATATTGCATCAGATAAGCAGTATTCACAAGAAAGCCATAAATTAATCAAATTATACACAATTTTTACAAGATGCACTATTAAAACAAATGATGCAGAGTGATCAAAGTGTTGCCATACTGAGGGAGTGATTAGGGTGGTGCAGGTTGGTTCAAGAATCAAATAGTTGAAGGAAACTAGCTGTTCTTGAACCAGTAGAACAGATGAGCACAAGAACAGACCTTTCACCCCACGATCGTGCCTCAAACTAATTAAACCGGGAGCTAGCGAAACTAACCCTTGCATCCATATCCCTTCATTCTCTGCTCATTCATGTGCCTATCTCAAACCCCTTTAAATTTCTCGACCATGTTTGCATCCACTATTACCTCTGGTAGCACATTCCAGATATCCACCACTCTTGTTTAAAAAAGAAATTCCTTTGCTCACCTTATATATATGCCCTCTCCAGCAGGGGTTTCCAGGTTGGGACTCCAGTATTGGACATTGCACTCCCCCCTTTGTGAGCTCTCTCTCTTACTAGTCCCCCTCTGTGATCTTTGTGGCTCTCTGACTCTTCCACCATGTGCTCAGCCAGACCCATTATAACAGCACCATCTCCTTCCTGCTGAGCATGTCTTTGCCGCTTCTACCCTCTCCTATCAGATTCCCCCCTAGCCCTGTATCTCTTTCACCAGTCAACTTCCCAGTTCTTCATTTCACACTCTCCCCTCTTCCAATTTCACTTATCACCTACCACCTTGTACTTCTTCCTCCCCTCCCACCACCTTCTTATGCTGACCTCATCTTTTTTCCAGTCCTGATGAAGGGTCTCGGCCTGAAATGTCGATGTTAATTCTTTTTCATAGATGCTGCCTGACCTGCTGAATTCCTCCAGAATTTTGTGTGGGTTGCTTTGGATTTCGACCTGAATCTTCGACTGTACTTTTTTCCAATAATGCTGCCTGGCCTGCTGAGTTCCTCCAGCATGTTGCGTGTGCTGCTCAGATTTCCAGCATCTGCAGACTTTCTCTTATTTGTGATGATCAACTTTTATCAACCTGCACTGCTCCAGTGGGGAAAAAACCTGTTTGTACACTATCTCTTTTATAGCTGTAGTTTTTGTCTGTAGTCTTTCTTGACTTGATGGTTCAAGTATTTTCTAGACACTTAAAAGGTTGCGAGAGGAGTGAAACACTTTGCATGTCACTTATACAGATCAATCCAGAACATGAGTGAATATAAGTAGTTTGTTCGTTATGTGCCATGTCGTATGATGTGGGTATTCATGGTCTTATCCATGACCGTGATTGTTCTTGGCAAATTTTTCTACAGAAATAGTTTGCTGTTGCCTTCTTCTGGGCAGTGCCTTTACAAGGTGGGTGACCCCAGCCACTATCAATACTCTTCAGAGATTGTCTGCCTGTTGTCAGTGGTTGTGTAACCAGGACTTGTGATGTGCACCGGCTGCTCATATGACCATCTTCCTTTGTCCTGACGGAGGGTCCCGGCCCGAAATGTCAACAGTGCTTCTTCCTATAGATGCTGCCTGGCCTGCTGTGCTCCACCTGCATTTTGTGTGTGTTGCTTGAATTTCCAGCATCTGCAGATTTCCTTGTGTTTGTCTTTTAGGTTCAGGTAATGTGTTACGTGACAGTGGTGTACTTGTCACGTGACAGGTGTTGAAGCTATACTGGACTTGAGGTAATGGTCTTGTGATGGTGGAGTGACGTCATTTTCCCGCCAGTAGAGGTCACGTGACAGGTTTTTTTTTACAGGGTATAAAAGGAGGACCCCTCCCTGTGAGGAGGGGCAGTTCGTGGCTGGATTTGCCATGTTGACTTCATGCCACTGCGTGATTTAATGTTATGACGCAGCTTAGTTGAAAGATGAAGTTTTATATAATGCCTAAAGTTTAAAAGGTCATTGCCAGCTGTTTTTTCACAATAGTGCTGGTTGAGATTCAGTGGAGAGTGAAGATCAGAGTTCGGGAGTTAAAAGATCGAGGGAAATCGATTTTGATGGTGAAACAGGTTCGACCTTGTTTGATCCTCATTCGGAAGGAATTCGTTGACTGTTCTCGTGTTAATCCCTGTGAAATAGCAGAAAGGATTGGGAACAGTTCTGTAAAGGAAAGGTCAGTGCCTTTAAGCCATTTCATTTGTCCATCTACGTAAATTCTTCGTGGGAAAAGTTTGATTTTGGGAACCAAAACAACACGACGTGAAAGAGAATTTAAATCACCTTGAAAAGTCTCTCCCTTAAATGGACTGTGAGCATTTTGAACTTTTGCAATACTACTTTGAAGAACTGTTTTTGCAACATCGCTTTAAGAACTGTTTAAGCTGCCGCACAGCAGCTGATTTCCGGTTACGTTAGTGATTTGTTTACTTTTGGGGGGGTTTGTTTTCAGTGTTTAATAAACGTGTTATTTGTTATAAAAACCCCTGCCTAACTCATATATTTATTGTTGCTTGAATCCGTAACATAAATATGGGGGCTGCATCCGGATTGGATCATTTGAGTTTATATGCTTGTTAAATTTTGAATCGGTGTTTTGGAAACAGGGAATACTTGATTCTTTTGTTTGATTGGCTTGTGAGTGGTATTTGGCAACAATGAATATTGATGAGTTTCTAGCTTTGTCTGATGTGGAGGCGAAAAAAACTGAGTTGTCTGAGATAGCTAGTAGATTGCAACTTAAAGGTATTTTGAAGACTACATCAAAGGCTGTAATACAGAGGAAAATTGCGTCACACTATGTGGATTCGGGTGATTTTGATGAATTGACTTTAGAGTTGTTTCCAATAAATAATCTGGAGATGCAGTTGCAAATCGAACAAATGCAGTTGGAGCGTTGTAGGTTAGAAGCTAATCAGAAACAAAGGGATTTTGAATATGCAATGACGGAATTAAGGTTTGGGAATCAGTCTTCTGGTTCTAGTAAACCATTTGTTGCTAGTCAAGAAATTAAATTGGTCCCTCCATTTAGTGAAACAGAAGTGGAAAGATATTTCCAACATTTTGAAACGATTGCTCAGATTTCAGAGTGGCTGAAAGATAAATGGTCAGTGTTGTTAAAGAGTGTAATTAAAGGCAAAGCACAACAAGTTTATACAGCTTTAACTGCTGTGCAAGCATTTGATTATGATATTGTGAAAATGCATATTTTAAAATCGTATGAATTAGTCCCAGAAGCGTATAAAGAAAGATTCAGAAGTTTGAAGAAGTCTGTGGAAAAGACTTAGGTGGAATTTGCCTATGATAAAGCTGTGTGTTTTGAGAGATGGGTTTCTTCTAAAAATGTAAATGAGGACTATGATACATTGAAAGAGCTGATTTTAATGGAGGAATTTAAAAGGAGCATTCCTGTTGAAGTAAGGACCTACTTAAATGAGAGGGATTCAGATAAATTGCAGGACTGTGCTAGATTAGCTGATGAGTATGTTTTAATCCATAAGAATAAATTTCCTCAGGGCAGAGTTTTTAAGAGGAAAAATAACACGGAGACTCAAGGTAAATCAGAAATTAAATCAGAAGTTAATGAGAAAGGTAAGGAGGAAGGAAAACCTGTGAAGGAGAGACAGTTTGGTCTTATTTGTAACTATTGTAAGAAACCTGGCCATGTAATAGCTAACTTTCAGATTGAAAAAGAAAGAGAAGGAAGCAGTTCCAGATGCTTGTGTGCAACATACCGAAGCACCTGTAAAATTACAGGGTTTGATAAACACAAATGAGGTTTTGTTAGAGTCTAACCAAGTTAAAAAGGGATATGATCATTTTATAACTGAAGGGTTTGTATCCTTGAAAGAAGGATCTACTCTGGTGCCAATAAAAATCCTTAGGGATACTGAAGCTTCTCAATCACTGATGTTAGACAGTGTATTGAAGTTTAATGAAGAGTCTGGTACTGGTGATGTAAATTATATAAGAGGTGTTGAGAGTGATTTTATGCCTGTACATTTACATAAAGTAAATTTAAAGTCAGGGTTAGTTACAGGATTTGTTGGAAGTAGATTACAGCATAGCTTACCTGTGAAGGGTATTTCTTTATTGTTAGGTAATGACTTGGCAGGTGGAAAAGTTTTTCCTGAAGTGCATTTGACAATGGAGTCAGAAGAACCAGAGTTGAATTCTAACACAGATTCTTCCTGTGTTGTGACTAGAGCTATGGCTAAAAAGATTGATGCACAGAATGAGGTTGTTACTCATGACTGTTCAACTCAGGATTAGAGTTTTGAGGATGTGTCAGAGACTTTCTTATCTTCGTTGTTTGAACAAGATTCTTGGAGGAAGTCTGACTATGAAGATTTATCTCTGTCTCAGAAGGAGATGATAGCAGAGCAGAATAGAGACTCTGAGATTATAAAATTAAGAGAACAAGCTTTACTAAGTAGTGAAATTCAGAAGATGCCAGTAGGGTATTACTTGGAAAAAGGAGTGTTGATGAAGAAGTGGAGATCGCCTACAATTCCTGCAAGTGAGGATTGGAATGTTGTTTACCAGGTAGTTGTCCCGAAAGTTTATCGAAATGAGATTTTGACTTTAGCTCATAGTGTACCTTTAGGTGGACATCAAGGGGTAAGGAAAACTGTGGACAAGATTTTAAAACATTTTTACTGGCCTGGTCCAAGAAACGATGTGGCCATGTTTTGTAAAACTTGTCAAATTGTGGGTAAACCAAATCAAGTTACACCAGTGGCTCCATTACAACCTATTCCAGCATTTGGTGAACTGTTTTCTAAAGTTATTGTAGATTGTGTTGGTCCATTACCAAAGACAAAAACTGGTTATCAGTATTTGTTGACTATCGTGTACTTCGTCTAGGTTTCTAGAGGCAGTACCACTTAGGAATATAACAGCTAAAATTGTGACAAAGGTTCTTATAAAATTCTTTTCTTATTTTGGATTACCTAAGGAAATACAAACTGATCAAGGCAGTAATTTTATGTCTGGATTGTTTCAACAGATAGTTTATAAATTGGGAGCTAAGCAAATCACTTCGTCTGCATACCATCCAGAATCTCAAGGTGCCTTGGAGAGGTTTCATTCTGCCCTCAAGAATATGATTAGGACATATTGTGTGGAAAATGAAAGTGATTGGGATGAGGGTATAAACTTACTTTTATTTGCAGTAAGGGAATCGGTACAAGAATCTTTAGGTTTCAGTCCATTTGAACTTGTATTTGGGCATAGAGTTAGAGGTCCTTTAGCTTTATTAAAAGAACAGTGGATTAGTAAGGAAATACACACTAATTTGTTGGACTATGTTTTGAAATTTAAGGACAGGTTATATAAAGCTTGTAGCTTAGCCAAGGAAAATTTAAAATTGGCTCAGGAGAAAATGAAAACTTGGTATGATAAAGAAGCTAGGATGAGGATGTTTAAGCCTGGAGATAAGGTGTTGGTTCTTTTCCCAGAGCAAACAAATCCTCTACAAGCTAGATTTCATGGTCCTTATGAAATTGTGTCTAAAATCAATGATGTGGATTACGTGATAAAAACTCCAGATCATAGAAGGTCAACACAACTTTGCCATATAAATATGATAAAACCATATTTTGAGAAACAATCTGATACTGTAACTGTTATGGTTAGTGAGAATGAGTTTAATTTAACTGGGAACATGATAGATGATTCATCTGAATTTCATTCTAAATCCAACATTGTTTCTGTCAGATTATCAAATTCAACCATTCTGGAAAATATTGATGAGAAACTAGCACATTTCTAGCTAGAGCAGAAACAGCAGATGAAGGGATTAATTTTTAAATATAAGGATTTGTTTCCAGATGTTCTGAGAAGGACTACTATAGCTTCACATGATGTAGATGTTGGAGATGCCAAACCTATTAAACAACACCCATATAGGATGAACATAGAAAAATGTGAACTTGCTGAGAAAGAAATTAAATACATGTTAGAGAATAATGTTATTAGACCTTCTAACTCGAATTGGAGTTCACCATGTGTTATGGTGCCAAAACCAGATGGTAGTATTAGGTTTTGTACGGAGTATAAGAAGGTGAATGCTGTAACGAAAACAGATGCCTATCCAATTCCTAGAGTAGATGATTGTGTAGATAAAGTTGGAAAAGCAAAGTTCCTTATAAAGATTGATTTATTGAAAGGGTATTGGTGTGTTCCATTAACAGACAGAGGTAGAGAGATTTCTGCATTTGTAACTCCATCTGGGTTATATGAATATAATGTTCTTCCATTTGGGATGAAGAATGCCCCAGGTACTTTCCAGAGGATGATTAACTCTGTGATTCAGAGATTGAAAGATACTGATGCTTATATTGATGATTTAGTGACAGGAAATGATACTTGGGAAGCACACATTATTGCAGTGGAGAAATTGTTGGAAAGGCTTTCAAAAGCTAACTTAACTATTAATTTAGCTAAGAGTGAATTTGGACATGCCACTGTGACTTACCTTGGTTATGTTGTGGGTCAAGGTAAGGTAGCTCCTGTTCAGGCAAAAGTTCGGGCAATTTTAGAGATTCCCACTCCAACGGGGAAAAAAACTCTCAGAAGATTCTTGGGAATGGTAGGATATTATCGAAAATTTTGTAAGTATATTAACTAACCTTTTGCAGAAGAATGTGAAGTTTGTGTGGACAGTGCCTTGTCAAGAAGCATTTGAAAAATTGAAAACAATGATATGTCAACAACCTGTGCTCAAGGCACCTGATTTTGAAAACCCTTTTTCGTTAGCTGTAGATGCTAGTGATGAGGCTGCAGGAGCAGTATTAATGCAAAGGAATGAGGGTAATGAGGTTGATCATCCAGTAGCTTACTTTTCTAAGAAATTTGATAAGCATCAAAGAAATTATTCGACAATAGACAAGGAATTGTTATCTCTTGTTTTAGCTTTAGAATATTTTGAGGTATATGTTGGTACAACTCAAAAACCACTTATTGTTTACACTGATCATAATCCGTTAGTTTTTCTGAGTAAGATGAAAAACAAAAACAGAAGATTATTAAATTGGAGTTTGATGTTACAAGAGTACAATATTGTGATAACTCATATTAAAGGTAAAGATCATGTGGTTGCTGATTGTCTATCTCGATGTTGAATGTACAATGTAATTTTTTTATGGAGTGGTTTTTTTTACAATTGTAACACCTACTGTATTGTGAGTTGTAAGATGGTATATGATGGTATATATTGTGTATGTTATAAAATTTATACATTTGTTTTTCTTGTAAATAATTGTTAAAATTTTTGTTCTTGTCAGACCAAAAATGTTTTTTTTTTGGAGGGAGGTGTTACGTACCCGTGACGTGACAGTGGTGTGCTTGTCACATGACAGGTGTTGAAGCTATACTGGACTTGATGGTGGAGTGACGTCATTTTCCCGCCAGTAGAGGTCATGTGACAGGTTTTTTTTACAGGGTATAAAAGGAGGACCCCTCCCTGTGAGGAGGGGCAGTTCGTGGCTGGATTTGCCATGTTGACTTCATGCCACTGCGTGATTTAATGTTATGACGCAGCTTAGTCGAAAGATGAAGTTTTATCTGATGCCTAAAGTTTAAAAGGTCATTGCCAGCTGTTTCTTTACAATACTGCTGGTTGAGATTCAGTGGAGAGTGAAGTTCAGAGTTCGGGAGTTAAAGGATCGAGGGAAATCAATTTTGACGGTGAAACAGGTTCGACCTTGTTTGATCCTCATTCGGAAGGAATTCGTTGACTGTTCTCGTGTTAATCCCTGTGAAATAGCAGAAAGGATTGGGAACAGTTCTGTAAAGGAAAGGTCAGTGCCTTTAAGCCGTTTCATTTGTCCATCTACGTAAATTCTTCGTGGGAAAAGTTTGATTTTGGGAACCAAAACAACACGACGTGAAAGAGAATTTAAATCACCTTGAAAAGTCTCTCCGTTAAATGGACTGTGAGCATTTTGAACTTTTGCAATACTACTTTGAAGAACTGTTTTTGCAACACCGCTTTAAGAACTGTTTAAGCTGCCGCACAGCAGCTGATTTCCGGTTACGTTAGTGATTTGTTTACTTTTGGGGGGTTCGTTTTCAGTGTTTAATAAACGTGTTATTTGTTATAAAAACCCCTGCCTAACTCATATATTTATTGTTGCTTGAATCCGTAACACATGATGAGTTTTTGTGCTTAAAACTAAAGTTTATTTTACTCTTTCCCACATCAAGGACCAGATACTGTAATCTCTTCACAGGAATGTTGGTTGCTGAATAACAATTGACTAGGATGCTGGGGAAATTCCGTCTGCTATTCTTTGAAATAATGCCAAAGTATGATCTATGCATTCCAGTAATGGCTTGTGGTACCTCAAAAGAATGGCACTTTGGAAATACAAAGCTTACCACAATCTTACCACAACAGGGGCAATATAGTAGCGTAGCAATTAGTGCAACACTATTACAGCTCGGAGTGTCAGGGTGCAGAGTTCAATTCCAACGTTGTCAGTAAGGAGTTTATAAGTTCCTCTCCTTGAACCGTGTGGGTTTCTTCCAGGTGCTCTGGTTTCCTCCCACAGTCCAGAGACATCCTGGTTAGTAGGCTAATTGATCATTGTAAATTGTCCTGTGATTAGGCCAAGGTTAAATCGGTGGGTTGCTGGGTGGTGTGGCTCATTGCACTGGAAGGGTCCATTCCTTGCTGTATCTCTGAATAAAATAGAAAGTCTTATTAAAGTGAATTCTAACTCCTGAAAGGTAGTGATACAGACAGACAGACATACTTTATTGATCCCGAGGGAAATTGGGTTTTGTTACAGCCGCACCAACCAAGAATAGTGAAGAAATATAGCAATATAAAACTATAAATAATTAAATAATAAGTTAATCATGCCAAGTGGAAATAAGTCCAGGACCAGCCTATTGGCACAGGGTGTCTGACACTCCGAGGGAGAAGTTGTAAAGTTTGATGGCCACAGGTAGGAATGACTTCCTATGATGCTCAGTGTTTCATCTCGGTGGAATGAGTCTCGGGCTGAATGTACTCCTGTGCCTAACCAGTACATTATGGAGTGGATGGGAGTCATTGTCCAAGATGGCATGCAACTTGGACAGAATCCTCTTTGCTGTTTATATACTTTGCAGTTTGTTGCTGGAATATTTCTTTTCTGCCTCAGTGACCATTATCTGTTAGCACTTCCATCTACAGAGAAGTGTTTTGATAGGTTGGTGATGAAACTCCTGCCTGAGAGCAACTTGGATCTGCACTATTTGCCTACCAGCACAACATATTTACAGCAGATGCCATCTCATTGGCTCTTCACTCAACGCTGGAACATCTGGCAGCAAAAATACAAACATCATACATAAGTGCATGACTACAGCTTGGTGTTTAATACTACAATCCCCTCAAAACTAATCAATAAATCTCAAGACCTTGGCCTCAATACCTCCTTGAGCAACTGGATTATCAATTTCCTCACTTGTAGAGCCCAGTTAGTTCAGATTGGCAACACCATCTCCGGGATTAATTTCATCAGCATAGGTGTAGCACCAGGCTGTGTGCTTAGCCCCCTGATCTACTCACTTTACACTTAGGACTGTGTGGCTAGCACAGCTCCAATGCCATATTCAATTTTGATGACACCACTGTCATAGGCTGAATCAAAGATGGTGATGAATCAATGTATAGGGGGAGGTTGAAAATCTGGCTGATAAGTGCCATAACACCTTACTCAATGTCAGCATGACCAAGGAGCTGATTATTGACTTCAGGGGGAGGAAACCAGAGGTCCATGACCTAGTCCTCATCGAAGGATCAGAAATGGAGAGGGTCAGCAACTTTAAGTTCCTTGGTGTTATCATTTCAGAGGACCTGTCCTGGGCCCAGCATGTAAGTGCAATTATGAAGAAAGCACACCACCACCTCTGCTTCCTTAGGAGCTTGTGTAGATTTGGTATGACATCTAAAGCTTTGACGAAGCTCGATAGATGTGCAGTGGAGAGTATATTGACTGGTTGCATCACAGCCTGATATGGAAACACCAAAACACAAAAATACAACTGCGGATGCTGTGGATTAATGGATACAAACACAATGCTGGAAGAACTCAGCAGGTCAGGCAGCATCCGTGAGAAAAGAGTAGCCAACATTTCGGGCCAAGACCCTTCATCAGGAACTTTCATCAGGACCTGTTGAGTTCTTCCAGCGTTGTGTATGTATCCATGGAAGCACCAATGCCCTTGAATAAAAAATCCTACAAAAAGTAGTGGATACGGCCCAGTCCAGTCAATCAAAGCCATCCCCCTCTTCATCTCATGTTCTTGATATTGATTGCTTATTTATTATTATTATCATTTATTTCTTTTTGTATTTTTACTGATATTTTGATGACAAACTCTGCCATCTTCCTCAGGCATGTCTAGTCTGGTGGTATTTATACCCCCATTGTCTGTCCCTCCTGATTGGTGAGTCCTCATCCAATTAGGTTTCCACTATCCCACCTTGTTTACAATTGAATTCCAGTTGTTACTTAGAGTGAGACCTTAGTCTTTGTTAAAATTCTTTTTCTCTAGTTTTATTTCAATGGCTTCCTTCACCAGGCAACCCCAAAAGCCACTGGTGTGACACTGTAGTTCTGCACCATTAAAGTCAATTCTTTGGCCATTGTGAATGCAATGTTCTGTTGCTGATTTCTCCAGCTAACCCAAACAGATACATCTCCTGTGCTCCTTGATGCGAATTTCCACTGTGTGTCCCATCTGGCCGATGTGCACTGCTTTGCATTCACGGGGAATCCTGAGAGTCTCCACGAGGAATTAAGATGATTATGCATGACGTTCCTATAGAATAGCTACAAGGTGAAGGAAATCAATCAGGCCCGTAAAAGGGCTGACAGAAAAACCAGGAAACTTAACAACAAGGAGGAACCCTTGTTACTACCTACTTTCCCTATATTTCCACTGTTTCTTGAAGGATCGCCAGGATCCTGAAGAAATACTGGATTAATACTATCCACAAACCCGTAAGGAAGCTCAAATTGTAGCTTATATGCGTCAAAGATGACCTGGGACTCAGGATGGCTGGCATTTACAGGATTCTCTGCGAATGAGAAGTGGAGTGGGGTATGATCCACCTGGTGTGCAATATTTCTCGCAACTTCTCTGCTTGGAGCAGACACTGAGAAGTCCTGTGCGTTGTTGGGAAATATCTGAATTCTTGATTGGAGCTAAAACCCAGGACTCAGGTACATTTTTAGAAGTGGCAGATGGAGTTCAACCTCGAAGTGTGAAATCTTACACTCAGGAAGGTTAAATTTTGAAGCAGAATGCATGGTTAATGGCAGAATTCTTAGAAGTGTGATGCAGCAGAGGTATCTTGAGATTCGTATCTGTAGATGCCTCAAAGTTGCCAGCAAATTGATAGGGTGGTTGAGAAGGTGTATGGGACATTCAAGAGCCTCGAGGTAATGTTGCAGCTCTATAAAACTCTTGGAGTATTGTGTTCCGTTCCAGTCATTTTAGGAAGTATAGAAAATTTAGAGAGGGTGCATAGGAGATTTACCAAGATTCTGCCTGAACTAGAGGACATGTCTCATGAGGATAGGTTGAGTGAGCTATGGCTTTTCTCTTTGGAGCGAAAGAGGTTGAGAAGGGACTTGATAGAGGTGTACAAGATGATAAGAAGCATAGATAGAGTAGACAGCATGGTGAAGGATCCCACCCACCCTGCCTGTGGACTGTTTGTGCCACTCCCATCAGGGAGGAGTCTATGTAGCACCCACACCAGGATCAACACCTCCACCCACTGCTCCACACCCCCACCACCATCACTTTATAATTTCAGTCACCTTATGTAGAGACACAACTGTGCCTAGCATCACTTTATGGACATACAACCGATTTATGTATATAAGCTATAAGCTATTTTATGTATTTATATTTATTGTTTTTTTTATTGTGCTTTTTTTGTGCTGCAGAGTAACAATTATATTGTTTTCCTTTACATTTGTGTATTGCAAATTACATTAAACAATCCTGAATAATTTTAAGTTTTTAAGTTCCCTCCAGGAAGTATAGGAAGGTCGGAGGTAAGTTATTTACACAGAGAGTGGTGGATATATGGAACACCTTGCCAGGAGCGTGGGTAAAGGCAGATACATTAGGGGACATTTAGGAAACTCTCCATTAGGCACATGGATCGGCTATTTAGGAGGGAAAGATTAGATTCATCTTCGATTTTAAGTTCAGCACTACATTTTGTGCCAAGGGCCTATACTGTGTTGTAATGTTCAGTGTTCTAAGTCGTCTCTGAAGTTGATGAGTTCAGTCACTTCATATTTGATTCTGTATAGCAACTGAGTTAAGTAATGTTTGTTTGCTTCTGTTTCAGTCGTGGAAGGGCTATCTTTGCTGGATCTAGGAGTGTCCCCATATACAGGGAATGTGTTCCATGAAGTAAGTACAATATTATCAGCTATATATTGGTTGTAAACCTTGGTTTACATAATGTGAGATTTATTGACAACTTAATTTATAACTAAGCATGTAATTCTGGAGCATTGTGGCACATGTCTTCTGAGTCCCAGTGTGCAAGTTCAACCATAAGCCATAAGAAGCAGAATTAGTCCTTTGGGACCATTGAATCTTTGGACTTTGCCTTTGGACCATGGCTGATTTACTTCCCCTCTCAACCCCATTCTCCTGCCTTCTCCCCGTAATGTCTGACAACCTTACTAATCAAGAACCTATCAGTTCTCAGCTTACAGTATACCCAATAACTTGGCCTCCACTGATGTCTATGGTAATGAAGGCTGTAGCAATTCATACTCATCTCTATGCTAAAGAAATGTCCTTGTATTCTGAGGCTGTGCCTTCTTGTCCTAGACTCTCCCATTATTGGAATCATTCATCTTGCTCAGAGACCAGTTCCCATCAGATACCCTATAAATTGATCAAAATTGATGTTTGTATTGGAAAATTTATTTTTGTGGCATGGTAGTGCAACATATCTTACTTAAGGACTGGAGCTTACTTTCAAGGGCTCGTCATCTCATGTTCTCTGTATTTATTATTTATTTATATTATTGCTGATTCTTTATACATTTGCACAGTTTGACGTCTTTTGCAATCTAAATTGAACGCCCTAGATGTGCGGTCTTTCATTGATTCTGATATAGTTATTATTCTATAGATTTGTTGAGTATGTCCACAAGAAAATTAATCTCAGGGTTTGTATATGGTGGCATTTATGTACTTTGATAATAAAATTTACTTTGAACTTTGTGTTAAAGAATTTGTGATTGTATGATGTCTTCCACAACTTGAGTTGTCCCGAAGTATCTTGCAGCTACTGAAATTCTTTTAAATAGTAGTCATTGTTGTTGACCAGGCAACCAATTTCCAAACATCAAGATCCTACAGTGAGTAACGAGAACCAGTATCGGGCTTATTATCACTGTCATTTGTCGTGAAATTTGTTGTTCTACGGCAGTAGTACAGTGCAACACATAAAAATTACTTTACATTTATAACAATAAGAATATATAATTAATAATACAAAAGAACAAAATAAGTGAGTTAGTGTTGATGGATTCATGGACTATTCAGAAATCTGATGGCAGAGCGGAAGATGCTGTTCCTAAAATGTTGAGTCTTCGGGCACTTGCAGCACCTCTCTGATGGTAATAATGTGAATAGGTATGTCCTAGGTGAGGGTTCTTAGTGATGAATGCCACCTTCTTGAGGCATTACCATTTGAAGATGTCCTCGGTGGTGGGGAGGCTGGTGCCCAACGTAGACA
Organism: Hypanus sabinus; assembly: GCF_030144855.1. Taxonomy (NCBI): domain Eukaryota; kingdom Metazoa; phylum Chordata; class Chondrichthyes; order Myliobatiformes; family Dasyatidae; genus Hypanus; species Hypanus sabinus. Next base: position 154,898,423 of record NC_082714.1, read on the forward strand.
ACACACACAAAATGCTTGAAGAACTCCGCAGGCAGGGCAGCATCTATTGAAAAAAGTACAGTTAACGCTTTGGACCGAAGGCCTTGGCTGAGTTTACAACTCTCTGCAGCTTTTTCCTTTGCATTGGAGCCTCCATACCAGGTGTCAGGATGCTCTCTACAATAGGTCTGTAGAAATTTGCTAGTCTTCAGTGACATTGTCTTGTCTACATCAGAACAAATGACATGGGTGAGGGGAGGTTTTCAGTTCTGCAAGACAAATTTACAGAGTTAGGTGGGAAGCTTAGGGACAGAACTGACAAGGTGGTCTTCTTGGATGTTCTGCCTGTGCCATGTACCAGTCCATATAAGGTGGAGGAGATGAGAAGATTTAACGTGTGGCGCAAATTATGGTGCAGGTTAGAGGGACATAAGGGACATTCCATTTTATCCTTGCCTTCTTTCAGTATAGCTGAGATTATCGCTTCCTTCCAACTGAGTGGCATTTGTGCCTTTTTTAGAGTCCAGTTCAGTGTGGGGAGTAAAACAGGAATTAAATCATTTTTAAATTCTTTGTACCACTCTGCCATATACCCATCTGATCCTGGTGACTTGCTTAATTTAAACCTACTAATTGCAGCTTTTAATTCAACTTCAGCTATGTCAGCAGTCATCCTATTTTGTTCTTCGCTTAAAGTGAGTAACTCTAGAGAATGTCAATTTGGGTTATGCTTCCCCCTGGAACTTCGGAATATGGAGTTTTGTAAAACACTTCAAAAGCTTCTTGAATTTCACTTAGCTTATTTTTTTTATCATTTTTGTTCTTGGGTCCCTAGTTCTATGAATTGTATTTTCTGCTATCTTTTTTTTTCAGTTTCCACACCAGTATTTTCATAGACTTTGATCCACTTTAATAATGTCTCTGTTTCAGAAACATTAAATTTTTCCTGCTTTCTTGCTTAGCCAAACTATTAATTTTATTCCTAATTTTTAAAATTTCCCCTGATGTATCCTGTGCCAAATTCAATTTGTTTTTTCTCTAGTTCCTCAGCCTATTTTGTAATTCCTCTAATGTTTTATTCCTTGTTTTTTTCTTATATGAAGATATCGCTATAATTTTCCCTCTTAAGACAGCCTTCAGAGTATCCCATAAAATGGGAGGTGAAACCTTTCCATTATCATTAAATTCTAAGTAGAGACTAATTTCTTTTTTAATTTGTTCCTTAAAGTACGGATCATTGAGTAGACTTGAATTTAGTTTCCAAATAGTATTCTTTGGTTGTAGGTCAAAATCAACAGATAAGTATATAGGTGCATGGTCACTTACATCTATTGTCCCAATTCCACAGGTGTTTATTTTGTCTTTGGCTTTTCCAAATGTTACAAAATAGTTGATTTTTGTATATACAGAATGGGGAGCAGAATAGTGAGTGTAATCCCTTCTGTGGGGGAAAAGGTCCCTGCATATATCAATTAAATCAACATCCTCACAAAGTGTATTAACTTTCTTATGTAAGGATTTTGTTTCATAGGTTTTTCTATTGGAAGAGTCTAAGTTTGGTTGTAATTGTAAATATAAGTCTCTCCCGCATATCAGGAGATCTTCTGTTTCCGCTACCGTAATATCAGTAATTTTCTGAAAGAAACCAATATCACTTCCCTGGGGTGCATATATATTCAATAGAGTAACTGAATTTCCGTCTATATTCCCCTTACCAGAATATATCTGCCTTCTTTATCTCCCATTTCGAATACTTTTTCAAAATTTAGCTTACTTGAGATAAGAATAGCTACTTCTCTCCTACGTCCTGATTTATATGAGGAGAAAAACAGATTAGTGAAGCCCATTCTCTTTAGTTGTCTATGTTCATTATCATTTAAATGACTTTCCTGTAAATATACTAGATGGGCTTGTTTTTTTTTCATTTTGGATAAAATTCTATTACGTTTGATTGGATTTAATAGCCCATTGACATTAAAAGAAATGAATTTTACTTTGTCCTTAGCCATCTGTATTTATCTGTCAATGTATCATTGAAGTTAGCAGAATAAAACTTAATCGACCTACTCCCTGAACAAATAAGAACCAAGAAATGCAAATAATAACAAAAATGGCAACAAATGTGTGATTCCAAGGCTGAGGTCTCTGGTTGATGACCCTGCATTGAGCTAGAGGAAATGTCTAGCTGTGGGGAATAACCCCTCCTACTTGTGAGTTGAGGGCCCTCATTGCAGTGAACAAATCCATTACACAGAAAAGATTTCCCTGTGTATTCCATATATATATATACACACACACACACATACACATATACACGAGCACACACACACACACACACACACACACACACACACACACACACACACACACACACACACACACTTATATGCTCACATATATACTCATTTTGGTGGGGGAAAAAGAAGTAAGTGAGCAAATAAAGAAGAATAACTAAGTAATATAAAATCCACATCATTATAAGTATTTCTCAAGACAGGTATATCTCCGTCTACTTTTGCTTCCATTTAGCTTCTCAACATTTTTAAAGTTAGCCAAATCTTACGGCTCTTCTGGAGGGGGTGAGGGCTGTCTTTGGAAAACTCCCAGTCTCTCCCTGATATACTTTTCTCGGCCTCCTCCCGTCTCCTGCCTTCTCGATTCTCGCACTATTTCCCAAGCGGAGCAGGATAATTCTTCTGCCAGGCTTTCCCTCGGTTTGATCACGCTGACGGGCAACCCTCTGGCCTTCACGTCTGTAGTTGCCTCTTCCACTGTCCGATACAGTTGGATCCCATCTTGATAAAACACTCGAAGTTTAGCAGGGTGCGGAGTTTGAAATCTAATCTTGTTTTAGTATTCGCTTTACTTCAGAGTATTCTTTACATTTCTGCAGGACTGCGGGGGGTGGGGTAATCTTGGCCAAAATATATTAATTTATCGTCTAAAAACACCCTCTTCTTACTCCAGGCCCTTGATGGAACCTCCGCCTTGGTACTGTGTCGAAGGAATTTAATTATTATTGAGCGTGGCTTATCTGCTTTATCTCGGGTAGGCTTCGGGACGAGCACAAGATGCGCTCTCCATAGTCGAGGGAAGCTCCAGCACGTCCCTTAGCAACTTTCCAACAAATTCCGTCATAGACAAGCCCTCCACTCCTTTGGGAATGTTGTATATTCTGATATTTTTCCGCCATGATCTTCCCTCCAGGTCAAGCAGTTTACCTTCTTGTTGATTTAATATTTTTATGGTCTTACTTAGTATCCGTTCCACGTTTTGAACGCGATCTTCTACCTTCTCAATTTGAGTCTCTGCCACCGCTATTTTTTGATTGACGTTGGCGAGCTCTGACTTAATATCAGGTAGCTGCTGTTTTATATCTTTCTGGAACTCCCTTGTCTCTTTCAAAATTTCAATCATATTTGCCGCTTCGTCTGAACGAGGCTCAGCATCCTCCTCGCTAGCATGGAGTCGGGTAGGAGAGCCACTCACTGCACCCCTCTCGTCCACAGGCTCCGCAGTGTCGCTTTTAAAATTTCCATTCTTTTTCCCCATTCTTGCCCCTCTTATCAGTTCAAATACTTTCGAAAAATACTGTATTTGATGGGTTAACAGGGCTTAATATGCATTTTTCCAGAGGAGCTAGTGACTTACGCTGCCATCACTGGAACCGCCCTTTAAGCTGCTTTAAATCGAGGTTTAAGACTTTTCTTTTCCCTGTAGAGTTTAATTAGAATCTCCTGCATTGTAACTTCTATTTATCATATCTATTTTTGTGATTTTATTCTCTTATATAGTGTCTGAAATTTAACATTTGATTTTTATATCTTGTTCTATGTAAAGTTCTTTGAACTGCCTTGAGTTTGAAAAGTCCTATACAAATAAACTTGGTTGCTTGCTTATGGGACATTCGGGTGCCTTTTGGGGCAGATGGAACCTGTATCACCGGGACAGGTTGCATTTGAACTGGAGGGGCATTATCGTACTAGGCAGAGGTGTGCTTCCGTTGAGGACAGTTTAAACTCGTATCGGGGGGGGGGGGGGGAAGCAGGTACAACTGTTTAAACATCATAGTGGAGAATAACATATTAAGACATAACTGATTATATGCTTTAAAAACATAAAAATGGTTGAAATAGGATGAAAACATCAGTAATAGACTAAGGATAGCCTGTATGAATGCAGGAAGTATTAAGAATAAAATAACCGAGCTGGAATTATATGCAAGTGTGTTTAAGTATGATATAATAGCAATACATGAAACCTGCCAGACCTCAAAGGAAGGTGATAAATATAGTATTAAAGGATATACTTTACTTTGGAAAGATCGTAAAGGTGGACGAGTAGCTATATACATAAGAGAGAATTTAAACATGAGGCTACTTAAGATAGGAGGTGAATCGAGACAGTGAAGATATCTGGGTGAGAATTGAAAGCTACAAGGATAAAGGAATAACATTGGGTGTTTGTTATAGACTCCCTAATGCTGAAAGAGATTTTAAGAAACAATTCCATCAGAATATTAAAAAAGCTTGTTCTGAGGGTAATTTTATGGGGACTTTCATTTTTTAAATGTTGAGTGAGACAAGACTGTGGCAGACAAGAAGGCCTCACGAGAAGTCAAAACTGCCCAGTGCATGACCAGAAGCAGCCTAGCTGCCAACAAGGATATATATATATACAGAAAGATGCTGAAAAATGGCCAGCAACACACCCTATTCATAGACTGTTTGTAGCCTCCTGCCTGATAGGAGAGGGATGTAGCATCCATGCCAGGACCACCAGGCTCAAAAAGTTACATTCCCTAAGGAGTAAAGTTGGGTCAACACTTCCACCCACTAACCCACCCTTCCACACACCCGCCATTAATTTCACTTCAGTTGCCTAATGTACAGCCTAGCATAACTTTATGGACATACTGTATAATTGATCTATGAATATAAACTGTTCTGTGTATTTATATTTACAGTATTGTGTTTTTAAAATTATTATGATGTTTTATATCCTATTGTGTTTTTGTGCTACATTTGAAACAGAGTAACAATTATTTTGTTCTTTACATCTGTGTACTGGAAATGACATAAAACAATCTTGAGTATCTGAAATGTTGAATACTTTGGATGTAATGTGCAGGCCCAATAATTTAATGGTGTTATATGGGCTTGATATGCATTATTGCTTTGGGAATCTTTAAGGATATCCAGAGAGTGAGAGAAAGAAGGTTCAAAAAGGTAGTGCTAAGTACATCAGTGTGTAAAGTTGTGAAGAAATAAAACATGTAGGAAGTCTGTAAACACGTTGTACTTGTACATCTGGGCTGTTTCTCAGTAATTGAAATGGAGATTACATGCATTGCCGTTCTTCAGGTATTGTATTTTTGATCAGATAGAAATAAAAAATGGTTTCACTTGCTATTAGGATTATCGACTCAGAATTTCAAAGAATTCCTGACTTCGAAAATTAACTTTACTTGTCACGTGTACATCGAAACATATGGTGAAATGTGACATCTGTGTCAATGACCCAGCACAATCCAGTGATATGGTGATCGGCAAGTGTTGCCATGACTCTGGCTGTTTACTAATTCTAACCTGAATCTCTTTGGAGGCAATTAGAGCATCTGCAGGAAACCCACACAGCCATGGGGAGAATGTATAAACTCTTTGCAGACAGCAATGAAATTGAACCCGGATCACTGGTGTTGTAAATAACATTAAGCTACCATGTCTCCTGAACCAAATCAGATGCTTTGAGTGCAGGTTAGGAAATAATTGTGGTCACACCACTAAAAGAAACCATTCTCTTGTTTCTAAGAAGTCAGCTTGATCCTTCATTGAAGAGGTGCTATGAGTCCTATATTCTAGCAGTATGGCACTGAAATTACTGCTTTGACATTCATGTTCAAATGTCCATATAGCCATAAGACATAGGAGCCGAATTAGGCCATTTATCATATTGAGTCTGCTCTGTCATTCCATCATGGCTGATTTATTATTCCTCTTAACCCCATTCCCTTGTCTTCTTCCAGAACATTTGACTTCCTTACTAATCCAGAACCTATCTCTCTCCACAGCCATCCGTGGCAATGAATTCCGCAGACTCACCACCTTCTGGCCAAAGTATTGGCTCCTCATCTCTGTTCTAAATGGACATTGCTCTATTTTGAGGCTGTGCCCACTGGTCCTAGATTTCCCCACTACAGGAAACTTCCATTCTATCTAAGCCGTTCAGGTTCAATAGATTCAATTAGTTGCCCCCTCATTCTTCTAAGCTCCAATGAGAAAAAGCCCAGAGATCTTAAACATTTCTCATATGTTAACCCTTCATTTTTTGGATCATTATCATGAACCTTCTTTGGACTCTCTCTAATGCTGGTACATCCTTTCTTAGATAAGGAGGCCAGAACTGCTCAGAATACTCTGTGTGGTCTGACCAGTGCCTATAAAGCCTCAGCATTGCCTCCTTGCTTTTTTTTGTTCTAGTCTAATGGAAATGAATGTTAACATTGCATTTGCCTTCCTTACCAATGACTCCACCTGCAAGTTAACCTTGAGGGAAATCTTGCACACAGACTCGTTGGTCCCTTTGCAGCTCCGATTTTTGAATTTGATTCATGTTTAAAAAATTATGCTTCTATTCCTTCTCCCAAGGTCCAGGACCATATACTTCCCAATACCGTATTCAACCTGCCACTTCCTTGCCTATTCTACTAGTCTGTCTAAATCTTCTGAATTCAACCTTACAGTTGAGGCAAGAGTATTATAACAGATCCACCAAAGGTCAATGTCGTGTCTTACTGTGATTTTGAACAGAGTCAGTGCAGTGGTTGTATGCTATCTATGACAAATTGGTTGAAGTGCTTAGAGGGAAGCCAGTATTCTCATGAAATATATTGTAAAATGTCACCCCTTGGGTCATTTTATTACCTGCACAGTTTTGGATTTGCACTCAATTGGTTATAAACACAAAAGATTCCGTAGATGCTGGAAATCCAGAGTAGCACACACAAAATGTTGGAGGAATTCATCAGGTCTGCTGAAAGGTCTCAGCCCAAAATGTCTGCTGCTTATTTATTCCTCTCCGTAGATGCTGCTTGATCTGCTGAGTTCATCCAGCATTTTGCATGTGTTACTCAGTTGGTTATGGTGCTTTTATACTGATACTTGTTTGGATCACAAAATATTGGCATTTGCAATGTATAGGATCCCTTTTTTCATTCAACTGTTAATCCTGCCACAATAACAGACATGGGGCACTGTCACAAGAAAGCAGTACCCATTATCAAAGACCACTAACAACCATGCTGTGCCCTCTTCTCACTGCTACCATTGGACAGGAGGTGCAGAAGTCTTAGGTTCCACACCAGCAGGATCAGGAACAGCTGGTGCCCTACAACCATCAGGCTCTTGAGCTGATATGGATAATTTCACTCATCACTACCCTGTGGAATCACTACTCAGAACTGATTCCACAGCCTACAGTCTCACTTTCAAGGACTTTGTTTACAATTTATGTTATAAGTATTATTGTTTTATATTCTTAAAATTTGTCTTCTTTTGCACATTGGTTGTTTGTTGGTCCTTGTTTATGCATGGTTATTCATAAATTCAATTTTGTTTCTTTATTTTCTTGTAAGTGCCTGCAAGAAAATGAATCTGAATATTATACATATTTTGATAATAAATTTGACTTGACTTTGATCATAAGACATAGGAGCGGAATTAGACCATTTGGCCCATCGAGTCTGCTCCCCCATTCAAGCATGGCTGATCCTTTTCTCCCCTACTCACCCCCACTCCCCAGCATTCTCCCTACAACCTTTGATGCCGTGTCCAATCAAGAACTTATCAAGCTCTGCCTTAAGTACACCCAGCAACCTGGCCTCCACAGCTGCTTGTGTTAAATTCCACAGATTCACCATTCTCTGGCTAAAGAAATTTCTCTGCATCTCTGTTTTAAATGGACGCCCCTCTATCCTGAGGCTGTGTGTGTGTTTTTGTCCTGGACTCTCCCACCATCCTTTCCACATCTACTCTGTCTAGGCCTTTCAACATTCAACATGAGATTGTTTCAGCTTTGACTTTGAATGAAGAGATGGATTTGAGAGTAAGTACAGTTATGGGGAGTAGGTGCTAAGCTACTCATCTGCTGACTAAATAGGCCACTGTGGTAAATAATTGAACAGGCAAGCTCTGGGTTGTGTCACTCCCGTAGAAATGGCTTTCCCTTCTTTGTCATTTCAGCTATAATAATATTTATTTTATCACTGAGCTATAGTTGCTTTCCTTGTCTAAGTTAGTTATTTAAATCAATGGTCAACTTTGTGTAGATGTATTAGGAATTTGCTGTGGTGTGTTGGTGCTTACATTCTCTCAATTTGTAATGACCAGTGTGTGCAAAAATCTTGTGCTGTGCAATTTTTAGCCCAGTGACAGCAACATGTGCGCACTGGAAAAATTTCTTCTATAAGAGCAGTATAAATAAGCCAGTTCTAAAATCTGCAGACAAATTAGTGCAAACTCCACGTTGTCAACATTGTCCACATCAGAAGCCGGAAAAGGAAATGTGATTGTGTATGATCGTGAAATATACTTAACATGCATGCTAATGAAGTAGAGGGTGGCAACCTTTTGTGCACAATTTAAATTCCTTTGTGCACTTGTAGCACAAGATGTGTGCACTCCTTAGAGGGAAAATTGGTCAGCGTGATATGAAATAAAAAGCGGTAACATTGCAACAATTATAAGAATAAAGGAATACAGTGGATTCGGGTTAATTGTCCCGTTAGTTAATTGGGGCAGCAGCTTTTCTTGCGATAACTCTTAAAGTACAAAACTTAGTCGAAAAAGTAGCTGGGATTTCCTTCGTTTGTTTTGGGACACTGTCACTTAATTGGGACAGGAGACTTGCAGAAAAGTTTCTGACTAACATCAGTCACATGAACCTGCGTGGCCATTAGGCAATACACTGTGCTTAGGGCAGTTTTTAAATAGCATCAGTTGTGTATATTTATGTTCAAAAATCAGTGAAAATTGGTGAGAAATGAGCAGTAAGACAATTCAGAACTGTTTTGCTCAATGGGGTTTCAAGCATTCAGACCTGGAGATGCGAGCAACACCCCAAAGTGAAAATGAAACTAGTTCACCACTGCAAGTTAGGGACTATGCAGAATTTGAAGGTATAAAACAATCAGCATGAATGTTACAATGAAAATGGCCACCTTCTGAATCTACTTCTCATCTATTTTCTCCAGTTTGAACAGTTTCGGCCCAAAATGTCGACTGTACTTTTTCCTTAGATGCCTCCTGGCCTAATGAGTTCCTCCAGCATTTTGTGTGTGTTGCTTGGATTTCCAGCATCTGCAGGTTTTCTCTTGTTTGTGAGTGAATTTGGAGGATGTAACAGTTTCTAATTAGCATCAGTCACATACACTTGTGTGGTTGTTAGAAATTACGCCATGCTTAGAGCAAACAGTTTTTAAATAGCGTGATTTGTGTATGGTTGTGTTATGTATTCATTTGGACTGAGCAACACCTAATTAAAAAGTAGTGATTTTTGATACTACTTCAGTCAGGGAGACAATGAAGGTCATCCATTGTCTCCACTAGGTGTCTGTGCTGATTTTGTTCATTTATAGCCAATCAAGAGAACACGGCAGTGTGTACTGTATGAATTTTTCTGTCAATAACTATCGGGAACTGATACATAGTTTTGTAGTACTGCAGTAATATTACTAGTGTTCTAATTTGTTTTATATTTCATTCAAATACATAATTTGTTACTCAGTTAATAGGTAGTTTGCCTTTCAAAAAATAACTAGCAGTATGTATTTCCAATGTAAACAGCATTAAAAATGTGATTTAAAGTGTTTGCAATATAGTGACTTGAGGTATAGAGAGGGGTGTGGTGGCTAACTAGAATGGTTGATCAGATTGACTGTCTAGAGGAAGAAATCAATTGCACTAATGCACAAGAAATGGTTCAGATATTGTGACCCAATGCTTGTTGAAATATAACAATAAATTCTGTTGTCTTTATCTTTGTCATCAAGTTTATTCGGTGAGAAGTTATCCTTTGTTAGCTGGTACATTTATTTTATTTTGTTTTACAGACTCCACTTATTATCTACCTGTTCCATTTCCTTATTGATTATGCAGAGTTTGTCTTTATGGTAAGTAATGTTAGAGAATATTGTCTCTGTGTATCTTTTACCTTCTGCTACATGGGCTATTGACATCCCACCATTTTGTATTCGCAGGCAATGGATGTTATAACTGCAGTTGCACTCTATTTTGTTGCTGAGGATTTCAACAAAGTTGTGGTAAGAATATTGTATTTAATTTATTATAATGTTTAAGCTTCTCTTTTAACAACCAACATTTGCATATTATAAACACAAGAAAGTCTGCAGATGCTGGAAATCCAAAGTAATTGTTTGTGGATGGCTCTCCAACAATAAATCCTTTCCCATTCATACTCATTCCAGATATGTCAAAAACTCCCTTTTCAAATTTTAGCAAAAGCCAATCACAGGTGTTCACCATGATCCATTTTTGTTTGTATTCAACAGTTTGGAACTGGCTAACTATGGGTTTATTAGGTCATTAAAATTTTATTTTCTTCATTTCTAATCTTTGTCCTGTTGTTAGTAATAGATAATGGTACGGTTAGCTGCAAACTAGCAGGTTCTGTGTTTAGTTTATAAAGTGGTGATTCAGGTAGATGCATTTCCTGACAAAGCTACTTTTAATAGGAGATGTTTAACCCAACTAGGTGGCAGAAAGTGACTTTGAGTCTAGGGCCAGAGGGCTCAGCCACAGAATAGAAGGATGTCATTTTAGAACAAAAGTGGAATTTCTTTAGCCAGAGGGTCGAATTCATTGCCACAGATGGCTGTGGAGGCCTATATATCGTGCATAAATGAAACAGAGGATAATAGGTTTTTGATTAGTAAGGTTATGGCGAGAAGGCAGGAGAATGATATTGAGAGGGAAAATAAATCAGCCACGATGGAATGACAGAGCAGGTTTCATGGGCCATATGGCCTAATTCTGCTCCTGTGGCTTACAAAGTGGCTGATAACACAATCTTTTCTTCAAGATTATCTCCAGATTTAAAATTATCAGGCAGCAGAGAAGGAGCCGGAAGTAAAGTTTAACCTGTCGAATGTTGTAAGGCCTCGATAGAGTGGATGTGGAGCGAATGTTTCTTATGGTGGAGAAGTCTAAGACCAGAGGGGACAGCCTCAGAATAGAGGGTTGTCTTTTTAGAACAGAGCTGAGGAGGTTTCTTTAGCCAGAGAATAGTGAACCAGTGGAATTCATATATTTAAGCAGAGGTTGATAGATTTGTGATTAGTCAGGTCTTGGATATGGGGAGAAGGCAGAAAATTGGGGCTGAGAGGGAAATGGATCAGCTATGATTAAATGGCGAGCAGACCCGATGGGTTGAATGGCTTAATATGCTCTTGGAAATTTTCAGAGTCTCAAAAGCAGTTTACAAATCTCAAACACGAGACGGGGTTCTTCTTGTCCTCATCTACCACCTCGCCAGCCTCCATGTCCAGCACATAGTTCTCCAAAACTTCCACCGTCCATAACAGGATCCCACCACCATGCAAGTCTTTCCCTTCTTCCTCCAATTTCTGCTTTCTGCAAGGACAGCTTCCTTTGTGACTCCCTTGTTCATTCATCCCTCCCCGCTGATCTGCCTCCTGGCATTTATCCTTGCAAGTGGAACAGGTGTTACACCTGCCCCTACACCTCCTCCCTCATTACCATTCAGGGTCCCAAACAGTCCTTCCACATGAGGCAACACTTCACCTGTGAGTCTGTTGGGGTCATCTACTGTATCTGGTGTTCCCATGTGGCCTCCTGTATATCAATGTGACCTGATGTAGATTGGGAGACTGCTTCACCAAGCATTTACATTCCATAAGCCAGAAAAGGCAAATCTCCCAGTAGCCACCCATTTTATTTCCACTTCCCATTCCCATTCTGACATGTCGATCCATGGTCTCCTCTACTGTCATGATGAGGTACACCTTGTATTCTGTCTGGGTTGCCTCCAGTCTGATGACATGAACATCGATTTCTCTAATTTCCAGTCATGGCCAACCCAAGCCCTTCTCCGTTCCCCAGCCCCTTTCCCCTCTCTCACCTTATCGCCATTCCTGCCCATCGTCTCTCTCGGGTGCTTCTCCCCCTTTTCTTTCTACCATGATCTTCTGTCCTCTCCTATTAGATTCCCCCTTCTCTAACCCTGTACCTCTTTCACCAATCAACTTTCCAGCTGTTTACTTCACCCCTCCTTCCCCGCCACCCCATTTCACATTTCACCTATCACCTTGTGTTTCTCTCTCCCTTTGCCCGCATCTTCTAACTCTGACTCCTCATTTTTTTTCCTCCAGTCCCGAAACAGCGACTGTGCTCTTTTCCTTGGGTGCTGGCTGGCATGCTGAGCTCTTCCAGAATTTTGTGTGTGCGGCTTGGATTTCCAGCATCTGCAGATTTCTTTTGTTTTTAAAGTCTGCAGAGGTTCAGAGCCTCGAATTTAATATCAGAGAATGTATACAGTATACAACCTGAAATTCGTACTCTTCGAGACATCCGTGAAACAGGAAAAAACCCAAAGAATGAATAACAGAAACGTCAAAACCACAAAGCCCCCCCCCCACACACAAGCAGCAGCAAAATAATCCTCCCTCCTCCTTCACCCTCTCCCCATTTGCTCCAGCAAAAGCATTAAACCCCTCCCCCACCTTATAAGCAATAGCAAAGCCCCCAAAGAGACATTGATCTAGAGTCCATCAGAAACTGCAGTCCGTAAGCCAATCTTCGGTATCTTAGACAGGCTCTCTCTCAAAGAGAGGTCGCTGCTGCAAGTCCAACACAACACACACAGAATTCTCACCTGGTCCCTCAACACTAGCTCCATAGCAAAGAAAGCCCAGCAGCATCTCTACTTCCTGCGAAAGCTGAGGAAAGTCCATCTCCCACCCCCCCCCCCCCATCCTCATCACATTCTACAGGGGTTGTATTGAGAGCATCCTGAGCAGCTGCATCACTGCCTGGTTCGGAAATTGCACCATCTCGGATTGCAAGACCCTGCAGCAGATAGTGAGGTCAGCTGAGAAGCTCATCTGGGTCTCTCTCCCCGCCATTACAGATATTTACATTACACGCTGCATCCGCCAAGCAAACAGCATTATGAAGGACCCCATGCACCCCTCACACAAACTCTTCTCCCTCCTGCCATCTGGGAAAAGGCACCGAAGCATTTCGGCTCTTACGACCAGACTACGTAACAGTTTCTTCCCCCAAGCTTCAGACTCCTCAATACCCAGAGCCAGGACTGACATCAGCTTACTGCCTTCTACTGTGCCTATTGTCTTGTTTATTATTTATTGTAATGCCTGCACTGTTTTGTGCACTTCATGTAGACCTGGGTAGGTCTGTAGTCTAGTGTAGTTTTTTATAACCATATAACCAAATAACAATTACAGCACGGAAACAGGCCATCTTGGCCCTTCTAGTCCATGCTGAACGCTTACTCCCACCTAGTCCTACCTACCTGCACTCAGCCCATAACCCTCCATTCCTTTCCTGTCCATATACCTATCCAATTTTTTTTAAAATGACAAAATTGAACCTGCCTGTACCACTTCTATTGGAAGCTCATTCCACACAGCTACCACACTCTGAGTAAAGAAGTTCTCCATCATGTTACCCCTAAACTTTTGCCCCTTAACTCTCAACTCATGTCCTCTTGTTTGAATCTCCCCTACTCTCAATAGTCGTTTTTACTGTTAGTGTACCAGCAGTTATGGTCGAAATGACAATAAAAAGTGACGACTTGAAAATGCTGGGAGAGCTTAGCAAGTTGGGCAGCATCCATGGGAATGAATAAACATTCAATGTTTCGGGCCAAGATCCTTTAACAGGACTGAAAAGGATGGGAGTAGATACTGGAATATAAAGGTGGTGGGAAGGGAAGGGAAGTATAGCTAGAAGTTTACAAGTCTGCTGAAACTATTTTTACTTTAAAATAATTTCAAGCTAGTTCTTGTTGAATATATCAATATCCAGTTTTAAAATAATATATATACCAGTAATGTCGGCAATATGAATCAAAATCTTCAGGTCAAGTAGAAGAAAAATTGGAGAATGAGCAGAGAAATAAAAACCCATTTCTTCTTGATTTGTTAGAAAAGCTGCTGTCATAGTATTTTATAATCGTGTGTACAGTAAAGCAGTGACAAGGTTTACTGAGTGCTGTTAGGGGGAGAATGCAGTGTAAAGAAATTTAAGTTGAATGTGAAGAATTGATTTATAGGTGTGGCATTAAATTTTTAAAATTCTTATTTTTATTTCCCAGTTTAGGAAACAGCGGCTTGCATTTGAATTCAAGAAATATGCTTCAGATATTATCACACTTGTCAGGACTCCTAAAGAAATGTATCATATTCCTCTTAAGGTAGCACTGTTGTAAGTAAGAAAGCATATTGTCGTTATCAGTACTGTGATACGTGTATGGTCAATCAGTTGGCCAAATGCCACAATATGTGCAGCGTGACACGGATTGAGGTAGACTTGTGTTCTGATGCTGGCATTTTCCTTAGAAGCAAATGATGAATTGTGATCTTAGGCAGAACTGAGGATAAAGGAAGACATTTGGAGTGATTATATTACATCTTTGATAGCCCCAAGCTTTCAGCTAATGAAAAACTTTTAGTAACTTATACCACATAGGACACATAGTGGCCAACTTTGCACTGGATGCTTTCATTAGCAAGTGTGTGATTAGTGCCCAGATAATTTGGCACAGTAGTGGAGCGGTGAGCATAACATTGTTAGAGCACCACTGACCTGTGTTCAATTCTGTCTCTGTTTGTAAGGAGATTCTACATTTTCTCCATGACTCCATGGATTTCCTGCAGGTGCTCCAGTTTCCTCCCACATTCCAACAACGTGCAGTTTAGGTTAATTAGTCACAGATGTAATTGGGCATTGTGGCTCATTGGGCAGGGAAGGCCCATTATTGTGTATCTCTAAATAAATAAAAATAATCTGGGTTTTCATGATGTTGAGGCTTGAAATAGGTGTATTGCAAGGACACCAGGGAGACCATTCCAACACTAATGTAACACTATATATATACATATATACACACACACACAATTAATTAATTGTCAGAAAACTCTGCGGTGGCCCCTCCATACTAGATGGTGATGCCGGTTAGAATATGCTGCATGGTACATCTGTAGAAATTTGTGATGTCTTTGGTTATATGTCAATTCTTCTCAAAACCTTAATGAATTATATCCACTGTCATGCCTTCTTTGTAATTGCATCAATACTTGGGCCCAGGATTGATCCTCAGAGATGTCAACCAGGAACTTGAAACTGATCACCCTTTTCACTTGTGATCCCTCAATGAAGACTGGAATGTGTTCCCTTGACTTCCCCTTCCTGAAATCCACAGTTAATTTCCTGGTCTTACTGACGTTGAGTGCAAGGTTGTTGCTACAACACCACTCAACCAGCTGATCTGCCTCACTTCTGTAAGCCTTCTCACCACCATTTGAAATTCTGCCAACAATAGCTGTGTCATTGCCAAATCCTGCTCTTCTCAGGCACTGGTATGATTGTTGCCCTTTGGAAGCAGGTGAGAACCTCCAAACACAGCAGTGAGAGATTGAAGATTTCCTTGACCATTCTTGCCAGTTGGTTGGCACAGATTTTCAGAATCTCACCGAGTACGCTATCAGAGCCTGATGCCCTGCAAGGGTTCACCCTCTTGAAAGATGTTCTGACATCACCCTTTGAGACAGAGATCACAGGGGCACCATATATGGTGATCTTGTAGTGTATTTAGAGGTTGGCAGGTATGATGTGGGCATCACTGAGTCATGGCTGAAAGAAGAACATGCAAGGAATCACATTGTATCAAAAGGACAGGCAGGTAGGCAGAGGAGGTGGGTGCCTCTGTTAGTTTTTAAAAAAAAAACACAAAATCAAACACTTAAGAGGTGACATAGGACTGGAAGATACCGAATCCTTGTGGGTAGAATTAAGAACTGCAAGGGTAATAAGACTTTGATGGGAGTTTCATATAGGTCTCTGAACAGCAGCTAGGATGTGGGATACAAATTATAACAGGAGATAGAAAAGGCATGTAAAAAGGGCAATGTTACAATAGTCATGGAGGATTTCAATATGCAGGTAGATGGGAAAATCAGATTGGTGTTGGATCCCAAGAGGGAATTTGTAGAGTGCCTAGAAGATGGCTTTATAGAACAGCTTATGGTTGAGTCCACTAGAAGAAGGGCAATTCTGGATTGGGTGTTATGTAATTGACCAGATTTGATTAGGGAGCTTAAGGTAGAGGAACCCTTAGGAGACAATGTTCATAATATGATATAATTCACCTTGCAATTTGAGAGCGAGAATATAAAATCACATTATAGTGGAGTAAAGGACATGAGAGGAGCTGAGAGGTCTGAAAGTAGATAAGTCATCTGGACCAGATAGGGTTCTGAAAAGAAGTAGCTAAAGGGATTGTGGAGACATTAGTAATGATCTTTCAAAAATCACTAGATTCTGAAATTATTCTGGAGGACTGGAAAATAGCAAATGTCACTGCACTCTTTAAGAAGGAACGATGCAGAAGAAAGGAAATTATAGGCCTGTTAGCCTGAATTCAAGGGTTGGGAAGATGCTGGAGTCTGTTATTAAGGATAGGGTTTTGGGATCCTTGAAGGCATATGGTAAAATAGGTCAAAATCAATATGGTTTCCTAAAGGGGGAATCTTGCCTGTCAAATCTATTGGAGTTCTTGAGGAAATAACAGCAGGAATAAACAAAGGAGAGTCAGTGAATGTTGTTAACTTGGATTCTCAGCAGGTCTTTGACAAGGTGCTGCACATGACGTTGCTGAACAAGATATGAGCCCATGGTACTACAGGAAAGATACTAACATGGATAAAAGATCGGCTGACTGGCAGGAGCAAAGAGTTGGAATAAAGGGTGCCAGTGCCTTTTCTGAAAGTGACTAGTGGTGTTCCACAGGAGTTGGTGTTGGGACTGCTGCTTTTACGTTAAATGTCAATGATTTAGATGATGGAATTGATGGCTTTGTGGCTAGGTTTGAGGACAATCTGAAGATAGGTAGCAGGGCAGGTAGTATTAAGAAAGCGGAAGGGTTTAGACAGATTGGGAGAATGTGCACAGAAGTGGCAGGTGGAATGTAGTATAGGAAAGTGTAGAAGGAATAAAGGCATAGACTCATTTCTAAATGGAGAAAATTAAAAAAGTCCTCATGCAGGTTTCCCTAAAGGTTAACTTGCAAGTTGAGTTAGTCATAAGGAAGGCAAATACAATGTTAGCATTCATTTCGAGAAGACTAGAATATAAAAGCAAAAATGTAATAGATTTTATGTGGCATTAGTCAGACTGCACTTTGTGTATTGTGAGCAGTTTTGGGCTGTTATCTAAGAAAATACGTGCTGGCATTAGGCAGTGTCCAGGGGAGGTTCACAAGAATGATTCAAGAAATTAAAGGGTTAATGTATTAGGAGCATTTGATAGCTCTGGGCCTGTACTCATTGGAGTTTAGAAGAATGAGGCAGGATCTCATTGAAATCTATTGAATATTGAAAGGCTTGGATTCAGCATATGTGGAGAGGATGTTTCCGATAGTGGGAGAATTTGGATCAGAAGGCACAGCCTTAGAATAGAAGGATGTTCATTTATAAGAGAGATGAGGAATTTCTTTAGTTAGAGTAGTGAATCTGTGCAATTCTTTGCCCCAGATGGCTATGGAGGCTGGGTCATTGGTAATGTTTAAAGTGGAGGTTGATAGGTTCTTGATTAGTCAGGAACCTGAAGACAGGAGAATGAGGATCGGGGGATCATAAATCAGCCATATTGAAATGGCAGAGTAGACTTGAGGGCCAAATGGCCTAATTCTGTTCCTATGTCTCATGGATACAAACAGATTACAATTCAAACATTTAAGTGTAATAGGTTAACAGAACAATGCAAAACCAAATTATTTTTAAGTCTGAAATCAATGCAAAGAATGTCAGATTGATTACATCATTTGTCAGGCTTGGCGTTCAAGAATATTTTTGCAAAGCCGTCGGGTGTTTTTGTTTTAAATTTTAGTTGAAAGTAGATCAAAGAAGTTTATCTTTGATAAAATGTTCAATTAGCAAACTCCAGATTGCAGTGAATGCTTTATTAATCATATATCTGTCATTAGTGCTCCTTTTAAAAAAAAGTTTATCTCGCTTAATCTCATCAAGTACTGGTCTGGTTCGATGTGCATCAAGGCACATGGTCAATACAAATAATTCTTCAGTGTATCCTACAATTGAAGTTGGGTGGTAGGTGAAGATGCATCTCTAGGCCCCCGATCAGAGTCCCGTGAAGTCATAGGAATAGGTGGTGGACGCTTGTACGAGCAGCTGGGGGACATCACAAGTCCTGGTTATGTGACCACTGATGCCAGACAGACAATCTCTGAAGAGATTAACTTGCAAGTTGGGGTCACCTATCTTGTACAGACACTGCCCAGAAGAAGGCAATGGCAAACCACTTCTGCAGAAAAATTTGCGGAGAATAATCATGGTCACGGAAAGACAATGATCGTTCATGTCATATGACATAGCACATAATGAATGAACAGTTGAAGGATTAAATTCATGTATTTGACTGGCAGTAATTACAGTATTTAAATAATAGAATTGAATGAGTCAGCAGTTCATTGTGTTTTAACTGGTTTCAAATGAAGCTAAGGAAAAAAGATAAGGTGGCAATTTATCTATCCCTTTTTGTTTTCTTCTGTTTATTTATTTCTAATAATCTGGGTATCAAATTAACACTAAGTACCTATGTACCAACAAATGTCTTTACTTGTCCACAAGTGAAATAATAACTTTTTATGCATGCAGCTAACAAACAAAATGCAGGAGGAACTCAACAGGCCAGGCAGCATCTATAGTGAGGAATGAACATTTGATATGTCAAGCTGAGATCCTTTATCAGGAACAATCGTCCCCACTTGGCCCAAAACATTAACTCTTTATTCCTCTGCATAGATGTTGCCTGACCCTGTCAAGTTTCTCCAGCATTTTATGAGGGTTGCTCTGGATTTCTAGCACCTGCAGAATCTCTTTTGTTAATGATTTATAGCCATTAGATAATTTATTTTAAGAGTGTTTCAGCAAATTGTTCTTTTCTGATTTGGTTCTAAGCTGTCAGACTATTGAACATTAAAAACGTTCACAGATGATAGAATAAAGGAGGGAAGGTTTAAATTAATCTCAGGCTATATCCACACTAGACCAGATAATTTTGAAAATGCCGGTTTCGCATAAAAGCAATAGGTGTCCACACTATGCATTTTTAAAAATATCTCTGTTCACATTGAAATGGAGATTTCAGTGAATCTCCTCCTACTGCGCATGCGCAGGACACATCTACCAAAAACAAGCAGCATGTTTGGTATCGAATCTCGCTGTGAAAGACAGTGCGTGTTTGTATAGGAAAAACTTAAATGACAGGCAGCTGTTGGCTCTCGCGCAGGAGGACTTAAAAGTAAAAAAAACAAATACTGAAGTGTATGGAGGCAACCAACGGGGAGTTCAAGGACTGTATGACCCGGTTGACGACGAACATTGAAAAACTGACTAACTCTGTTGCATTAATAAAGCACCTTGTTAAATGTATAAAACATATCTGCATCAGGGTTATCTTTGATTTCCATACAATGTTACATTAGGCTGTTACACATCTATTGTCAGAGAAGTACTTGCATAAATAGGTAAACCACCTTCATGCAAGCAAGGACAGAAAACAGGGCAAAGTGAGTATACTTATTTATTCGGTAAGTTATGGGTCAAAGTATTTGATGAGTACATTTCTAACTCTTCTGGCTTCAGTCTCGTTGCAGTTGTTCTGAAATTGTTAGGTTGCGTTCAAGAAAACAATGAAATGGCGCACTACCATCTGACAGCGTTTTCAGATTTCTCCGGTTACCCCGTCCACACTGATCTGCCCAAGCAGCGTTTTCAAAAATATACACCCTGGAAAGCGTTTCTGAAAAGCTCCAGTTTCGGGGGATGAAAATGCCTTTTTAGTGTGGACGGAGGGTAAAAACGAAGAGAAAAAGCTTTGATTACGGATTTATCCGGTGCAGTATGGACATAGCCTTAGAATAGGTTATTGTAGCTGGCTGTGCAGCTTCCTCTCAAAGCTCATTCTGTAATGGCACAGCATTGTGAGCTGAAGGGCCTGTACTGTGTTGTAATGGTCTATAATCTGAAAAAAATCAAATGGTAACAGTGTAATTGCATTTTCAAATATCCTTTAAACTTGGTTACCCACCCCTGCAGTTAGTATTATATAAGTTGTGAGTGCTCTGCTGGAATAAGATAACAAATGCATCCTTTTTGTCAGTTAAGCAGAACTTTTTGTCTCAGTAATTTGCTTCAAGCATTCCATCTTGGTACATTGTAGGAAAAGAATTCAATGTTCAATGACTTCAGGGTACTGACTGTCATCCAATGGAATTGAATGATAGTTAAATTTAGAAGAAGCTGCCAGATAATCATGTTTATGGAACAAATTGTGCAGAGTATTTGAAATGAACGCCTGAGGAAGCAGCTAAGACAATTGACCAAGAATGAAGCAATCAATTGATGCTGGAAATGTGTCAAGTTAAAAGCTCAAAGCAGGGCTTGCATTTACATTGTTACCACCATAAGACATCTCAGAGCTCTTTAAACCATTTATATTACATCTGTAATATATGAAACATAAATCCATATTCCCCTCAGCAAATTCCCACAGCAATATGCTAAATGCTCACAAGAAAATTGTTTTGTTTTTGTGGGATAAATATTGACAAGGACACCACGCAGTTCTACAGAATCGAAAAAGACACTTTGATACGGCTCACCTGACATGTCAAATGTTCATTCCTCCCATTGATCTGCGTTTGGCCTCAAGGTCTTTTCTTTCCACGTACATGTCCAAATTGTTTTAAACATTGTTACTGTAGCTGGCTGTACAGCTTCCTCTCAAAGCTTGTTCTGTATATGCACTATCCTCTGTGTCAGCTCCCTATTAATTGCTGCTTTTCTTGCTTGAAATGTACGCCCTCGAGACACACTGGAAATAGTTCCAGTTCTTTGAAATTTTATCTATTATGTTTGGTCTTGGATGCATGCAGGGAACCCTGTTTTAACCTCAGGGAACATGTACGTTCCTTCACACCTGGATAAATTTCTGTTCTAGTTACTAGATGACTGATACATCAATGTCTTTGCATCCTTTGTCCTGTCCGACACCTTCAGCTGCCATGTTGTGCATCTGAATGGAAAATCCTACAAAAAGTGTGGGTTTGACCCAGTCGATCACAGGTAAAGCCCTCCCAACCATTGAGCATATTTACATAAAACGCTGAGACAGGAAAGCAGTGTCCATTATCAAGGACCCTATCACCCAGGACATGCTCTCTTCTCACTGCTGCCATCAAGAAGGTGGTACACGATCCTCAGCACTCACACTACCAGGTTCAGAAACAGTTATTACCCTCAACCATCAGGCTCTTAACTCAAAGGGCAAAACTTCACTCAACTTAATTTGTCTCATCACTGAAATGTTTCCGCAACCAATAGCCTCACTTTCAAGGACTCTTCATCTCATGTTCTCGATCTTTATTGCTGATTTATTAATTATTATTTTTGTATTTGCATTGTTTGTTGTGTTCTGCACTCTGGCTGAACGCCCTAATTGGGTAGTCTTTCATTGATTCTGTTAAGATTATTATTCTGAAGATTTATTGAGTATGCCCACAAGAAAATGAATCTCAGTGTTGTATATAGTGACATGTATGTATTTTAATGAAATGTACTTTAACTTTGCTTCTTTCTCTACCATGGTGCAATTCCCTCTTGCAATTTTCACTTGTGCTATCTCTTCCTTTGTTCCTGACTACCATCTCTACAGATCAAAGCATCTACTGCTCAACTTTGGTGTTGCAGTTTTCATTTTCAAATATCGTTAGGGCTTGAAAGCTTTGCTTGACTGCATAATTAAAAAAAACACCAGCAATTGATGTTGTTTGTCTAACCACGCAGACTATTAATGGATCTCATCTCCTCAAGTATTGCTGAATCCTCATTTGTTCACTTAAGCTTTGGCACATGCCTTTAAGATGGGAATTTTTTTTACTTCATACCATGTGTCGTTTACAGTATATTTAAAACCAAGATCTTGGTCTCTTCAATTTAAGCTCCTATGGAAGGGCAGGAGATTATAGTCAGTTCCGGGGTGCTTAGGCGCGACTCAAGTAGCAGCAGTACTCTCGATGGATATGATTAAATATTCCTGTTTCAGCCTGATACAGCTAAAATACTCAACTGCTTCCAAGGTCAGTACAGTCAACAAAGATGTCTTAATACACTTAAACAAGCTATCGCTGCTTAAAACCGATGGAAACAACACCGATTGTGGTCGGAAATGCCCACGTAGGACACCTAGGAGAAAGGGCGGGTGTAGAGCGGGGTTACATGTGTGTTTCAAGAAACAGGGTTTTTAAACTCCCTATACTGACTATCTTGCTGGCAAACGTGTAGTCTCTGGTTACTAAAATCGATCTGAGAGCTAGGGTGCTGAATCAGAAGGACATTAGGACCACATGTGTCCTTTGTTTTAGGGAATCCTGGTTAATCCCTTCCGTAACGGATGCAGCAATTCAGATCGAAGGGTTTACTATCCAACATCAGAATGGATCTATAGAGTCTCTCAAAAGCAGAGGTGGAGGAGTATTCCTCATGATCAACTCTTCTTGGTGCACAAAAATATCTCTGCTGTCCCAATTCTGCTCACCAGACCTGGAATATCCAGCAGTAAAGTGCCGTCCTTTTTACCTACCACGGGGGTTCTCTGGGGTCATTCTGGTAGCAGTTTACATTCCACCTCAGGAGAATATCAAGCAGGCTTTAGATGATCTGAGCAATGGAATAAACACGCACAAAGCAGTGCACCTTAACACCTTCACCATTGTTTCAGGAGATTTTAACCAGGCCAGTCTGAAAAAAATCACTAAGCAACTACCATCAGTAGATCACTTGCAATGCCAGAGGAAACAACACACTGTTACACCACCATTAAGAATGCCTACCGTGCTATTCCACGCCCTCACTTCAGGAAGTCTGATCACCTGGCTGTACTTCTACTCCCTGAGTATAGGCAGAGACTGAAGACTGCAGCACCAGCAGTGAGGACCAAGAAGGTACGGACAAGGGAAGCACAGGAACACCTACAAGACTGCTTTGAATCGGTGGACTGGACTGTATTCAGGGATTCATCTTCGAATCTGGATGAGTATGCTGCAGTTGTTACCGACTTCATTAAAACCTGTGTGGATGAATGTGTGCCTTCAAAGTCTTACTGTACATTCCCAACCAAAAGCCTTGGATGAACCAGAGGGTACTTTGTCTGCTGAAAGCCAGATCTGTGGCACTCAAGTCTGGCGACTCAGGCCTGTACCAGAAAATCAGCTATGATTTGCAGAGGGCTATTTCAAGGGCAAAGAGACAATTTTGTACGAGGTTGGAGGCAACATCGGAGGCACGGCAACTCTGGCAGGGTCTGCAAGACATTACATCCTACAAAGTGAAACCCAAAGCATGAATGGCAGCGATGATTCACTACCAGATTAACTCAATGCCTTCTATGCACACTTCAAAAGGGAGAACATCACTACAGCTGTGAAGATCCCTGCTGTTCTTGATGACCCTGTGATCCCTGTCTCAGAGGCCGATGTTATGCTGTCTTTAAAGAGAGTGAACCCTTGAAAGGCAAATTGTCCTGATGGAGTACTGGTAAGGCTCTGAAACCTATGCCAACCAACTAGCGGGAGTATTCAAGGACATGTTCAACCTCTCACTGCTATGGGCGGAGGTTCCCACTTGCTTCAAAAAGACAACAACTATACCAGTGCCTAAGAAGAATAATGTGAGCTGCCTTAATGAGTATCGCCTGGTAGCACTCACATGTGATGAAATGCTTTGAGAGATTGGTCATGACTAGACTGACCTCCTGCCTCAGCAAGGACCTGAACCTATTGCTGTTTGCCTATCACCACAATAGGTCAACGGCAGATGCAATCTCAGTGGCTCTCCACACAGCTTTAGACCACCTGGACAACACAAACACCTACGTCAGGATGCTGTTCATCGACTATATCTCAGCATTTAACGTCATCATTCCCACAATCCTGATTGAGAAGTTGCAGAACTTGGGCCTCTGTACCTGCCTCTGCAATTGGATCCTCAACTTCCTAAGCAGAAGATCACAATCTGTGCAGATTGGCAATAACATCTCCTCCTTGCTGATGATCAACACTGGTGCACCTCAATGCTGTGCACTTAGCCCTTCTATATAAACATGACTGTGTGGCTAGGCATAGCGCAAATACCATCTACAGATTTGCTGACAAATACACTCAAAAACTTATATAGTTGTACCATGGAGAACATTCTGACAGGCTGCATCACTGTCTGGTATAGAGGGGCTACTGCACAGGACCGAAAGAAGCTGCAGAATGTTGTAAATCTAGTCAGCTCCTTCTTGGGTACCAGCCTACAAAGTACCCAGGACACCTTCAGGGAACAGTGTGTTAGAAAGGCAGCGTCCATTATTAAGGACCTCCAGCACCCAGGCTATGCCCTTTTTCACTGTTACCATCAGGCGAGAGGTGCAGAAGCCTGAAGGCACACACTCAGCGATTCAGGAAAAGCTTCTTCCCGACTGCCATCCAATTCCTAAATGGACTTTGAATTATTGGACACTACCTCACTTTTTTTTTAATATACAGTATTTCTGTTTTTGCACATTTTTAAAATCTTTTCAATATATGTATGCTGTAATTGATTTACTTGTTTATTATTATTTTTTATTTTACCATTATTATTATTATTTTTTATTTTACCATTATTATTATTATTATTTTTTCTCTCAGCTAGATTATGTATTGCATTGAACTGCTAAGTTAATAAATTTCACGTCACATGCCAGTGATAATAAACCTGATTCTGAGTTGTGGGCATACAGCGATACAGAAATAGTGTGGAGTAGAGAGTGGAATCCCTTATACAACCCTGTCACTCCCAAAGTGTAACATCACAAAAGTATGATTAATAATGTGTTTAATTTTGAAAATGATAAACCTCCTTAAAATTAGCTTTTTTATACAACTAAAATTTATATATTTATTGAGATACAGCATGGAATAGGTCCTTGGCACTTTGAGCTGCCTGCCCAATTTAACCTTAGCCTAATCACAGGACAATTTACAATGACCAATTAACACAAACTTTATTACAGAGGATGCCGGAACTGAACTCTGGACTCTGCCCTGAGCTGTAATAGTGTGGCACTAACTGTGGATGTTCTTAAAGGTTAGGTGCAGAAAAGATGTTTCTGCTGATTGATGTCTAGAACCAGCAGGCACAACTTGAGAGCTAGTGATAAGTCATATAAAGCTGAGGAGAAGCTCAGTATTGTGTTAATTTAAAACAAGTTTTTAGATATTTTGGCATTAAGGGAATTGGGGGATAGGGTGATAGTGTGGGTACGTAGCATTGATGTGGAAGGTCACCCTTGATCTCGTTGAATGTAGGAGCAGACACAAAGGACAAAGTCTACTCTGGCTGATCTTATGTTGAATCTTACTATTGGTGATTCTGTGGCCTTTAATTTCAATCCTCTGTACAGACTCCATTGTTATAGAGTCATATAGCATAGATACAGCCCATTCAGTCCACCAATCCATGGGCACCCATCCACATTAACATAGAGAAGATATTAATCCCATATTCCATCAATTGGCCCTTAGTGCTGATAGTTCCAGTGCTCAGCTGGACAACTGTTAAATGGACTCTATTTCCACCACTACCCTGGTATAACCATACAATCAGTACAACCAGATACCCACTGCTTTTTTGGTTAATAAGGTCCCCCTCAGATCCACAAGTAATCTCTCGCCCCTTACCTTAAATGTATTTCCTCTAGTTTTATTCATCTCTGCTGAAGTGAAAAGATTCCTGCAATTTTACCCTATCTGTACCTCTCATCATTTTATATATCTGAGTTTGTATTTGTTGATCAAGTTCACATCTCCTATATACCAATTCTCTTTATGAAGGTGACTCCATGATTGCTTATCTCTGTTTCAAAATGAGTCAATGACTCATCAGTCAAGAGAAACCTGGCAAGGATCCGGAGCAAGAACGTAACCTAGAAGCTGGAGCCAAGTTGTGTGGTTTTATGTCAGGAAACACTTCTATGCACAAAGGATGACAGGAAATTGAAACTTTTCCTTCCAAAAAAATTCTCTTGAGGTTGCATGGTACATGAACATTTTAGTATTAAAACTAAAGGATATTTGTTAGGCAAGGAAATTGGAGTAACAGAACCAACATGGATAATTGCTAAGATCTGCAATGAATAGCAGATTACCTTCATGGTAGGTTAACATAGGGGACATAATCTCAAAATATGGGGCAGTAAATTTAGGGTAGAGATAAGGAGGAATTGCTTTTCCCAAAGTGTAGTGAATCTGTAGAATTCTCTGCCCAATGAAGCAGTGGAGGCTACCTCAATAGATATATTTAAGACAAGGTTAGATGGATTTTTGCATAGTATGGACTTAAGGGTTATGGGCAAAAGGCAGTTAGTTGGCGAAGAGTCCATGGTCAGATCAGTGGTGATCTTATTGAATGGTGGAGCAGGCTCAACAGGGCTGCTCCTATTTCTTATGTTCAAAGAATTTATTATAAGTATTTTGCACCTTTTATACAGACCAGCAACATCTGATCAACAAAAAAAAAGCCTCAAAAAAGATGGCTTGCCAGCTGTATTATCTTGCTGCTGTGACTTTATTCTCTGAAGATAGACAGACAGACATACTTTATTGATCCCGAGGGAAACGGTTTCGTTGCAGTCGCACCAACCAAGAATAGTGTAGAAATATAGCAATATAAAACCATAAATAATTAAATAATAATAAGTAAATTAACCCAGGACCAGCCTATTGGCTCAGGGTGTCTGACACTCCGAAGGAGGTGTTTGATGGCCACAGGCAGGAATGACTTCCTATGATGCTCAGTGTTGCATCTCGGTGGAATGAGTCTCTGGCTGAATGTACTCCTGTGCCTAACCAGTACATTATGGAGTGGATGGGAGATGTTGTCCAAGATGGCATGCAACTTGGACAGCATCCTCTTTTCAGACACCACTGTCAGAGAGTCCAGTTCCACCCCCACAACTTCACTGGCCTTACGAATGAGTTTGTTGATTCTGTTGGTGTCTGCTACCCTCAGCCTGCTGCCCCAACACACAACAGCAAACATGATAGCCCTGGAGCATTAATTAAGAGTCAAGAATTAAGAATTATTAAATACTCTTAATTAATTAAGAGTATTCTTAAGAAGTGGAGTATTAATCAGAATCAAGTTTTATATCATTAGTATATCATATGTTATGAAATTTGTTGTTTTGCTGCAGCAGTAGAGTGCAATAATAATACAAATCAATAAATTACAATGAGAAAAATATATATGCACACAATTATAATTAAATTAAAAGTGCAAAAATAGTGAGATAGTGTACATGGGTTCATTGTCCATTCAGAAATCTGATGGCAGAGGAGAAGAAGCTCAAGTCAAGTTTGTCATTTAACTACATACATGTACATTGTAAAATGAGAGAATGTTTCTCTGGGTACAAAGCACAGTAGTACATATCACACACAATAACTTAGGAAAGTAAGGATAAAATCTGTAGATGAATCACACGTAAATAACAAACTAAAGTGTATAAATTAAATATTGTAAGGTACAGAACAGATTAACCAGTGACACTTCAAATACGATGCGGAGGGAGATCGGAGGCCTAAAGGCCTGAGGGAAGAAACTGTTTCCCAACCTTTCTGTTCTTCTTTATATGCATTGGAGTGCCTGATGGTAGAAAGTCAAAGAGAAGATGCTGGATGGATGGATGGGATCCTTATAATACTAAGGGCCCTGCGTACGCAGTGCTCCTAATAAATGTCCCCGATGGATGGTAGGGAGACCCCCCCTTTGAACCTCTGCCATTCTCACAGTCTGTAGGGACTTGTGGTCTGTTGCTTGGCTGCTCCCAGACCAGATGGGGATACAACTTGTCAGGATGCTGTCAGTGGTGCTCCTTTAAAATTCAGTTAAGGTGGGGGATTTTAGGGTTCTGAAAATGTTGACTGGGTGTCTTCATGTTCCTGTTTATTGATTATTCATACTGGATCAAAATTCAAAAGGCCATCTGTGTTTAATTTGACGTAATATAGCTAATGCAGTAAAGGACTTGGACAGATTAGGAGAATGGGCAAAGAAGTGGCAGATGAAATACAGTGCTGGAATGTGTGTGATCATGCACTTTGTTAGGAAGAATAAAAGCATAGACTGTTTTCTAAACCAGGAAAAAAAATCAGAAACCTGGGGTGCAAAGGGACTTGGGAGTCCTCATGCAGGCTTCCCTAAAGGTTAACTTGCAGGTTGAGTTGGGGGAGAGGAAGGCAAGTGCAATGTTAGCATTTGTTTCGAGAGGACTGGAATATAAAAACAAGGGATGTATTGCTGAGGTTTTATAAGGCACTGGTGAGGCCTCACTTGGAGTATTATGAGCAGTTTTATCTTAGGATGTGCTGACACTGGAATAGGTTCAAAAGGAGGTTCATGAAAGTGATTCCAGGAGTGAAAGACTCCTCGTATGAGAAGCGTTTAATGGCTCTGGGCCTTTACTTGCTGGAATTTAGAAGCAAGAGGGGTTTCTTATTGAAATCTATTGTATGTTGTGGATATGGAGGGGATATTTCCTCTAGTGTATGAATCTTGGACCAGAGAGCAAAGCCTCAGAATAGAGGATTGTCCTTTTAGATCGGAGATGAAGAGGTTTCTTGCTCTGACTCCTCATCTTTTTTTTTTCCAAACCTGATGAATGGTCTCGGCTCAAAACATTGACTACTCTTTTCCATTGATGCTGCCTGGAATGCTGAATTCCTCTCGCATTCTGAGTGTGTTGCATGAACTGGAGTTTCTTTAGCCAGAGGTGGTGAATCTGTGGAATTTGCTGCCACAGGTGGCTCTGGAAGCCAAGTCATTGGGTGTACTTAACACTGATCATTCAGGGTGTGAAAGGTTACAGGGAGAAGGCAGGAGATTGGGGCTGAGAGGGACATGGATCAACCATGATCAAATAGCAGAGCAGACCCAATGGGCTAACTAGCCTAATTCTGCTTCTATGTCTTGTGGTCTATAAGTAAGAAAATATCAGATACTAATGTAGACTAAACCAATCCAAATTGGTTCCTGACATGGAGATGTCAGGCAAAAAGGAATACCATAATCACTAATTAGTAAGCATTCAGAAATTATATTTGTTAAAATTATCTTCACTTATTCAAATAAAGTCATGCTCGGGATCGTTGTTTGTGCACAGGACTGATAGATGTGATAAACTCTGTCCCTCATGGTTGCTGCATATAAACAGCTCTGTTTTCTCTTCCAGCTACCTCCTAAATCCATTCACTGTGCTCACCTGTGTGGCAAAATCAACCTGTGCGATCAACAATGCAATTGTTGCCATTTTTATTTTAGCCACCGTGAAAGGTGAGAATTGCTTATTTCTTTGTCAGTCATGCAATATGCAGTATCTGTTTCTTGGCAGTGATCAGTTGTACGTAATCATAAGTTGAGATTAATTTAAACACTGGAGATTCTGCAGCTGTTGCATATCTTGAACACACGAAAAATGCTGGAGGAATTCAGCAGGTCAGGCAGCACCTGTGGAGAGGAATAAACAGTCGAAAGTTTGGCCTGAGGCCTAAGGGGGAAAAAGCCAGAATTGTGAAGTTGATGGGGTTGGGGGATGAAGGAGGCAGGTGATAGGTGAGACCAGATGAGGGGGAAGGTAGGTGAGTCGAGTGGGGGGGGGGGGATGAACTAAGAAGCTGGAAGGTGATAGAAAAGGTAAAAGGCTAAAAAAGAACAAATCTAATAGAAGATAGAGGACCATGGGGGAAAGGAAAGGGGTGGTGATGAGCAATTGAGGACAAAATTTCTGAAGAGAACTTGTAAGAGGAGAGCCAGAATTAGAAATGGAAAAGGAGAAGTAGGGTGGGGGAGAGTGAGAAATCAATTTCATGCAGTCAGGTTGGAGGATGCCCAGAGGGAATATGAGGTGTTCCTCCAACCTGAGAACATCTTCATCCTAGCGATAGAGGAGACCATGGACCAACATGTTTGGATGGGAATGAGAAGTCAAATTGAAATAGTAGCCACTGGGAAATCCTGTCTTCAGTGCCGGATGGTGCAAAGGTGCTTGAGGAAACAGTCCCCCAGACTACATTGGGCCTCACTGATGTAGAGGAGGCCACACCAGGAGCACAGGATTTATTTGTTATTCTCTGAATGCTTGTGTCACTTAAAATTTCATTAAGGTGAAGTAATAATAAATCAAAATGTTATGTTTAAATTGGTGGAATTGCAGAGATGAGGGAAGAAATAGCCTTTCATGTGATATTTTAGTTGTCTCGCCTTATTCATAAAATCTTGAGACCCATTTCTTTGGGGTTGGTACAGAAACTGTTATCCCAGTATTGAAGCTGGATGAAGGTGTTGTAGGTTCCTCCCTTATTACGAAAATGTGCTAGATGGTGGGTTACAGGCCACAGTAACTTATGCATGTGTGGGTACTTGGAGAATAATAGATGTATGAGGGAAAATACCCTACAGTGGAAGGGTGGGTTTGATGGGGTCGCTTTGAAAGCCAGCATGGACTCATTAATGTTATAAGGTTGGCCTGGTTAAATTTGTGATTCCTTCTTGCTCTACTAGAATAAGAATTGGTCTTTAACCTCTTTTGGTCAATCAGGGCTCCCTCTCTGCTATATCAACATTCAGTAGCCATTTATGTACAGGAGTATATCTGATAAAGTGACCATTGGGTGTATGTTTGTGGTCTCCTCCTGCTGTAGCCCATCCACTTCAAGGCTCAACATGTGCATTCAGAGATGCTCTTCTGCACACCAAACCAATGTGTGACTAATGAAGACCAGTGAGGGAGATTCAGTGGGAAGAGAATGGTAACATCAACATAAAATCAATCTCAGATGCTACCTAGAGCATCTAGTTTGGCAAACACAAGAGATTCTGCAGATGCTGGAAATGCAGAGTAATGCACACAAAATGGTGGAGGAACTTAGCAGGGCAGGCAGCATCTATGGAAAAAAGTACAGTCAACATTTTGGGCTAAGACCCTTCGATAGGACATCTAGTGTGGCTACTAGTTACAATAGACGGAGACAGACTGAATAAAGGAACTGTTTCACTTAGGAGAGAGTTCAATGTCTAGGAAACTGGAGAGTGTTGAGGAAAAATATTCTCACACTAAAATAAGCAGGCATTTGAAAGGCAGTGCAGACAAAAGCTCTCACCATGTTTCAGAAGTAGCTGAGAGAGAGCACTTGAAGAACATTCACCTGCAAAGATCGAGTATCAACTTTCAAGGCTGGAGCATCAACTCTATACAGAATATACTGTACACTCAGTAGCCATGTTATTAGGTACCAGCTGTGTGTTTTATATGTTCGTGGTCTACTGATGCTGTTTAGGAGGGAAATGGAAAGTAAATATACAAAGCATTTCATATTTTGGAACAAAGCATTTAATTATTCAAATAATGGAAAGAAAATTAAGAATCCGAAATGAAAATGCAAAATACTTCATTGCAATAAGCTCGTATCTTGGGAGATGTGTATTTGATCTAACCTTGCAGAGTCCTTTGAAAATGTTTTTAAAACATTGACTTTTATCATTGTGTTTTGTGTATTGTTTAATAAGGCAGCATTTTAAAATTGTCTGGTGCTTTCAAATGTCCCTCAAATTGAATTAACCTGTTTTCTGATTCCAGGAAGTGCCTTCATCAGTGCGATATTCTTGTCCTTGGCTGCATACCAATCTTTGTATCCCGTGGCATTGTTTGCCCCTGCATTGCTGTACCTTGCACAGGTGATCTAATTTTAATCAGAGGTTTCTTATTACTGATAGGTTTTCAGTACAGCCAATTCCTTTCCCAAAAGGATCATAAACAGTCCCTGAGGTGGTAATGGGTAGTTAAACTGTATGTAATGTGGTCTGTGACCTGTATACAAGAGCACAGTCAAGTTCAATGTCTCAACTGTGCTGTACTACATAGAGGCTGAACTGGACCTACAATAATTATGCTTAGACAGCATAGTCAAGGTGCATGGCATTTTAGCACATTCAGTCTCCAGGTGCCAAGAATGGCTTGTCATGCTCTCCTGAATCTGTATTTTTGGGAAAGAATATTGGACTATATGTTTATACAATACTGTGCAAAAGTCTTAGGCACATATGTGTAGCTAGTGTGCCTAAGACTTTTACACAGTACTGTGATAATTTTATGTATGGCACTGTACTGCTGCAAAAGAAATAATTCCTGACATATCTGAGTGATGATAAACCTGATTCTGATAAGGGTCTCTATTGTAGACTGAGAGTGGGAAGGGGGCAGAGAAAAGAGAATCATGGTTGGGGAAAAGGGGAAGGGAGAGGGGAGGGAGTGGGAAGCACCAGAGAGACATTCTGTAATGATTGATAAATCAATTATTTGAAATTAAATGACTGCCTGGTGTCTCAGGGCTGGGTGTGTCTGCAGCTGTCCAAACCCCTCATCTGGCACTCCTCTGCCACCTGTCCCTCATCCCTTCTGTGGTGCTCCACCCTCACCATTCCCATCATCCTTTACTCCTGCCAGATTTACAAGCTCACTCTCCACTCCACGTTGACAAATATAGGACAGTGCAAAAGTCTTAGGCACCCTAAATATATATGTGTCTAAGAGCCTTGCACAGTACTGTATATTAAAGTTTTCTACATTTAATGCCCAGATTTTCAAAAACATTTCAATTAGCTAGCATGAATTGGAAAAAAAAACCAATTTATTTTTAAAAGTCATTTCAGCAATATAGACTTGAATCTCTGTTATTATGGTACATTATTAAATAGATATTTAATTTTTAAACCTACCATATGTGGTCAGTTAAGATCACAGGTCAGAGGAGCATAATTAGGCCATTCAGTGCATTGAATCTTCTCCACCATTGGATTGCAGATTTATTTTCCATTCACCCCCATTCTCCTGCCTTGTCTCCATAACCTTTGACGTCCTTGCTAATCAAGAATCTATCAACTTCCATGTTAAATATACCCAGTGACTTGGCCTCCACAGCTGTCTGTGGCAATAAATTCCACAGATTCACCACCCTCTGGCTAAAGTATCTCCTCTCATATCTGTTCTAAGTGGACATCGTTCTATCCTGAGGCTGTGCTGTCTGATCCAGATTCACCCACTATAGGAAACGTCCTCTATGCATCCACTCTATCCCGGGCTTTCAATATTCAGTAGGTTTCAGTGAGATCCTCGTTTTTCTAAACTCTGTTACTGAGCTGTCCATGCCATGCATGTCTTGGGATTGATCTTGGTTAGTTAATTTTAACCAATGCAAAGAATGTGTGTGGTACAGTTAGCTCCTTGTTTTTGGGCTAGTGGTCAGAAACTATATTCCAGATGTTCTTGATGTTCTTGTGTTTCCATGATGTTCTTGGGGATTAGCTGAGGGCAGCAGTACACCAGGCTGTGACATAATATTTCTTCCTCTGCCACTGTCAAAGTTCAAAGAAAATTCATTATCAAAGTATGTATACATCACCATATACTACCTTGAGATTCATTTTCTTGTGGGCATTCACAGGAAAATAATAAACACAATAGAATTTATGAAAAACTGTAAATAAAGTCTGACAAGCAAACAATATTTAAAAGAAAGCTAATTGTGCAAATAATGTGAAGAAGTAAATAAATAATACTGAGTTGAAGATTTTTTTAAAGTGATCCCATAGGTTGATGAATCAGTTCAGTGTTGGGGTAAGTGAAGTTATCCACGCCAGGTCAGGAGCCTGATGTTTGTAGGATAATAACTGTTCCTGAACCTGATCGCGTGGGACCTGAAGTTCATGTCCCTCTTGCCTGATAGTATTAGCCAGAAGAGGCGAGAAGGGGTCTTTGATGATGGTTGCCGCTTTCATGTAGCAGTGCCCCTTGTAAATAGGCTTTGCCTGTGATGGAATGGGCTGTCAAAGTAACTTGCCGAGGCCTGCTGACATTAAGATTTCCTAATGATTTGGGATACCACCGACTTCTAAGATTTACAGAATTATATATTAACATTGATAGGCGAGATGGGGAAGAGAAAAAAGTTGAGGGGAAGATCTTCAGTTTGGTGGACTGGATCCCCCTGAAGAGTGAGGTTACTGAGATGTTAGTTGATAATCATAATTTGGTTCCAGTAAGCTCCAGGGATGTTCATCAATTTAGCATTTGTAGCTGTGAATTAGACCATTTGGCCCATCGAGTCTGCTCAGCCATTTCATCATGGCTGATCCATTTTACCTCTCAGCCCCAACCTCCTGCCTTCTCCCTGTAATCTTCCATGTCCTGACTAATCAAGGAGCGATCAAACTCTGCCTTATCCCAGTAACCCTTCACGTCCTAACAAATCAAGAATCTTTTGACCTCTGCCTTAACTATGCCCAATGACTTGGCCCCCACAGCCGTCTATGGCAATGAATTCCACAGATTCACCACCCTCTGGTTAAAGAAATTCCTCCATGTCTCTGTTCTCAAAGGATGCCCCTCCATTCTGAGGCTGAGTCCTCTGGTCTTAGTCTCCCCCTTGAATCACCTACAGGGAGTTCTTTCCTTGTGGCTGGTTCCCTGTGTGCCCAGCTTCCCGAGTTTGATTGCTTGAGATGGCAGAGTAGAGCAACTGCCTCATAGCCCCAGCGATCCAAACTCAGTCCCAGTCTGTGTGGAGTAAGCATGTCCTCCTTGCATCTGCAAGGGTTTCCCCTCACTGTTCCAGTTCCCTCCCTCATCCTAGACATGCTGGTTAATTGGTCTTTGTGGATTGTCCCTTGTGCAGGAATGAATGGTAGAAGTGGGGGAAGTCTGCTTGAATGTGGGGGGGGGGTGGTGGAATAAAATTGGATTAGTTTAGGATTAGCGGAAATAATGCTTGCTGTGAACAAAGGAGGCATAATTTTAAGGTGATTGGAGTAAAGTATAGGGGAGATGTCAGAAGTAAGTTTTCTTTTTACGCAATGAGTGGTGAGTACATGGAACCTGGCGGCGATGGTGGTAGAGGTAGCGACATTAGAGACATTTAAGAGACTCTTAGATAGGCACATGGGTGAAAGAAACATGGAGGTATATGCAGGAGGGAAGGATTGAACTTGGAGTAGGTTAAAAGTTCAGCACAGCATCATGGGCCAAAGGTCTGTATTGTGCTGTAATGTTCTATGTCCTAAAGCAGGGATTCCCATCCTTTTTATGACACGGACCAATATTATTAAGCAAGGGGTCCTTGGACCTCAGCTTGAGAACCTCTGCTCTAAAGGAAATACTACTTTTTGCATGAAGTTAGTGTTAGCTGACAAACGAACACTTCCCTCGTGAGCAACTGGAAATGGCATTGTATGCGCTAATAGGAGAATTGGGAGTTCAAAACTCATCTTCAGATTTAAGAACAGCTTCTCCCTCGCTGCTATCAGACTTCTGAACCAAACCCCTCTTTCACACCCCCTTCCCAGTGGTACAGCTACATCCCTGTACTCTTAACTCCGCCTCTCTGTTACCCAGTTATTGTCACTTAATGAATTCTTTTTGCCCTGCTTCAGTCTTTGCAACATTGTGCTGCACTTGTCGTATTTATTATTACCACAAGTACAGCTAACTCTGTGAGCTTGATGCCAATAAGGAATTTCATTGCACTCTTGTGTATGACAATGAGCTAATCTGGATCTGAATCATATGGAAAGGAAATGAGTTCTAATATCACAGGAGACAAACCCATTAAGTTTTATTAACCAAGCTCTTTTGCCTTTTTAGGCAGATATCTGAGTAGATGCCATAAGATGGTGTGATAGAGTTTTAAGAGACATTTTAAAACTTGCATTTTGACTGAATATGTCGATGACAGTGAAAATAACTGCCTCCTTGACAGCTGAGTGGTGCTGGTGTACTGATTCAAGATTCAAATTTATTCATCACATTTACATCGAAACATACAATGACTGCGTTGTTTGCATTAACTGTCAAAAAACCCAAGGGTCTGCTTGGGCAAATTGATACAATATGATGGACCACTGAGTTTGAAAATGGAGATGTCTTCTCAATTCCAGGCCCTGTTCTGTAGTCTAAGGATGTAACCATCATTCCCATATTATTAGCTACTGCAGTGGATCTGAGGTACAATCTGGGCAGAACAGAGGGACCTTCATTCTGTCTCGAATGTACCTGACCTAAAGGTCCTCCAAGCATATAGCAGCACTCTGTCCAAGTGTTTGATGGCTTTGGGGCAGTACTCAATGGAGTTCAGAAGGTTGAAGAGGTTTCTCATTGAGATCTACAAAATGCTGAAAGACTTAGATAAAGTGGATGTGGAGGGAATGTTTCCATTAATAAGAGAGTCTAAGATCCAAGGACACAGCCTCAGAGTGAAGGAATCCCCTTTAGGACAGAGATGAGGAATTCCTGCCTCCAGATAATGCAGCAGTTTCCAACCTGGGGTCCACGGACCCCTTGGTAATGGTGGTGGGGGGGGTGGGTTCATGGCATAAAAAACATTGGGACCCCCTGAGATAGAGGTTTAGCTGTGCCACAGAGGGCTGTGGAGGCCGTCACTGGGAGTTGATGACAGAGTCTATTAGGTTCTTGATTAGTAAGTGGATTCAGGGTTATGGAGACAATGAAGCTGAGAATAAAGTTCAGCCGTGATTGAATAGTGGAGCTAATTTAATGGGCTGAATTGTCTAACTCTGCTTCTATACCTTGTGGTCGAAATATCCATACCATTTTCAAAAATCAGTATTCTTAAACACTTAGCAAAAAAGAGCACTCAAGTTATACCTAAAATTCTTTTTTTATGTGTTGCTGCAGAAAAACCATGTAATAGTGAATCTCCATAGTACGGCTTTCCTGGCACTTTTGCTCAAGTATGCAGTCATGTTTATCGGCTGTTTGCTGATCAGCTTATGCTTGTCGTTCTTCTTGCTGAGTTCGTGGAGTTTCATTCCCTCTACATATGGCTTCATGTGAGTTTTTCTTTTAAGAAAATATTCTAAAAGTGTCAGCTGATTTCTGAAA
The DNA here is from genome assembly GCF_030144855.1 of Hypanus sabinus. Taxonomy (NCBI): domain Eukaryota; kingdom Metazoa; phylum Chordata; class Chondrichthyes; order Myliobatiformes; family Dasyatidae; genus Hypanus; species Hypanus sabinus. The sequence goes on from NC_082714.1 coordinate 154,935,736, forward strand.
TAATTACTTCCAAAATTACAGTCTTTTTTAACGTAAGGTGGTGTGTGGTAACAGCTCTCATCTAAGGTTGAAAGGGAATGGAACAGACAGACAGACAAGAAAACTCCTATGGGTTTTCAATCACCTTTACAGTTGATTAATCTGTAAGAGGTAATGGGAACAAAGTGAACTTTCAAAAACACTGTCTAGCCACAAAACAGAAACAAAACAGAAATTCTCTTATTTAAAAGTCTATGATCCTCACATTTAAGGCTGCTTCATCAAAGTTAAGCCTCCACTACTTAGACACCAGGGCACCATCTCCGTCAACCAATAGCCTCACCTGAGCCAAATTAAATGCAGTCATTCATTTTCATCCTTGGACATCCAGGACTGTTTACACCCTCCTGTCCTTAATCTCGTTTTCAAAAGCAGGGGAGTTGCATGTCACAAGTTAAAATAACACAAGAAAACAAAAACTAAACCAGCCAATTTCAAATTTTAACAAAGGCCTAGTAAGGTAACCAATCTCGTTACAGGTACAGGCATTCAAAATTTATTTTAGTTATTAGTGATACAGCGCAGAGTAGACCCTTCCGGCCCTTCGAGCCATGTCGCCAGAACAACCACTGACAATCCCGATTAACCCTATTCCAATCACGTGACAGTTTACAATGGCCAGTTAACTTATGTCTGGTGATGAGGGCTTTTAGGAGCGAGGTATACTATCTAGTTAACTGGTATCACAGCAACAACCTTGCACTCATTGTCAGTAAATCCAAAGAACTGATTGTGGACTTTGGAAAGGGTAAGACGAGGGAATACACACCAACTCTCATAGAGGAATTGGAAGTGGACAGCGTGAGCAATTTCAAACTCCTGGGTGTCATTATCTCTGAAGACCTAACTTGGTCCCAGCATACTGGTGCAGCTATAAAGAAGGCTAGACAGTGGCTATATTTCATTAGGAGTTTGAGCAGGTTTGGTATGTCACCTATAGTGCTCATAAATTTCTACTGTGGAGAGTATCATAATTAGCTGCATCACCTTCTGGTATGGGGGAAGGGATGGGCACTGCACAGGACTGAAGTAAAATTAGTCTGCTCCCTCGTGGGCACTATCCTCCATAGTGTCCAGGACATCTTCAAGGAGCAGTGCCTCAAAAAAGTGACCTCCATCATTAAGTACCCCCACCACCCAGGAACATGCCCGCTTCTCATTGTTAACCATCAGGAAGGAAGTATAGAAGCTTGAAAGCACACACTCAATGATTCAGGAACAGCTTCTTGCCCTCTGCCATCTGATTTCTAAATGGACATTGAATCCATGAATACTACTTCACTTTCTTTGTTTCTGTTTTTGCACTACTTAAATGATTTGACTGTTTTAAAAAATACATATATATGCACACATGCACCCACACACTTACTGTAATTCAATTTTTTTCTGTATTATCATGTATTGCATTGTGTTGTTGCTGCACAGTTAGCAAATTTCACATATTTGCCAGTGGTATTAAACCTGATTCTGCATCTTTGGACTATGAGAGGAAACTGGAAGACCAAGAGAAAATCCAGACGTTCCACAAGGAGGATGCACAGAGACATTTTATGGAATGGAGCTGGAACTGAGCTCCGGACTCCAAAATGCCCCAAGTTGTAACAGCATCATGCTAACAGCCACACCACCATGACATCCAAATTTCCAGTCGTCATATTCATGATCATTCTGTTTTTAGCCACAGGTAGTTGTGTTTTGCAGACTGCAGCTGCAAGAGGCTGGGAAGGTCTGAGTCCATAAGGTGAAGAATGCCTGTAGTATTGGTGTTGGTCAGGAAGTGCAGAAGTGCTTCTTCCAACTGATACATCAAAGTTCAAGTTCCAAGTAAAATTATTATCAAGCTATCTATATGTTATCATGTACTACCCTGAGGTTCATTTTCTTACAGGCATTTACAGGAAAATGAAGAAATGCAGCAGAGGTTATGAAAAACTATAAGACTGACAACCAATCTGCAAAATAAGTCAAATAGTGCAAATAATAATAAAAAATAAATAATACTAAGAATGTGAGTTGTAGAGTCTTTGAAAGTGAGTCTTCAGGTTGTGGAATCACAACCCAGGAGCCACCTTTATCCTTTCAACCATCAGGCTCCTGAACAGTATGGATAACTTCACTCACATCAACACTGAACTGATTTCGCAACATATGGATTCACTTTCAATGACAGTACAACTAATATTCTCGGTATTATTTACTTATTGTATTTGCTCAGTGTGTCTTCTTTTGTATATTAGTTATTTGTAGTTTTTGATTCTTCTGTGTTTCTTAGTTCTACTGTGAAAGAAAATAAATCTCATGGTTGTATATGGTGACATATACAGTAGATATTTTGATTATACATTTACCTTGAACTGTGAAGTACTTACTTTTGTGATGTCTTCTGTTCCTTGATTGACCTCTGCCATGTTCTTACCATTTTCACCACTTACCCAAACAACTGGATCCATGCAAATTATAGAAAGAGCGCAAGAGCTCTAATAATTGTTAAATATATTTAGAGGTACATTTTTACTAGGTTTTGTACATGGCATAATGCTAAAGAGAGAAAACTGCATCTTTCTTCCAGTTTCCTCTAACCCATTCTCCGAGTAACACTCTGGCACAACAAATATCTCTGCTGATTCTTAGCTCCAACAACCCAGTTTTGATTCTGACTTCCTTGTGCTGTCTGTGTGGAGTTTGCACATTCTCCCTGTGACACCATGGTTTCTAGCATCCCAAAAACACATTAGTTAATTGCCAGCTGTAAATATCCCCAAGCATAGGTAGCAGATAGGAGAATCAGGATGAAGTTCATGAGAACATGAGAAAGAGCAAGTTACAGAGAAATAGAGTTGAATTGCCGTGAAAACTAGCATAAATTCAATGGGCTGAATGGTTCCTTGTGAGAAAGGACGAAATTAATGTGAATTGGTTGTTAAATATTATCACTAGGCATAAGTTTGTGAATAAAATTTAACACCTAAAATCTTTTTGTTTCTTCTAGTCTTTCTGTTCCAGACCTTACACCAAACATTGGGCTATTTTGGTACTTCTTTGCTGAGATGTTTGAGCACTTTCGGCTATTTTTCGTGTGTGTGTTTCAAATCAACGTATTCTTCTATACTCTTCCATTATCTGTGAAATTAAGGTAAGATTTCCTTCACTATTTACAATGTTAACTCCATTTTTGTTATAATGACATAAACTTGCTGAGCAAGCAACAACTGTGGAATGAGAAACAGTTCAGGTCTGAGTTTCCTTAAATACACCTTTGTGGTGCTTTATTTTAGACCATAAAATGTAGGAGCAGGTTATGCCACTTGGCCCATCGAGTCTGCTCTGCCATTTCATCATGGCTGATCCATTTCCCTCCCCAGACATTGTTGTACATTGTTCCACAAGTATTGCCATCCTTCTCATACATCATCCGTACATCCTTACACACTAAGAGCGTGACTTCTGAAAAGCTGTTCAAATAAAGTGGCTATTCCCAGTACATTCTTTGCTGGAAAGGATCCCACCCACCCTGTTCATTAGTCTCACTCCAGTCTGGGAGGAGGTTACGTAGAATCTATGCCAGGACCACCAGACTCATAAACAGTTACTTTCCCCAAGCAGTAAAGCTGATCAACAGCTCCACCCACTAACCCACTCCTCCACCATTTCTTTATCATTCCCTGTCAGAGTCACCTTATGTACAGACACTCCTGAGCCTAGCATCACTTTATGGACATACAATCAATCTATGTATATATGCTATTTTATGTAATTATATTTATTCTGTTTATTATTATTATTATTTTGTTCTTTGTCTTTTGATTTTTGTGCTGCATAGGATCTTGAGTAGCAGTTATTTCATTCTCCTTTTACACTTGTGTACTTGAAATGACATTAAACAATCTTGAATTTTATACCAGTGTCAAACACATTGTCAAATTAAACTAAATTCCTTTCACTGGTACAAGATCCTTATCCCTTCTTTCTCGGCATATTCATGTGTCATTGTTGTATCTGCTTCCAGTAACCAGTTCAGACACTTAACACTCTGCAAAAAAACCTTACCCCATACAGTACATTTCCTTTAAACTTTCCCACTCTCATCTTGAGTGCATATCCTCCAGTAATTGACATTTACCAAGAGCACAAAGAAGAAAAACTCTTCCTTCACTGGAAGAAGAAATCTGTATTTGTACCAGCAGGATGGAGGGTATTTCTTGTACTTCATTTATAATGAATGGATCCATTGAGGTGATCCTTAACCTATCTTTTAATTTATTCTGTTGATGGAAAGGATGACTTAATAAGGCGAGCAAGAACAGCCCACTCAAATACTTGTTGTAAATTACTATTCTTTAGTTTGTAATGAATTATAAAAAGATTAATTAACTGCCAGAATTATGTGGTATTGTGTCAGCTGTTGGGCATTGAATGTTCAGAACTGACTATGGTGCGAGGGTTCTAAATCTGTTGGCTTATCCATAGTTTTTGTTTTTAGTAAACTTCTGAATGATGTATTACTCTGTATTCATTTTGCAGAGATCATCCCATGTTCTTCATGTTCATTCAGATTGCAATCATTGCAATTTTTAAGAGTTACCCGACTGTGGGTGACGTAGCACTGTATATGGCGTTCCTACCCATGTGGAATCACCTTTACCGATGTAAGTATAAAATTGAATTAATATGTCTGAGACTAACAATGTTTCTTTCTCTGTAATATTTCTTGCTGATGAAGCAGATCTCCACAGGGAAATGTCGCCTCCTATATCATAAATCCTACGGTATCTTAGATACATGATGGTTTTTTGTACAAGCCATTGCTCTTAGGTACGTTGTCGTGTAGTTTTTTAAGAAAATTGGTTTGTAGGTTGTTCCAAGCATCTTGGAGAACTTGCCACTGTTTTATTTATCTATTGGCTACAGCGCAGAGTAGGCCCTTCAAGCTGTACCACCCACATTCCTCTGATTTAATACTAGCCTAATCATGGAACAATTTACAGTGATCAGTTAACTTACCAACCAGTACATCTTTGGACTGTGGGAAGAAACTGGAGCACTTGGAGGAAACCCACATGGTCATAGGGAGAACGCCAGACTTTGGCTGCCTCGCTTGCTTCTGTCTCTCCAAGTAATCCCAGGCAGTCTCAGTGATCTGGAGACCATACCATCTGAAGTCATTAAAAAAATCTAGGGTGCCTAAGATCTTTGCACAGTGTTGTACATCTTATTCTGCATTACTATTGTTTTACCCTATCCTAGCTCAATGCACTGTGTAATGATTTGATCTGTATGAACAGAATTCAAGGCAAGCTTTCCACTGTACCTTGGTACACGTGACAGTAATAAACCAATTCCAATAAAATAAACGGGGTAATAAGTTTCTTTTTCTTTCATGGTCAAGTGACCTAAGTGTTCATCCTTAAGCCTTTCACATTCTAGAAAAGTGGAAACAGTCATCCTTCAAGTCTGTTGAGTAAAGCAAATGGCTTTTTGATTATGATGTACTGTTATGTTGGTGAGCAGCAGGCTTATCTCTCAAGCTCTGATCATGTTCGGTGTAAATCTGCAGCATTGCGATTATGCAAAGGAAAGATACAGTGACCTCTCCTGTTGAGATTGATTGCCTCTTGCTTCAGTATTTGAATTAATGAAGCCAAATAAACTATGGAAAAGGCGAGCAGCTTCAAGTTCCTGGATGTCAACATCTCAGATGATTTATCCAATATTGATGCAATTACAAAGAAGGCACATCAGAGACTGCATTAGGATTTTGAGGAGATTTGTTATGTTATCGAAGACTCTAGCAAGTGTCTACAGCTGTATCGTGGAAAGCATTTTGACTAGCTGCATCATTGCCTAGTATGGAGGGTCCGGTGCATACAGTCAGATAAAGTTGCAGTGAGTTGCAGACTCAGCCAACTCCATTATTGAAAGTATCTTCAAAAGAGGCAGCATTCATTCTCAAGGGCCCTCACCATCCAGAACATATCCTCTTCTCATTGCTACCATCAGGAGTGAGGTACAAGAGCTTGAGGGGCCACTCAACATTTTAGGAACAACTTATTCCCCTCTGCCATCAGGTTTCTGAGCAATCGATGAACCAATGAACACTACCTTGCTCTCTTATTGCACTATTTATCTATTTTTCTATTGTTACAAATCAACAACAATGAATATATAATTGAGACAGGTTTTTATAACAAAACATTTATTAAACACTGTAAAAAACCCAAAAGTAAACAAACGACTAACGTAACTGGAAGTCAGCTGCTGTGCGGCAGCTTGTACAGTTCTTGAAGCGATAATGCAAAAGCAGTTCCTAGAAGTAGTAATGCGAAAGGCCCAAATTTTACTCAGTCGCTTGGGAGAGGCTTTCTTTCCCGTACTTAAATCCTTTCAATGTCATTACTGCTGATCCCAGCCGGAGTATGTTATTTCCCAGAGGATCTACGGTTAAAGGAAATAAAACGGCTTAAAGACACTGACCTTTCCTTGGCGAAACTCTGCATCCAACTCTTTCTGCTCTCTTTTGACAAAGCAGGAGTTAACATGGACACAGGCTACTAATTCCTTGTGTGAAGATCTGTTTCACCGTCGACATTAACTTTCCCAATCCTTTGGGATTTCCAAACTCCTTTAAAATCTTCACTCTCCACGAAATGGACTGGCAATATTGGAGCGGAACTGCCAGCAATAACCTTTGAGACTTAAGGCAGAAAATAAAACTCCACTTTAAATTAAAACTGTGTCATACATCAAAATACGCAGCAACGCAGACTCACTAGTGAAATCAACCACCGACTGCCCTGCGTCACAGGGAGGGGTTCTCTTTTTATACCCTGTTGGAAAAAACTATCACATGACCTCTCACTGGGAAAATGACATCACTCCCCCATCACAAGACCATTACCTCATGTCCAGCATAGCCTCAATTAATCACGGTCACGTGACAGGTACAAGATACCCACGGGTATGTAACAGTATATATTTCTTATTGTAACGTAGTAATTTTTATTTTTATTGCATTGAACTGCTAGTGTATAACAAACTTCATGGCATCAGTGTTAATAAAATTCATTCTGATTCTAAAATTGTACTTTTCAGTCCTTCGGAACATCTTTGTGGTATCGTGCATGCTGATCTCCTCAGCAGTGTTGTTCCCAGTTTTGTGGCATCTCTGGATCTATTCTGGAAGTGCAAATTCCAACTTCTACTATGCCATTACCTTGGCGTTTAATGTTGGGCAGGTAAGAGGATAGGGGATCCTGGTGTTTGGTTCGCAGAATTCGCTAGCCAAAAATTTGAGAAACAGTAGAATTTGCTCTCTCAAAATTTATATGTAGGGTGGGGGAGAAATTAATAAACTGCTTGACACGGCTTCATGTCAGGGAAAATCATGATGTGGAGCATTTTCTAAGAACGTAACCTGGTCCCAGTATTGCCGGGGTTTGCTGTAATTGTTGAACCCATTGGATTGATACCAGAGAAGGTTTGTAAATGGGAGAGTAATTGTCTATGTATTTTCCCCACTCTCATGTGATCAGGAAGGGTGCTTGTCATTTGTGTTGTATGCTGACAATTCAACTGGAGTCCTATAGGACCTGACTGCACGCATTGGGATCAAGTCAGATATATGTTCTGAAAGAACACATAGGTACAGGCCAGAGGGTGTTGTGCCAGACAGATTCGGTGATGTATCCAGGTCAGGGTTATTTGCTTGGTGTCATCTTGTGCATGCTTTACTTTTGATAAATACAGCAGAGCAAGTCTGTTTTTGTTTGTGTTTCTGCAAATGCACTCGAGCATTTGATGGCTGTGCGTCTGTACTCGTTGGAGTTTAAAAAAATTGCAAACCTTTTGAATATTGAAAGGTCTGGACAGAGTGGGTATTGAGAGAATGTTTCCAATAGTAGAAGACTCGAGGACCAGAGGGCACGGCGTCAGAATAGAAGCATCTCTTTATAACAGAGATGAGAGGAATTTCAGAGGGTGGTGAGCCTATGGAATTCATTACCACAGACAGCTGTGGTACCAAGTCATTGTTGGGTATTTAAAGCAGAGATTGATAGGTTCTTGATCAGTAAGGGCATCAAAGGTTATGGGGAGAAGGCAGGAGAATGGGGTTGAGAGGCATAATCGGCCATGTTTTTTTAAATTAAGGCACAGCATGAAGTAGGTCTTTCTCAGCCCTTCGAGCTGTGCCACCCAGCAATCCCTGGATTTTAATACTACCTTAATCACAGGACAATTTATCTACCTACTGATATGTCTATGGACTGTGGGAGGAAACTGGAGCAGCCAGAGGAAACCCATGCAGTCACAGGGAGAGCATGCAAACCCCTTTCAGACAGCGGCGGGAATTGAACATGGGTTACCTGTACTGTAAAGTGTTGTGCTAACCACTACACTGCCGTGCCGTCCCTAAATTGGAATGATGGAGCAGACTTGATCGGCTGTATGGCCTAATTCTGTTCCTGTGTCTTGTGGTCTTATTTGCAGAGGACTACATTTATTGCCATTCCTAATTGTGCTTGAGATTGCAGTGGTGAGCAATTACTTTGATCTGCTGCAGTCATTGATTTCCCATAGTAGTGTTGGGTGCAGAGTTGCAGGATCTGACTATGATCTAATGACCTATTACCAGGTCAGAACAATGTGTGATATGGAGGGGAATTGCAGGCAGCAGAGTTTACATCAACACAAGATTCTACAGATGCTGGAAATCCAGAGTTACACACGAAATACAGCTTCTATGGAAAGGAATAAACAGTCAACCTTTTGGGCTGAGAGCCTTTCATCAGGACTAATGTTTTAGACTGGATGGTGTTGAGCTGCTTAAGTGTTCTTGGAGCTACATTCATGATCTTGTAAAACATTGCAAGCACCTAACCCACCTAGAACTTTTAATTTATTTTAATAGTGATGGGTAATAATGGTTGCAAACTCCAGTTTATAGAGTCATGGAACACTAAAGCACAGAAAGAGGTCCTATGGCCCACCTGGTCCATGGCAACCTATTGATCTGCCTAATCCCATTGACAACGTTGTGCCTGAACCTAAGCCCTCCATACGCCTCCCATCCGCGTACCTATCCAAGAGGCCCTATGGCCCATCTATTTAGTCCATGCCATGCCAACCTATTGATCTGCCAACTCCCATTGACGATCTGCGCCTGAACCTTAGCCTTCCATACCCCTCCTATCCAAATGTCTCTGTTAAAATCAAATCTGCATTTACCATTTCTGCTGACTACTTGTTCTACACTCTCACCACCCTCTGAGTAAAGAAGTTCCCCCTCAAATTCCACTTGAATATTTAACCTCCGACCTTTATTTCTTTCCATAGATGCTGCCTAACTTTCTAAGTCGGGAGTTCCCATCCTGGGGTCCACAGATCCCTTGCTTAATAGTATTTGTCCATGGCATAAAAAAATTGGGAACCCCTGCTTTAAGTGAAAAAGATCTAATCATGTTCCTCTTAAACATTTCATCTCTCACCCATAACTCATGGCCTTTCTATCAGAGCATTGGTTAAAGCACAGGACATGTGCATACGTGTGTACAGCATTACCTGTTTTAAATCTTTAGCAGTGTAGTTTGAGGCATTGGTATTTAACACTTTTGTATTGATTGGTTATGTCTCATTCTTCCACAGATTCTGTTGGTTTCTGATTATTTCTACGCCTTCGTACGGAGAGAGTATCATCTTGTCAAGGGGCTTCATTTAAAATCCAAGGACGGGAAAGAGGCACACGTCATTCTTTCTTAAAGGACCATTAGCACCCACTTATTAACACAAAAGTTCCTGATGTTATTTTCTATGGAAGATACTGTTGCTAAGGGCATCGTTAACTGATGTACCTATTGTGGGGCAGCAACGGATTGCAGGATTCAATCACTTAAAATGTATTTGTTTTTAAAAAGAGCTGAAAACACAGGAAGATTTTTAAGCTCAGATTGTGGTCAACATGAAATGTTATAGAATATGGTTTTTTTTAAAGTTGTCCTTAATTTTATTTTCTATTTCTGAACAACAAAGGGGCATTTCACTGGAACAATACCGGCCTGAGAACTCAGGTACTTCTGGCTCAATGTTTGTACACGTTCCCTTTTGCAATACGGTACCTGATGGCGGGCCTCTAAGTACAAGGGCTCCCACAGAATGTGAACACATCTCCTTTTTCTCAGGTGTTTTCTAGTTTGAGTCACAAGGCAGGAACTTCCAACACTGCTATCAAGGGGCTCAGGAAAACCAGTCTTAATGGCTGAGTTACATAAATGCCAGGTGAAGGGTTGTCTTTTCTGTTGGGTGAATGTAACATCTGGTCAGCTGTTCATCATCATGGGAAGTGGAGTTGGTCTTGCTGCAAAAACGTGCGTCTGTGTGTGTATGTGTGCCGCCTCTGTCTGTATGTGATAAATGGGATAAAGTATTATTGTCAATCATTAACTGTACAATACATTCTCTTCCTTACAATCTTGTGTTATACCACACTCTGCTCTACATCCCAAAATGATCAAAAGATGCTATTGATAAAGTTGATCAAAAGCCTTTCTCTGAATTTTTTAGTTCACATTATTATCCCATGTAATGGAATGTTTTTCTTAAAATTTAAGAGTCCATCAGAATATTACATTCCATTAGAACAGAGAGTGTGGAGAGGAAGTTTCCTAATGTGAGGGCGTCTATGACCAGAGGGCATATCCTTTTAGAAAAGATAAGAAGGATTTCTTTTGTATAAAAGTTTGAAGTAAATTTATTATCAAAGTACTTGTACGTCACCATATGCACCCCTGAGATTCATTTGCCTGTGGGCATACTCATCAAATCTATAGATTAGTAACTATAAAAGGATCAATGAAATATCAACCAGAATGCAGAAGACAACAAACTGTGCAAATGCAAATATAAATAAATAGCAATAAATGATAAGAACATGAGATAAAGAGTCCTTGAAAGTGAGATCATAGGTTGTGGGAACATCTCAATGGATGGGCGAGTGAGTCCCCTTTGTTCAAGAGCCTGAAGGTTAAGGGGGTAGTACCTGTTCTTGAACCTGATGGTGCAAGCCTGTAGCAGCAGCAGCAAGAGGATGGCCTGGATCAAAGGATCATCGGGAAATGTGGGGGTTCGTGACAGTTTGCCATGTTCTGACAGTCAAAGTGAGTATAGAAGGCACTGAGCTCATCTGGAAGTGAAGCCCTGCTGTCTTGCTTGATTTAACTTTGTAGGAAGTGATCGCATTCAAGCCCTGCCACAGCTGTCAAGCATCCCTCGATCCAAGTTTGGTCCCAGAATCTCCATCTCACCCATGAGATGGCTTTCCATACCTTCAGCAAATTTTGGATCTCATGGTTCATACAGGGTTTCTGATTGAGGAAGACTCAATAATTTAGTGGGGACGCACTCATCTACAGCTGTTTTAATAAAGTCCATTACAATCACAGTGTATTCATTCAGATCCCTAGATGAGTAATTGAACACAGCCCAGTCCACTGACTTAAAGCAATCCTGTAGCTGTTCCTCTCTCCTCCCCCCCCCCCCCCCCCCCACCTATCACCTTATAGTTTTCTTGATCCCTGGAGCTTTGCTTTTTTGGCTTTGCCTGTACGCGGGTAAGAGGAGGGCAGCCAAATGATCTGATTTACCAAAATGTGGTCTGGCCAAGGAACAGCAGGCATTCCTCATCTTAGTGTAGCAGTGGTCTAGTATGCTGAGACTTCTGGTGCTATAGGTTATATGCTGGTGATAATTGGGCACCATTTTCTTCAAACAAGCCTGGTCTCCAACTATAATTTGAAATGTGTCGGTGGTTTAGGCAGAGGATGGTGAATCGGTGGAATTCATTGTCAGAGATGGCAATGACGGCCATGTCATTGGGTATATTTAAAATGGAGATTGATAGGTTCGTGATTAGTAAGGGCATCAAATGTTGCAGAGAGAAGGCAGGAGAGTGGAGTTGAGACGGATAATAAATCAGCCGTGACGGAATGGTGGGGCAAACTCAATGGACCAAATGTCCTAATTCTGCTCCTATGTCTCATGAGCAAATTCTTTGGTTAAGAGGGCGGTTTGAGTGGTAGTCAACGACGCTTGCTTTAAAAATAGTTCAAGTGGATGTGAACCACTATAAATGTCACTGGGGAACGCCTCTAGACTGTTCATTATATTCTTTCACATGCTTGCTCTATGTCTTTCTCTTCATCCGTGACATGTGATGAGGAGAACAAAGTTATATTTCCAAGGATTATAATATTGAGAGGCTGCATATGAGAAACATCTTCCTGTTATGAAAATGGTTGGGCAATGTTCTGGGCCAGAACATCTTCAGCTGCTTCATCTGTGACCTCTGCTCCATCACAAAGTCAGACTGCGGGTGTTCGTTGCTTACTGCGCAAGTGTTCCATTTCATTTACAAATACTCAGGAGATGAAGCTGCGTACGCCTATCCCTCACAAGATCAAGGCACAGGCTGATGTGGTAAGTGACATTTATACTGAGCATGTGTTAGAATTACCACATCCTGGGGTGGCATGGTGGTGCACAATGCCTTTACAGTGCAAGTGACCCAGCTACTGCCTATAAGGAGTTTGTACGTTCTCCCCATGACAGCATGGGTCTCCTCCTGGTGCTGCGGTTTCTCACAGGCCAAAGATGTAGCAGTTGGTAGGTTAATTGGTCATTGTGAATTGTCCCGTAATTGGACCAGGATTAAACCGGGCAGTGTGGCTATAAGGGGCTATTCTGCGCTGTATCTCAAATAAATAAAATAAACAGACTAACTGCACAGTAGCGTAGTGGTTAGCACAACATTTTAGAGCAGACCGGAGTTCAATTCCCGCCACTGTCTATAAAGAGTTTGTACATTCTACCCGTGGCTTTCCTCTAGCTGCACCAGTTTTCCCCCACATTCCAAAATGCGTGGTTAAGGTTACTAAGTTGTGGGCATGCCATGTTGGCATCAGAAGTGTGGCGACACTTGTGGGCTGCCCCCAGCACAATTTGTTTTGAAGCAGATGACACATTTCACTGTATGTTTCAATGTGCACGTGACAAATAAGCCCGATTTAAAAAATACACCACTCCACCCATTACATTTTTCCAAGCCCAGAAAATAGTGGTGTGACAGGAGGAACAGTTCAGAGGCTTGGTATCTCGTCACTTGATTTAATTATTTTTAGTTACTTTTTGTATTTCAAGATACAGCACAGAATGGGTCCTTCCAGCAGCCTACCTGTTTAAAGCTAGCCTAATCACAGGACAATTTACAATGAGCAGTACGTCTTTGCACTCTGGGGGAAACCGGAGCCCCCAGAGGAAATCCAGAGAGTCAACCCCATTCTACTGCCATCTCCCCGTAACCTTTGACAACCTCACAAATCAAGAACCTATTAACCTCCACTTTAAATACACCCAATGATTTGGCCTCCACAGCTGCCTGTGGCAATGAGTTCCACAGATTCACGTCCCTTGGGCTAAAGAAATTCCTCCTTATGTCTGTTTTAAAGGAACATCTTTCTATTCTGAGACAGAGCCCTTCGGTCTGGCTCCCTCCCACTATTATAAACATACTTTCCACATCCAAGCCTTTCAATAACCCTGTACACCCTTCCCTTATTCTTCTAAACTCCAGTGAGTACAGACCCAGAGCATCAAAGGCTCTTTGAATGTTAATCCTTCCAATCCCAGGATCATTCTCAAAAGCTTCCTCTGGACTCTTTCCAGTGTCAGCACAGCCCTTCTTAGATATGGAGCCTAAAACTTCTCACCATCTCCAAAAAGCACACTGCAACAACTCGATACCTTCTCTGACAATACCTCCCAATACCATGGGGCTACCATCAAGCAGTATGTGCTACAAACAGCTGGGATACCACCACTTGCAGGTTCACCTCTTGGTGAGAGAAGCCAGGGATTGGTGGTAGATGATTGTCATTCTCACTGGAGGCCTGTGACTAGGATCGGTGCTGGGTCCATTGCTATTTGAATGATAACGTAGTAAGTTGGATCAGTGAATTTGTCTACTGGGGCATAGTAGACAGTGAGGAAGGCAGTCAAACCTTGCAGTGTGATCTGGACCAGCTGGGAAGATGGGCTGAAAAATGGCAGGTGGAATTTAATGCAGACAAGTGTAAGGTGTTGTATTTTGGGAGGACTTACACAGTGAATAGTAGGGCAAGTAAAGGAGCTTTTGGTTCATCGACCTTCATAAATCAGGGCATTGAGTATAGAGGTTGAAGATGAACATGATGTCAGTGATGTTGAACTTAAAGAGCACTGTGTGCAGCTCTGGTTCACTACCTCCAGGAAAGATATTTCTCTGTAACTTCAGCCATCTCCAACTGGATCCCACAACAAACATATCTCCCCCCACTTTCTGCTTTCCGCTGGGACCACTCCCTGCGCGACCCCCTTGTCCATTCATCCTTCCCCACTGATCTCCCTCCTAACACTTACCCTTGCAAGCTGAACAAGTGTTATACCTGTCCCCTACACCTCCTCCCTCACTACCATTCAGGGCCCCAAATTAGTCCTTTCAGGTGAAGTGACACTTCACCTTTGAGTCTATTGGGGTGGTATACTTTGTCCAGTGCTCCTGGTGTGTCCTGTATATCGGCGAGACCCAAGGTAGATTGGGAGACCACTTTGCTGAGTATCTACACCCTGTTTGCCACAGCAAGCAGGATCTCCTGGTGGCCACCCATTTTATTTCCACTTCCCACTCCCATTCTGATATGTCCATCCACAGCCTCCTCCACTGTCGGGATAAGGCCACACTTAGGTCGGAGAACACCACCTTGTATTCTGTTCGGGTAGCCTCCAACCTGATGGCATGAACATCGATTTCTCAGACTTCCAGTAATGCCCCCACCCCTTGTCTCTCTCTTATGTTATCAACTCCCCTGCCCATTGCCTCCCTCTGGTGCTCCTCACCCCACCCCCCTTCTTCTTTCTTCCATGGCCTCCTGCCTCTTTCACCAATCAACTTCCTGGCTCTCTGCTTCATCCCTCCCTCTCTAAGTTTCACCTACACCTGGAGTTTCTCTCTCCCCTCCCCTACCTTTCAAATCTACTCCTCAGCTTTTTTTTCTCCAGTCCTGCTGAAGGGTTTCAGCCTGAAACATCAACTGTATTTTTTTTCCCCATAGACGCTGCCTGGTCAGATTAGGCAGCATCTATAGAAAGGAATAAATGGTCTGAAACATCAGTGAGTCCCTTTATCAGACTGGGAAAGAAACCAGAATGGGGGGGGGGGGGGGAGGGAAAGGGCAAGAGTCCAGATGGGCAGTTGAGAGGTGAAGCCAGGTGAGTGGGGAAAGGAGAGATGAAGTGAGCTGGGAGGTGATAGGTGGAAGAAGTAAAGGAGGAATCTGATTGGGCATAGTGGATCATGGGAGAAAGGGTGAGAGGGGAGCCAGAATGGGGATGGAAAAAGAGGGGGAGAAATTACTGAAAGTTAGAGAAATCAATGTTTATGCCATCCGGTTGAAGGCTACCCAGATGAAATGAAGTGTTGCTTCTCCAAGTAGAGGAGTCCATGGACTGACATGTCAGAATGGGAAAGGGAGTGGAGTTAAAATGGTTGGGCATTGGGAAATCCTGCCAGTTATGGGAATAGCAAAGGTGCTCAACAAGGAAGTCCTCCAGTCTACATCAGGTCTCAATGAGGTCTGCACCAGATACAGATACAGTCCTCCAGTCTACATCAGGTCTCAATGAGGTCTGCACCAGATACAGATACAGTCCTCCAGTCTACATCAGGTCTCAATGAGGTCTGCACCTGATACAGATACAGTCCTCCAGTCTACATCAGGTCTCAATGAGGTCTGCACCAGATACAGCTGATGATCAAACCTAGGACTTTCCTGGGCAGTGGGGTTCTAACTGTTCACTCCCTGTCCCACATCACAGGCTCCAGTCTACCCACCATCAATAACATGTATAAAAACGGTGCTGGAAAAGGGCCAGTAACATCGCGAGGATCCCACACACCCTGTTCATGGTGTGTTTGTCCCACCCCCATCAGGGAGGAAACTACATTATCATCTACAGCAGAACCGTCAGACTCAAAAACAGTTACTTTCCCCAAGCAGTAAGGCTGATGAACACCCCCAACCAACATTATCATTTTCAGTCAGTCACCTTAATGTACAGATAATCCTGTGCCTAGTGTCACTTTGGACAAACAATCTATGTCTATATAAGCTATCTTATGTATTTATACTTACTGTGTTTTTATGATTGTTGTGTTCTTTATTATTATTGCTTTTTTATCTTACTGTATTTCTTTTTGTACCACATCAGATTCAAAGTAGCAATTATTTTGTTCTCCTTTATACATGTACAGGAAATAACATTAAACAAACTTGACAGTACCCAGCTCCTTAGAAGACCTAGAAATCCTAGATAAAGACAATTTATGCTTTTCATAATACAACATAAATTAAGGAGACATGGGACTTTTTTTAAATCAAAAATTTTGTATTGGATTTTTTTTTTGCAAATTATGTCATTTTGTTCCAAAAGGAGAAATAAAAATCAACAATTATGAGAATTTCCATGAATGCAATTTCCTTTTTATCACGCACACACACACACACATTAACAGGCACTGTAACTACATTAAAAATTAAATATTACCCAATGCAACTGGAGAGCAATGTAACTAGGGTGAAGAATTTATAATAGTGTTACGATTAACAGGAGCTGATTATCTACATTAAACCCTACTTGGTTTACGCTACACTGTGACAGTAGATGGGTCCTCCTACACACCCGTGCTGTTTATAAAGTGCATTAAAAGCAAATTCTACATAAAATAGCCGATTGTGAAAGCCAGGAAAGAGCATTATGCAGTCCCAAGTTGCTTTTTAGCATTTCTCTCACCCCATGCCCCGTCCCATCCAACACTTCACCTCCCTGTTGTAAGCACCAATATTCAATATGTACTTTGAATCAGTTCTAAAGTCATTGGTACTTTTTTAAAATATATATATATATATAAGTATCTATGTATATATATCCCTCAATCTCTGTCTCCAGCCTCCAGAATTTCATGTCAGTGATCAACAAGGTCTTAAAACTCCTCACTGCTTGGGTAGGTGGACCATGCATTAATCACATTTGTTTTTGTTTAATTACAAAACCATGAAAAAAAAAGTAAAATAAAGACCGATAAGTAGCAAATAAACAATTGCCAATCATATAGATACAGGTGAGAGAAGACTGTTCAATGTTTTACACAACCCTGGTACACTATGCGACCTTAGTATGTGTGAGTGACAAGAGTACAGGACGGCAATCCTGATGTTTTGCTTTTTTTGTTTTCTTTTTTAAAAACACAGTGAAATTCGCTCTTCCTCGACCAGTTATTGAAATGCAGGGAACTTCGCCATGAGTCCGCTGCGGTCACCCTCAGCACCCAAAGGTTTCCTGGGAGGCGTACACCATGTAAAGGAAGCCATCCTCGTCCTTCTCCTGCTCGTAGATCTCTGAGATGGAGGTCGAGACGCTGACCATGCTCCTTTGGTTGACCAGCAGAAAGAAGGCCTGGTTGGGGTTCAGCTGGAGTCTGCGCCTGTGGAAGAAGAGACAGCCTTTAACTTCTAACAACAGATAATGGCCAGCTGCTGAAAACGGGTGGCACGATAGCTGGAGGAACTCAGCAGGCCAGGCACCATCTGCGGAAAAGAGTACAGTTGGCATTTCAGCAGGATCTTTACTGTGTGTTGCTTGGATTTCCAGCATCTACAGCAGCTTGTCTGTGGCACAGTGGTCGACACAATGCAATTTATAGCTACCGTTCAATTCCCACTACTGACAGTAAGAAATTTGTACGTTCTCCCCATGACTGTGTAGATTTGCTCTAATTTGCAAAGACATATTGGTTAGTAGGTCAATTGGTCACAGGGGTGTAATTGGGCAGTGCAGGCTTGTTGGGGCAAAGGCCTTGTATCTCTAAGTAAAATAAAAACAAAACACTGATACACCTTATGACCTCCCAAGGAGCCAAGATCTTGACCTAAATAAAAACAGAAATTGCATGAAAACTTAACAGATCAAGCAGCATCTGTGGAAAGAGATAGGGTCAATATTTCAGGTCATACCATGGTCCCACCCTCACTGCAAACACTGAAGGGTCTGCAACTCTACGTATATTTTGGAGGATTCTTCTTACACCATGTTGGACGGACATTCCAATCCCACTAGAGTTCTTTCCAGAAAGTCATTAGCATTGGAAACAGGCCCTTCGGTCCAACTAATCCATACTATCTAAGGTGAGGCACCCAAGCTAGTCCCATTTGCTAGTGTTTGGCCTAAAACCTTCTGAACCTAAATCCAAATCTTAAGTGGGTGGCACAGTAGAACAGAGGTTAGCACATCGCTTTACACTGCCGGTCATCACTGATCAGGGTTCAATTCCCGCCACTGCCTGTAAGAAGTTAGTACATTTTCCCTCATGACTGCTTGAGTTTCCTCCCACATTCCAAAGACATTAAACTTAGAGTTAGTGATTTATGCAGCTGCCAAAAACATTACAACAATCCTCACTGATCAGATTTGACACAAACAATGCATTTCACTGCACTTTTTGATGGTCATGTGACAAAAAGCTAAACTTTCTTTACCCTTCTTTTTCCTTAAATCCTTCCTATCCATGTACTTGGCCAACTATCTTTTAAAAATTTTATTTACGACCAATAAGTCTTTTTTGTAATCACAAACAAGAGAAAATCTGCAGATGCCAGAATCCAAGTAAAACGCACAAAATGCTGGAGGAACTCAGCAGGCCAGGCAGTATCTATGGAAAAAAGTACAGTCGACACTTCAGGCGGAGACCTTTCATCTGGACTTTTTTTAAAAACTTATCATCATGTGCTGTGACAGATGATGTGGGCAATCAAGGTCTTTCCACGACCATGATTATTCTTGGCTTTTTTTTTACAGAAGTGGTTTGCCATTGCTTTCTTCTGGACATTGTCTTTACAAGACAGGTGACCCCCATTATCAATGCTCTTCAGAGATTGTCTGCCTGGTGTCAGTGGTCATGTAATCAGGACTTGTGATATGCCTGGGTTCACATGAGCTTGACTTTGGGGGGGGGGGGAGAGAGCAAAGCGGGTGCTACACCTAGACATCCCACCCTACAAAAACTCATTTCAGGGAGATAGCACCCCCCTCCCCCAGTCAACCTCCAAGGGTGGATGTAATACATTGTTTAGTGATTTTGTCTAATCTGTAAACCAAGTTGGGTATAAGCAGAAAATGTGACATTAAAATATGTACTTATATTATCACGGAGTCCTTTTTTTAAAAAATTCTATCACAACTTTAAGCAAGTCTACAGGGAGCTTGGCCTCATCACGTAGGACATTGACAGAGTAGCTCCTTAGCAGCTAGCCAGCTAGTTTAAGTAACGTTAGCTATGCTAATGAGCAAATGACACCTGTTAAATTCACCTCAACATGTCTTTTACATTTTAACCCACCATGGGCAACAGAAAAGTCACTGTTGCTAACAGCGAGCAGCACTGTCATTATTTTTGAGGTCAACTGTAAAGCCTGCCCACAGAGAAAACTGATAGGCCTACTTAGCACGAACAGAGTCCAATCAGGATGCTCCTTCTAGCTCTTCCTCTCAAAACTGTATATAATCCGCAGGCATCAGGGAGCCGCTATCAATATGCGGGAGAGGTGAGATGTCTGCACACCTTGCCCATGGGGGTCCCGCAGACTAGCGGGAAAGGAATGCCTTACACCTTTGCTAGAGACGTATCGCCACTCTTTTAAAAAAATATGCTCCTGTATCTTTCTCTGGGAGTGGCTCTCAGCAAACTTTGGTGGGTGTTAGGGAAGGACTGATCTTCCACGATTGGAATCTCTGACAAGCAGACGCCTGTCCTCAGACATGGAGGATGCTCGGTTTGAAGCGGGGATGAAGCCCATTTATACCTTCAGTACCCACGGCATTT
This sequence comes from Hypanus sabinus, assembly GCF_030144855.1. Taxonomy (NCBI): domain Eukaryota; kingdom Metazoa; phylum Chordata; class Chondrichthyes; order Myliobatiformes; family Dasyatidae; genus Hypanus; species Hypanus sabinus. The sequence goes on from NC_082714.1 coordinate 154,955,732, forward strand.
CAAGTTTGTCAAGTTTTACTCGCTTAACTAGAAGGAAGGAGAGAGTTGGATTCACTTCATCAGCCTTAAAATTAACACCAGCTTTATGAAATTTTAAAATGTGAATATCACAGGATCTGCAATTTCTAAACATACTTTTATAATATCAGGACACCCAAAAGCACTTAGCAGCTTATGTAGCAATTTGATATTAATATTTAAAGTCAGTTTCACTCTAATCATTTATATTTACTGACGACTCTCAGCACTTTCATTTTTAGTTTATCTAATTGACATGCAACCTGGAACAGACCCAAGCCACCCAGCAGCCTCCCAATTTAGATCTAGCTTAATCACGGGACAACTTACAATGACCAATTAACCTACCAACCAGAGCACCCGGAGGAAACCTGCGTGGAGAACATACAAACTCCCTACAGGCAGCAGCCAGGTCACTTGCTCTGTACAGTGTTGTGCTAAGCACTATGACACAGGCAGCGGCAAGAATCTGGATCCTGCTTTCGCATCTTGGTGAGTGTGGATAGCGATGTTACTAAATACCATAGGGCAGGGGTTCGCAATGTTTTTTATGCCATGGAGCCTTACCATTAACCGAGGGGCACATGGACCCCAGGTTGGGAACGCCTGCCACGGAGTTATAGAACCCTACAGCACAGAAACAGGCCCTTCAACCCATTTAGTCTGTGCCAAACTATTATTACTCCCATCAACCTGCACTGGGACCAAAGCCCTCCATACCCCTCCCAAGCATGTACTTATTCAAACTTCTCTTAAACGTTGCAATTGAACCCACATCCACTACTTCTGCTGGCAGCTCATTCCACACCCTCACCACCCTCTGAGTGAAGAAATTCCCCCTCATGTTCCCCTTAAGTACTTCACCCACCATCTCTAGTTCTTGTCTTTCCCCAACCACAGTGGAACAAATTCTTGTACTTACCCTATTATTAACCCTCATAATTTTGTATACCTCTAACACATCTTTCAATCTTCAGGAAATAAAAGTGCTAACTTATTCAGCCTTTCCCTCTAATTCAGGTCCTCAAGTCGCAGCAACATCCTTGTAAATTTTCTCTGTACTCTTTCAATCTTACGAATAACTTCAGAAGGAATTCCTTTGGTTCCACGACCAAGGACATCTGATGGTATCGGATTATTGTCGCTACATTTATCGAGATGTAGTGAAAAGCTTGTCTTGCAGACTGCCGATACAGATCCAATCACCACACAGTGCACTGAGGTAGAACGGGGTGAAACGGGAACAACACAGAATAAAGTGTAAAAGCTACCGAGAAAGAGCAGTGCAGGTAAATGAAAAGGTGCAAGAAGATAACGAGGCAGATTACGAAACGAAGAGTCCGTCTTGTCTTTATTTTGTTGAGAAAGAGCGTGGAATAGGTTGGACGAGCCAAACCTGCAAGCAAACCCCCAATTTAACCCGAGCCTAATCACGGGACAATTTAGAAATGACCAAATAACCTACCAACCAGTATGTCTTTGGACGGTGGGAGAAAACCAGAGCACCTGGAGGAAACCCACGCAGTCACAGGGAGAACAAACCAACGCCTTACAGTCAGCACCGCAAAATTACCCCGGGACACTGGTACTGTGAAGCGTCGTGCTAACCGCTACACTATCATCCGGGAATTCGCTAACAGTGGATAGAAGCCTGATGGTACATGCTTTCAGACTTTTGTCTGTTCGGTGAGGGGGGGGGGGGGAGAGAATGTCAGGGGTGAGTGCGGTCTGATTATGATGGCAGCTTTACTGAGGCAACGAGAAGTGTTAGCAGAGTCCGTGGAGGGTGTCTGCTGAGCTGTGGAACTTTCTGGTCCAATATTTTGATCTCTAGTACAGATCTGTATTCATCAGTTCACTCTAACTAAATACAGTGCTAATCAAAGTTCAAGTTCAAATCCAAAGTAAATTTATTATCAAAGTACATATGTCACCCTGAGGTTTGTTACCCAGTAAATCCAAGAAACACAACAGAATCAACGGAAGACCACATTCAACAGGGTGGACAAGCAACCAGTGTGCAAAAAAATGTGCAAATATAAAAGAGATAAAATAATAATAATAAATAAACAATACCTATCAATTACATGATATGCAGAGTCCTTGAAAGTGAGTCTATAGGTTGTGGGAACAGATCAGTGATGGGGTGAGTGAAGTTACACTCTCTGGTTAAGAGCCTGATGTTTGAGGGGTAATAACTGTTCCTGACTCTGGTGGTGTGAGTTCTCAGGCTCCTGTACTTTCTTCCAGATGGCAGCAACGAAGACAAATTTGCAGCTAATTAACTTACCAGAGTAACCTGAAACCACAGTGTTTGACTCAGGTAAACTCAGGGATACAAAAACAAAGGAAGATATTTAGGGAGTGAGGGGAGAGTCAATTTCAAGGATCCAAGGGTGACATATCAAGTCAAGGTTATTGTCATTTAACTAGATACAGGCATATAATGTATATAACCATATCTCGAAATGAGACGATGTTTTTTTGAACCAGAGTGTAAAGCACAGTAGTACCCACAACACAGAGTAACTCGTGAAGATGAGGACAAAATCTACAGCTGAATCACACATAAATAACAAACTAAAGTGCATTAATATTAAATATTTGAAGGTACAGGCCAGATTAACCAGTGACATTTTGAAGATGCTGCAGCAGGGAGTTCAGAAGCCCAAGGGCCTGGGGGAAGAAACTGTTTCTCATCCTGACAGTTCTTGTTTTTATGCATCGGAGTCTCCTGCCTGGTGGTAGACGTTTCGGGGGGGGGGGGGGGGTGGTGCCTTGTTTGCTTTAATCATAGGAAATGGAGGTGCTGCTGTGTCTTCTTGTTCAGGGAGGTGATATTAAGGGACCTCTCTCTACAGTATCCATGAATTCGCAGAGGGGGATGGTTCATCTACACTTCCCTGAAGTCCAGTGATTTCCTTTATCTTCAGGTTTAAGTTGTTGTTCTCACAGCAACCCCAGCAGCCGCTCCACTTCCTCCCTACACTCTGTACTAAATAGGTGGGAGAGTTTAACCTGAATACTTATTGATTCATTCAGTACAGTAACCAGCCTAACTTAATTCATGCCAATCAAGGTGCCCGTGTGAGCCCTATTTGCCCAGCTTTGGGCCAGATCGCAGGGGTGCCCAACCTGCAGTCCATGGACCCCTTGCTTAATTGTGTTGGTCCATGGTTGGGAACCCCTGGCCTAAACCTTTTCTATCCTTGCACCTGTCCAAATCACCTAAATATGATGATTGTAACCTGACTCAGCTATTTCCTCATTCTGCATGGATCTAAGGCTGCCCCCTCAGATCCTGTCCCCCGGTTCTTCCCCAGGGATACACAATCACAGACCAGGGGGCATAAAGTTAAGGTGAGGGAACAGGATCTGAGGGGGCAGCCTCAGATCCATGCAGAATGAGGAAATAGTTGAGTCAAGTACAATCATCATATTTAGGTGATTTGGACAGGTGCAAGGATAGAAAAGGTTTAGGCCAGGGACCCTCATGATTTATACACCTCCTAGTCTCCCTACCACCTGCACCCAACGTTCTTATAAACTTTGTCATTCTTTCCAGCCTAATATGACGTGAAATTTGTTGTTCTGCAGCAGCGCAGTACAAAAACTGAATAAGTAATGCAAACTAAAAGGAGTAAAGACGTAGTGCTCATGGTGGAAGGGAAGGAGCTGCTTCTGAACTGCGTCTCTTAGCCAAAACTGTACAGAAATACTCTAGGTGTGACCTCACCCGCGAGATTAAAACCCGATTGCCAAAGTCTGTTTTATCACTCAAGCATTGTGGTGAGGCTGGAAACAGACACAGGCCGCTTGAGACAAGGCTGGCAGATTGGCCATTCTGTGGGACGTAGCTAACCTCTGAACTGTAGTCATTTGTGTAACTTAGGAAGCCCTGCAGCCACAATCTGTACTCAGCAGGATCTCACAGACCATTTAATAATGGCCCGATATTCTGTGATGTGAGCCAATAGACAATAGGTGCAGGAGTAGGCCCTTCGGCCCTTCTAAGCCAGCACTGCCATTCACTGTGATCATGGCTGATCATACACAATCGGTACCCCGTTCCTGCCCTCTCCCCATATCCCTTGACCCCGCTATCTATAAGAGCTCTACCAGAGACAAACAACCGGGGCACCGGTTAGGCAGCATGGTATCGTGACTATTACAGCTCAGGGCATTTCAGAGGTCAACTGTCTGTAAGGGGTTTGTACGTTCTTCCTTTGAACCACATGGGTTTCCTCCAAGTGCTCCGGTTTCCCCCCACAGCCAAAGATGTACCGGTTAATATGTTAACTGGTCATTGTAAACTGTCTCATGATTAGGCTAGTGTTAAAAAGCTGGGTTGCTGGGCAGTACAGCTTGTTAGGCCAAAGAGCCTATTCTGTACTCTCTCTCTAAATAAATATTAGACATTACTCCAGAAACAATGGGATCTGTTATGTCCACCTGGGTATCAATTTAACACACAAATAAACCTCTGATGAACTTATTGGTGCTTGCAAAAGGGAAAAAAACCCACAAGCTCCTTATTGCTGATTAAGCCAAAAGCAGCAGCTGTTGACTGGAGTTAAATATTTATTTCTGCAAGACTGCGTGTGTAATACAATCCCATCGTTTTTGTTCAAGTACTTAAGAGAAAGGGGATTAAGAAAAACGATAGATCACTCAAGCCGTGGGCTGATGTGTGGTTGTTGTACCTCGAAGGCACTCAGCGACTGATCACTTCTCAGGAATTTAGCACTGTAAGACGGCATTACGAGAGAGCAAATTCACAGCAGGGTCAGAAATTTTATCTAGCAATCCAGCACGGAACAGGCCCCTCCAGCCCAATGGGCCGCGGTAGTGTGGCGGTTAGCGCGGGATGCTGGAGTTCAAAGTTCAGCTCCTCTAAGAAAGTCCTTCCCTGTGTGTGCAAGGGTCTCCTCTGACGGTGGGTAGGTGGATTGGTCATTGTGAACTGTCCTGTCATTAGCAATGGGTGCTGGGCAGTGTGGCTTTCTTTTCTTTAGATACTTCAGAAAGAGGCCGCACTGCCCCCTGAGCCACTCTGCCTAGCAATCCACCGATTTAACCGGAGCCTAATCACAGGACAACTTACAATCACCAGTTAACCTACCAACTGCTGCGTCTTTGGACCGTGGGAGGAAACCAGAGCACCCGGCAGAAACACACAAGCTCCACGGGGAGAACGTGCAAACTTCCTCTGGAATTGAACTCCAACTCCCCAAGCAGTCATAGTGTCTTGCTAACCATAATGAAATGCTTCAATTAATCCAGGGCCATGGAATAAACTAAAAGGAAGGTAGCAGAAAGGCGAGGCAATCTGCTGATGCTAGAATAACACACACACACACACACAAAGTGCTGTTGGAACTATTTAAAACGAACGACTTGAGGCTGCGTCAGCAGTATTGACCTTCAAAGGAGCAGGAGGTCTTTGTCAAGTCTACCAAGGCTGCAGTAGACAGATGAACTGGATGCTGGAGGCACACGGCATGTCAGGCAGCATCTATGGAAGAGAGTAAAGGGACCCAAACCAGATGAAGGGTCTCGACCCCAAAATGTCGACTGTTCTCTCTTTTCCATAGACGCTGCCTGGCCTGCTGAGTTCCTCCGGCATTTTCTGTGTGTTGCTAAAAATAAGGTACAATCAGCAACTTTCTGTAGAAAACAAGACAACAGAACAAAATCCCTGAGCACAACAACTGATTATCTTTTGCCAGGTGCTTACTGAAGCTGAAAGTTTTGGCCACAGTTCAGAGAAAACATTTCTCTCCTTCCAGAACTGCTGAAGGACTTTGATATCCATCTGGATCACTGTAACCTTGTCGACTGTTGAAGAAGACCTCACGCTCATTTGAAGGTCAATACTGCTGATGCAGCCTCACATCATTTGTTTTTAAATTGGTTACTTGCATTCTAGGGTGGCGGGGGGGGTGAGATACATCTCTACCAAAGGAGGTGTGAGGTGCTCTATTTCCCTCCGCTAACCTGCAAGGCACCCTTGGGTCAAGGTGCAGCACCTGCTTAGCTCCCCATCACCTGTCAATCTCTGAAGGGTACTGATAATGGCTGGGTGACCCGTCTTGTAAAGACACTGCCCAGTGGAAGGCACTTCTGTAGAAAAATTTGCACGGTCACCCACATCATATGACACAGCACATAATCACATCATACAACATGGCACATCATGACGACAACTTATGCTGAGCTCCAAAACTAGCCTTTGTAAGGTTTGGATTTTCCTTTCCCACTCTAGACATTTTAAAATGTATCCAGCAACTAAACCCAGAGAAAGTTAAGAAGGTATACGGACGATGGCCTTCATCAGCCAGGGGACTGAGTTCAAGAGCCATGTGGTAATTTTGCAGCTCCACAAAACCCTGGCTAGACCACACTTGGGTTTTGTGTTCAGTTCTGGTCACATTATAGGAAAATGAATGGAGGAGATTTACCAGCATGCTCTCTGGATTGGAGACCATGTTTTCTGAGGAAAGGTTGAGGGAGCTAGGGCTTTTCTCTGTGGAGCGATGGAAGACAACTTGATAAAGGTGTGCAAGAGGATAAGAGGCACAGATAGAGTGGGCAATTAGAGACTTTTTCCCTGAGCGTAGATGGTTAATATGCACATAATTTTAAGGTGAGTGGGCAAAAGTATAATATCAAAGGTAGGTTTTTTACACAGAGCGTTAGGGGCATGGAATTGGGACATAATATTAAGATATTGGAGGAAAGTATAGAGGGGATATCAGAAGTAAGGTTTATTTAAAAAAAGATTTATAAATGAGTGGAGCATGATGCCCAGGGTAGTGGTAAAGGAAGATATGTTAGGAACATTTAAGGAAGTTTTCGATAGGTATATGGATGACAGAAAAATGGAGGACTAGGTTTAGATAGATCTCAGACAGACAGACTTTATTGATCCTGAGTGAAACTGGGTTTCGTTACAGTTGCAACAACCAAGAATAGTGTAGAAATATAGCAATATAAAACCAAAAATAATTAAATAATAAGAAGAAAATTATTCCGTGGAAATTAGTCCAGGACCAGCCTATTGGCACAGGGTGTCTGACAGTCCGAGGGAGGAGTTGTAAAGTTTGATGGCCACAGGCAGGAATGACCTCCTATGACGCTCAGTGTTGCATCTCGGTGGAATGAGTCTCTGGCTGAATGTACTCCTGTGTCTAACCAGTACATTATGGAGTGGATGGGAGTCATTGTCCAAGATGGCATGCAACTTGGACAGCATCCTCTTTTCAGACACCACCGTCAGAGAGTCTGGTTCCACCCCCACAACATCACTGGCCTTATGAATGAGTTTGTTGATTCTGTTGGTGTCTGCTACCCTCAGCCTGCTGCCCCAGCACACAACAGCAAACATGATAACACTGGCCACCACAGACTCGTAGAACATCCTCAGCATCGTCCGGCAGATGTTAAAGAACCTCAGTCTCCTCAGGAAATAGAGACGGCTCTGACCCTTCTTGTAGACAGCCTCAGTGTTCTTTGACCAGTCCAGTTTATTGTCAATTCGTATCCCCACCAAGTCCACACTGACCCCTTGGATGGAAACAGGGGTCAATGGTGCCTTAGCCCTCCTCAGGTCCACCACCAGCTCTTTTTCACATTAAGCTGCAGATGATTCTGCTCACACCATGTGACAAAGTTTAAAGAGTAGGTTAAAAGGTCAACACAACATTGTGGGCCGAAGGGCCCGCACTGGTCGATGTTTAAAGATGCTGCCTTTCCTCCTCACTATCCAGCTGATGATTGCATCTTGATAAAGTAACTGTGACAGCCAATTTGAACACAGTAGACTCCCACAAAGAGGCAGACGATGAAGACGAGTTCCTTCAGGGCTGATTGTGGGATCATTATTGGCTAGATTCCTGGACAAAACTGCCAACTCTTCTTCACAACTGTACTGTGGGATTCAAAGTCTATCTGAGAATGCAGACAAGACCTCGATTGTGCACAGGACAGGAAGAACTCACCGCAACTATGAACTGATTCTCAGTCATTTTTTATTTGCACAGGTTGTCTTTTGCACATTGGTTGTTTGTCAGTCATTGGCCACTTATGTATAGTTTTTCATTGATTCTATTGTATTTCTTTATTTTTCCGTAAATGTGTGCAAGAAAATGAACCCCCAAAGTAGTATATAGTAACATATGTCTACTTTGATAGTAACTTGCTTTGAACTTCGCCAGCTTCCTCCAGGACCACAACTTCGTTGGAGGCCTTGGAGGCTTGCGCCCCTTAATGACCCAGAGAGTCACGCTGGCTGGAGTCAGGGCTCTTGATAGGGTCACTCATGCCAAACAGGTCAAAGGGTAGAGGTGAGAATAAGACTGGTCCAGTGGTCCTCCAAAAAATTGTTACAGAATCATCAGTGAAGAATCTTCCTATATCTGTGTGTGATGTTATATGGCCAAGAGATTGAGGACCTTCATTACTGCCCTAAGCACCAACTTTATCTCTGATAACTCTTCAGAACTGACATCTCTGATGATCTATCCAGGGCCCAACACATTAATGCAGTTCCAACATGGGCACAGCAGCGGCTATAATTCATTAGGAGCTTGAGCAGATTTGGTATGTCACCAACGAATGCAGATGGACTGTGGAGCGCATTCTAACTGGTGGCATCACCGTCTGGTATGGAAAGCCCACAGGACTGGAACAGACTTCAGAGGGCTGTAAGCCCAGGCAGCTCCATGGAAACCAGCTTTACCACTATTGAGAGCATCTTCATTAAGGATCACCCAGGACGTGTCCTCTTCTCATTACTACCATCAGACACATATTTTAGGAACAACTTTTTTCCTCCCACCAACAGTTCACAACAAACAATAAACCCATGAACACCAACTCACTATCTTGCTCCCTTTCTGCATTCACCGTCATCATTACATGCCATGTCGTACAATGTAGGCGATTACGTAGAAAAACTTGCAAAAACAATCATGATCAATGACCATGATTGTTCTTGGCAAGTTTTTGTTTATATATAACAAAAGTGGTTTGCCATTGCCTCCTTCTGGGCAGTGTCTTTCCAAGACGGGTGACCCCGGCCATTATCAATACTCTTCAGAGATTGTCTGCCGGGCATCAAGTGGTCGCATAACCAGGGCTTGTGATATGCACCCGCTACTCATACGACCGTCCACTACCTGCTCCCATGGCTTCACATGACCCTGATTTTGTTTGGGGGGGGTGATGAGCAGGTACTACACCTCGCCCCAGGGTGACCTGCAGGCTAGTCGAGTGAAGGAGCGCCTTACACCTCCTTTAGTAGAGATGCATCTCCACCCCACTACCCAACTTATTTGATTTTTTAAATACACATTTAACACCTTATTACAATTTATAGAATACCTTACATGTTGGAACGTTACTGCTGCTGCAAAACAACTAATTTCATGACCTATGCCAGTAAAAATAAACCAGATTCTGGGGTTTCACTGCATCTCACCTTTTGGTTAATTTATCGAAATGAAAATAAACCTCACTTGGCTGCAATGGAGGCTTCAGTTGGAAAGCAGATCATCAAGGGTGCAAGAACATAAAGAGCAACTCTTCAAAGTTTTTGCAAAACCAGTGATCACTAACGCGAGGACAAGAAGAGCGGACAAGTGCGCATTCTATCACTTCTCAGTCGAGTCACTGACAACGTGAATGTACAGTCAGCCCTCATTATCCGCGGGGGATTGGTTCCGGGACGCCTCGCGGATACCAAAATTCGCAGATGCTCAAGTCCCTCATTCAACCTGTCTCAATGTGGTGGACCTTAGGACCCAGCGGAACCCCAGACCTTATTTAACCTGCCTCTGTGTGGTGGTCATTAAGACCTAGTGATAGAGATCTGAATCCACAGTGTTTCTGTTCGCCAAAATAATCACGAACACGACTGAAAATAAAGTGGAAATAATAAAGCGATTGGAAAGAGATGAAACACCATCAGTCATTGGAAAAGCGTTAGGCTATAGTCGGTCAACGACTGGAACAATTTTAAAGGATAAAGTGAGAAAGGCCCTGCCCCGATGAAAGCTACAATTATTACTAAGCAATACAGTGGTTTAATTATGGGTTTTGGAACTGAAACATATGTTCTTAAGAGTTTTATATGCATAGAAACGTAAAATATATACTATACACTAAGGCAAATGTTTGACTAACTGACGCTAAATAATACCGGATGTACCTGTTCCAACTAACTTAGTAAGAGAACTTCTGATTTTTTTTCGATCCTGATCCACAATAACCCACGCACGTCCTCCCGTATACTTTAAATTTTCTCTAGGTTACTTATAATCCCTAATATAATGTGAATGCTATGTAAAATGGTTGTTACACTGCATTGTTTAGGGAATAATGACAGGAAAAGTCTGTACATGCTGGAACAACAAGTGCTGGAAGAGCATTTCCGGGTTTTCGCGATTCGTTGAATTCGCGCATGCAGAGTTCGCTGATAAGGAGGGCCGACTGTAATCACCATTTGTTCATTATCACCAGGCCAGAGTGCTGGAATGCACTGCACTGGGGGAGGACCTCCAGCATGGTTCAGCTCGAATCTAGGCTATGGGCAACGAGTGGTAAGTATTGTCCTTGCCTGCAACTTACCGTGCTGTTTGGTGCTTTTTCCCGATAGTCTTGAAGAAGCACGAAGTTTGCAGGAAGATTCAGACAGATTAGGAAAATGGGCAAAGACAGGGTAGAAAGAATACAGTGTAGGGAAGTGTAAGGCCATGCACTTTGGCAGACAGAATAAAGGCATAGACTATTTTCCAAACAGGGAGCAAATTCAGAAAGCAGAGGTGCAAAGGACTTGTGAGTCCTTGTTCAGGATTCCCTGAAGGTTGTGTTGGTGGTAAATGCAATGACAGCATTCATTTCGAGAGGACTAGGATATCAAAGAAAGCATGTTATGTTGAGGCTATATAGGGCATTGGTGAGACCGCAGTTGGAATACTGTGAGCAGTTTTGAGCCCCTTATCTAAGGAAGGACGTGCCGGTATTAGAGTCCAGGAGGTTCACGAGAATGATCCTAAGAAGCGCGTTTGATGGCTCTGGGCCTGTACTTGCTGGAGTTTAGAAGAATGAGGGGAGAATCTCACTGAAACCCCTCGAATACTGAGAGACCTCGATGGAGTGGAAATGGAGAAGATGTTTCCTGTACTGGGGTGGAGAGTCTTGGATCCGAGGGCACAGCCCCAGAATTTAAGGACATCCCTTTCGAACAAATGAGGAAAAAAAAATCCTTCAGCCAGACAGCTGTGGAGGCTGCACCATTGGGAATATTTAAAACGAAGGTTGATGGGCTCTCGGTTGGTAAGGGTATCAAAGGTTACAGGGAGAAGCACTAGATTGTAGCTGAGAGAGATAATAAATCATCTATAAAGGAATGGTGGAGCAGACTCAATGGGCTGCAGAGCCTAATTCTGCTTCCATGTCTTCTGGTCAACTGATCAGATTTACTGATTTAAACTGTGCATTAATATTTGATGTGTTTTTCAGTTCAAGTTTTTATTTTAAACCAAAATGCTCAGGTATTAATGATCAGAAATGCTTTGGGCTCTGTACACCTGACACCACACCTCATTCTCACATTACAAACATTAGCTTAGTTTACTGATGTGTTTCAGTGTAGGTCAATTTGGAAAAGGACAAGGTTTCATAAGGCTGAAATTAAAGCAATTTGGAAATGTTGGAAACCTAATGCTGGAAACATTCTTCAAGTTAAAACATGACTTTGTTTCTCTTTCCATAGATACTACCTGACCTGCTGTGCGTTTCCTGCACTGACCAGTTGCCGTAGGTTCCCATTTATGAGCAGAGAAATCTCTAATTTTAGACATCCTAGATAGGTTAATGTTTAAAGGTTGGGTTCCTCAGTCATTAGAAAAGTATACATACCATGATTAACTAGTAATCAGGACAGAGATCAAAATCTAAAAGCATTTTTAAATGTTTTATGAGGAAGCAAATTTAGTTACTAATTGGTTTATTATGGTCATATATTCCAGAACAGAATGTGTGAGATGAGTGGGATCACTGATTACGGTATCTGTTACACAGAAGCCAGTAGAGTTTCAGCATTCAACTTATGAATTTTCAGAATCAGGTTTAATATCACCGGCATACATCATGAAATTCGTTAACTTTGCAGCAGCAGTCCAGACGAAAGCTGCAAGAATGTTGCCAGGACTTGAGGTCCTGAGTTATAGGGAAAGGTTGAATCAGTTAGGACTTCATTCCCTGGAGAGTAGACGTATGAGGAGAGATTTGATACACGTGTACAAAATTATGAATGGTATAGACAGGAGAAAAAAGCCAGCTTACATTAACCGTAAGGTTGAGTGAGACTACAACGAGAGAGCGTGGGTTAACGGTGCAAGTTGAAGTATTTACAGGGAACACGAGGAGGAACTTCTTCACTCAGGGGATGGTGCGAGTGTAGAATGTGCTGCTCATGGAAGTGGTAGATGTGGGTTCGAGTGCAACATTTAAGAGAAATTTGGATAAGTAATGGATAGGAGGGGTATGTAGGGCTATGGTCCAGGTGCAGTTCGATGGGAGTAGGCAGAACAACAGCTCTGCACAGACTAGATGGGGTGAAGGGCCTGTTTCTGTGCTGTAATGCTCTACAAATTCTCACACCCTTAGAAAATTGTTCTTGCAAGTTAATACAGAATGTAAGAATTTACAAGATCACCACCCACAAGCATCACATTCAACTTAAAGGATTTTTTTTTTTAAAAACACTCAAAGCACAGTAAAAGTTCAGCAGGATGCAACCTGTTTGATGAGAGATTGGACTGTATCTGAACACACCAGAACCTCGGTACTCATAACGCTGAGGTTGGGAGTTCGTGCCTCGGATGGAGCACAGATTTGGTGCCAGGGTAGTGTAGTGGTTTGCACAATGCTATTACAGCTCGGGGCGTTCCGGACTTCAATTCAGGCGCCATCCTGTAAGGAGGCCGTACGTCCTCCCTGTGGAATGCGTGAGCTTTCCCCGGCTGCTCCAATTTCTTCCCACAGTCCAAAGGTGCACCAGGTCATTGTAAATTGTCCTGTGATTAGGTTAGGATTAGTCAGGAGTTGCTGGGGTGCTACAGCCCAAAGGGCCTACTCCATGCTGTATCACTAAATAAAATAACAAATTTTTTTAAAAAGATACTTCTACTAATTAGTCCACATGTTTTTGACTAGGATTTAATCTTTTAACAGAAAGAAATCCTGTGAAAAGTACAATACAGAGACAGGCTGCCTGGACCAACAGGACTGTGATAATCATCACACTTAACAAGGGCATCGGTGTTCATTCAGCATCCCAGAGCACTACATTCCGATTCTTTTAATCAAACATACATTGAAACCAAGAAATACTCTTCGCATTAACAACCAATGCACCCATGGAAGTGCTGGGGCAGTTTGCCACACATTCTGGTGCCAACATACTGTCTACTTGGTTAGAAGTTTATGCAGATTCAGCATGATATCTAAAACTATGACAAACGTCTACAGATGTGCAAAGGAGAGTGTACCAACTGGTTGCATCACGTCCTGGTATGGAAACAGCAATGCCCTGAAAGGGAAAATCCTACTAGTGGATACAGCCCAGTCCATCACAGGTGAAGCCCTCCCCATAATCCAGGACATGGTCTCTTCTTGATGCTTCCATCAGGAAGCAGGAACAGGAGCTGGGTGTACGCTACACAATGCCTCACACTTTTTTCCCCCTCTTTGTATTTCCAGTGTTTGTCATTGTTTAGGGATGGCCATTCTTTGATTCCATTGTGCTTCTTATATTTACTGTGAATGCCCACATGAAAATGAATTTCAGGGTTGTAGATAGTGACATGCTGTATACATACTTTGATAATAAATTTACTTTGAACTTTAATACATCATATGACAGAAACCCCTACAAAAAGACAAAGGAAACATATTCAGCGGTATTTCCCCCCCCCCCTCCCAAAGGGATTTAGAAAAGTATTTGAAACAAAGATCAGTGTTGGGGAGACTGGGGCACATCCATGAAAAAAATGCATCCTCCTTGAGTACTGTGAATTGTTATCCTAATGGATTGTCCTACTAACTTAAAATGCAAATGTTTTTTCTTTGTTCGTCCCAGCTCTCCACCTTTACCAGCTGTCATCATTCAGCAAGCTAATTTTGGTTTTCTTCTTACCCCAGTTCACAGAAACAGTTAATAGTTCTTGGTGACGTTGTAAGCACCGGAGCAATTTCTCACAACAAGTATCCAGTGACCTCCACTTGGAACATGTGCTCGTTTGGCCAGACTCCAGCCTCAACATCTGAGCACCAAAAGTACCTTCTGCAGCCCTGTTGACAGAAAATAACTCCCAATGCAAACATCGTAGCCTTCCAATTTTATTTGTTTACAAGACCACAAGACACAGGATTGGAATTACGCCATTTAGACCAATGAGTCAGTTCTGCCATTCCGTCGTGGCTGATTTATTATCCCCCTCAACCCCAATTCCCTGCCTTCTCCCCATAACCCTTACTAATCAAAGACCTATCGACCTCTGCTTATAAATACACCCAATGACTTGGCCTCCGTTGCCATCTGTAGCAATGAATTTCATAGATTCACCAACCTCTTTCTGAAGAAATTTCTCCTCATCCTGTTCTAAAGAGATGTCCTGGTATTGAGGTTTTGCTCTCATCCTAGACTCCCCCACTGTCTGAATCATCTTTTCCACATCCACTCTATCTAGGCTTTTCAACGTTCAAAATGCTTCAACAAGATCCCTCCCCATTCTTCTGAACTCCAGCACGTACAGGTCCAGAGCCAAACACTGTCCATAATTTAACCCTTTCATTCTCAGAATAATTCTTGCGAATCTCCTCTAGATCCTCTTCAATGGCACAGGTAAGGAGTTTAAAACTGCTCACAGTACTCCAAGTGCAGTCTAGCCAATGCCTTACAAAGCCTCAAATTCAAGTAGTACAGGTCCTTCCTCATTTCTGAATACCCAGCCTTGGAAATTCCATACATATGAGCAAATGAGCTGGGTTGGATTTGCTGCAACCATTTTTGTAGGGTGGGAACGGACAGAGCATTTCCATGTGCTTTCCCGGACACCCTCATTCAAGCAGAGCAAACTTGCTCCCTCACCAAGCGAGTGAGGCTGGGGTTTGCTCTTCCCACGCCTGCTCACTCTCCCCTCGGCTGTTTCTGTAATTCTCTCTCTCAACTCGATGTTGTTCATTTCTGACTTACAAACAGTTTGGTTGCACAAAATTCACAGGATCAGTACCCCATTTTGAGATGGGAACTGTTTGTCTAAGAATTTTTGAAGATGCAATCCCATATTTCTTTGACCACGTTCATATTTATGAACCTCTTGCTCGTTTGTGCTTGTTAATAGTCATTGAGTCATACAACACTGCAGAAACAGGCCCTTTGGCCCATCTAGTTTGTGCAAAAAGGTCTTAAGGTGGATAAGTCACCTGGACTACATCGCACAGTCCTGAGAGAGGTGCATTGGTTATGATCTTTCAAGAATCACTTGATTCTGGCATGGTCCTGGAGGACTGGAAGATTACAAATGTCACTCCAGTCTTTATGAAAGGAGGAAGGCAAAAGAGAGGAAATTATAGGCTAGTTAGCCTAACCTCAATGGTTGGGAAAGTGTTGCAGTCTATTACTAAGGACGACGTTTCAGGGTACTTGGAGACTAATGATAAAATAAGTCAAAGTCAGCATGGTTTCTGTTAAGGAGACCTTGCCTGACAAATCTGTTAGAATTCTTCATGGAAGTAACAAGCCGGATGGACAAAGAGGCAGTGGATGTCACTTAATTGGATTGTCAGAAGACATTTAATAAAGGTGCCACACATGAGGCTGCTTAAGATGATTAAACCCTATGCCATTACAGGAATGATACTGGCATGGATAGAGGAATGGCTGACAGGCAGGAGGCAGCGAGTGGGAATAAAAGGAGCCTTTTCTGTTTGGCTGCCAGTGACTACTGTTGTTCCTCAGGGCTCAGTATTGGGACTGCTGCTTTTCACATTGCTTGTCAATGATTTAAATATGGTATCAATGGCTTTGTTGTAAAGTTTGCAGATGATACAAAGGTAGGTGGGGGGGGGGTAGGTATTGTTAACAAAGCAATGCGATTGCAGCAGGACAAACAAATTAGGAGGACTGGCAAAAAGGTGGCAGATGGAATACAGCGTTGGGAAATGTATGGTAATGCATTTTGGTAAAAGGAGTAATTGTGCAGACTTATCTAAATGGGGAGGAAGTTCAAACAGCAGACATGCAGATGGACTTAAGGAGTCCTTATGCAAAACTCCTACAAGGTAAATTAACAGGTTGAGTCTGTGGTGAAGAAGGCAAATACAATGGTGGCATCTGTATCAAGGGCAATCAAATACAAAAGCAAGCAGAAAATACTGAACACAACAGCACAGTACAGGCCCTTCAGCCCTCCATGTTATGCCGACCCATGTTGTGTACTGAGCCTTTCTAAGACATGAGTCAGGCCACTCTTGAGTATTGTCAACAGTTTTGGGCCCATACCTTAGAAAGGATGTGTTGTCATTGGAGAGAGTCCAGGGGAGGTTCACGAGGATGATTCCAGGAATGAGGGGGTAACATATGAGGATCATTTGGCAGCTTTGGGCCTGTACACACTGAAATTTAGAAGAATGTGAAGGGATCTCATTGAAACCTACCAAATGTTGAAAGGACTAGATAGAGTGGATGCGGAGAGGACGGTTCTATGGTGGGTGTATTCAAAACTAGAGGGCACAGCCTCACAATTGAGGGGCAACATTTTAGAACAGAAGTAAGGAGTAATTTTTTTTGCCAGAGAGTATTGAATCTGTGGAATGCTCTGCCACAGTCTGCAGTGGAGGCCAAGTCTGTGGGTGTATTTAAGATGTAAGTTGATCTTTTCCTCATTGGTCAGGGCATCAAAGGATATGGTGAGAAGGCAAGTGTATGGAGTTGAGTGGGATCCAGGATCAGCCATGATGGAATGTTGGAGCAGAGTTGATGGGCTGAATGGCCTAATTCTGCCCCATATCTTACATCTTACAAGGGATGATTGATAAGTTTGTGGCCTAAGGTAAAAGAACCTAGCACATTTATTTTTCCTACATTTACACACTTAGTCCAGCAGTCATGGAGCATACAGATCCCTTCTTTGTAGAAGTTGGTGTCTTGGACCTCCAGAAGTGGTCCACAGCATGGGGTGATTGATAAGTTTGTGGCCCAAGGTAGAAGGAGATGAGTTATACAGCTCTCGTTACATACATGTGCAGTTCAACTCTGAGTGATTATGCAGAAGGTTTGAAGTTACTAACTCATCTCCTTCTAGCTTAGGCCATGTACTTATCAATCACTCCTGCTGTGGACCACTTCTACAAAGAAGGGATCCGTATGCTCCACGACTGCTGGACTAAATGTGTATGTGTAGGAGGGGACTATGTTGAAAAATAAATGTGCTAGGTTTTCTAAAATTGACTCCTTCTACCTTAGAACTTATCAGTCACCCCTCGTATGGTCTTTTTAATTTGCTTACTCCCATCGACCTGCTCCCAGACCAAAGCCCTCCATACCCCTCTCATCCACGTATCAAATTTCTTTTAACTGTTGAAATCGACCCTGCATCCACCACTTGTACTGGCAACTCATTCCACACTCTCACCACTATCCGAGTGAAGTTTCCCCTCATGCTCCCCTTAAACATTTCACCCTTAACCCATGACCTCTAGTTCTAGTCTCACCCAACCTCAGTGGAAAAAGCCTGCTTGCATTTATCCTATCTCTACCCCTCATAATTTTGTATACCTGTATCAAATCTCTCCTGAATCTTCTACATTCTCGGAGATAAAGTCCAAAACCATTCAATCTTTCCTTATAACTCTGGTCCTCAAGCCCTGGCAACATCCTTGTAAATTTTCTCCATACCCTTTCAATCTTATTTACATTTTTTCTGTAGGTAGGTGACCAAAATTGCACACAATACTCCAAATTGGGCCTCACCAACATCTTATACAACTACAACATAACATCCCAACTCCCGTACTTAATGCTTTGATTTATGAAGGCCAATGTGACAAAAGCTTTCTTTATGACCCCCATCTGTGTGTGACGCCACATTCAAGGAATTTTGGATCTGTATTCACAGATCCCACTGCTCTACCACACTCCTCAGTGCCCTACCTCTCACTGCGTAACACCTACCCTGGCTGGTCCTCCCAAAGTGCAAAACCTCATTGAATTTCATCTTTCCATTTTTCCTTTTGGCCCTGATCCCGCTGCAAGCTAGGATAGTCTGGCTCACAGTCCATACACCCATAATCTTGGCAGACATCCGCAAATTTGCTGATCCAGTTGACCGTATTATCATCTAGATCGTTGACATAGATGACAAACAACGAAGGGCCCAGCACCGATCCCTGAGGCACTCCACTAGTCACAGGCCTCCAGGCAGAGAAGCAACCCTCTACTACCACTCTCTGGCTTCTCTCGCAAAGCTAATGCCTAATCTTGAGTGCCAAATGACCTCCCAGGCGGGACCTTGTCAAATGCCTTGCCACGTCCATGTAGACAACATCCACTGCCTTGCCTTTATCCACTTTCCTGGCAACTTTCTTGAAAAACAGATTGGTTAGACATGGCTTACCGCACAGAAAAACATGTTGACACCCCCTAATCAGTCCCTGTCCATCCAAATACTTATAGATCTGGTCCCTTAAAATCCCTTCCAATAACCTTTCCACCGCTGACATCAGGCTCACTGGCCTATAATCTCCTGGCTTATTCTTTGTCTTTTTTCCTTAAACAATGGAGCACAAGTTATCCTCCAGTGCAAATATCTGATCAGCCAATTCCATGCATCAAAGCAAACAGACACGATTAAAAGATTCAATTGTTGTTTAGGCCAAACATCAAACGGGGAAGAAATGTGATCTAAGTGACTTTGACTGATTGTTGGTGTCAGACAGAGTGGTTTGAGTATCTCAGAAACAGCTGATCTCTTGGAATTTTCATACATGACAGTCCATAGAGGTTTCAAAAACTAGACCAAAAACAAAACAATGTGTCAGTTCTGTGGGCAAAAAATGCCTTGTTAATGACAGAGGAAGAGGAGAGTGGTCAGACTGTTTCACACTGACAGGAAAGTGACTAACTCAACGCACAACAGTAGTGCACAGAAGAGCATCTCTGAATGCATGTCAAACCTTGAAGTGGATGACCCTCATCAGAAAACCATGAAAGTACACTCAGTGGCCACTTTATTAGGTACAGGGGGTACCAAGTAGCCACTGAGTCTACATTGAAAGTGGAAAACTACAATCCCCAAGATGTCTCCTGCTGCGCTTTGCCTCAAGGATATAAAGCTGAAGTTCCATGTCTGGACACACCCCACCCTCCTCCACACCGCCGTTCTCCGGGGCATCTACAGTGTGGGATGTCACAACAGAGTACTTCCATTGTGAATTGATATCCCAATCCTCCACCCCTTCCCCTGTAACAAATTAGAGACACACAGGATGGAAGCTGACCCTTCAGTCCAAATGGACAATGCTGACCAAGAGACCCACTCAAGCTAGTCCCACTTGCCTGCGTTTGGCCCATATATTTCTAAACTGGGGTTCTATCCTGGGGTCTACAAACCCTTTGGTTAGTGGCATAAAAAAGGTTAGGAACTCCTGCTCTAAACCTATCTTATCCATGTGCCTGCCCAAGTATCTTTTAGATGATGTTTCTGTACCTGCCTAATTGATTCCTCTCAGGGCCCATGGACTCCTTGTTTAATGGTATTGGTCCATGGCATATAAAAAAAGGTTGGGAACCCCGGATCTAGCAACTTGTTCCTCACACACACCACCTATTATTGTACATTGCACTCACTTCCTAGGACTTTACAAGTTCCTACCACTGATGAGCTCACAACACTGTCAATGAGAAGCCAGAATTCCTTTGCCGTGTATACATTTTGTGGATAAGTCACCCCAGCTGATCCAATGCTTTGGTTAGTCCGGGTCTGCGTAATTAGCTGTCCATGAACTACCACAGTGGAGAGAGGCCCTCTGAGTTAATAAATAACAGCCAGCTTCAACCATGTGTTACATATCATTAGTCTAACACTCAGATTCCACTGACTGCAAATCTTGTAGTATATAGTCCCTGCAATCCACCAGATTCAGTGAGTAGAGGTGTCTAAAGCATATTCCATGAAGGACATCCTGGCTGTAGAGGAAGTGCAGCGTAGATTCACGAGGTTAATTCCTGGGATGTCTGGACTGTCTTACGCAGAGAGGTTAGAGAGATTGGGCTTGTACACGCTGTAGTTAAGGAGACTGAGAAGGGGAGCTGATTGAAACATAAGATTATTAAGGGATTGGACAAGATAGAGGCAGGAAATATTTCCAGATGCTGGGAGAGTCCAGTACCAGAGGGCATGGTTTGAGAATAAGGGGTAGGTCATTTAGGACAGAGTTAAGGAAAAACTTCTTCTCCCAGAGAGTTGTGGGGGTCTGGAATGCACTGCCTCGGAAGGCAGTGGAGGCCAATTCTCTGGATGTTTTCAAGAAGGAGCTAGATGGGTATCTTATGGATAGGGGAATCAAGGGATATGGGGACAAGGCAGGAACTAGGTATTGATAGTAGATGATCAGCCATGATCTCAAAATGGCGGTGCAGGCTCAAAGGGCCGAATGGTCTACTTCTGCGTCTATTGTCCATTTGGAATCAAGGATTTTGTTGGTAATGCTGAAGCAGACAATTGAGTACATTCACAAGAAAGCAACATCCACCATCGGAACCATACTCTCTTCAGGAATAGGTATCAGGCTGCTGAACCAGCGTGGAGAACTTCACACAGCTCAACAGCAAACTGACTCCACAAACTACAGACTCGTTTCCAAGGACTCTACTACTCACCTTCTCAGTACTACTTGTTTATTTTTGCACAATGGCTATTTGTCTATTACAGTTCTTCATAAAGTCTATCGTATTTCCTCATTTTCCTGTAAATACTGAATTGACTAAACTCAATGTTTGGATGAAGTCTTAAGTGCTGCGCCAACTCGGAAAGGTTACAAGCCGAATCAAGGCGGTGGGGTCCTGGCCTCAGAGCGTGTTGAGGAAACTGAACCCGATATTTGGATGATGATGTAAGACCACAAGACATAGGAGCAGATTTAGGCCATTTGGCCCTTCAAGTCTGCTCTGGCATTCAATCATGGCTGATCCTTTTTTTGAAAAATTCTCTTTAACCCCATTTCCCAGCCTTCTTCCCTTAAACTGATGCCATGCCCAATCAAGAACCTATCAATCTCTGCCTTAAATACACCCAATGACCTGGCCTCTGCAGTTGCTCATAGCAACAAATTCCACAAATTCACCATCCTCTGGCTAAAGAAATTTCTTTGTATCTGTTTTGAATGGATGCCTCTCTGTCCTGAGGCTGTGCCCTCTTGTCTAGGTACTCTCCTATAGATATCTGATGGATAGGGGAATCAAGGGATATGGGGACAAGGCAGGGACTGGGTATTGATAGTGAATGATCAGACTCGAGGGGCCGAATGGTCTACTTCTGCACCTATTGTCTATTGTCTCTCCCACCATGGGAAACATCCTTTCCACATCTGCTCTGTCTAAGCCCTTCAACATTCAAAAGACTTCAATGAGATCTCCCCCCGCCCCATCCTTTCGAATTCCAACAAGTACAGACAAACAAAAAAATCAATAGAAGTTCCTCGTATGATAACCCTTTCATTCCTGGAATCATCCTTGTGAACCTCCTCTGAACCCTCTCCAATGCCAGCACGTCTCTTCTAAGATGAGGAGCCCAAAACTGTTCACAATACTCAAGGTGAGGCCTCACCAGACTCAGCATCACGTCCCTGCTCTAGTATTCTAGACCGGAGGCGCTGGACGCTGGGCCAGATCGAAAAGGTCAGGGTGTTGGGACCTGGGGTGAGGGGTGGGCCAGTTCAGGCCACTGCTGCAAGATTCAGCCCTGCACTGAACTATATTGACCGATGGGACTCGTTGCCGACTCCAGAACAGAACACTATTTGCTTGCAGCTTCTTGCCTCATTTGCATGAAGTGTTTTTTTACCCCTCTCTGCACACTGGGTGTTTGAAGCTCTTTTTTTATATACATGTTCTTTTGGGTTTCTTTGTCTTGTGGCTGCCTGTTAGATAAATCTCAATGACGTAACTAATATATACATTGATAATTAATGTACTTTGAAATATCTGCAAGAAAATGAAACTCCAGGTAGTATAGGGTAACAAATATGTACTTTGCTCTACATTTGGGGTTTAAAGTCAAAGTGAATATGTTCTCCGAATTACAGGTTGTTAACAGTCTCATTAATACTGTGTTGCTGGTCAAGCATACAGCGGCCATGTTGTGGTTAACAGGCTCATCCCAGGCTCACAGTAGGAAAGCACTCCTGAACAACCATCAACAAAGCTTAGCAACTCAACGTGGCTCCAAAGGTGTCCTCTGATAAAGATTGTGCAGAACAATTCCGAGTGGGAGACCTACCTAATCTTTCCATTCCAAACACCCCGTCCCCCCGTCCCAACCCACCTGGTTGCCTACAGGTGAACTAAAAATTCAACAGCATTCATGACATCTCATCCCAGAACCCTTGGAGACCAATACATTCCTTCAATTCCAGCCTCTTGTGCACCCACACCCTTCATCCTTTGTGCCACTTCCAGAGACCAAAGCAGAAGCCTAGAAACCCATCCCTACACCACTCCAACTTCCTCCAGCACCGCCATCTTTCACCACACTTACTCCCTCTTTGGGTGTCTTGACTTGTTTTGTTCAAATATGCTTCTAGAAGCATGTTGGAAGCATTTGATTTCTGAAAAGTGCTATATAAATGGAAGCTTGTTTCAAAGTTATTATCAAAGGATGAATATATCACCATATACTACCCTGAGATTCATTTTCCAACAGGAACTTACAGGAATTTATAAAATACTATAATATAAAGAACAACACACAACCAAAGTGCAAAAGACAAATTGTGTAAATAGAGAAAAAATCCTGAACACAAGTTGTAGAGTCGTCAAAGTGAGCTGATTGGTTGCAGATTGTAGTTGAAGGCAGGTCAGGAGCCTGGCTGTAGAGTAATAACTGTAGAAACCTGGTGGTATGAGACCCAAGACTCTGGTATCTCCTGCCTGACACCAGCAGTGAAAAGAGAGCATGCCCTGGATGGTGGGGGTCCTTGATGATGGACGCCGCTTCCCTGTGGCAGCGCCCCATGTAAATGTCCTCAATGACGGTGAGGAACTTCACTTGTGATGGACTGAGCTTTCTGTAGAGCTTTTCCTTCCTGGATGCTGGTGCTTCCATACCAGGTCGTGGCACAGGAGAAGATCCAAAAAAATCTGCCAGGCATTGTCAAATCAATTAGCTCCAAAGGTCTGTGAAGACGAACCAAGTTACTAATATTAACTCCTAACCCTTCATCAGAACAAAGAAAGAAAACAAAGCCAGGTTTCTAACATTAACCATTCCTTTCTCCACAGATGCTGCCTGATCTGACAGGTCTTGCCGGCATTTTGTTTTTAATCTGTACTGTACTGTATTGTTCTGTTTTGCTTCATGTAGGGCTCTTTGCTTTAGAATACTGAAGGATCTTTTAGGCTGCAAGTGAAAAGACATCATAAATGTTTTCAACAAACAGAACAAATGGATTTTTAAACTTGGTTTTCTTGCCTTTAAAGAAAAACTCAAATTGTTCCTCCATGTTATTTCCAAACTAAATAATGAATTATATGAAGCAAACAATTACAAGAGAGAGATGTTTATACAAAATATTGGGGACATACGCACTGAAAAGGGTGTATTCTGTGTATTTTAGTAGAATTTCCCCATGGTAGGAGATACATCCACAAGATAAAGACATTGACCTCAGAGTCAATAACACCCATTGTAAAAAGTTCATAGATTAAGTGTTTATAAAACAGGAGCCATGTGGATCTCTGTAAACATGGTATCATTGCATCAGGCAAGGCTTAGTCATTGCTGCTTGGAAGTTTAACAAGATTCTGGGTTCAAATCCCAGTCCAGTAATTGTGGTACTCCTTTAGTCCTGCTGAAAGGTCTCAGCCCAAAACGTCGACCAGGGTTCTTCCACTTGCAACGTGAAAGATCCTTCAGTATTCTAAAGAAAAGAGCCCAAGTTTATTTCTCTCCATAGATGCTGCCAGAGTGGCTGAGTTCTTCCAGTATTTTGTGAGTACTGTCCGTGGTGACTCTGTTTAGCTGGGCAAATAAGCTGGCCCCGCTCTAACAACTCTGCCTAAGCAGAACCTTCTGTCAATTGGATGCATCAGATAAAAATCTTTCAATGTTCTCCAAAGGTTTTAAATCACATACAAGTAAGTCTTTCCCATCTTTAAATGGACAGCCATAGTGCCAGCACACACTGAGGCTTTGAATTTACACATTATTATTGTTTCATGTCGTATGACATAGGTGATCATGATCTTTGACCATGATCGTTCTTAACAATTTTTTCTACGGAAGTGGTTTGCCATTGCCATTTTCTGGGCAGTGTCTTTACAAGATGGGTGACCACAGCTGCACAGACGACCATCCACCACCTGCTCCCACGGCTTCTCATGGCCCTGGGTGAGGGACTCAGCAGGCGCTCCACCTCGCCCAAAAGTGAGCCGAGGCTAGTGGAGGGCAGGAGCACCTTGCACCTCCTTTGGTAGAGACAGCTCTCCATCCTGCTACCCAAATTAACACAATCTTCCTATCTACTGTGAATGCCTACAAGAAAATGAATCTCACCATAGTATATGGTAACATGCATTAGTGCCCATGATGGAGCTGACTGATACAACTGGCTGGTTTGATACAAGCTGCAGAGTTGTAAACTCAGTCAGCCAGCTCCATCATGGGCACTTGCTTCTCTAGTTTCCAGGACATCTTCAAGGAGCGATGCCTTATATAAAAAAAAGGTGGGGGGGGCATCCATCATTAATGACTCCCATCACGCAGGACATGCTCTCTTCTCATTGCTACCATCAAGGAGGGGGTAAAGGAGCATAAAGACACATTCAGGATCAGCTTCTTCCCCTCTGCCTTCCAATTTCCGAATGAACATTAAACCCATGAACACTATTTTACTACTTTTTATTTTTGCACTATTTAATATATATTTACTGTAATTCAGTTTTCTCCCCCTCTATTATTATGTATTGCATTGAACTGCTGTCACAAAGAGAACAAATTTCACAACATATGCCGGTGATAATAAACTGGATTCTGTCTCTGACTTTAATAAGTGTACGTTGAACATGCCAGGGACCCGTAGGAGGAAACTGGAGCAGCTGGGGGGGGGGAAATCTACATGGCTGTGGAGAAAATGCATGAACTCCACACAGACAGCATCGGAGGCTGGGATCGAACCCGAGTCACTGGTGCTAAGCAGCAGCTGTTCTATCCGCTGATCAATGAGCCACAACCCCGCTTTTCTCCTTTGTCTTGGCATGGGGGAGGGGGGGGAGGTGGTCTGCCACCGTGGTGACATGTGCTGCTACCTTTAAGGACCTTTAGGGTAAATGCAAGCAAGCTTTTTCCACTGAGGTTGGGTGGGACTACAGCTAGAGGTCATGGGTTAAGGGTGAAAGGTGAAAAGTTTAAAGGGGAACTGAGGGGGAAATTATTCACTTGGAGGGTCAGGAGTGTGGAACGAGCTGCCAGCACAAGTGGTGCATACGAGCTCGATTTCAACACTTAAGAGAAGTTTGGATAGGTACAAAGTATGGGGTGTTAGCTTTCATAAGTTGACGGATAGAGTTTAAGAGTCGCGAGGTAATGATGCAGCTCTATAAATCTCTGGTTAGGCCACACTTGGAGTACTGTGTCCATTTCTGGTCGCCTCACTACAGGAAGGATGTGGAAGCATTGGAAAGGGTACAGAGAAGATTTACCAGGATGCTGCCTGGTTTAGAGAGTATGATCAGAGATTAAGGGAGCTAGGGCTTTACTCTTTGGAGAGAAGGAGGATGAGAGGAGACATGATAGAGGTATACAAGATATTAAGAGGAACAGACAAAGTGGACAGCTAGCACCTCTTCCCCCGGACACCACTACTCAATACAAGAGGACATGGCTTTAAGGTAAGGGGAGGGGAGTTCAAGGGGGATATTAGAGGAAAGTGTTTTACTCAGAGAGTGGTTGGTGCGTGGAATGCACTGCCTGAGTCTGTGGCAGAGGCAGATACACTAGTGAAGTTTAAGAGACTACTAGACAGGTATATGGAGGAATGTGAGGTGGGGGGGGATATATGGGAGGCAGGGTTTAAGGGTCAGCACAACAATCTGGGCCGAAGGGCCTATACTGTGCTGTACTGTTCTATGTTCCACAGGGATGGTAGGGGTGGGGAGGGCTCTGGTCCCAGTGCAAGTTGATGGGAGTAGGCAGTTTAAAAGGCTCTGCATGGACTAGATGGGCCAAAGAGCTTGTTTCTGTGTTGTATTTTTCTATAACTATGACCCGTGAGCATACACCGCTCCCAAATCTTCTGGGACTTGTGTTGTTCTGCTGAGCACGGTGGGCGTGTTATGCTTGTTTCGGTGTACTTGCAATAAATAAATCTGAACACAGCAACGTTGACTGTGGGTCCAGCTGCAAAGCTCAAAGCTCGAGCTCCTCCAAATGACAATTTCTGTCAGTGTTCAGAATGTGGGCAGCAGACTGGAGTTCCCGCACAGCAGAGGCAGTGCGGTCCTTGGAGCCCGGGGTATCCTGCCACGCCCATATTAAACTAGATTAACATGGAAAGTGCAAGAATAACTGCCCCACCCTCACCCACAACCTCCCTGTCAAACGGAAGCCCCACACTGGGAACCAGAGGGCTGCAGCAAAGAGTTCGTTGCAGAACGAATAAGCTGAATTTACCGAGAAAACGCCGATTCCACGTTTTATTTCAGAAACTACAGCAACCACTCCCAATAAGAGCAGGAACACTTCTTAGCAAATTTGCAATTGGAGGACAGTCAGCTGCTCTGCCACAGAACAAGATAAAGCTGTTTCTGTGAACAACTTCCTTTTTTCTTGTCATCAAATGCTTCATTGTCTACACTTCATTGCCCTTCTTTCACTGACCTTGGATTCCTTTAATTCCCCCTTCCCCCCCAAAAAAGAATCACTCTGAAATTAAGAGTACAAGGTAAACGACAGGATTGTTAGCCATGTGGAAGAAGAGGGATATTGAGGTTCATGTCCCTCAAAGTTACCATGCAAGTTGATAGGATGACTTTGAAGGCATATGCTGTGTTGGCCATCATTAAAGTTCAAAGTAAGTTTATATCAGTGTACAACTTTGAGATTAATCTTCTTGCGGACAGCCACGAAACTGGGGCAGCACGGTAGTGTAGTAGTTAGCACAACGCTTTACAGTACCAGCGATTCCTGCCACTGCCTGTAAGGAATTTGTATTTTCTGCCCTGTGACTGTTCTGTGTGCTCTGGTTTCCTCCTACAGTCCAAACACATCCTGGTTGATACGTTAATTGGGTCATTGTGAATTGTCCCATGATTAGGCTCGGATTAAATCAGGAATTGCTGGGCGGCCTAGTTTGAAGGGCCGGAACGGTCTGTTCCACGCTGTAGAACCCATTAAAAAACCCACACAATAAACACCATCAAACATCCATTGTGCAAAAACAAAACAAATCATGAGAACGATAAATTAATAAATAATACACAGACGGTTAAGCACAGAGTTACTGAAAGTGAAAGGCAGCTCGGCACTGAGGTGAGCGAGGCTCGTCCAGCAGCCCGATGGCTGAAGGCCACAGCTACAGTTCAGTGCTGAGGTGAATGCCGATGATTGCAGGCCACAGCCACAGAGCCAGTTCGGCACTGAAGCCAGTAAACCTTACTGAGTAGCAAGCTGAACACCGGTTTGCCCTTCATCCTCAGCCTTGACCAAATCACAGAAACAGTTTTTTTTTAAATAAATGTAAACAAAAACACATGGAACACGAGTGACCAAAAGTGAGTCCACAGCTGAGGAATCAGTTCAGCGCTGAGGAAAGTGAAGTCGGTCCAGGAGCCTGATGACCGCAGGCAACAACTTCTCCCAAACGAGCTGGAGTGGGACCCCAAGCTCTTGCACTTCCCAGTTTCTCCCTCTGCCCTTTCAGACATTTCTATCCTGAGAAGATTTCCACTACCTATTCTTTCCATATGAACATCAACTTCCCTCTGTTTAACCGAGTTATGAAGCTCTTCCTTACAAAATCTCTTCTCCACCTACTTGGCACCAAAATAAACATCAGTACATCCTGGCCAGACTTTTAACTAAAACCATTTATCCATGCAATCCCTAATTGAGTGTTAGTCCAGTTAAATGTCCATCAAAGGTCAATGGAAGCTACATTGGCTGAGGGATAAATTCTCCATCCTCTTCCGCTTCCATTTTTAAACAAACCCCAGACAATGTCCTGCATTTCCAAAGCAGCAAAGTACCTCTCCACTGCAGACGGGATGGTTATACTCACCGAATAATCTTAACAAGCTCACTCATGTTGACGTGGTCAGGAACGAGGAATTTGGTCTTGTCCAGCACAGGCAGCTGTTTCTCCCCCTTGTATCTTTCGATGATTACCTGTCAACGAAACAGACGCACAGTCAAGAGGTTTTACTTGTTTACTTAGAGACAGAGCACAGAACAGGCACTTCCAATCCAACAAGCCACACTGCCCAGCAACCCACCCCTGTAACCCTAGCCTAATCATAGGCCAACTGCAATACCAATCAGCCTACTAACTCTTGCGCCTCTGGGCTGTGGGAGGGAAGCCCACGTGGTCACGAGGATGAACGTAAAAATTCCTTACAGATGGCGCTGGAATCAAACTCCATAATGCCCCAAGATGTAATAGCATCACGTTAACCGCTACACTACCATGCCCTTGAAGAAAAAGGAGACCCAAAACAATGTGGTAGGAAAGCTTAATAATGTGGGAATTTCCCTTTTTAAATAGACTGTTAGGTTAAAAAAAGTGTTGAGACCTCCTGGGATCCTTCATAATCCACAGGCAGCAGACAGGAGAATCCCCAGTAGATATGGGAGGATAACTGGCAGTCACAAATGCTGATCTTGCATAGACATCTTAACAAAACCTCTGGGAGGACACTGCAAAGGAAATAAAGCTCTATAATTTAACACTCTCAGAGGCCACACCTGTACACCTGCTCGTTAATTCAAATATCTGATCAGCCAATCACATGGCAGCAACTCAATGCATAAAAATATCCCAGGAGATCAGCAGTTTCTGAGATACTCAAACCACCCCATCTGGCACCAACAACCATTCTGTGGTCAAAGTCATCTGCATCACATTTCTTCCCTGTTCTGACGTCTGGTCTGAATAACAACTGAATTGCTTGACCAGGTCTGCATTGTATTGAAAAGACAGGCAGGTAGGCAGAGAGGGTGGGGTGGCTCTGTTGGTTAAAAAAAAATCCTTAGAAAGAAGTGGCAAAGGACTGGAAGATGTAGAATCATTGTGGGTAGAGTTTAGACCCTGATGGGAGTTGTGCACAGGCCCCCTAACAGTAGTTAGGATGTGGGGCACAAATTTCAATGGGAAATAGAAAAGACAGATAATAAGGGCAATATTACAATAGTCTGGGGGATTTCAATATGAAGGCTGACTGGGTAAATCAGGTTGGTGCTGGATGAGAGAGCGAGTTTGTAGAATGCCTATGAGATGGCTTTTACAGCAGCTTGAGACCAAACCCACTATGGGAAAGGCAATTCTGGATCTGGTGTTGTGTTATGAACTAGATTTGATTAGGGAGCTTAAGGTAAAGGAATCCTTAGGAGACAGTGATCATAATATGCTAGAATTCACACTGCAGTTTGAGGGGCAGAAAATAAAATTGGATGTATCAGTATTACAGTGGAATAAAGGGAATTAGAGGCATGAGAGAGGAGCTGGCCAAAGCCAATTGGAAGAAGACATTATGCAGAGACACTATGTAATACTTGATTGGTAGGGTAGGGTTAATACCTGACTTTCAAAAACACTTGGTGAGTTATGTTCTGGCTGGAATAAGTCCTTAAACTGCTGGAGAACAGTGCGGAAAGATCAGGTGCTGTTTTCTCCCGGTAGGGATTAGTTTTTAGTTCCAAGTGCTCCTGTCACGTTGTCACCCTGTAACCTTATCCTTCGATCTCTCTGAATTATGGAGGACAGTGTGTGTATAAATGTCTCTCTCCAGCAGACTTCATCATGATCATCATGACTCCAGTAATTCTACTATTTTTTTTAATGTTTCTTAATTGTACATATGATTTTTTTTGTGTTCTATCGCTGAGCAGCAGTGAACCGTCTGACTGGCCTATCAAAGTTCTCTTTGGGAACTAGTTGACGATCAGCATTTCTGATCCAGCTATTGTTCACGGTCGCACTTAAAAAAAAACTTTAAAGAATGATGGCAGAGTGGCAATGGCTGGGGTTTCTGAGGGCAATTCTGAAGGTGCAGGATGGATACATTCCAAGTATTCTAAAGAAAGGATGAGGCAACCATGGCTGACAAGGGAAGTCAAAGACAGCACAAAGGTAAAAAAGGACATATAATATTGCAAAAATTAGTAGGAAGTTAAAGGATTAGGAAGCTCTTAAAAACCAAAAGGCAACTAAAAAAAGCCATGTAGAGAAAAATGAAATATTTATTTATTTGGCAATTCAGCACCAAGTCAGCTCTTCTGACTCTTCGAAACACACCACCCCAGCACCCTTCAGTCCCCCATTACTGGAAAATTTACAATGACCAATTAACCTACATGGTACATTCTTGGACCACGGGAGAAAACCCACACATTCCACACAGGGAGAATGTACAGAGACTGCTTGAAGAATGGTGCTGGAGCCAAACTCTAAAACGTCCCGAGCTGTAATAGCATCACGCTGATTGTTTTACTACCATGGCGTAGGTAAGCTGGGCAATAATATAAAAGAGGATACCAAATGTTTTTTCAGAGTAAAAGAGAGGCAGGAGTGGATATGGGACTGCTGGAAAATGATGCTGGAGAGGTAGTAATGGGGGCCAAAGAAATGGCGGATAAACCTATTTTTTTGTGTTCTATCATTGAGCAGCAGTGAACCATTTTTTATTATAGGGGAGAACCAGTGGATGTGGTACATTCGGATTTTCAAAAGGCTTTTGACAAGGTCCCACACAGGAGATTAGTGTGCAAACTTAAAGCACACAGTATTGGGGGTATGGTATCGATGTGGATAGAGAATTGGTTGGCAGACAGGAAGCAAAGAGTGGGAGTAAACGGGACCTTTTCAGAATGGCAGGCAGTGACTAGTGGGGTACCGCAAGGCTCAATGCTGGGACCCCAGTTGTTTACAATATTTATTAATGATTTAGACGAGGGAATTAAATGCAGCATCTCCAAGTTTGCAGATGACACGAAGCTGGATGGCAGTATTAACTGTGAGGAGGATGCTAAGAGGATGCAGGGTGACTTCGGTAAGTGGGCAAATTTATGGCAGATGCAATTTAATGTAGATAAATATGAGGCTATCCACTTTGGTGGCAAGAACAGGAAAACAGTGTTATCTGAATGGTGGCCAATTAGGAAAAGGGGAGGTGCAACAAGAATGGCCTACTCCTGCACCTATTTTTTAAGTTCCTATTAAGTATTTTGTGTCAGTCTTCACTGTGGAGGACAATAGCAATATGCCAGAAATCCAAGTGTCAGGGATTTGAGAGAATAGGCAGAAGTGAGTGTTGTTGCTAATATTAAGGAAAAGGTGCTTGAGAAAGTAAGGTCTGAAGGCAGATAAAACACCTGGACCAGATGGACTACACCTTGACATTCTGAGGGATGTAGCTGAAGACATTGTGGAGGCATTAGTCATTGGGTATACTTAAAGCGGAGGGTGACAGCTTCTTGATTAATCAGGGCATCAAAGGTAATGGAAGAAGGCAGAAGAATGGGGTTGAGGGGGATACATCAACCATTATGGAATGGCCGAGCAGACTCAACAGTTCAAATGGCCCAATTATGCTCTTATGTCATATGATTTGTGAGCTTGGAAGTTGGTTCTCTCAGGCTTTTGCATCTGGTGCCTGATGGGGGGGAAGAGAATGACAAGGATTGGGTGGTGGTGGGTTTGATGATATTAGTTGCTTTCCCAAGGCAAGGAAGTGCAGAGGGAAATCAGTGTTAAGGAGTTTGTGATGGACTGGTCTGTACTCACAGCTCTCTATGATTCCTTGCACAAGGCAAGATCTTGCATTATATCAAGTGTAGCGTCACCACGCCAATGACCCAGTTTTGATTGTGACCTCGTACTGTGTGTAGCACGCACTGTCTCATGGTGAGTGAGGTTTAGATGTAATGTTAATATTCTCTTCTGGTATTTTATTTAGATAGAAATACTGCTATCACTCAAGTCAAGTATGATGCTCTCTTAAGGAGTTGGCTTATTGGTGGGTCCGCAGGTGTCTGTAGAGGCCGATCTGCGATACACATATTCCTGTGCAGTGTGGGCCGAAGCAAGTGGTGACAGTGGTCAGGTCCTTGGCCTGTTCAGTCTCTCCTTTCACACAGCTGCCACTTGTTCTCTGCGGCACAGTGGAGGTCGCTCTCATGTAGCGCAGTTCCCTCTCGAACAGATTTCCTCCAGGCTGATTTTGATATCATCTTTGAAATGCTTCCTTTGCACACTAGGGGTTCTCTAACCTTCCTTCAACTGGCAGTGGAGGATCTGTCTGAAGAGACACGAGTTCGGCATCCAAATGACATGGCCTCTCCATCAGAGTTGGTGCTGCTTTTCCGTGTTGGCCTCCTCCAGTATAACGGTGTGCGTGGGTCCTGTCCTTCCAGCTGATCCTCAATCTTTCATAAGACTGTTTGTGGAGATGTGGCACTGTAAGAGGCCCTTCCAGCCCCGTGAGCCACACAATTCCTCCCATGTGACCAATTATCCTGCGAATCCCTAGGTCTTTGGAATGTGGGAGGAAACCAGAGCACCGGAGGAGACCCATGTGATCACAGGGAGACCATACAAACTGCGTCAGGAATTGAACCCAGGCTGCTGGCGCTGTAGCAGCGTTACACTAACCCAGGGGTTCTTATTGGTACAGACCAATACCGTTAAGCAAAGGGTCTATGGTACCCAGGTTGGGAATCCCAGCACATCATAACATCCAATGTAAGCATGCAAGAGGTTAAATGATCAGTGTAAATTGCCCTTCAAGCAGGGGTCCCAATGCCATGGACCAATACCATTAAGCAAGGGTTCCGTGGACCCCTGCTCTAGAGTATGGAGGGGTGAAAGACTCCGGTGAGAGTTGATGGGAATGTGGAGAGAATAGACTACAGGAGAATTGGGGGTGGGGATGGAGAATGGGAACACTGAGCCGGCAGATAAGGTTTAAACACCGGATGAGTCATAGGGCAATAGAGCATGGATACAGGCCATTCAGCCCAAGTAGTCTATGCCAACCATGGTGCTCACCCATGTCACCTGAATTTCCTGCATTTTGCCCATCTGTCTCTAAGCTCCGCCCGTGCTCTGCAGTTATCTGCCCACCTGTTATCTATTAACAAATCTAGGTGTGTGTACTGTGAACATGGATTGTGTTCACCCTGTGGGCCTCACATGAGAAGAATTTCAATAGACCCTGAATTATTGTACCTCTGTAGTCAATGAAGTTTAATGTAATTGTGTACCCAATCATTGCACCAAAAAGCAATGACAGCATTGGGAAGGGCTGACCTTGATACTCATAATGGCAATTTGTTGACAATCTTACTTCTGCCCTTCAAGTTTGTCCAAAATGCAC